>NC_136534.1:17717400-18917400 GCF_910591455.1 Pholis gunnellus | reverse complement strand
GGAACAGTTACACTTGATTCTGTTTTGACTGTAGGGACATGGTTTTATAATAAAGCATCAGTTAATAATTTGTCCATGGAGAGTAATTCCTTTTGGGTTTTTTTAGACATTGAGAACCATTTCTAGAAGGATAAGTTCTCAATCCGTCAGCACCTAATGAGCCACATTAACTCCATCGCTCCCAGTGTGACAGCAGAGGTTGAGTGACATTATAGTTACACTATGAGTGCCACTTACCAAGACACATTGTTATTGAGAGGCCACAGTGACGCGTTCTGACATTTCACCTCCCGTTCTGTACATTCACAGGTCAGGAGTTATGGACACATGTGACACATTTTGAATGCCTCATTGTTTCCGCTGTTTCAATGGTTGGGTCTCAGTATTTGGACTGCCACTTGTCAGACTGGGATTTATTCTGTATAGAGGTTTGTAAAAATGGCAATAATAAACACAAACATACATAGAGACACTGAATGAAATGTCCCCATTTTTAATAAATTAAAAATTCAGTCTATCTGCAAATATTGAACCAAGAGACGTGTTTGTAAAGCTGTCTGAAGGAGGTTAAGTGTCTCCTGGACGTCTTTGATCCTCCTTCTCAAGGAATGCTACGCCTGACTGCTGCTCCTCAAACACCATCCTGTAAGAGACCCAAAAGCACTCACTGAAGAGCTCATAAAACGGATGCACAACAGGCCTCCACCACCATGACTCAGACTTCCGATACACATTGTGAAAGGACTAGTCGTTATTCATTTGAGTAACTTCACTGAAATTGGTTGGATTTTGGAAAATCTACTAACACAAAAACAATATATCCACAAAGTATGAAGATAGTCCAATTGTTGTCGTTTCATGTTTCATTTTTTAAATAAAATATAGTCTTGTTTGAACAAGTTGAAAATGTCAATGAATTAGTCTAAATGCAGAGTCTGAATTTACAAATATAGCTGAGCATAACCAGTCTGACTCGTTTCATTTATCTTCACAACTTTTGAATTCGATCATTATTGATCATAATTGTGCATTTGGACATTTAATTGTGGGCCTTCTTTAAAAAAAAACTTTTTATTAAGCTTTTAACTGCTTTAAGATTAACTTGAATTATAAGAATTGTTTTATTGATGAGACCTCCGGCAGGATAAAATCAGCAGAAAACCATTCATTTAAGATTTTTATTTCAGTGGCTATAGTTAATTGTTAGAAGATTACATCCCTTCATACTTTATTGTGTTGAAATTACAGTAAAAAGGTGCAAATCTGTTTACGGAAAGCACCGATTACCAAGACCATGTCAAGGTTTCTTTAATTAAACAATGCTGACCTGTATTTCTCTGGTCAATGGACATTTCTACACAAAACAAATGTGTCCATCCAGCCGAGTCTTTCGTTAACTTCTGACTGAACTCGTACCCACAGGCATTTCGGTGTGTTTACACAGTGGTATCGTAAATGTGTTTGTGCTTTTCATTACTGAGTGTGTGGGGGGGGGGACGTCTGTGGGACGTTATAAGAGCAGAAGCACCTGTGACTCCATGTTTTAGATTTCGAAGAGGACCGTGAGACAACGTTACGTTAGTCTTCATGGACATCAAGATGCTCAGGACTGCCGTTTGTTTGGCGCTTGCTTTATCAGGTAAATTAAATCCTGATGATGTTTCGATGGGTTTGTGTCATGATTGTTTGATATGTTGTATTAAAAAAAAAGAAAATTAGGTTTGTGTGTAGGTGAGGGTATCTTACCCCCGGGGCCTCTGAGCGGAGCTGTGGCGGACAAAGTGAAGTTCACCACTACCCTCACACCTCCTGAGAGTCCGTTCCTCTCAGTCAGCTGGAGCTTCAAAGGGATGAACATCATCACCTCCACCAGCATCAACATCACTGAGCCCGGACATGCCAACAGGATCTCATTAGACCGAGCCACGGGGGGCCTGGAGCTCAGGAACCTGGTGCTGGAGGACAGCGGGGAGTACACCGTCACCATCATACCAGACAGAGGGCTGCAGAAACAGGGAATCATCATACTGAATGTGTATGGTGGGTGTAAAGTTGTGAAGTTTAGAATATCACTTGAAAACAATTCTTCTGAAATAAGTGCCATCTTCAAAAGGACATTAATTGATTCATCATTCATATCATTTTAATCCATATATATTGATACTGCAAGACCTGGTGGACACTGCTGGAATATCTAATTCAATCCAATACAGCAATCCTGCGAAGAATGCAACCTTTTCCAAGCTGATTGTATTACATTTTGTAATTTAAAAATCTAATTTCAGACAAAGGTGTTGAAGCCCTTAATGTAAAGCAATAAATCAGTTATTCTATTCACTCCTTTTCCTGTAAATGCATCACGTTCCTGCAAGGATTCAAGGATTTATAGGTTATATTTGTCACGTTCACAAACAATGCTTGGCATGAAATGCAGTGCAGCTTCTCTCAAGACTAGTGTGAAAAATAGCAATAAAAAAAAAAAAAAAAGTTAAAAAATCAAAAATCAGTACAATTGTAGATAGAGAGCAGACATTCCTTGTATTGACACTCTTTATGTTCTGCCAGCGCTGATCACTGGAGCCATCATCCGCAGCCCCGCAGCCATCTTGATAGAAGACAAAAGCTCCACCAACATCAGCTGCGATGCCTCCGGCTCCATCAGCACCAGAGTGTGGACGAAGGACAATCAGCCGCTCCACCCGAGTGGCAGAGTCACCTTCTCCATGGACAACAAGACGCTGTTCCTGCATCCTGTTCACAGCTCCAGCCACGGCACCTACCAGTGTCGAGTCAGCAACCCAGTCAGCACCATGACTGTGACCTATGACCTCACTGTCAACTGTGAGTACTGCTCACTCAACACTTCCAGAAACTATTTAGTAGGAAAAGAAAAAGAAACTGAAGACTGTATGCTTTTGTTAAAATCTTTGAAAATGTGCTCTTAATTATTTGCTGTTGCAGGAGAAGGTATGCACTTTATAGCTCTAATGACGTACAGATTACAGTGGTGGAATGTAAGTTAGTATATTCAAGTAAAAACAGAAGAGTACTGTATTCAAGTACAAGTTTGAGGCACTTGTACATTTTCTTATAATATCACTTTGTACCTCTACTCCATTGAATTCAGAGCGAAATACTGTACATTTTACTTCACTACAATTATCTGACAGCTTTAGATTCTTGTTAGTATATTTTGTTTGTACAGCTGAAACAATTAATTGATAGAAAATGTATTTTCTGTATTGACAGGCTTTTTTCATGATTTTCTGAGTTTTTACAAATTAAACAATCGAGAAAATAAACAGCACATTAATCCATATAAGATTAAAAGCCAGTTTTTACATCGATGCATGAATAAGAATAGTCTCATGATAGGCAAAATTGACAAAATTTCAACACGTACATGTTCTTGATTACTTATTTTTACTGATGTAACATTATAAATGAAGGACTTTACTTGTAATGGGGTATTATGCCAGTGTGGTATTAGTACTTTTACTTATGTAAAGGACCTTAATACTTATATATTTATATCATATTTATAATAATAATACTTGTAATATTTCTCTTTTCTGTGCAGTTGGACCACATAACATATCGATTGCTGGTCCGTCAGCAGCAGCCTCTGGCCAGAGAGTCACACTGGAGTGCACAGCAGACTCCGTCCCACCAGCAAACTTCAGCTGGATGTTGAACGGCAATGACACGCATGTAAATGACTCCATGTACATCATAGAGAGGTTGGAGGCAGAAAGCATCGGGATGTACACCTGCACCGCCACAAATATGGTGACCATGATGGAAAACTCCACGGTTCTGAATCTGAGAGGTGAGACATTTATTTTTCCAATAGTCAGGAAAGTGATGCATTCATTTAGTTGTCAAAAACGTCTGCATTTTTGCTTAAATGTCAAGGTTGTTTTGACCGTGTTTTCTACATTTTAAAGCAAGCTGGCGATTCCAAGTGGTGATGATTGTTTGTTTTTTACTCCATAAAGCATCCTGCAGTGCTCCCTGCTGGTCGTTTGTATTGCTGCTCTTCAGCACACTGATTCTGAGAGGGTTAATGTAAGAGGACGTAGCAGGTGAGATTAATCTAAAAAAAGATGATAGATCTGTCTTATCCATTTGTTCTTTCTCACCGTCGTTCTAATTTACATTTTATTTTTTCCTCAGTTTCTTGCTTCCCTGATGCATTTTTCTCATGACCAAGGACAAAATCAATACAAATGTGCTGCACATGAAATGTTTATTTGACTCAAGAGACATTAATGTTACAGCTCGTCATTTGTGAGACAAAGTGGAAACTCTCACATTTGAAAAACAACTATCCCGTGTGTTCATTAAACAGACTTTGAGAGATGTCAAAGTACAAATAAACCCCTGTGCCCTCATGTGGTTTCACAAAGAATAGCACCAGATGCATTTTCCCCAAGTAACTACTGCAGATATTATCACCAGCTTAAAACCAAATGACACAGAGCGTTAGGGTGAAAAGAAAAGAAAAAAGAAAGTTATTCATTCACCGGAGATGTGAAATGCTTGTGGAGTTACTTAGGAAGAAGCTGATCACCTTGATAAGTCAGAACATGAGGAATACTTGGATTTTATGTCTTTATACCCCTGCTCACAGATAACAAGAACACTGTGTGGATATGTTTATACGGTTCCTCTCAGCATTGTCCATGTTCGGGCAGCCATATGTCAATTAAAGGACTTTTGTTTAATCTTTCTTCAAGGAAACTGTTGCATAAAACTAGATTCAGATTTCCCCTTCTGGGTGACAAAAAGTGTTACTTCACAGTTGCAAACATTGTGATCTAATTCTGACCCAGTTTATAATCACAGCCTTGCGTATCAGCGCATTAAAGACTTTACATAAAGCAAGAGAGTTTTGAAGTAGAGTTTGTGTGGGAGATATGCAAGTGTGATTGTTCCATGTTATTTTTTCCTCGTATATCAAACTGTATAATGTATACTTGCATCCTGTATTAATGAAAAATGATCGATATATACTGTAAATGCATAATTTGCCCAATGAATGTATGATGACGTTGCTGAAAGAAGTGACATTTAAAAGACAAAGCTAGTTTGTGCCAAATATTATTCCTGTTTACAACGTGAAATAAATCTTAACATTTGAATTAAAGAAAATCAAAACCTGTTAAGGAATTAGGCGACATTTTATTTACTGGCATTTTAACTGTAGCGCTACATATCGACTCTACTTTCAGGTGCTGTGAATTAAGCAGTGAGATGAAGTGTTACATTGACAAAAAAGTTTTTAGATCCTTTACTTGAAGTGGTAATCCTTCAGATTTCAGTCCTGTCGGATAATAAAGTACAATTCCTTGGTTTTCACTCAGATAAATTAAGTGTAGCAATCTGGAGTCTAAAAAAATCTGAAAGATAAGCTTCAAGTTTTCTGAATTGTGACACTGTTCCTTTGTGTGTATAAAATAGAGAAAAACATGAGTACCAGTTTGTGATACTGCAAATATATAAATATTGCAATATTTTCCGATATTTTCACCAGTGGGCCGTAGGCTCAGTCACCATTGTGTGCCATAGATAGTGACTTAAATTACATTTATTAAAAGGTAGATCTTCAAGATTGACACTTTCAGTAAAAGGTAGTAATACTTCAATGCCAAAATACTTCACAGCAGGTAAAGGTCCTGCATCCAAAATCGTCCTGAGGTAAAAAATAAATAAATACACAAGTATTATTGCCAAAATGTACCAAAAGTAATATATTAGTGAGTTATGTCTCTTGGAGACGCTAAGCTGTATTTGCTGTAATTCTTGCTATTGATAGTGTACCAACACATTCACAATGTTAATGCTCCACAGTCTCCAAGAAGGAAACATATTGTGTGCTTTGACTTGGAGGATTGTAACTCAGGTTGCAGAGCTGTGCCTGTTGCAGTTGTTATTCCTGTCTTGCCCCGAAAGGCCAGTAATTTACATGCAGGCAACAAGCTGAGTTCCACCAACTGAAACAGGCAAAGCTTTGCATCCCTGACCCCGATTACTCTTGAACACCTGGGGCTAATTTATCCAGGGACTCTGATTGGTGGAGATAATTATACATCAATTTTGTGAGATGCAGGTCCTACCAGGAGGCTTGACACGGGGTCACTGGTGAGCAGCTCTACAAGTAACACAGTGTTCTGCTTTATGCTCTTTTGTTTCCTCACACTGTTATCATGCAGCATCTCAACTAAAACTGTCAAGCAAAGCGAAACAAACAAGAGTGCATGGGGTGAAATCTGCACAAAGTACGCAGAATTGAAGAGGACATTAGACATTACATAACATTATCAGTCTTTGGAATTAAATAACATGAGCACGTTTGATATCAAATTGTGAATGTGTGACTGCACATCAAGTTTTCAATCAAAATGAAAGAAGATGTTGGGTATTTATAATCATAGTGGGTTATATACAAGTGAGGAATATTTGATAGACAAATGAAAATGTCCTGTGTGTGTTAGGTGTTTTGTATCTCTATTCTATTTCATTACGATTTACCAGTAGTGCGTTTTATATCACAACATAATATGAAATACTAGATTATTGACATGAAAAGAGTCGGAGGGATTCTGAAGATTTACTGCAAAATCAGGAAATGTTGCTTCAGATATTTAACTAATTAAGGAGCAAACATGCAGAGTCTACGATGGAAGGTAAAACTGAACAAATTACACTTGCATAAATTACATTTGTCATATCGCTACGTTCAACTTCTCCTTGGCAAATTGAAGAACTACGATGAGGAGGTATTTTGGATCTTGCAATAACATGGTTCCTCTTTAAATGACACTTTCCATAGATTGTACAGAGTGTACATCTGCTGACATGCTTTCAATACAGTAGTGTCACAGTTCATGATCGTCTTGTTTCCCCTCTCTTCGATTTAAACTTTTGACTTCATATTGATTCTGTTTTTATAAATTAACTGTACAAACTCATTGCAAGCTTTCCCCGCACTATACTTGTATATGTTTATATGGATTCACCATCAGAGGCATCAATAACAAAGGACCAAATCTGACTCAAGGTCTGCTCTGTTCAGCACCAAGTCTTGCAAATTTACTCCTCATATATAAGGAGAACACAAGCATGAGCCTTATTGCAAATTTGACATCAAACTGCAGGGTAGATGCTACATTTATGGAATATAAAAATACATACCACAAGGACTACACGTACAAACAGAATATCCAATCAATCCTTATTATTACACTTTGTGAGGCCAGTTCGGCTCCATTTCTCCTTTCATCTCCAGGAAAGATGAACGCCACAACAATGTAGAAAATCATGTTTTGATTTTGCTATGACACTTTAAAAACAGCTTATATAAAGCAAAATATGTTTTTTGCTTTTTGGCTGACAGCACAAGGAAAAAGATCTGAGAATTTGATCAACCATAAAAAGGGAGATCTGAATACTTTTTAAAATCAGTGAGCGATGATGCAAAGCTTCTCATATCGATACAAATCCCCAAAGTATAACTCAGTCCTGCTTATCTGGGAATTGCTGTGTTCAAATAGTAAACTATTAGTTTCTCAAGAAAAAATATATATAATGCGTCAACGTGACATTAGTGTTTCTCTCAACGGCATTAGCATCTTTTCACCACACGAGGTCGCTGTTTCACTGGTGGATACTTTGAGGGTGGAAGAGAGGAATAAACTAGGAAATCGTGCTCAATGCTTACTGTGAAATTACAGCCTTGATCACTCAAAAGTGAAACAATCGGCCTGTAAGAGTTGCGTTTTGTAAAAGTGCTGAGAGATGGAAAAAAGCTTCCTACCGTTGTAATGGCCATATCCTCTTCTCTTTCTTTGGTGAGTTATTTTAATATAAGAAAGGTTTTAAGGAAGATGTTGATGCCTCTGGATGTTCCATCATGTAACTTTAAGCTTGAGGAATCTACAGGTAGTTGACAAAACACTGCATACACCTTACGGTACTTTTTATTTATAGTATGTGTGTCATGTTGAGGCTGTGGTTTTGCAGCACTGTGTTGTAAGCACAGTCTGTAGAAACCGCACATCTATCAGTCTGTGATGGTGATGGACCGGTTGAGTGTATGTTCCTCTTTGCTTATGCTTTTTGTTCTCTGTATACATGCAATCATTCTCTGAGACCTTTCTGACGCAGCTTTACTTCATGTTTTTTCAGAGTTTTCTACTGAAGCACCAACTCGACGGATCTGCCTCTTCGTCACTGTAAGTTTCCTTCATGTTGATTTGACTTAAAAGCTGATTTTTAAAAAAAGCACTATCGTGTTGAATTGTAATGTGTTTATGTAATTTTGTCCACCGCCTGTAGTTATGAACAATGAAAACTTGCAGCAAATCACCTTTCACACTTCTGAAGGTGATTTTCATTACATTACTCCGAGGTAAGAGAAAACTTTTAAAACTTTTTAAAAGTTATGATACATAATAATAAGATAATATTGGTTTAAATAATTTAAAATGTTTCTGTTTAAGATAGTTCTATAAATAGTATAGTTTTTTAAATACTCAGTAATGTGAATAAGTTTGTTAGCAGCCTCTAAAAAGTGAACAGTAATTAACACTTGTCATACGATATGTTAGAAACCACAGAGGGACTCCATACATGTCTAAAATAAGGGGAAATAATTAAGTTTTTGTTTGATTGATGAATCAAATCTCCTGCTACCATATCACCTTATTTGTTGGCAGTTCTTGAAGCACAAGAAGTCAAAGTGACGGGATACCGCGGACACGATGTCACCTTACCATGTCAATTCATCAAAGGACCAGAAGATATCATTCAACAGGTTCAGTGGGAGCTCGAACAACCAGATGGAAAGAAAATCACCATTATTGTTTCCAATAGTCAACATGGAAATGTTTCAAAATCGTTTCTAAAGGAGAGAGTGGAGATGAAAGACCAATCTTTGATAATTCGAGATGTGGAAATGAGCGATAAAGGGTCTTACATCTGCAGCGTTACAGTCTATCCCAGTGGGTCATTTAAAGGAACCACCAACCTTCATGTTCAAGGTGAGTAAGAAATATTAATCACCAATACTCCAAGCCAGAAACTAAATTTGAAAACAATATTTTGTTTTATATTTTCTAATCTTACTGTCCATCACTTGTCCGTCCCTCTTAGTGAATATGTTGTTTGTCTGAACGATACCAATCAATGATAAATGAATTGGGATTATATGAACTCCATTAATTTAAGACACTCTGGGATAATCACGGTCATATTTCTTCTATCAGAACAGGAGCCGTTATCACCAGGGTTGGTGTCGGCTATAGTGATTGCTGTCATTGTGCTGTTAGTGATCATGGCTGCCATTGTATACCTGATCTTCATCAGGAGGTGAGTGTGTGCGAGTGCGAGTGCGAGTGCGAGTGCGTGCGTGCGTGCGTGCGTGCGTGTGTGTGATAGAAATATAGAAGCTGTAGAAAAGAAACTTAGACATCCTCTAAATACTGTTTAACAGCCATCAAGTGGACGGTAATATTTATGAGGATCTTGAACTTCTTGTTCTTTATTTTGGAAGACAGACAGACGGTAAATTACATTAGTGCCTGCATAGGATAACTATGCATTGTGTTTTTTTGTATTTATTGTCAGGCAGCCATTCTTTTCTTTTTCTTTGATTATTTTTCAATATTCTACTGTATTCTATTTGATTTTCTGGATTGTTCCATAGATTTACTCCTTTTCCTGAGATGCATTTCCCCATTTGTCCTAACCCTTCATTTTTAAACATATCTTTAAGATAGATGTTCTCTCGTGTTTAGAATATTTTTTCTTGAGAGATTCAGTTTAAATTAATAGGATGATCATTTTCTATTCAGTTCACTCAAAACACGTGTTTTTTGTTGGTTTGTTTTGTCATTTAAAAAATATATACAAAAAACAATTTTCCCCACCTGTTTCACAGAAGTAAAAAATTAAATAAAAATTAAGGAACCAAGAAAGAAAATCTAAATAGTTTTCTCTTGTGTTTATCACTTAAGGTGAAAAAAAAGTTTTGCCAGGATAGATTTAAAGGAATGATCAGATTTGTTCTCACTTGCATCTCAGGGCTTCTGTAAATATATAATTTCTACAAAAAGTTTTTAGGATTAGAGAGAAAAGTCACTTCAGATCTAAAGTCAAACCAGGTCAATCTCATGCAACTAATCACAGGACTCTTGATTCCTTCACTCAGACGTGTTCCTACGGTCCGGCAACAAGTCTACATTGGTGAGAACAGAAGCGCGCTCCACAACCGATTGATTTATATCTTTTACGTGTTTCAGTTCCCTTGACTTCAGTTCCCTTGTCTGTCTTTCAGATACAGGTGGTCCCGTGATGGATGTGGCCAGGCCATCTGTTCTTGTAAGAGACGAGGTGAGCTGGTTTGAAACCACGTCTGAACTCAAGTTCGATACATTTTGGTTGAATTAAATAGTTATGCTGCTGTTTCACCAAAGCAACATAATGATACAACTGAGCAGGCCTCCACCTAAACACTCTTTCTCACACTTGTTCATAGGATGTGGTCTATTCTGACGTGACGCTCAAGCGATCAAGAGATTCTGCACTGTCATCCAATGAGAAACACACAGCCGATGACGTCGCGTACTCCGAGGTCTTAATTTTTCGCCATCAGCCCAAATATGATGAAATGTACGCCCAAGTAAAGAGAGCAAAAAAAACCCCAACAACTTAAAGCTGGTGTCTGCAAGTTGCATTTAGCACAATGTTGGTATCATTTAGTGAAATCAGCAGATCAACCGCTTATAAAATAAAACCTAACCTTTGTGACTGCTCCAGAACTTCTGTACATGCTCTCATATATTGTTTTCCCACGGACCTGTGTTCCCCCTACAGCCTCACAGCAGGTGATGCAGAAAAAAAAAAGGAAACGTGTTTTTCACCAAGTCCGCAGCGCTTTTATTAGCAGCGGTATTCTTAAAAGAGTCTATAACCATGCCATTAGTTCAGTGAGGCTGTACTGTGCTAAACATCGGCATGCTAACATGACAATGCTAGCATGTTGATGTTTAGCAGGTTTACCATCTTCATCGTAGCGGTTTAACATTTTAGCATGCAATCATTTTCTAATTAGCACTAAACACAAAGTACAGCTGAGGATTATTGGGACAATAGAAATCAGATGATGCCACAAAATGAAAAAGTCAGGAGATCAAAGTTATTCCAATACATCCTCTGGGAACCATGAATCCATTCAGAAATAAGTTAGATAATCTAATAAAGAACTAAAAAGTAAATCGCATGGTGGCGCTACTGGAAAAGTAAAAGTATTACTAAAGTCAGCAGGGTACATCGTATGGGCACAATGGATATTTGTACCACATTTCGTACCAATACATATGTGAGAATGTATCTTCTAGGGAGCTTGAATATCTGTTACAAATGTCACGACCGCCCATCGAATAGGTGTCGAGCTGATCGGGTAGACATTACTCCATATCTTTCTATCGGTAATAGTCGTTTGGTGCTATATTAATGCTCTGAATGTTGTATATTGCAGGTAGGAATAGTGGAAACTGGCACACCGCCAACACTTTATCAAGGTGAACTATTTCTTTTAAAAGCCAAGCTGTGCAGAGGAAAAACACTTGAACCGTGCCAACATGACTGAGTGGTCACAATAGATCTCATTACACAAAGTTCCTATTCCCCCATTGATTAACAAAGAAAAAAAAGGAAGACAAGAAAAAGGAAGTAAAAAATGAATTGCACGCTCAATAGGGAACCAACTTAACAATACAACACCAGTGTAGCGTGAGCTGAAGGTGCAGAGGGACTTCAAAAGGTTGCTCAATTTCTGCAGTGGTATTAACTTTCTAGATTGCCCTTTTGTTGTGATTCAACTACATCTGACATCATGATTTTTAGAGACTGATGTGACTGATGGGAGAGGAAGGCTGGAGTTGTTGTGGTTTTACTTACACATTCTTACTTATTAGTTTCTAACCCAGCGTATTTTTTTAAAACTTGCAGCAGCTTTGAACCAAAAACAATTGCATATTATGATACAATACTCGATATATTCCAACAGCATCGATACTGGTAATAGTTGTAGTAGTATTTGACCCGATACAATATTCTGTCTGCTTTAAGTCTGTTGTGCAGAACAATGTTCAATGTCAGAGTCCTGTCTGCAGATGTTGCAATCTGAGCGTGCCTGAAGTAAGAAGGTGACAAAATATGGTTTTTACAGTTGCTCAACATTACCAACAGTCGTTTTATGGTACCAGCATTTCCTGACAGTGGTGTTTTGTGGGTGTGAGATCATATCTGTTATGTACTTACCCTCACTTTGTGTTGTCATAACATTAGAAAACTAACAGTGGAAGCTCTGCAAATTGTCCCTATTTTAAAAAAATAGGCTACTGTTGCTGAATAACTTTTTTTTTTTTTTTAAATGTACAGCAGAGTTCTTTCATGGCAGGAAATGGATAAAGATTAGACAAATGCAGTTTAAAGGAAATGCATTGTGAAAATATTTGTTATTTTTGTCATGTTATTCAGACTGAATCAGACATGGGAAGAAGAAATGCAGACACACGTCACTGTGGTACAAGTGAGATTGAATTAGCCACACATTTTTGTCAGCTGTTGAGAAATGAAACTCTGAGG
Source organism: Pholis gunnellus (assembly GCF_910591455.1). Lineage (NCBI taxonomy): Eukaryota > Metazoa > Chordata > Actinopteri > Perciformes > Pholidae > Pholis > Pholis gunnellus. The sequence continues at coordinate 18,904,746 of NC_136534.1, read as the reverse complement.
ACAAACAATCAGCAGAAATGGACACTGTGGAAGGGATGATGTGCAAAATGGCAGTTGTGTAACAGGCTGCTCAAAACACTCAACGCGCCATTTGTCGTTTTGTGTCTCAGTGTAATCTAACGCAGATCATTTCACTTTGAGTCTCGGTTGAGTCTTTATGGTTTTTTTTATTCATCTGTGGTCTTTTTGTGTCTCTTTGTAGTCGTTCTGTGTCTCTTTGTAGCAACTTAATTTGATTATATTTCCAACAAGAAATCTTAACAGCCACTTCTTACAGAGCCCCTGGGCCCGGTAGGCCTGTTCAGTAAATCCATCCATGAAACTAAAAAGCCAACTAAGTCACCTGCTGACTCTGGTGGGTGGGTGGGTGGGTGGGTGGGTGGGGGGGGGGGGGGGGGGGGGGGGGGGGGGGGGCACCAGGTCTGACCTACATTCCGACACAGACGACATGAATTGTTTTATGTCGTCATGTAAAAGTGTGTTTGTGTCTCAGTGGGTCAGTTGTCCATCAGATGTGGTGATGAATGGCTGAAGCCTCCTTGATGATAACTTGATGTAAATTGTTTGATTCTTGAATAAAAAAAGGAATTGAAAATGAAAGATTTTATGATGGAACACTTTATGGCACAACGTGTTAAAATACTTGCGATGGTGAATATGTGTGAAGCACATCAGCTGTGAGAGTGTCGGGAAGAGGAGATTTGTTTCCACACGTTAAACCGGTTTCGATAAACTCTAAAACTGCAGCGGTAAAGGAAGTATTGCCATTGTTGCTGTTATGAACTTAACTGGAAATTAATTAGATTCAAATTTGTAATTCATAAGAATCATTGCCGCTTGGAGACCTGAACGTTTTATAAAACATACAGTGAAAGCATATTGTTGCTGTTGATTTACATTGTAGGTTTTACCCAAGATCTAAAAAACCTATACAGTCTTCCCTTCGCATTAATCCTGAGCTTGTTGTGTGCACAAGTTTGAATCCTAGTGATGTTTAGTTTCACCTCAGACAGTTCATTTCCTCCGAAGGCTTTCTATGAAAGCTTAAGGAAATGATCTCCCATCCATAATGGAGCGTTAAGGAAACACCACCCTGATAAAAGGCAAGATAGCTGAAAACGTTTGGGGAATAAAACATAGTTTACATGGAAAAGAGTTGAGCCACTTATTTAACTTTGACATTCTGGTCTGCAGAGCTTCAGTGCATTTTCTAAATTAGCCAAGAGGAAAACATATTAGTAACTTCAACATATTCCACATTTATAAATATATATATTTTCATAAACATTGTCTGGTGTTACCCCTGAATTGTATTCAACACAGGAGCACTTCTCTGCACATCATCATCATCATCATCATCATCATCATCATCATCAGTTGGCCACATGAGGTCACTGTGCTACTGAAGGTTATTAATGGCAGCAGGGAGGAAAGAAATACAGCAAATCAGACGGCTATATGTTGCAGTTGGAAGACGAGGAAACGCAGTTTGTGTTATTTCGTCGACCTGAAAATGTTCACAGAGACAATTTGCAGCATATCACCGCTTGTTCTTCCGTGGCTCATTTACATCATGATCCCAGGTAAGTCAAAAGGTTTAAGTAAAAGTGCAGTATATATATATATATATATATATATATATATATATATATATATATATATATATATATATATATATATGTGTATATATATATATATATATATATATATATATATATATATATATATATATATATATATATATATATATATATATATATATATATATACACATATATACATATATATATATATATATAGGTAGCAAAATGTGAAAATTGCTTAAGAAATGGCTAGTGTTATATCACTGCTTTATTATTAATGCATTAAATTGCATATTAATGTTCCACTAATATTTAAGCTGGTTGAGGCGGAGAATATTTTAAGTTTAATCGATAGCAATGAATTTTACAAGGTGCTTATAAGGACATAGCTACATAATGTTCTGTACGTACAATCTTCTTCATTTTAACTAACTTCAACCAACACACCGATTCTTGTAGTGGAATAAAATTGTTTACCAAAAATAAAGTAGCCTACTCCAAACTTGTAGCTTACTTGAGTAGGCTACAGTACTTGAATAAATGTACTTAAGAATTATTTCTGTGAAAACGGGAGAGTGTGATGCCTGGAGGTAGAAGAGCCTTTAAAAAGATTAGATTAAAAAAAAGAAGCTGTGTTATGTTAACACAACATGTGTTGAGTAATTATTTAGAAACAGGAGGACTCCATACATGTCTAAATATAAAAAAGATGAAATTACAAATAATTAAGTTTTTAGTTTGATTGATGAATCAAATCTCCTTCTACCATATCACCTTATTTTTTGACAGTTCTTGAAGCACAAGAAGTCAAAGTGACGGGATACCGCGGAGATGATGTCACCTTACCATGTCAATTCATCAAAGGACCAGAAGATATCATTCAACAGGTTCATTGGGAGCTCGAACAACCAGATGGAAAGAAAATCACCATTATTGTTTCCAATAGTCAACTTGGAAATGTTTCAAAATCGTTTCTAAAGGAGAGAGTGGAGATGAAAGACCAATCTTTGATAATTCGAGATGTGGAAATGAGCGATGCAGGGTCTTACATCTGCAGCGTTACAGTCTATCCCAGTGGCACATTTAAAGGAACCACCAACCTTCATGTTCAAGGTGAGTATCACAAATACCACTCTGACAACATGAGAGTGGTATCACTCCTCTCATCTGATCTTGACAAGAAAGTAAAATATTTTGAAACTGACCTCTTGGCCAAGTCTCTCTTGAAAATAAATAAATGAAACAAATGTGTGTAAAATCTAACTAATCCTTTAACACATCACTGAAGAAAGACTCCCTGAAGCGATGCCGATATTACCCAGAATGATTGCTGCTGGAGTATTCGTGCTGATAGTAGCGACCATGTTGGTCACAACTTACTCCATCATCAGAATAAGGTGTGTGTGTATTACGAGTATACAGTATGAGCTGCTGAAAGTAAACTCCTTGAACAAGAGGTTGCAACATGAGATATTACTATTATATTCGTGTTTTAACATTTTCGATTAATAACTACATTTTTATCCTCTACTACTGTATCACTGCAGACAATGGATTTAGCTCATTTTACATTCAGTCCATTCAAAATTGTAAAGAGAAGCTGTGATTTTGTTAAAGCACTTTAAAGGGTCTTAATGAATTGGAAGAAAACGTACTTCCGTGTCAAGTGCAAAAGAACTAATAACTATTTCCTTTCCTCAGACGTAAGGCTTTGGTCAGGCACCGTGTCTGCACTGGTGAGAAACAACAGCACCATATTGAGCCACATCTCGTGTTTTCAGTTCCCCTAACAAAAGCCCGTCTGTGTTTCAGATGCAGTGATGTGTGATTGAAAGAGACATGGTGAGCTCGGAGTTGGTTTGAAGCGACATTTTTTAATTGTAGTTGAATTGATTTGATTTTTTAGATAGTTTTTTTGCCTTTGATAAAAAAAATGCATTTGTTTTTAACAATTCGACTTGATGGGAATCACATAGCACTAAAGTATCATCCTTAAAACACTCTCTCTCTCATATACATAAGGTCTACTCTGAGTTCAAGCTCAAACATCCAGAGATGGTAAACCTCCATCCAATGATGAACACAGCATCCGGAAGATGTCAAGCGCTTCAAAGGGATGGTTGGCATTCACTGTACTTACTCTTAAAGCTGCTTTATGCAACTTGCATTTAACTTCCTTTTGATAACATTTAGTAAACTTATTGTCACATCATGATACAAGTTATTCAACTGCTCCTAAATTAATAATAAGGCCTGTGTTATTCTATATTTTTGTGATTGTCAACAAACCAAAAGACCCAAAACAAGTTTTGTTTTTTTAAGCAAACGTTACTCAAACATAAGTAAACACTGCATTTGTTGGTAAAGTATTTTCAGCTGAGGATTAATACACATTAACGAGTATTTACAGCAGCCTGTCTCTCTCTGTGTGTCTGTGTGTGTGTGTGTGTGTGTATGTGTGTGTTAGTGTGTGTGTGTTATTATTAGCTTTTGGACAAACTGGATCAATGTTGGTTTTGGCCTTTTAATGAGATTTGTGGACAACAAGAAAAATATAGAATATCGTCAGCCCTTATTCTTTCAATAAAACCCCAAATTTATCAGCCAATCATGACACAAACTTTGTCTGACATAAACAATGGATGAGAAATCAAAACATGAGGCCGTTTATTCCAGTGAAAGATGAATGTACGTTACACTCAGGACATTTATTACAGCTGTAATTCAATTCTGTTTTCAATGTGCGAGACAAAAAGTCTGTACGAGTCTCAGGCTGTTCACCCAAACCCCAGCACAAACAAACGCTGTACTGAGAGCTTGACATTACATAAGGTGCCTCATTTTATTGGAAAAATACAAAGTTGTGTCACACAGTAGAGCAAAAGAGTATTCCAATCCAACATATCCTCATACATCTGTTCATATGATATCCCCCGAAAAGTGATTTCTTTTTACGTTTTTTTTATTTATTTTAGATTATAGTTACCAGCGTATCCTGATTTTAAGAGAGATTTAAACAAAGAAGCACAGTCGGCCTACCTGATCTCCAGCAGGTCGTTCCTTAGTTGAGGGGCCCCGCCACTGATTATGCTTGTTATGGATTATGTCACGAGTAAGAAGTCCAAACAGAAGTAATTGATGATCCACAGGAAACTGGTATAAGGCAGGAAAAAGGGGGAGGCCAGGTACAAGTTTCAGGTTGCACAGGAGATGTAAACAAAAATCCCAGGAAAAGGGACGCAAACGTATGAAGCACAACACAGACAAACTAGCAACTGTCTGGGGAAAAGGGGCTGGTATATGTACTGCAGGGCTGATTAGGGAAAGTGGAAACAGGTGAGCAGGTGAATGAGCGTCAGGTGACTGGGACCGGTGGGATGGTCCGAGGGCATCTGGTGGACAGGTAGGGAATGGCAGGTCTGGGGAGCTGGGGGAGAGTACGTGGCCTGCAGGGGGAGATGAGCCGGGCCTGGAGAGAGGCACAGAGAGCCAGTCAGTAGGACTCCCTCTGTGCTGTCAGAACATGTGAGAACAACATCAGTTTTTTGCTGTGTAAAAACACAGCATTTTTTTATTTTTCATGGTTTGTGTTGTTTCATATTTTATGTTGAAATTCAGTGCATTTGATTGCAATTACCATGTGTGCCGTCAGGACTCGAGAGAACAAAAGTTCATTTTGTCTGATGTGTAAAAAACTAAAATAAGGGCTTGTATCACCTTTTTTAATTTATTGTTCAGTTACATCTGTTTTCTGTTGTAAGTCAGTCCTTAAGATGTGTTTAAAATTGCTGTAATGCTTTGTGAGATTATTCATGCTTGTGGCAAAACATGCAGAAAAAACAGTACACAGTTCTGTAAACTATCTTTACATTTGCTTTAAAGCAGAACTTGATTTTGTTAGCGGCTATTGCTCAATAAAGTTGCACATTTTCACAGAGCTCACCAAATGTTTGGTTTCTCACTTTCCGTATGTGCTGTAGAGCTCTATCATGACAGGAAACAGACAAGAAAGATGCGACAAATTGAAAAAAAAGTTGTTACCTCTACGCTTTCACTTAAGTAGCTGTCACATTATTGAGGTGGCACTTTCACTTGAGTAAAAGATCGGAGTACTTCCTCCACACCTGGCATTAACGGCAGCGTTTTCATATCAGTAAGAAAGAGGAAAAGTGCTGTTTGAATATTTTTATTCCAAAAGAAGTTTGTGTCTATAGGTTTGAACAACAGGGCGATCTCACTGAAGAACATCATTGCACCTTCGTCCCAATACATCCCATCCCCCACCCTTCACCCACCCTTCACCCACAATCACACCATAGAACCTCTTGGTCTTCAATAGGAATAGTAACAATTTAATCATAATATTCATCATCAGTTTTGATAATCCATTTAGCACTAGTATAGAAATGTGAAAAAATACCAAAGAAAAAAAAACATAAAATTGAACAAAAAGGTTTGTTTTATGGAGTGACTGCTCAGACTGATTTGTTTTGTGACCCTCCCTTCCCTTCATGATAGCAATTATTCACACGAGCAATATCTTGCTTTCTTAGGGTTTGTACCCTCCTCATTGCCTCTCTACAATAATGCTTTTGGCAGCTAATAAATGCTTTCAGCTGGTGGCTTAAAGCTGTTGACCTGTTGTTATTGGCTCTGTGGTGCTGTCACATTTGTGAATTTTTGTGAATTCACACAGAGAACCAACCGAAGAAGACGCATAAAGGAGACACAATTTAAAAACAACCAGAGGGTTTCACAACCTTTAGACAACGAGGGAATAAGAAAGGAAGATGTTGCGGACGGTCGTGTTTGTTTGTGTGAGTGTGTGCGAGTGTACTGTGACTTCTTGTGGTAAGGGGCTCGCTCCTGTTGCCTTGTCAGCATTCTGAACACAGAGGCAGATGTAAACAGAGAGAAAGAGACGCATCAAATCCAGGCCTGCGTCTGCTGACAGCAGTCATTCAGAGACACAGCATAATGCGTGCAAACAATGTTATCATTCATTATCTGGAGCAAAACTGTGTCGACAAATCTGTTTCACTGCAAAATGCATAACTTTATACAGCAATGCAATGTTTGCCCTGACAACAATGCCGGTATATATCTGTTTTTCGCAGGATTTGTAAAGAGGTGAACTGGTTTGTTTGCATGTTATGTCACACACTTTGTATTACTGCTGAATATGGATGGGTGGGAAGCCAGTGAGGGATTGTTTTCCTGCTATTTGGTGAAATCTGAGCTGAGAGCATGTAGCTCCTGGTAGCAGACTCATAGGAGTCAAAAAGGCTTTAGGAGACGGGGACTGTGGTACAAATTCATTTTACATGTAATACTCAGGGGCAAAAAAAATATTGATACGCACAGGAACACTGACTTTTGAGAATCAGCTGCCGGAAAGTATTACATTCATACAATCAGCTGTGAACAGTAAGAAAACACTGACACTGAACAGGATGATGGGTTATATCTTATTGAAAACATTGCACCAGCCAACACTTGAATCTTGGATTTCAGCCCCAGAAAGACGTTTTTAGAGCAAGGTACCAAAGGGTGCTTGTAAACCCCCCCCCCCAACCGGGTTCAGTAAGTAGTGAATCACTATTAGACAGATGATTCAATAAACACTGAGACACTGATGAGTCTACGACCTGCATTGCAGAAAATGCTTTGATAATGATTTCATATAAAAAATATATATATAATCTATGCAATGAATGCAAAAAAATCAGGACATTTACTTTTGAGGGGACCGTTTCACAGAGAGGTTGTACGACAGAGAACACAGCTGCAGCACACGAACGTGATCACATTTGATTAGAGTAAACTAAAGGGAAAGAATTCTGCAGCAACAAATCACAGCTTGATCTTTTACTCCGGACCTAATACTGATCTGTTGCGTTGTGATTCTAAACAATCAATGGAAGCAAGAAGCTGAATTTAATTTGGATTAATAAAATTGCTGTGGAGGTGATGGTGCAGCCGGGTGGTTTCATCACATTCAGTTGTTTTCTTCTTCAAGGATAAGGCTGCCAATATTGTATTATTTTCTTCTTCTCAACAAATCTCATGAAAAGACCAAAACCACTGCTGTGTTGATGTGTCTCTGCAACACATTCATCACTCCCAACTCCTCAAACGCAGACGTTTAATCAGTGCTGCTAAGCTTCAAACTACGGCGCTCTGGGTACCCCTCTAGCGACACTTCTCAACGTGCCAGCGCCACTTGTGACATGCAAGGTGTCTTTTCAAAATAAACTTCCATCTTCACAGGAAGTCCCGTGACAAACGACTCACGTGACAAAATTGTCGACGTTTTGTTTCACATAGACATGAACAGCTGTGTGACTCACACAGACGCTAAAGCGTGCCTCTGTGCGTCGGTATCAGGCTCCCTAACCAACTGTCGTTATCTGACGAGTTGGGAGTGAGAACTTGTCGGTCTCTCAATGCTTTTTGACTTCCGCAGCCTGTTTGTGGCACTCAGCCACTTTGGTCTCATCAATGAGGCAACAAATATATACTTTTTATGAGGCTTTGGCTACTTCTCAGTCAGATCAGCTCATCAATTCATCGTTGCTTTTGGTCTTTTCATCGGATTTGTTGCCAGTAAGAAACATTTAGAATGTATGCCTCATTCTTAATGCTATTTGTAATTATACTACAATTGCTTGCTGTGAAAGCAGTGGGGAGATGAGAGATAAAGCGTCCACAATTTGAAAATGAAAGGCCTAAATTAAGCAAAGTGTATTCCCTTTATGCACCATAGCGAATATACTGTGGTGTTTAGTTTTAGTTGGGAGTTTCACACAGTAGGGCTGTAGCATTACCAACATAATTAAAAGAGACCAGGTTCCCTTCTGAGCCAGAGCGAAAAACATTTCTTCTCAATCTTTTTATCAGCATGTTTCCCTGTGTTCAACCCCCTCCTGAATGAGCCCCCAGACACCGAGGGGAGTAATTAGGCGATCAAAAGCTTGAGACGGTATTGACGAGGCTGTGTTGAGTCTATCACTCTGGCAGGAGCCTCTTCTGCGGACGGCCAAGTCTGTCTGTTAAACAGAGAGACGGGAAGAAGCTGTAGCTACAGTCTGCTGGCGCATTAACAAGCCCCCTAAAAGATGCCCAGAATTAACAGATCAGGACAGATCTAATCATGGAAGTAGTTCAGTTCGGGATTTCTTATTCAAATTCAGTAGTGTCCTTTTCACTCTCTGCCTCTTTCTATCTCCTCTGTCTCTGTTCTTGCCTCTTTGTCTCGGCCTCGCCCTGTCTTTCTATCTCTTCTACGCTGTGTGAACAGAGGTGAAAAAAGAAGTAAAAGGCTTGGCAAGGGTTACTCAGGATAACGAGGGACATTAATTTCACATTTCACGTCCTCTTGCTCTTTCTCCTCTTTTTGTGGCTGCCTGATCATTTAACATTTGTAGAAGAGTGCTGTTTCTGGGAACATGATTCTCCTCACTTGAGTAATTACAGACTTACAGGAAGGACACATTTTTACAAACGCACAGACGCACAGTGTAAAGGAAGGGAGACAGTTTCCTCTGCTACCGTTTTTCATTATGTTGTCTTGAAGTAGCTCCATCCACCTTCCCTGATACCATCCAAAAAGCAGCTATGGGTCACAGGGAGGGACACAAAACTCTTGAACACAATTAGCCGCAAGTCAAGTGTCATTATTATGTTATAATTCACCATATTGTCACACGTAGTCTGTATTTAACTCTGTAATTCCCACTCAGAACAATGGTAACAAAACAAGAAAGACAATAAAAGAAAAAGAAAAAACTGGAAATAATTCTCTGAAAGTCTTTACGGCTGCAGTATGTCCTCCAACAAGGCTTCATTTTACCAGAGGCGTAGTGGAGGGAAGTGTCTGTGGAAGAAAAACCAGCGCACTCCAATCTAAAGGTGAAGTGAGAGCGAGAGCGAGGAAGGAAAAGGAGGCCAGTAGAAACCATCATCTTGGTAATGTGCATTTCCACTCAGATTTGTCCGAACTGAACTGATCTTCAGAGTTGAGTACAGAAGCCTAACAGACGAACATCTCACAGCGTGCTTGTAGCCAGTTCTGTATCTGTAGGCCTCAAGCCCAATCTGGAGGTCACGGTTTTACCTCTTTTATTCTCCTTTTAAAGGTTGCTTCATTTTCTATTGGCTGACCTTGCAGAGTTTTTTTCCCCTCCAACTCTCCAATGAATTTCACCTGTGGAAACAAGCAGCGTCTCTCTCAGCAGCACAAATGTTCCTCAGTAACATCACCGTCACAGTCACTCTCTGCAGCCCACTCACCCCGCCCATTGCTTCTGGTCTCAGTCCTGCTCACCCAGTAGGTCTGTGGTGTTGCTGTTCTGTGGAGGTGGAATGGGTCGAGAGGTATGAGGTGGTGGACTGTGGTGTAGCCGCCTTGGGCTGGGCCCCCCTCCGCCCTCACTGTCTGTGTTGGATGAGGATGGGGGTGGGGGTGGGGGTAGCCTTGGCAGGGGTGCTGATGAAGGTGGTATTCTTGTTGTGGTTGATCCTATACTGCTGCCTGATCGCAGGCTCTGGATCCTCCGGCACTCCTGGCAGATCCGCACGTGGGTGCAGCTGCGGGCGGGCAGCATCACAGGGGTGGGGGCTGGTGGAGGAGGGGTGGTGTTGGCCCCCAGGGGATCATCTAGGATCCGCTGGGGCCCCGGGCCTAGATCGGGAGGCCCCGTCCCTCCTGCTCCACCTCCTCCAGCTCCACCTGTCAGCGGGCCAGCTCCACTGTAGAGCTTGCCGTTGCTGAGGCGCATCTCCCGGACCAGGCGCAGGGGCCGAGGGGCCCCCAGAGCGATGCGGGTGGGATGGCGCAGCGCTGCTGAGCTGCTGAGGGGCCGACGGCGGCGCATACGGGAGCTCTTCTTACAGGAGACGGCGTTTCTGAACTCTGTGATCATCTCCTGACAAACAGACACCTAAAGGAGAAAGGAAAGGAGGGAAGAAAGAGGGAAAGGCGGAAGGGAAGGAGGCAAAGGTAGGAGGGGCGCCACAGACACAAAGTAGGCAGGCAGCCGAACAAGACGGTGGTAAAGCAGTACATAAATAAGAGAACGGAGGGACAAGAAGAAAATTGAAAAGGAAAAAAGCAAAAAAAGAAGGCGGGAACAAGGCAGAAAGAACACACGGTAAAGCATGGTAAAAGAAAAAGTCACAGGAGAAGCGAGGGCACAGAGACCAACAAATGGTGGGATGGTTTTAAAACAGAGATGAGGAGGCGATGGGGAGATGAATAGAGATGGGAGAACATCCAAGGAGCAGAGAGAGTTATTACAATCCAAACACACAAAACACCAAAATGTTGTTTAGTTTATGGGCACTTCATTATGGCACTATGCACTATGAACGGACAGGCAGGCCTGCAAACTCAGGTGTACATATACAAAGGCACACTCACGCACACCCTCACACACACACACACACACACATACAGTAAAGCCACCCACCAATCAATTAATCATTCCAACAGCACATTCCAACTACTGTAATTTGCACACACAACGATCAAAATGCATCAACACGTCCACTACAGACAAACAGCATTCTCATTGAAATCATAATAAAAATTCATGTGCTCACATAAACAGAAGCAATACTCGTTATCGGAGAACAGACACTGATGACAGGAGGTGTGTGTGTTTGAGAGAGAGAGGAAGGCACGCAGTGAAATGGGTGAGTAAGTAATCCAAGAATGGAAACGAAGAATACCAGCGTACATGTGAGGCGTGTAAAAGAAGATACATCGTGACATTTAATGCCAGGGAATAAGATCACACTAATTTTTTTTTATGCAAGCAGATATTGGCATTTCTCAATATTGCTTATCAGTACCATCAAGTTTAGCTCACAAACACTTGCCGCCATACTGGTAAACACCAACCACTACAAGGGCACAATGACTTCAAAACAGGCAGGACATGCAAAGTGAAATCAAATTCTCTATTTGTTTTGTACATTTTGGACACTACAGCAGTTCAGTGCCACATACTTGAACATTCCTCTCATCTCACATGCGCATTCATTGAACCTCAGGTGTTAGAGCACACACACAAACAAACCAACATACAAATGGATGCAAAAAGCTGAGAGAAATCTACCCACTCTCACACACAGAAGAAAATAATCAAAAAGGGTTGGCGGGATGCCTGGTAACCTACTGGGGTGTGTCTGTGGGGTCGGCGTGGGCAGGTATGGGGGCATACCTCATCGGCCTCTGCAGAGCGGCGTGTGGACCACACAAACTCCATAATGGCCACAAACACGGCAATGATGAGACCACAGATCAGCACCACAAAGATGCCCCCAATGTTCTCCATGCCCAGACCTGAGAGTGGGCCACAGGAGACAAACATTAGCACACGGATGCAGAAACACACCAACACTGGCATGGTTTTAAACGTTTGACTTTGCTGTTAAATGTACTCGTCATGGAGAGTACTACACAGCCTGTGAAAACAGTTGTGTAATGTCTTCTGTGGCTCTGGAAGAGCTCTGTGAAAGCACAATGTTTCAGGAAATACATGGTTTCCTGTCTTTCCGAGAGTTAGGTGAGAGCGTAGATATCACACTCATGTCTGTACGATAAATATGAAGCTAATGCAACGTAGCTTATTTTAACACAATTTCAATTATATTTGAATGGCCCGATATCACAAATTGCAAATTGGGCTTTACAATCTGTATAATATACGACATCCTCTGTCCTTTGGCTCTTACTGTGGCCAGTTAAAAAATACCCCCGATAGATTCAATACTGGTCGTTCTTACACTTGATTTTTGTACGGATGAAAACAAACAAGATATGACAGGATAAGTTGGTGTTGACTTTACAGTCTTAATGCTAAGCTAATTTAATCAGCCGGTATCGCTCTTCTCATCTAACTGTTGGCAAGAAAGCAAATAAGCAAATATTCTCTCAAAAATGTCAAACTATTTATTTATGTCTGAGAAAATCACGTGATCTCACTTTTGTAATCTCAGGTTATGGACTGAAGAGCACAGACTTTTAATTGACAGCCTGTGTAACAAACTGCAGGGAGTTCGAAAGACATGGACCGTATCACTTAGCCACTTAAAAATAGATTTTTCAGCCTCAGTAACTCCAATTTTGACCACTCTTATTAAAAAAAGTGTCTGCAAGTATCTGAATGTTATCTAAGTGCAACACTAAATAGCTGGCTCTTTCAATTGAATTAAAAAGTTGAAATGGCCCATGATGTGCGAAGTTGAGATAGACTGTACAGATGAAGTTTAATGATGCTGAAAGGTAAAGGACAAACATTCTCAAAATAGATTTTGATCTGACAGCAGTGGTACGAATACTGAGGCATTGTCATTGTCTTGGTCATTTCTATACACACACACACACACACACACACACACACACACATTAACATTCACATGTGAACAGACAGACTCACTCTAATTAAACTCCCATTACACACCACCTGAGACAAACAGACAACATTTGGGAAGTAAAGTAGATTGTGCTAAGCACCCTTCACAAGGACATTAGGTTAGTCATAAGCCATTAGCTGGACTGCAAAGAGTGAGGAGACTATTACTGGGGAAATTCGAGGGAACGAGGGAGAGGAGACAGACAGCTGCGGTCGACTGACCCTTGACGCGGTGGTCCCCCTCTTTGGGGCATTGGCCTGCCTCCCACCACCGCCTCTTCAGTATCTCCAGCCTGTTATTCTCCTGCAGCTGGAGGATGGCCAGCGTGAGCTCATCTCTGAACGGAGACCCTGGGAAATGACAGGAAAGCAGGATAAGAGAAAGTGGTCGAGGAGGGAAAAGAGGTGCAGCAGAAGAGCCCAGAACAAGAGCTCGGGTTTCTTTCACAAGAGGGCAAAAACATGAAACGTGGAGAGAAAAAGGAGAAGGAATCACAGGCATAGAATTGCTGTTGCAGCCTCGAGATGGCTAAGAGTGATCTGACTTTGAGAATAAAGAGAGGATTAGTGAGAGATAAAGAGCGAGATTACAACCAGACAGAGCCAGTGGTACAGCTGCTAGTCAGACCGCATACAAAGCATGTCATGAACTAGATAACAGTAAAACAGAATGGGCGGGTTTAATGGGTCAGCCAGTTACCCAAAGTGTTGTCGAGTCGTGAAGATATCTGAACTGCTTTCTGCAAAACTGTTGACAGTGTGTGCTTTGAATTGTGACAGGAATATTGTTTCTAGATCACCTGTTCTAGCCGTTATTCTCTGGGAGGCGATACAAGTCACTTCCCACCATGACAAACCACTTGAAAAACACAACACAATTATCCCCCACTGCAATACAGAGCCTGAGCTCCTCCCTCCACAAGCATGTGTTGCCCTCTGAGTGAGACTGTTGTTGCAGTGCAGTGATGTTGACAGAAATGTGCTTCTACACACGGAACCAACGTCCACCAGCACGTCTGTGTGCTCATCAAAGAGAATTATATGGAATTTGTTGCCGAGAGTTAGATGAGAAGATTTTCCGGTAAATATTAAGCTGCAGCCAATTAGCTGAGACTGGTTCTGTCCAACTACAATAAAGCCAACTCATTAACATTTTGATATCCTTTGTTTATCTTTTGAAAAAAAACAAAATGGGAAAACAATTAGTTACGCTTTTGCGGGGTTTTAGTGCCGGACAATCTCCTCCTGAATGCTTGTCGACTTCGGAAAGGCACGAAATAGTCCAGAACATAACTCCCCGAAAAAACGCATTTTATTAACGTCTGGACAGAGCCAGGCAAGCTGTTTCTACCTGTTTCCAGGATTTATGCTAAGCTAAGCTAAACATCTCCTGGCTGTAGCTTCATATTTAGCGTACAGACTTCGGAGTGGTATCCATCATTTAACTTCTGGAAAGAAAGCAATCAATTGTATTTACAAATATATCCAACTATTCATTTAAATTGAACTCTGCCTCGAGGTACGTGAGAAAACGTGTTGTTTTATTTCTAAATATCTGCCTCAAGACCTCTTTCTCCTCTTCTGTCTCTCCATCATGATGTAAAGTAACTCTGCTTCATCTTCCTCCACACCTTTGTTCCGTTAAATCTTACTTTCTGTCCTTTTCCTCCCTCTCTCTCTCGTCGTTCATTTTCCCTCTTTGCTAGAACGGATCACTGTGATACAACGACACCGCCTCTTAATGCCAGAAAAAAAAGGAGCTTCAGAAGAGCCGGACGTGTGTGGAAAAGCAATTAACTGCAAGTTCATTACTTCCAGTTGAAATACTTACAAATCCCTTTGATAAAAAATTAATCAAGCACGTACAAGACATTTTTCAGATCTAATCTCTTACCAATCAGTACTACTACATGTTTCTATTTAGCATTAATTGATCTCATGCAGGTGCTTCTGCCTCTCCAACAGTAAGTTTGTATTTGTATATTGCAAGAACATTACAATGATTCCCAATCTAGGGGTCGGAACCCCAACAAGGGGCTGCAAACTAATGAGGCATGATATGATTAAATTAAATCTAAACTCTGCTACATAATATTATGTTTAATTTCTTTAGAATTTTCTCTAATTTTTTCTCTTTTTTGTGAAATGTGCAGTCTAGTTTTATCTCTCTGGCACTCAGAAAAAGGAAAATCTGTTATTGACTGAACTTACTCACAGTTCAAACACATGCGCTCTGTGACGGTGGGCAAGTAGATGTTGCTTCGTATTAAAAGCTTACCAGCACAAAGGTTGAGAAACATCCCAAAGCTGTTGTTCTGTTAATGATTTCTAACTGAACTGAATTATACTTATATCTGTTTGGTACTATATTTAGGTAGAACTCAGAGGACCATACATTACTTAATATATATATGTTGTTGTGACAACACCCTATTCTTTTGAATTAATCCACAAGCTGTAAAATACAGTTGCAGTTTGTAACAGGACCAAAACAAGGATCAGTGTGGCATCCCTAGTGGCTTCCCTGCACTTGTTATCAGTTGTCCAAGATTGATTTCAGGCCTTTATGGATAAATTATAGGTCTAATCAAAGATATGACAGCTTTATTTGTGACCCTCCGTGACTTTAAACCTTAAAGCATGACTGAGTGTTTGCTGCAGGCTTGTAGGCTTTGAAATGCTCCAACTGAAAATGACACTGACTAAATCAATTTTGATGCCTTCAAAACCTATATATAGGCTTCAAAGGCCTGTGATGATTTCATTAACATGTTTTAAACTCTATCTATCTATCTATCTATCAATTTTATTGGTGATTTTATATCAATCATAAATCATACTAGCAGCTCATAATTTTGAGTGCTACGGCACATCCATCAAAATCCTCAACAAACATCCAGAACTCAGCTGCCAGCGATCACATCATCCCAGACCTTCAAAACAGATCCGCTGACGCCAACCTCCTTATTACCTGGTAGTTATTGCATTATCAGCTGCTACAGGCACTTTGTAACAGATGTCTTGTTTGAAAAAGTATAGATCAGTATTATTACCCAGTGGCATGCCGATGCCGTAACCCTTGGTGTCCAGTAGGCCTCCTATCTTTGTGAGGTTACAGTTGAGGCCGCGGTAGTACTCGTTCATGGTGCTCTCCATCAGGAAGGCGTACTTAGAGTTGACCACGCGGGCGATGCCCTCCTCTGTGCTTTTCACGAATACACTGGGCTGCTTGGAGTTCATGTAGTTCCACATCCGCTGGTAGGTCTGGTAACGCGAGTTCTGCAGAGGAATGAGAACGCAACAATGAGAATTAAACACTGATTACAGATGTGTTGTACACTCGCGGTTCCCACCATGTCCTATCGTCTCACTTTAAGGCAGGAATGAAATGGAGATCGAAAAAAATGAAATATGGAAGACAGAGAAAAAGAGAAAGAAAGATGCGTCCTCGATGAACAGGGGAGTGTGAATAATGACAAGCAAAGTAAAACATCAATGGCAAATAAACATAAAGACGAGTGAGGATAGTAGAGGGGGGAAAAGCAACATGACTAAAGGCAACAAATGATTCGCTCATGGCGTAGCTGATGCATCATCTTTCATACTGATGGAGGTAAAAAAGCACACAGGAGGTGGTTCAGCACAAAGCAAAATATGGTAAGCTCTAAAAAAGGATTAAGTGTTTAAGTGCACAATTATATGTTGCATCACTGTGTGTGAGAAGAGAGGAAAACAGTAGAGAGGGCCGCATCTGTGTGTGATAATGTGTATTGTATGTGTGTGTTTGTGTGGATTAGCCATTGAGTGGGGTAATGTATTGTAGCATTGAAACTGGCTTATGTAGGCAAACATACACCACTATTTCTTATATCCTCAATATGGACAAAAACCACGAGACTACAAAAGCACACACTCGCAATTTGGCATGAAGCCATTTCCCATGCATGCACACAAACAAACAAACAAATGTTTTTTTTGATACACTCACCTACACATACTCCCACATGCAAACACACCTACACGCGGAGACAAAACACACACACTCTTTGACAAACACAGATGCCGACACAGAGGCCGCAAGCGCTCTCATAAGCAAACACAGGCAGTCAGCCACTTAATACAAACAGCCATAAAGAAAACAACAGAGCAACTCAGAGACATGGTAGCAAATATGGGGACAACAACTTACTCTCGGCACAGCAACAAACAGTGCACTAAATCACAAATGTACACACAATCGCAAACATTTTGTGAAAAATGTACGCTATAAAGACAACTCAGGGAATCGTCATAATCTAGAGTAAATCCAACTTCCCACACAATCAACACCATTTAACATGTAAGCACGGACGCAAAAACAAACACATGAGCCCGTTCAAACAGCCCAAACACAAAGCCGACCAGAGCCATGGCTGCTGCAGCGGGTCGTACCATGAAAAACGTCATGGTGCTCCCTCCGTGGATGGTGCCATACTCGATGTTGGTCTGGTCGGCCAAGTCGTCCGGAGACTCGATGGGAACCTCCATCCTCTGGACGGTCAGGAAGGCGGCCAGGTTGGCCGTGTAGGAGGAGATGATGATCAGGGTGAACGCCCACCTGTGAAGTGGAGAGAAGGGGAGGAAACATGTGAAAAGGGTGAGTCAGGAAGGGTGGTATGGACACAATCATCTATCACGGTATGTCCTTTCTGCATCACAACATGTATATATATATAATGGTGGAGTAAATTGTCTGGAAAATGTCTGGAATATAAGATATTCTCTCACACTGAAAATCAGATACAAATCTAATTTAACTATAAATCATAAAAAGCCCACAACGGACTAATGTAACCAGAGAGGCTAAAGGGAGCGATACCTCAGAAAAAACAATATCGCAAAAATTCCCAAATATACATTGTCTTACAGTATTTATCATCACATTACCAGGCTTTAACCTTCAGGTTTCCAGGACTACTCTACCCCCTCAAATGCGAAGATGGGACTTTCTTATGACCCTTCTTGTCTAAAAACTTTCTTCGAGCACATGATGTACTCACTATACTCAATAATATACCATATCTTGCTCGACTCAGTGTAATTTGGTCGTTCTGTCTTCCTCTACCCTTTATCTCTTTAGCTCTTAGCGATTATTACTTCAGTGTGTGTGTGTGTGTGTGTGTGTCTCTTTCACAGTCACTCTGTTGCCACAGGAATATCGTCGAGCTACTGTAGCCTTTCTGTGAACTTAGCATTTCTGTACTGTTTGCTTGGTGCTCAGGGACTAACATTTGTATGTGATATGTAAAATGTAAAAGCTGTTATCTGTCAAACTCTGAGCTTACACCACTCTGCACAGTAACCTAAAACACATTCTCGAGTGGAAGGGACTTTAAACTGGCACAGAAACGTAACCATTCAGTAACTTACCACACCCCACTAACACATCTGGTGGACAGGGCTCTGGGCATTATCTCTGATCCCTGCTGCATGAAGCCTCCAATAGGGAACCACAGGCTGTTTCCTAGCGTGTACTGGTTCTCCAACATATCCTTGCGCTCTCTCAGACACGGGTGAGGGTTGTACCACTCATAGGGGCTCAGCCTGGTGGGGAAACAAAGGCAAAGTGGAATGACCTTGGGGTCTAATGCATCTCTGTCATATCATACGAGCCAACGCCAATCAGTCATTTGATCCCTGTCAATCTGTCTGTGGGCGGATGTTTAAAGTAAAAAACTATGAAATGTGTCAGGCAACTCGTGTTCAACAAGATAAATGGCGATGGAGCTGCAGACTATGGGTACAGTGTGTGATGTAATGTATTGACCTTGCAGCCAGGAAGAGCACACAGCTGACAGCCAGGTAGGCGAGCAGCATGAAGAGCCAGACGGCTGGAGAGAAGGGATCGAGGAAGGAGAAGTAACCCGGCTTCCGACCCTGGTGCAGGGAGAAAGAAGGAGAGGAGAAAGAGAGGTGGAGAGATGGATAGAGCAACAGAGACAGACAGACGGGAAGTTAGAGAGTGTTAGAAAACAAGGTGTCATGTCTCAGCAGTCAGGGACCGGCCCCTCTGCACCACAGGAGGGCAGTGTCCTTCACTGCACGCTGATAGTAAGTCTGCAGTGCTCTGATACGCTAATGCTCCAATCCATAAATGCTCGGTTTCACAATGCCTGCTGCTGAAGCATACTTGGCTCAGACCCAAAACCTCATTAGCAATGTAAAGCCGCCACTGTTACCGAGTTACAGAGCACTGACTTATTGAGCAATTTAAATTACGACGATAAATTTCACTGTGGACACAGTGGATGCAGCATACTACGTAAACACACGCCTCGGCTTCAAAGATGAGATCAGCTGTTATGTAATATTCAGTCTGATTCCATAAGAATCATCAAACAAGTGAAGCCCGTCGCCTTCTGTGTGACCCTGCCAGCTTAAAAGCGGCGCAAATAAAAGAAATGAAATCTAAAACGAGATCTGTAGTGAGCATCGTGCAGCGGGCGCCCTGCAGCCCCGGATGACACCCTCACCAGTTGAACTCTGTACAAGATGCTGATCCCCAGGGTCATGAAAGGCTTCGAGAAGTCGATAACTTTCTCTCTCTCTGACGTGATGGTGAAGCCTGCTACGGCCAGGTCTGCTTTCTGTAGAATTGACAAAGATAGATAGGTGGATTGATAGTAGTGGGGGCGAGAGAAAGGTAGAGGTGGTGGAGGAGAGAAAACCGACAAGTGGTCAGGTAACTGCTTAAAAATAGAAAAACACTCAACGCTGCACTGGGTAGATGAGAGAGAGCTCTGTTTGAAATGACTTGCCAAATGAAAAATGAAAAGTTTTGACTACGGCACTTGAAAACACATTTGGAAAAACATATAGACGTGCACTCTCTTTCCCTCTTGCACACACACACACACACACACACACATTATCCACCATCCAAATTAGGCTAATTGCAAGTAAGCACTGGGTGACTGGTCTTTCCACCTGTATAAAACCCTGCAGGTCTCTGGTCGCTCTGCCTCCACTCCATCTCTTCCATTAAAAGCTAATTGATGAACATGGGCTGCTAATTAGAGCTGAGTGATCAGGCAGTGGGGAGGGCAATGGGGGGAGAGGAAGCGTGGAGAGCTGGGGGAGCACCAGTGTGGCAGGTCCCACACAGGGACCATAGTCTGGTAATTGAAGTATACCGTATGGTAATTAAGCAGAGAGGGGCTCTCATTAGCCTGCTTCAACCACAGTGTCTGTCAGAGGCACACTAGGCCTGGACAGGGAGGGAAAGACGGGGGACAGGAATAGAGGAGGGCTACTGTGAGGAAAGATGGTGCAGACAATTTTAGGGAACGCTACCACTCTCTTTTGGGGAATTATCAAGTCAGCTTTTGTCCTAGATAAGAGTCCTGCTCCCCTCTGAGGGCAATTTGAAACATGGGAAGTTACAGCGGAGTCGTGGTTTGGGGCTACAGCGTGAGTGAGTGTGTGGGTGTGTGCGTGCACGCGTGTGTGTTCAGCCTAAGTTTCTGTTTGTAAAGACACTGGATAGAGCATTTTGAGCTTGTTTCTGTGTTTCTGGTTTGTTTGTGAGACAGAGAGAGACTGAGGGAGGGAGAGGGAGAGCATACTCACCCTGTTGATTAGCTCTCCGACCATGCCAGTCCAAGAGCCGTTGGGCTCTGGAGCGCCGTACAGGCCATCATCCACCAGCTTGATCTTGAAGGAGAATTTCAAGATGTCTGCCAGCTCCTTCAGCATGTCGACACAGAAGCCCTCGTACTGGTCGTTGCCCTGGAAGTCCTGGTAGTTGTCTCTGCGCATCACATATGGGTTCTCCTGAACACGAGGGGAAAAGAGGGGTTTCAGTCCAAAACTGAGAGTATCCTGTTTGAGCAGGGATTAGTGACTGACATGTAAGGCTCAGTGTTTCAAAAACAGGGATTTATATTGAATTGTAAAAAATGTACTGTTATGTCAATGATAGATGGTTTAACGTTTTGAGAAATTTGAGTGATGAGAAGATTAATTCTACTCTCATACTTTGTCTGAAACATTGAGTTTTAGAGACATAGTACTTTACCAGGCAGGTAGAGTCTTTACAAAAACAAATATATACGGTTGCATTATGGGAATAGTAGGATTCAGCTTTTTTGGAGCTTGAGCAATACTTTGGACTGAAAGAATCAATTTAGACCATTCTTTTTTAAAATCTGTCACCTGTGAGCCCCCAAACATGATGGAAGTCCAATACTAAATTGCTGGAGAACTCCTTTAAAATACATGAAATGGCTTCCAATCACTGGATCTGTCGACCTCCAAATCTCATATTTCATTTGCAGGTCTTACAACAGCAAAAAAAAGGGGAGCTGGGAGGGGGGGAGGTCCTAGCGGGGAGTAATTACTGTGCACTCTGATATTTCATGTTTTCTATGGCTATTATTCTACTTTTTGATATCGATAACAATTGATAACAAAACGAAAATGGCTTCCAAGAGAATGCAGACTGTGTTCTCATTGATTTCCTTTATTTCTTGTCCTGTATATTTATCTATTGTTAAATTTAATTTTGTATTTAATTCTTTGGTAATAACTTAACATCAACATTCATGCCAACAAAGCTGATTTGATGTTACATCATAGCATAATCTGTTGCATGGGATTTACTGTATCAGGTGTTTTTACACATGTACACTGACCTTAAGATGATGGAGCACCATCATGTAAGGGATTTATTGATTTTCTGATATGACATTACTCACATGGAAACCAAAAAGAGACAACTTGTATTTTTCGAACATTACACACAGAACACCAGGATTTTGGCAGTTTGAATTCAGTCACACACACTCTGTCAGTTTCTATGACAGCTACAGCGACGGCAAAATTAGCAGAAACAGACCACAGCACAGCATGAGCTGCAGCACAGCCTGCACAGCAAAACAAAAACAACTCTGACCTCACCAGCGTGATGGTCCAGCAGATAGCTGGGATCTTACCAGTATGGTGGTGACAGTGAGCGTCTTGTTTGCCAGCGTCTCTGAGACATTGATATCTAGACTGGTGGAGTTCATTGCCAGAGTGTTGTTGGAGTACCAGACCCCGATCTAACAGAGAAGAGAAAGCAAGAAGAAATCAATGGCTATTGTGGGATAAATAATGTACTATTAAGCTCTTACTTTACTGCAACTGTTTTACTGTTGCGGCAGGCTACACACCATCTATGACAATCTGCTACTGCTACATACTGTATATGCGTATTGATTTAATTGCACCCATTGGAGCCATACACATACCGGCAACTAGCATGCATTGTAAAAAAATAAAAAATAAACACTTTACAAGCAGAGCAATGAGCTGGGAGAAGATGAAAAGCATTCTTGATCAGGAGTTTTATTGCCATGTCTATTATTTTACACTTTTTTTAAATTGCATAAAAAAAGGTCACATATTTCCTTTTTATGGAGACAGTAAAGTCACTTATGTACATAAGTATGTGATTATGACCTAACTCGTGTGCAGGGGTGGAACCGAAGCTCACAGAGGCATTTCTTTGGGAGATGTTGTACATTTTTCAATAAGTCAGAGGAGAGGTAATGACTCCTCAGACAGAATCACAGGTTTTCTTTAACACTCTTTATCCTGCCCTGACATTTAAGAGTGGTCTTTTCTCTGTGAACCACCACTGCCTGCCGACAGTGTGGGTGCTGTTGTGCAGAGAAGTCGGCTGTGTTAAAATGTTAATTATTGCAACATAACTCTCCCGTAGAGTTGAAGTCTAGATTTAGGAATGGTTATCAGGTGGTATTTAGCGTTAGCATGGGTGGCAGTTGGCCTATAAAAAAAACAAGCAAGACGTATTAAGGGAAGGTGAGGAGAAAGTGTTTCCTCCAGTCAATGAACCGCAACGTAATTCCCTCAGACTGGATCTGCAGTGATGTGTGTACTTATGCTTCATTTAATCTCGACTTTGAAATGCTGGTGAAATGCATTTTGATCTTTATCTTTCAAATGCTCACTGGAGGAGTCTGCATTGACAGAATAATGGCAACAAAATGCTCCTAAACACCTCATTGGCTGGGTCTGCCAACATGTTATTTTGGTTCCCCACACTGTTCAACTACCCTTAACAAATTTGTTGTGGCATATAACTGTATATCAAAGAGATAGAATGCCCAGACTGACAGGAGAGGTCTGGTTCAGGAAAAATGAATGAAAAGGAATTCATGTGTAGAACAAAAAGTGAGACTATGTCTTTTTTCAAAGAAGTCTTAAGCAAGAAAACGCCCTCTTTAGAGAGTGTATTCAATACACTGTGGTTTTGCTGCTGCGGCCTTAATTGTTCTGGTATGAATTCAGACGGATAGTGATTTGTAACTGACATTATTGAGAAGGTTTGCAAACTTGCCTCTTCACCGATTGTATTATTGTTACACTATATTTTAACATTTACAATTATCCTGTAATTGCCATAGTGGAAGTTGTTCAGCAAAAGTCATATCGTCACATTTTTAACACTTGGTTGTTTTTATTCTAAGTTTGGTTGGAATCATTCATATAGTTGTTGTGAACACAATATGATCATATTGTCACCATACAATTCCACTGAAAGGCAGTAGATCATAATATGGATTTAATGCCCAGCCCTAAATGCAACTCAAACCCAAATGATTATTTGAATCGGGCATACTGCTCAAATCCTTGAAACAAACATGCACAATAACAGTGTGAAGAAACTGCAGGGCATTGCTTGGAAAAATCTTTCCAACGTAATACAATTTAAATGTTTTAGAATCGTGGTTTCAAAACATATTCAAGAGGAAAATGTCGTCATGACCACTTAAGTCTACAGCATGTCAAGCAAGACCTGATCCAGTAGAGTCCAAGTGAAAACCCCCAAAACCCTAAACCAATACAAACTAAGCCTGAACAAATCCAGTTCTATAAAAAACAAAGAGCAAATAAAACTCCATTAAGCTTCCATATAAATAGTATATGTATTATAGATACAGTCGGATGAGCACGAGGAGCAGATTTATCTGCACATCCACTCTGTACTAAGCTTGAATGAATGTCATTGTTTGTAGGCAGGGGAAGAAAATAAACCAAACACTAGTAAAATACAATGTTTGCATGTTTTTAGATCAGAAACATCAAGTCAACATCCAACAAACAAACAACAACAAACAAAGCGCCTGGGACAAGGTCAGTCCAAACATCAGAAGACATTCATAAGACATAAAAAAACACTGGACTTGACACTACAGATCTGTTTATCAAATTTAGCAACCGTTTGAAATGCAGTTGATGAACAAAACAAGAAGCTAATGTATTCCAGTAGCCGTCAGATGAAATGAAAGTTTACTCGTATTTGGAGCTACAACATGACCCACGTCTGATGGCAGGTGACACTACAGTGTCGTCACGTGAACCGCATCAAACCAACTTCATAAAGATATTTGACGACTGTCATGGCAGCCTGCAACAGCTGACGTCTGTGGTAAACCGCTCCTCCGGCATAGTGAAGTCAGACGGCTGACCTGTGTCTAACCCAAAGCCTAAGGGCGGTGTGACCTGGCTGCTGCACGATAACAGGTGACTCCTGACCTCTTTGTGGCCTCCTCTGTGTTTCTCCAGAATCCGCAGGGTATAGTTGGTCCTCTGACCTTTGCTGTTGAACTCCACACGCCCTGTCAGACCATCGTACTCCACCTGGCAGGCAGACGGAGAGAGTGACATGAGAAAGCATAAAAGAGGAAGGGAAAGGAAGACAAGAAAGGATGGAGAACATTAAAAGAAAGTTGGTAGAAATAATGAGGAGACTAAAATACAGGCAATCTTCTACATAACATCATATATACAGACTTTCTACAGTGATGAGGAAGAAAGAGAGGGTGAAAGACTAAAAGAAAGAAAGAGCAAGAGAGACAGAGGAAGTGTCTGAGACTGGACAAGACAAGGGTGATTAGTTTTGGATCAACGAGGAGAAAGTGACTGACTGAGCGAGGGGCTCAGATAGAGCAGCAGAGAGAGTCAACAGCTCCCTAATAAGACTCGGGACTGCACCTCACAGCTCAGCTCTGCCTCTCCAAAACCCAGGTGCTGGCACAGTTAGCAAGATCTATGATGAATGGCACGGTGCTGAAGATGGAGCACACCATGATGTTGACTAACAAAGGCAGATGTCGGGCCGGTGGGGAGGACGCAATGAGAGATGGGGCTCAGGCTGCCTTGACAACAGGTAGTCGATGAGAGGAGCACACAGACGACCGGAGATGGGAGATGACAAAGAGTAACAAGACAGATTGTTGCTGTACCTGTAGTCATTAATCAATCAGCCAATCAGAGGAGAACAATTTATCATCCACAGTTCTGATTAGTGATAATCTTAAGAGGCATTTTTCATGACAGAAATGACAAACATTTGCTCGTTGTACATTCTCAGAACGCTTTTCTCTGACTCATATCATTATAATTTGAAAATATATGGGCTTTGGGCTGTTGGTGCGACAAGACAGGGCAGCAATGATTGTTTTCATTGTCAATTATTCTGCAATTAATCATTTTGTCAATAAAATACCATAAAATACCAAATAATACCATCACACTATCTTTGAGTCCAAGGTTTTTCAAATGTGTTGTTTTATCCGACCAACAGTCCAAAACACGACGTTTCAAATGAATGTCACATACATCAAAGAAAAGAAGCAAAATCTTGAATTTTTAGAGTCTGAAAAAAGCAAATATATATCATTTTTCATTGAAAAATGACTGAAACGATTATTATTATTTATACAATTTTATTTTAATTATTAATTATATTTTAATTTATTTATAAAAAACATTTCATATGAATATCACAAGCGTTGACCTCTAAAGAATTCAACCAAACTGAGACCATACTCTAAACTCATATCATATTTGAATGCATGTACTGTATATCAGCAGGTGATTTTATAATACTTTAAGCATTTACCATGCGCAGGTAGTTCATCAGACTGGTCCCATGTTGCCAGATCTGGGGTGAGGTGCAGCTGAGTGGCTTCACTCCAATTTCCTGACTGCGGTTCAATTCCCTTACCGCCCCCGACCACCACCATGCACCGCATCAAACATCAGCGCTGACGAGAGCTGTGGAAGGGGGAGAGGAAACAAGAGAGAAACGGAGGGGGAGAAAGGCAAAGGGGGAGGGATGGAAACACAGTGAGGAGAGACAAGGAGCCAAGGGAGAAGATGCAATGAGAGAAGATGTGCCAGCAGAGATGATTGAATGGTTAACAGGGATGGAGGGAGGGAGGCAGGGAAAAGAAGAGAGAGAAGAGATGTGAGGTATGAGTAAACCAGTGGGGAGGAAACACAGATGGATACATCAATACCCATTAAGTACAAGCAAAAGACTAGCTGAATCTCTTTAACTTGCTCCATGAATCAGTGTGAGGAATAAAGTAGCTTAATGTTACATGGCGTACAGACAAAGCTTTGAAAATCCCTCTTGAATGTGCACGTGCATGAGTACTCGAGTGTCCGTGAGACTGACCGCGGGGCCGGGGTATGTTAGGTCACAACCCTCCCTCCAAGAGAGGTTCAGGCTCCTGATGAACTCCAGATAGAAGGGGTGGGTGGTGTTAAACATGGAGAAACCCACAATATTTGACTGCTCGTCCACTATGTCATCCAGCCTCAGGAAGTCGGGAAGTCCTAAAAGGAAGAGGAGGAGCATCGCAGAGAGACACAGAAAATTCAGGTGAGTGACAATGTTGACAGTGTATCAAATCTTAGCACAGACGAAGAATACTTGTGCAAAGGAGAGAGAGATAAAGAAAAAGAGAGGCAACCGGGGGTGACAACATATAAACGTCAGATGGAGAGAGAAAACGGATATAGACATCTAGAGAAATGGGAAAGCAGTGATACAGGGGGAAAGAGAGGTTGATGGAATGGTAGATTTGTCACAAAGATATATACACACACACAAGATGTGGCATCTAAAGCACAAGAGCACGTCATGTAGAGAAGAAAAAAATAAAAATAAATCAGGCGCACAGCATAATGTGACACATTAATTTGAATGGTAGAAGGGGAGGTGAGTGTATCAAAAGGGGGCAGATGAAAAACACCGGAAGCGTAGAGAAGGTGGCGGGTAGCAGAAGAAAAAGGGCAGTCACGTCTGTCATCACCTTCACCTCAGACGCCCTTTGTCCTTCAGTTTCCTTTGCCAACCTCATCTGCACTCCCACATCTTTGTACAGTGCGTTCATTTCTCAGATCCCTCTCTCTCGCACCCTCTCCCCACCCTCCATCTCCTCTCTCTTTCTGTCACCTCTCTCTCCTCCCTTTATCTTATACCTCCTCCGCCTTAGCACCTTTGCTCGCTCATAAAAGAGACAGAAGAGGAGGAGCAGGAGAGAGGAACAGGTGAAAATGGAGGGATAGAAGACAGAAGAGCGGAAGGGGTAGAATTGGTAAGCTCTTACCATTGTGGTGAGTATGTACTTGTAAAACGCTGATGTCATCCCCAGCTCAGACGCCTGTGGGACAAAGAGAAAGAGAGATTAAGATGACAAAGTAAAAGTAGGGGTGATGGAGGGAGAGAGATGGAGGGCAAAGGGGGTGAGTTATTGAGAAGCAGGGAGGCAAAGAAGAGAGTTCTACAAAGTATAAGGGACTATGGGGGAGGAGAGGGAGCATACGTAAATCACAGTTTTACATCATCAGGCTAACGCTAGGACATTTCGCTGAGGGCAGACAGCCGCTCCAATGTGCCCAGTGAAAACATCCCATACACATTCAAACTATGACTCACTGCGCTGGCTATCGGCATCACAGGCCGTACTATGAATCAGAAGAAGCCTGGGTTACAGCTGCACCGCATCCCCAGCAAAAGATGTTCTTTTGTCAAATATCTTCTCAAGAGCACAAGTGATTGTTGCTGGCAGACATACATACATACTGTTCCCTATTGCAGAGAAGGTACACATGCATGTTAATTCTGTTAAGGCGGCAAACATGCCAGCCACTGAGAGAGTTGTTTTTATCTTTCTGACAGATAGTAGCTCTGCATCTCCTTCATGACAGTAACCTGAATTTCCCAAATGGGTACATTGAAGAGAAAAAAAAGCAAACGGCAGTGTGTGTACTGTATATAACCTCACATCCTGCACGTATGTGCAGCCGTGAAGAACTCGGATTGCTTCAGAACTGACCTTCTTGAGGATGAGATAGGAGACAGAAGCGTTGGCGTCAATGATGATGGTGGCCACTTTGTCGTCACGGATCTCCTTCAGAAGCGGGGTAGGGTCCAGGTTGTCATCCAGCATTCTGATTGACAGCGTCTCCCGGGAGATGAGAAAGCGGCGGACCAGTTCCTCCAATCTCAGCAGGCCTGAGGCAGAGCCAGAGCACAGATGAGCTGCATATCAACGTCTGTATCAGTAGACACAAACTCATATTTCCAAAATGTAAGCTTTGAGGGACCAGTGAAAATCTTGATTTATCCTCGGGTGGTCGTGTATTTGTGTCACCGTGCATAGCATGATCGATGGTTTGTCTAAATCTCCAGGAAATTATACATCATTTGATGTGGAGGCTACAATATGTCTGCATTCACTGTTTGAAGGATTTATTTTCATCTATTATAACCTTCACCAAGGAAAGTTTGAATTCAGTCCCAGATGTTTGTTTCTCAGCTAATTAACAGTGTATCTGAAAATTAACCTGAACTTGAAAATGAACTTGACGAAAAAATACTCTAAAAAGCCGCACACCTTTTCGCTGCATAGAAAGTATTCATGACAAAAACTGTTTTAAATAAATGCATTGATGTGCAAAATAATCGCACGAAGAAGAAGAAAAAAAACACTGGTGTGTAAAGGCCTTTGAGCCAATGAACAACTTTTAGTTTACGCAGTAAAAAACTCCACCATGTGGCCATTTATAAAGCACTTTACATTTTGCATTTAACACCTGAACAGTAAAGAAACATTCTTCCTCTGGATTCTTTGACGATACATGATTCTTTCAGGCTACATCCATTTACATGTATCTTCATCACTCCTCCTACAGACACACTGATGAAAGCAAAGGTACAGATACATGTTGGTGTGACTTTAATGGGTTCAGACCAATACTTGAATTGCAACTTGTGTCCGGTAGGTTTTTTTCCTCAAACGTTTGAGCAGAAGTTTAACTACTTCAGTCCACTCAGTGTTAAGTTGCTAATTGGAATATGACTGCCTTTTAAACTAGATATGATGTCACAAAAGCTTTCCTGTAGGTCAACATTTTACTTGGTTTGCCATAAACATATGTCAATATATTTAAATGCAGTGTGCAAACGCAACAAGATAATAAATGTACATATGAAGCCCTAGTGTTACATCAAAACATTTTAGCCATATGGCGCCACATCAACATGACAAAATATAACTATAACTCAGGGCTTAGGAGTCTGACTCAACTGAAATTCATCTTTGTACAAAGCCCTAATACTCCCAGAGAGGTTTGAGGTATCCTCCAAAATTGATGGGGGCCATCAGCCAATCAGTATGACAAATTTCTAAACATGTTCTATTAATAGAATAATAATTCTAGAGAGTTGTTCAGCCTTGGCAGAGGTATGCGCTCTTTGAGTGCTTTGTAATTCACTCTGTTGTCCCATCCGTCAAGCAGTGCTTTTCAATTCTTTGAGTGATTCACTATGAGCAAAATAGTATGTGTTCAAAAAACTGATCCTGAAAAGAAAATTGGAAAAGAAACTGAAGACTCAAGGAGTAGAAAAGATGCACAGAAATAGCAGCAGGAAGATGGAAATACAGTATTTGAGACAATTCACACACAAGCGAATTCCTCTTCAAAACGAGTTTAATGACTCACTTGACATTGTGTGTGGAATGAGCCTTTACCATGAAGTCTACTCTGATGTTTCCTAATTGTAATTCCATAGTAAAGCACCCCTAGCTATGTAAATAAGTGGTGGGGCAGGCATCTGGGGGACGGAGGGGAAGGGGAGAGGGAGGAGAGGAAGAGGGGAGAGGTAGCGCACAGAGCCCTTCAGCAGGAGAAAGCCTCTGTAAGCAGTGGGGTAATCACTGAACCAGGCCAAAACTTTAATTAGTTTGAAGAAGGAGGGGAAAAAATCAATGTGCTTTACAGCTTCCTCTCCTCCTCTCTCCCACTTTCACACATTCTCTCTCACACACATAAGCTCTAACCTCTCTATCTCTCTCGTCTTCGCCCTGTGCTCTAGTTACCTCACTCTGTCTTTATCCATCTCGCTCTTACGCCGCCACCATCTCCTCCTCCTTGTGCTCAGTCTCTCCCTCTCGCTGTCCTTTCACCTCATCCATCTCATAAAAACTGCATAATGGTATTAGGCTCAGATAGCACGTTGTGACCCAGGCATCGAGAACGATACGTCTGAAATGACCCAGAATCTCTGACTCGATCTCATCCAACAGAATATCTATTCTACTTCCCCGGGCCGAAGAGGGAATAATGTAAATAATGCAGTCGACATGGTGTTACCAAAATGCGTGCATGGCGTCAATGAAAATGTGTGACTTCACATGTTACTCGCGTCACTGACAAAAAAGAGAGAATGTCTGCTTCACTTGAACACACGACTCTACACTGGGGTAAACAAGATGAATAAAACAAGTGGGCTGGTGGTAAACATTGTCTGATGTTGAACCTCTGCAGTGCCTCTACACACAAATCATACGAGTACCCCGAAACCCCCACTCACACCTCACACGCACAGGACGCTCAATACACACACACACACACGTGCACTCAAACACACGCACACGTACGGACAAAGTGAACCAAGCACTCAAAAATATAAAAAACACACACACACACACACACACATCGTGCCGCACACACCCACACGGTCGTTCACAGTGTGGAACAAGCCTGTTGAGTGGCAGTTAGCACCTATTCTGCAGCCATGGCAACCAGCTCCATGGCGATAGATAGCGCGGCCAAGTGGGTCAGAGTCTGTGAGTGTGATAACCTTGTAAAGATCACCTTCAAGCTAAAGATATTAAAACACACGCAGCCCTCCTCGTCTCTCCACCGGTACAAGCTGTCGTCTTTTGACCCGGACAGTAACTATGATGCTGTTGTGTTGCCTCTAGTGACAGACAGGACTCTTATACACATTCAACCGATGATCAAAACGAGAAATCTGACGCCATTTCAAAGCTCTTTTTGTGCAGCGAAATGACGAGTCGCCAAGGAATTCAGCTTACTTTCTGGAAAGCACGAGGCGTCGGGGCTACCTGCTGGGGAGATAGTGAAAGCGTCTCAATGACTGAATACATTTTTCATAATGTCACAGCTCTTTGTTTGTCAAAATCCGCCCTTTTCACTTTGCTATGAGAAGCGTTCACAGACTTCAATGGTGCCACTTATTCTTTATGTAATTGCCCTTCAGTTCTTGCACGGTTCAACTTGGCTGGTGTCAGCAGTCAACAGCTGCACAACAGCTCAGCATCACTCGCGCGAAAAGTTAGGCGACCATCCAGTGGGGAAAAAATAGGATTTTGCCACCTCCTACAACACATAGTGTATTATTTCATCTATTCACAAAAGTTTAGTTTGAATACTACAGCCACCATCCGACCAAGCCCTTTAATTCCTGCGACTCTCAATGGGGCATTGCATAATGAATCAATAACGCACTTTTTCAAAGTGAAAATAAAAAGTGCTAGTGACTAAGCCCTGAATCCCCTGTGATTTCTAAAGCTCTCAGAGTGCCTGGCAAGTTAAATCAAATGTCCCTTAAGTTCTTCCAATGCTGGAAAGCATTTCAAACACTAATATTTATTAAATTGGTTTGGCCTAAAACCCTTTTGAGGTGGATAAGAGACGGTGAGCAAGAGTGCATGAGTAAAGAAGAAGAAAAAGGAGGCTGCAGCAGGAGCCATGTTCTGAACTCTGACAACAGACAGAACTTTATGACCAGACTGTCAAAATGAGTGTCCAACAGTGCAAAACAGTCATATCCGCCCAAGCAGTGTGATTGTGCCAACACTCCCACAGACAGACACACACACACACACACACACACACACACACACACACTAGATGAATAAACTCACAAGAACACCCACCTAAACAACAAACACAGCCACGCAGTCACACATAAATTACTGTATGTCTCTAAAAGAGGCTGCACGAGTACTCACACTCAGCCTTGGCACAGACCAGGCTGGCTGAGGGGTAGCTGAACGAGCGCAAGATGGCTCCTATGGCCAGGCTCAGGTCCTCGTTGCTAGGGTACAGAGTGACAGAGGCAAAGCGCAGGTACGGCAAGCGGGGAGTTTCCTCCGGACCGATCTTGACATGAGGGATCTGACAGAAGGAGAGAGGAGAGGACAGGAGAGGATAGAGAAACATTAAGGGAGGCAAATGCATCCTGATTAGCTCCCCTCCAAGCACACACAGCAGGAAAAAAAACGGAATATTGAAGCTCCATTAGAGAGGCTACAGGGGGAAAAGAGAGAGACTTTAAGGATAAAAGGCTACGGGAAGAAAGGAGAAAACAGCTGGAACAGGTGGATGATGGTTAATTATATGAGAAGTCCTAAAAGCAAGGGAAAGCAAATGTAGATAAATTCATCACGACGCATGTGAGTAGGAGGCGTAGTAAGTCAGAGAGAATGAGGTAGGAGCTGTCTGTACGCACACGAGACACCGATACACACAGATTTGTACAGATTTGTGTGCTTGTTTATCTTCCACACTCACCTCCTTTTCTCCACATATATGACTGACAGTAGAGCCAGAGGCGGGGCTGGAGGCGGGACCTATCACAGAGACGACGCCTTTGGGTAGAATCTGACACACTGAAAGGGAAAAGGGAAAGTAAACATTGGATATGCAGACACATACCTTTCGCTCTGATCCATTTTGATGGCAGCACAGAGTTGGCATACAGTAAAGGCTGTAGTCCGGGGAAAGTGTTAAAATGCAGCAAAAAAAGAGGATGAATTAGGGTTTCACTTTACCCGCTGATTCTTTTGTAGCAGCACAATCCGTCTCATTATAATCTGATTTATTTTGCGATAAATACTCCAAGGACTACAGCAGGGCAGGCCAGGCGTTGCCTGCTGCTATAATTCACTTCTTTAGACAGCTGCGTTTAATGATTTTTAGGATTTCTTTGCTTTAATTATATCTCTGGCATCAGAATAATACTAACAGATTGTTGGGTTGCCTTCGATTAACAAATGCCATTTTGTATCATGATCCTTTTTGCAGGAAGACATTGATGTGGGGGTAACTGTGTTACACATTTGTCTGTTAAAATAAGATCTTTGCTCAAGTAGTGCTGAAGTAAACTCTATGATTCAGTTCAAGCATAGATTTCAGTCTTCGAAACCTCCACATGATCAAAGTCTTGATATCCATGATCCAAGGATATGTGAAGAAACTGATTTCAGACCTTTTCATGATACATTTCTGTCGGCACAGAAAAGCTTTATGTTAGCTCGTATAATTGATGAATGACACTCATTATCTCACACCTTTTGTCCCAAATGCCCAACGAATCAATGCATAAAAAGATGAGACTCGGGTATTGTCTATTCTTTTGAACCATGAGGAAGATCAGTTACGGTTATTTAATCGTTTCATTAGAGAAAGTCATGTGACTAAACGTACCCGAAAATAGTTGCCACATACGTCTCCACTCGGTTAAATAGAGACATTCATGATTAAAAGTAAGTAACAGACAAGCCGTGTTCATCGTCTGTCTGACACTTGACAAATTGACCAGCCTGCAGTCTGTGTTACTGATCGATACACTGATTCACTTTCTTTCTCAGGAATCAGATAAGAAGGCCAACGTCTCATGTCCGTACAATAAATATAAAGCCTGTAGTTTTGGATTTAGCCTACAGACACGAAAGGGATCTCATCTAACTCTCGGTAAGAAAGAGCATCAAAGAGCACATATGGTAGAAAGCATATGCCTCATCTGTGTTACGATAAATAAGGGGGTCCTTAGAAAATCTTCTCCCCTGTAAGAGGACCCCGGCCCAAAAAAAGTTTGAGAACCCCTGCTTTAGAGAATACTTCCCTGTTTTTGTACAGTATATTTTGTTTGTGCGGTAAGTTCATTTTTGTTCAAGTTTTCTGTCTACTCACCTAAAAGTTGCTTTCACAGATACAGCAGCCATGAGTCTGGTGACTTAACTGTGTTATTCTGATGGTCATAAGCTCTTTTCTTGCTGGCATATTTGGTTGGTATTTTAATTCATCCCAATTAGTCCTCTTCAGTCCCTGCCACTGTCTGTTTGTGTGTGTGTGTGTGTGTGTGTCCCTGTATATGTGTGAGCGTGTATGCCCAAACTGTGACCGTGTGTGAATGTGCATGCGTGTCTGCAGAAAAGGGATGTGTGTGCATGCATGTGTAAATGCCTGTGTATGCTTGTGTGTGTGTGCGTGCGTGCAAGCCTGCCTCAGAGAGCCGTAGCTGTAAGATGATGAGCTCTCTGATCCAGAGACGAAAAAATGCTGCGAGCAAACAAGCCTATCAGAGTCTCCTGCCCATCGGTCAAGGGCACACACACACACACACACACACACACAATTCATGCATGCACATATGTACACGACCCCTCTCAAGCACACATAGACATTTTGCCAGTAGCTTGTGGCAGGGTTATTGACCTATTAGAATAGGAGCAGAGTGCCTTGTCTCCTCTGTGACTGGATTCAACAGTACTGCTTCTGTCTTCACAGACTCCATACATTTTGTTTTAACTCAGTACATCAATACAAATTTCACGGAGCGGCTGTGCTCTGTGCTTTCTGCTGTCCTGCACTGCTGATCTGTATTAGTATTTGATGATTTGTTTTTGTCGTGGCAGACACAGTAGGAAGTGCCAGCATGTTACTGGAGGGCACTGGTCCACTGTTTTTAATGAGACAGGCTTACTGGCCCATTACTGGTCTCCAATGACGTGTAAACTAATCAGCACAAGCCCTCTCTGGCTCCTAATCACATGAAAGTGGTGGAGGTTTATCGTTCTGGTCATCATTTGAGGATTTTGCTCACAAAAAAACAGCTCTTCAGGAAATGTAATTGTCATTTTATTTTGTCTGCCCTTTTTAAGTGGAATAAAACCTGTAGTATTCTGCAGACTAATGTTCTTTTACACTCTATAACGGTCACTATTAATATTAATAGTCCACATTAATAATAAGATCTACTGGTATTTCCAGTGGTCACTCTCTGCCTGTGCTAATTAGAGACTCTGCCCTACTGGACTATAATGGATTTAGCAGGACTTAATCACTCTGATGGGTTGGGTGAATCTGCTCTACTGGTTCTCTGTGGCATGCATCGGCTCCACTCACTGGTGTCCGTAGTGTCGTACTGGGAGTCTTTTTGCAGCTCGTATATGTCCACCTCCACTCGGGCTCTGGACGGACCCTCCATCACGCTGTTGATGTTCTCCCTGGCAAGGGCCAGCGCCAGCCGCTCCCCACGCCCACAAACAGACTGGTCATCCAGGATTGCCGCTAGAAAGGCAGAGAGGGAAGGAGAGGTTGGTGACGGCCTTCTCATCTAACTCACCATCAGAGAGCAAACAAGTGTATATTCCAAAATATCAAACATTTTCTTTCATGTTTATAATTGTGATTAGGTTGCTGCAAAGCACAAGTCGTTAAGTCTGTGATATGTTTATAATGTTTTGTCTAGCCTCTGTGTACATGAGTTGTTTGGTCAGACAAAACATTTTTGTGTTTACAGAAAAGGTCTAATTTGCATACTGGGTTTAAGAATCCAGTATGCAAATTGCAATAACTCTGGAAAATGCACTGCTATTAAAACATTGAAGAGTATTGTTGCAGGTGTCAGCTCTTCCTGCTCCTGTTGGAAGCTTTTTTTGGAGTAAGCACTTTTATTCTTAATACTGCAGTAGAGCAAAATGACTTAAATAATTCCAATAAGATCTATCAATCTCTCTTTGCATGGGGAATTATTATTTGTGCTGTGTAAGGACAGTATGGACACCAATAGGTATATTATTAATGCTCATTTGGCAAAGTGCTTTGATGTCACTTTATCTCTTACTGCCCAGGCCAAAGTGACAAAAACCCACTTTGAGGCACCAGAGCAAAAAACAAACCATGACAAGTATGTTGAGAAACGTTTTGATCCAGGTGTAGTAAGGATGGATGGACGGCTGGCCACTCACCCATTCGGACGGAGGAGAGCAAAGGGGCCTGACTGAGGGAGCTTGGCAGCATGGTGACTAACAGGAAGGGGAGGAAGTGTATTGACAGCAGCAGTGCTGGCAGAGCCGGCATCTTCTACTGCTCCTCATGGAGAATGTTCTGCTGGCTGCCTGTACCACCACCTTCAGGATCGGAGGACACACTGCACGTTACTGGACACACACTCATTCTCCTGGTACAAGATGTCTCTCTTTAAATTGTCATCCTGCTGCTTATCTTCAGTTTGCTTTGTCACATTTCCATGTCGTGGGAGCACCTGTAATTTGACAGCACATACAATAGACTTTCATATTGAGCTATGAAGATGTTCCCTGTCGTATCACAGAGGCAGCCGAGTCCCGTGCACACTCTCTGTCTAATAATAAAATACAGTACACACATCTCTACACACGTCTGGAGAGTCTGCCGCTTAAAAGTGACAGGACTCAGCCTTGAAGAAATCTCCAAGGCGTTCAAAGACGACATCACAACAGCTGGCACACACGTCGCCGCACATTCATTCATACACATCTACACTGTGCGGACACACACACACACACACGTACATAAACTAAGCCATACAAACAGATACACAGTCACAAACAACAAACACTTTGTACAAACGTACAAAGAGACTCCCAAGTACAAAGGCAACAGCCTTGAATACACATACAGCCATGTACTATACACCCACACACGGTGAAATCCACTTGCATGTTTTCCCTAAAACTAGCCCCCTACCCCCGCTTCCAAACAGACACGCAACCACCAAAAAGAAGGACTCAAAGAGAGCTCAGCTGAGCCTCACTGGTGCTCAGCAGCCCTCTTGAGGAGTGACAAGGCCTTGCTCTGACAGACATGTTGACAAGGCAGTGCGAAAGGATGGAGAGCTGTGTGACAGACAGACAACAGTGAGGTTGAGGTGGTGTTGGTGGGGGCTGTTGACCTGGGAATGTTGCAAAAGTCTGGTTCACCAATTAGAGCTTTAGACAGATCAGACAGACAGCTGAAAGACTCAGTTCATGACCTCCAATTGGCCCTTGCAGCTGTAAACACAGCGATGCTGGAGTGGCAGAAGGCTGACCTTTGACCCTGACAAGTACATGAGGGAAAGGAAATGAGTTGGCGTTGTGGGTTTGTTCACACACTTGCGTATACATCAAAGAGGAAGATGATGCGGGTTGTCAATCACTGTGTTGAACGCCCCTCCCATCTCCATTCTTCCTTTTTTTCTATACAGCCTTTTCACTTTCAGATCTTCATTTAGTCTGTTTTCTCCCCGCTCACCTTTCCAGCACGTCTTTAGGCTTTGATGTTTAAAAGCACATAAAAAAAAAAAAAATCTGCAACCATCTGCTTTAAATCCCTTTTCACGTCTCATAAACCAACCATACTTCCCCTTTTCTTCTCCTTTGCTTTCTATGCAATTACTGCCTCCCTTTCTTCCTGTCTAACTATACTTGTCTCTCTCATTCTTGGGTTTGCTGTGTCAAAGGGTGGGCAAGCGTGTGCACAAACATGTCTGTAATACTAATAGCATGCGCCATACTGTGCAGATGGCTGTGTTGCTCTCATTATGGTTACAGCAGCTCTAAGTGAGCAGAGGCAGAGCTTATGCGAGGCCATTTTCATGTGAGACACAACATAGAATAACTGGCCCACAGTGGGAGTATTTTTCTATAATATAAATAAATAAATCAACAGTTATACGCTGTTGTCATATTTGTGTGCATATTTATAATGGTGTACATGTACAACAGAGACAGTCATGCAACAGCTGATTATTATGACCACACAGGGAGACGACTACGTCACACTGCTGTCACAAAGTACTCCATTGTGCCGGCTGTTGCTACTGTATTCTGTTTGCTCCCCACATCAGTGGTCTCTTTCTCAATTTACTCTTCATCAAAGTGTGTCTGCATGCATGTGTGTGTGTGTGTGTGTGTGTGTGTGTGTGTGTGTGTGTGTGTGTGTGTGTGTGTGTGTGTGTGTGTTAGTATGTGTGAGTGTGATGGTGTATTGATCGAGCCCAGCTGAAGTGGCGGGCTTTCAGGTGCAGTCGATCAAAACAACGGGGAGCCTATCATGGGAGCACTGCATTTCACAGGAGCTATCTGATTGGCTATTACCAAGAAGCAGATTGCCATGATGATAAATAAGATCCTAACTGAGAATATGCCTTCATCAATGATGGGATGGAAGTGGTGGTATTTCATTGTTATTGAGAGCTATTGACAGCATTAGACAGAGAAGATTAAAGCACCTATACTCCAAGCAGAAGAACGGGGGGGGGGGGGGGGGGGGGGCGTGATAGAAGTAAGGAGAATGAGAAGCAGAGGGAACGGTGGTGGGGACGACGGGGGAATTAAAGAACTAAATTGAATACAGAGAGAAGAGATTGGAAAGTGTTTCTGCAAAAAGGGGATGCGGAGCAGGATGGAGATAGAAAGACGGAGAGTAACCTAGTACATTTACTGAAGCGCTGCACTCAGGTATACTCGCTACATTTCAGAGGGAACATTTTTTGTTCATACTCAACCAGTATTTATTGGACGGCTACTAGTTACTTTGCAGAAATAAGATGAACCTACAAAATACATGATTCATTCATAAAATAGGATGCATCGTTATAGCAGTATATTAAGTCATTAAAATTAGCTCCACCTCACCAAGTCGCCACACTAAAATGCTGCTTTTACATTACAGTAATTCACAGGGATCAATAATGAAAGGTAGTATAATGGGAACACTCAGAACAGTCACAGTGCGCCATCTTTACTTCAGCAGCTAAACCCTGTTCATCACGATGTGTTACGCTTTAAGATCAATCACAAATTTCATACCCGTCACTGCTGTGTAACTAATTTGTATGCACTCTCTTACCGACAAGAAGAAATAAGCATCACATTGTGTTCATTTCTCAAAGCACTACAGCTAAAGCTTCTGAACTCCCTCACATCTCTCCTCTCTCCGCAACTTCATTTAAGTCTTGCAACTACAGTGCATGATCCACTTACTACTTAAAATCGAATGGCTATGGGAAGGCTGCGTGAGTCCGAGGTTCATTTTATGCTATTTAAAATTCTTTGTAGATTTCTTCATAAGTCTGTTTGTGTGTGTGTGTGTGTGTGTGTGTGTGTGTGCGTGTGTGTGTGTGTGTGTGTGGTTGAAGCTCTGCAAAGCCATAACAACACTATTAACATTAAATACAAGGCAGCACATATAGCCTCTCGTTGTGGTGAAGTGATTGCAGGGGATGAGGGGGGCGTGTCGCTCTCAGGTGAGATCATGTGACCTCTTGATGGGGACTTCTGACACTAACGTAGATACTTATACATCCCATACATACCATACAGCGCGCACTAACGTATATGCACCATTTGAATGGAATATACTGCAAAACTGCAGTCAGGCTAAATTCTCTTTATTCCCTTTTTAAAAAGGATTTCCTATCCAATCATTTTGAACGACTCTTTTAAGATTCAATATTGTTTTGGTTCTATTTGTTGTTTGATTTAACTTTAGATCATGTGCTGTTATTGAACAGTGATTACCTGTTCTCAGGTCTCTCTTGAAAAAAAGGGGGCTCTTTTGTGTAATGAGGCCTTTTGATGAATTACTGTTAGAATAATGCACCTCTAATACTTCTTTACTTTGGTAACATTTTTAAAGCAGGGCTATTTTTACATTGTGGCATTAGTGGTTTTGCTTAAGGATCGAAGAACTTCATCCACCACTGCAGGAGAGAGGCCAGTATACCGTGTTAGTGAAGGGGGGAGGGAGTCAGAGGTAACTCAGTCAGAGAGACAGAGAGAGCAAACGGTGAGATGCTATTGCCGTGTTTAATCTGCGAGGACTGCGTGTCTGGCTGATGTACGTGCTCTGTTGCTGTAGTAGTACACGGCCGAGTCCCCGTAGCAGTTGGGTGTCAGTCTGCAGGGGGCTGGAACAGCGAGAGGGCCAAGCGGAGCCAGACTAGTTTGAGCTGTACAAAAGAATACTGCTTTTAGCCCCCCTCGCTCGCTTTCATTCTGCACCCTGCTGTAAATCACCTGGCACGCTGGCACCACTGACAAATACACAAAAGCAAAAATACATAAATATCCGGACTCGCTGTGTGCGAGAGAGAGAGAGAGAAAGAGTGTGTGTGTGTGTGTGTGTGTGTACAAGAGAGAGAGAGAGAATTGAGAGTGTGAGAGGGGACATTCATCCTAGTTGGAGATTTAGTTGTTTGGTGCATGTATTCATCTTAGTGTGCATATAAAGGCATATGCATTTGTGTGTGTGTGTGTGTGTGTGTCTGTGTGTGTATGCGCGCACAGGAGACTTGGCGTCTTGCTTATAGTGTCTGCAGTGCCTATTATGAAAGAGAAAACCGTAAAATCAGAGATCTTAATTATCTAGAGAGAGCGTGAGGGAGAAGGGGGGAGTGTGTGGTAGGAGAGGGAGGGGAAGCAAAGGGAGGGCCAGAGTGGGATGAAGTGAAGCAGGGAGGGGGGGGGGGGCATGGAGAAAATCGGAAAACGAGGGAACGCTATCTCGCCTCACACCCCCAGGCAGATGAGGAGAGGATGAACAGAGACTAAGGCATGAGGAAGCAGGATGAGGGATAGCAAGGGGAGAAGAGAGGGATGCAGAGAAAGACAAAAAGAACTGAGATGGAGAAAAGCAGCTTGGGGGGGTGAGATGAAGGAGAGAAGGGTGTCGGTGGGGGGGCTGGCAAATCTTTTGTTTTTCCCCTTCTGCCTTATTGTATGACACAAGAAAATCTGACAGTTATCATAATGGAAGGATGAATCATTCCCATAATTGAATTTGCAAGTGGAACGGTTACAGAGGCTATGGATTTAAGACGACAGTACCGCCGGCCATTACGGGACAGAAGTGTTATATTTGTGCTCATTCTTCTCACAATTAAAAGTCATTGTTGACGAGAGAGCGCCTGCTGCAGACAACTGGGCTGCTGTCCCTGAATGAGCACGGTCAGGCCATTTCAGAGCATTTGTCTTCCCCCCCAAACAATATGGATGAGCAGGGAGGTCGGGTTGGCGTGTGTGTGTCAGTGGTAGAGGAAAAAATACCGAGGACCTTTTGTTCACCCCTTTTGGCTTTTTGTAGGATTAAGTGTTTCGTACTTTGTGTCTGCATCTAGTATCAAAGCGGCAGCACATGTTCTTGGTCGCATTGACTCAGCATTTTCACTTTGCACCCATTCAAACGTCCTCCCTCTCCTCTCCTCTTACATGTACCTGTCTAATCTCACCATCTCTGCCTTTTACTTTTTATCTTACCATTGTCCTCCACGCTATACCACCATCTCCCTGTTCCTCTTATCCCTTTCGTTTCAGTCTTTCCAATTCTCTCTGAGGATTTTTACTCTCACCTCTCCTTCTTGTTGCCATTCTCAGTGATAGGGGCTTTTGAGAATTTGTATTTGAGGCATACCTGTAAGGGGAGGTTAAACATTTTGAGCAAATATGGTTTATTCATGTGATGTTGCCTGCCAGGAAGCTGGTATGTATATCTTAAATAGGATTTTTGAAAATGGTTACTTGACAGCAGAATGCTGGGTAAAAGGTATAATATTAGCTCGTCCATACGGAATAAGAAACAACAATAACAGGAACAGCTATTACATATAATGCAATTCAATACAAGTACTGCAATGAACACAACCTTGTGAAGCATATAGTGTTGAATGTTTGTTTCTGAGAAGAGTCCCTAGTAAGGGACAGTAAAATAAGGACAGGAAAATGAAAATCTAACAATGTAGTGAAATCGAATACAAGCAACATCACAAACTCCTGCAGTCTTCTGCACAAAACTATAGGCACTATTAGGCACTGCCACATTAGGGGGCGCACCACTTCCTGCAATGCTACTATATTATTGGCACCGAACACTGGCAACGGAGATAAATTATGCACCACAGAACTCCACAATGTGAACAGAGATACTGGGCTGAGACAATTTGATAGTTGTTAAATGTTTAAATCATTTATGAAGCAAAAATTGGCAACTCATATATGAGCAGATGTTGCATAACTTTTTCAAACCATTGGAAATTGAGTTTCTTTGAGTTTTGGGATGTCTGTCGGACAAGACGAGCAGTCTGAAAGCGTCACCTTGGTTTCTGGGAGAGTGCATTTTTGACAATATATGCTAGTGATGAAAAGAGTTGTGCTTGCAAACTCACTCCAAACCACACATTTATCTATTTAAGTAGACAATGTTTCGATCCCAGTTGGATTTGGTCAATAACAAAAGAAGTCAAACGCACGTCCGACTGGGATCGAAACATTGTCTACTTAAATAAATTGTCTTTGCAAAAGCCTTGCACCAACTTATGATGCGCACACAACTACATGCCTTCTAATTGTAAAATAAGCATTAGTTCAAACCTTAATTATAAGCATCACAACCTTTATTTCATGGCAGTCATGTTGTGGGTTGCATTAGGTGTTTGTGTAATTGTGTCCAACCCAAATATCTCCGGCTTTCTGTCTCACTGTTACTCCCCCCAACTTCCTATATGTTTTCACCTTGTCCTCCCCTCAGCAGGGCTGCGGAGACTTTGATCTCTCATTTTCAGCCTCTCTTTCTCTCTCTCTCTCTCTGTCTCACTCTCATCTCACACAGCCTCTATCTATTTTGTCTCAGGAACACTCTATACCCCTGTCTCTTTACTGACCTCTCTCTCTTCTCTCTCCCTATCTTAGCTCTCACTGGTCTCTTCAATCTCGACAGTGCACTTTCTCTGTTACAGTCCCAAGCTATCTCTCTCTCTCTCTCTCTCTCTCTCTCTCTCTCTCTCTCTCTCTCTCTCTCTCTCTCTCTCTCTCCCCCCCCCCCGTTCATTGGACATGGATAAATTCTTCCCCAGTGTTCTCCTTGACAAAGAGGCCCTCAGTCAGTGACACAGCCTGCTTGGGGAACCACCGTGCTCCTCTGACACTGTCACATCCGAGCATGTCACGCACAAACATACACACACAAACGCACACACACACGCATCCGCTAGCTGCACATACGTACACCAACTCTCGAGGAAGGTTCAAAGAACATTGTGCGTGTGCTTGCTTATGTGTAAGCGTGCGTCTTTTTGTTTCATCCACGTCTGCATGCCTGCGTATTATGTGTTTGTACGTGCCAGCAGTGAGTTTGCATTTCCGCCTTCCTGCATGCATATTTACCACCCGCTGTTCAGATCAGTGCAGCTGGGGGTCGGTTGAGGGGGTGAAGCTCGGTGCACTGCTTTCCCCAGGAGCTGTTTGAAAAAGATGTACTGTTCAGTGTCACTAGCTGTCGACGCAGGTCCAACTT
The DNA here is from genome assembly GCF_910591455.1 of Pholis gunnellus. Lineage (NCBI taxonomy): Eukaryota > Metazoa > Chordata > Actinopteri > Perciformes > Pholidae > Pholis > Pholis gunnellus. The sequence goes on along the minus strand of NC_136534.1, from coordinate 18,861,212 downwards.
GTTGCAGCTGTGGCTTATGTAAGCACAGCAGTTTAATCACAATTAGGAAGCTCTCCTTGAACTCACTCGCCCTCTGGCTTGTTTGGAGAGCTAACATTTGCATTCAGAACAAAGCCTTGGAAATACAGGAATGATATTATTACACACGGCACTGAAAAGTATTCTGAGTGAGAATAGAGTGCTGTCAATTAAAATCAGTGTTTGCTATCAGTGAACTTTCATCATGGTATGGGTTTAGTTATTGGATTTTTTTTTATAATAGTATTGCTATTTCATTTATTATAATCCCATTGTTGGACTATAAACCCCTTATGATTTCAACTGTTACAATTTCTTGCATTTCTTTTTTTCCCCAAATGCTGCTCCTGCTGAAGAGGCGGCCATCCGAGGAGGGATGTTTTTTTGAATTGCTTCTCTCTATTTTGCGTATGTGCTAAAAGGTTTTTGTGTGTTAATATTAGTTTCCTTTTAGAGAGCTTAGCACCATTGGTGTGAGCCTGTGAAGCCCATTGAGAAAAATGGGTTTACTTAGCAATAAAAAATAAATCAGACTTTATTTGACTTGATTTGGTGCAGTGGCGTCAGGACCTCGTATCAACACAAACATCTTCAGTTACGTTTCAGCTGACTGTTGACGCTGCATATTTAAATAACGTCTGTTACTGTACGGTAAGAGAAGCTTTGTTTAATCAAGAAAGTGCTTCAGTCGGGACTTGACTTTGTTCTCTCTGTCAGAGCACAAAGGCTTCACAAAAGAGATGTTTGTGAATCACTCAGAGGGCAGATTGCTTTAAAATAACCAGAGATTTGCAGTGAACATGAAATAGAAAACGGAAACAGCACTGCTATATGCAGTAAGACAGACAAAGGTAGTGTTTGCCTTCGCACTGCCATAGCTCTGTGATGAACCGATGAACCGACTCCACGCAGCTTCCCACTTAGACACCCACGCGCCATACACACACACACACTCACACAAATACACATCAGATACACACACACTCAACAGATACATAGAGATGTACACAAACATATCCAGCATATTCACCCGCTCTCACACACACACACACACACACACACACACACACACACACACACACACACACAGGTTGTAGATTAAATGACTCAGATGGCACTTGCTCACTCTGTCTCTCTCTCCTGCTCTCTCTCTCAATGTCAGGTTTTGCTGCCGTGGCAACAGAGTCGAGGGTGAGAGGAGGAGGGAGTGGGAGTGGGGAGAAGAGGGAGGGAGACGGAGAGGGAAGAGAGGAGCCAGTGGTGGAACAGGTAAATGAGAGATCGGGAGGGTCAGAGCTTACTGGTCATCTGAGGCGGGGCTTTGTCGCTGCTGCAGTTTTTTGGTTTTTTTTCTGTGTGTGTGATTGACTCTAGAAGCGAGAGGCCGAAACACAAGGAATGTGTTTGTGCCTCGTGGCTGGAAACAAGTGTGCACACTGCCCACGACTCGAGTGTGTGTGCCGTATGACTAGGACATGTTGCATGTCCACTCAGGAAATTGGTCATCTGAGATCGAGCCATCACACTCTCAGTGCAGACAGAGAGCGACTGGGAGTGGGAGAGAGAGAGAAAAAACACGCCCCCAAAAACATGAAAAGGGGCAACTGAGTGTTGTAAAAGTGCTCTTGTGATTCAAGTTTACATATGGGGCTTCTGGTTTATGTTTTCGTCTGTACTAATTTGCTCTGCAGAAAGCAGCATGCTTAAATTTGGTTTGTTTTCAGCTGCTGCGGGCAAGAGACAAATTCTCTCTGACTGCACTTCTCAGACTCAGTTCAACATCTAAAAAGGATTCACTTGCAACTATGCAAAGTAACTATGCAAAGACCAAAGTATGTAGGGCAAGCCTCTGTTGCTCATTCAGGAGAGGAATGATCACGCTTTCTCAGAGTGAAATAGTCGAGTATTCATGTAGAATGCCAAATCTTACATCATGCTTTCTTTCCCCCCGAGGATTTGTATCAGATCTTTCATTTGAGACATTTCGCTATGAAATGTATGTAATGTGTAACAGATGAGCAAGACTTGAATCATCTCCGAGTTATATGAGGTGTGTTTGTATGATCGCTACAGGTATCAAGGAAGGCTTTCATCATTATGACAAAATGAAAACATCATTATGAGTTTCCAGTAAATGTCCTTCTGTGAACAGACGTTGAACTTGATCATTAAAATCAGACACGGTGATGATTTCAATTTAACAACAGCACAAGGACAGTGAGTTAAAAGTAATTGCCATTTGTAAGTACTTGCCGTAAGTAGCTTTCTTAATATTATTCACTTCTGTTACTGTAATACATGTTTTTAAGTTGAGTAGGCACCAGGCGTTGGATGGAAGAAATAATTTCATTTAATGAGCACAAATGTAGTAATTATCTTGTTTACTCCACGTTTCTTAGTCTGACATTGTTTTCTGGGTGTGTTTAGGATTGTGCCTTGGGATTGATGCATGAAAAATACATTTTTACTTTTGCTGCTGCTAAAATAGCTGAGACCTTTGCATTGGTGCCAGATGGTAAATATAAGCCCTGAATAATGCCATGCGACTCGAGACAGCGCCAGGCTGTGTTGACTCAGCGACAATCTTAAGTCTGCGTCTTAATAGATAATACTGACTTTGGCCTTCATGTCACTATAGCAGGAAAACAAATTCTAAATATGGTATCCACAATTAAAGGAATAAATAACTATTTACTATCCCTAAACGTGCATGTGCACAGATAAAAGAACACAAACTGTGAGCACTCCTGCTGGCTCTATTGTATTACATAATTGATCACATTATTTATGAGCAATTTCATTGCAACAGAAAGAAACAGCACCATCCATTTTAAAAAGGTCACAGAAGCGATAGGATAACACAATGAAGCCCTGAGGGATTTATTTTCATCGTGTCTCATGTTGAAAACAACATGGGTATGAATATAGCTCATGACCTTGGTTGATGTCGTTCCCTCTCTTCCATGTTGTCTTTCATTTTGCACTCTGCAATATCCAGCACACTGGAAATGCCAGAAGAATAATTTTTAATAATGTCCTTTGTCAGATGGTGGAGTTGCTTTAATGCATAGAAAATGCAATGTTGCTGGAGGATGCAACAAAATGACTTTCAGTATTCTATTTGTGTTAAGTCATAAATTATAATTTTAATCAAATGATTTCATCAGTGTTAGTCTCTGTTACTCAATTTTACTGCAAAAGCCTACGGACCATAAACACGTTCATATCTGTACTGTAATAATAGTGACCGTAAAAAGCTGCTGTTATCCGACCATATTTTATCAGACTAATCCTAAGGCTGTGCATATGTTCTATCATGGCTGCTTGTTACTGAGTATAATTATATATTATGAAATAAAAGTTTCATTTATTGGTATTTATGTAAATTGCCGAGAGACAGTTTGTCTGATGGATGTCAGCCTGGTTGAGCTATTTTACCGGCTGCGATACATATTAATCTGATCAAATTAGTCGTATAACTTTGTTTTTAGATTTGTGGTCTAACCAGGGGCTAATGGTCGATACTTATCTGAAAGTTATTCCCTTATAAGTATTTCACAGTTTTCCTCAATATGTTGCATGACATCATGACTCCTCAGGATGTTGTGTAATTCTGTCACCCATGACTGAGTCTAAAATTGGTCATCTCCACTCAACACGAGACATCACACTATTAGGCCTGATGGGGACTGACTGGAGAGGGGAAAGGGAGGAGCAGCGAGATTCAGCAAAATACACAAAAGTGGAGTGACTGGGCAATTTCCAAAAATATTGTTGTGCATCAGTTTTGCATAAAAAGCTTTTTATTTGTGTATCCATCTGTGCTAAATGCATTACCGACAGCAGCATTCTCAAATTGTTTCCAGATGCCCCGGGCATGAGGCATTTTTCTCCTTTTCTGTACCTCTCAGGCCGAGTTAAGAAACAAACAAAAAAGGGACGTCATGCATGAATCAGTGACAATGTTTTTTAAGGATTTAACCACTTTGTGTGATTAATGATCAAACGTTTTTCATCCATGTTTGTGAAAAGAGGAATGATTTTAGCTGTCGTTAAATCAAATCCCTTTTTTCAGTGTAATACAACAGTTTTGGAACAAACTTCCAAAGAAGTCTTTTTTACAACATGACACACATTGCTGTTCTGTACATTACTAAATATTCAAGGAAGGATTTAAAGGAATGCAAAAAAACTCTCAGCTACCAACAGTAATTACAAGCAATTGATTTAGAAATCGTAAATGTATTACAAAAATACAACTATCTTCTGTAAACAAGTATAAATAAAAGTAAAAGACTGTTTTGTTGTGAGTAAAATCAGCAATATTCTCCTAGCGCACCGGATGAGTTTATTATCAACTTTTGTAGCTGCTTAGATTAAAGAAGTAAGCTGTTAACTTTAATATGTATTTCATCTTAACATGGGCATGATGGGATCCAGTTCAAGGTCAGCAGCACTGGAGGCCAGAGGTCTGAAACATAACAACGGCTAAAATGATCAAAAACATCGTATCAGACAAATGATGAATCATTTCTTGTCATTTGGGCCTCAATTAGATCGGTGAGTCAATATTTAATGTCCCTCACCAGCAGGACAGATTGGCTCTTCAACCATCTCCACGAACCAGCTTAGTAGGAGAGCTGCTCGCTGTAGAAAATATAAAACTAAAACAAAGTGCCATAGTGTTTGTGGTCAAACACTGCTGCACTACATTCAGTTCGGCTTTCTCATCCTAAATTGTTGGTTATCCCTCCGCCGGCTTTATGCTAATAGATGGTAGCATATGCTAAAAGCGATGTCTGTTAGAATATTTATGCAACAGCGCCGTATTTAAGGAGGATTAGCATTTGTTTGCTCCATTGTTCAGTAAATCAGTACCAGGCACTGGTGAATAAATGCATACTCAGTTAGTTAGCCCATGGTACATTAGCCTTAGAAGTTCCACAACTTACTACAGAATTATGAATATCCACATTCATTTTTTATATGTCGTACTAGTATCTCAAATTAGAATCTCTCATTCACGTTACTCAGTCAAAGTCAGGTTTGAATTAATTCTGAATGAGAGATGTGTGTTTATTTAATTGCTTATTTATGTGAATTACTATTTGTAGTGTAGTATCACCTTTTTTCATGCCTGACAGCTGTATTTTTCCACTTTTGGATACAGTCTGCATGAAATATATTAAAATGACATGGTTTAAGAGTGATATAATATGCACTGTATAATGTCCCATCACACAATGTGATTTCATGTCTATTAGCATGCATTTATGTATTTGTGCTGCAAATTATGCAGGAATGATGATAACACTTATGTGTGCTATGTTAGTAATGATACACACTGCACTGCATTGCACTTTTTTATGGAAAGCACCTAATTAGGTAGTTGGCATGCAGCACATGTACCAGAATTAGGTTTATATATATATACAGTATTCATAATAGCATCCGGCCTGAATCCAAATGTCAAAGGCTCCCTGTATTAGATCAGCTCCATGACACAAAAGCTATTCCACTGTCAAAGGACCTGCTGCAAAAAGCTCTGTAGTCATTATGACAATGTCCAAAAACTGCCTGAGAGAAGAGACAACAACTCTATGTTTTCATAATAATCCATAAAAGAGTGGACACAAAACACTACAAAACGGTGTTATGGGCGATGGAAAAGAGATTGTTTTAATTGAATCGCCCATATTAGCATTTTAACTGGGGTGTATGTCTACAGTGTGTTGCTGTCCATGCTGCAGTGGTGATTATTGAGGAGCAAGGCTCAGGATTTGGCAACAACAAAGCAAGCTGGGGGTTTTTTTTCTCTAAAAAAAACGGCACAATTGATATCCTACATGTCTGAGATAAATGTAAAACAATATAATATGATGGCAAGGGAGACTAGTCCCAGCAGTAACTGAATTTACTCGTCTGTGTTATTGCCGGTGTTCTCTCATGGTCAAAAACACATTCCCCGGGGAAGAAAAAGGGCGTGATTTGAAAGTTGCCCTATATTTGGCTCAGATGCTTTCAAATACAGCCTGTCAAGTTGCCCTGCGTTATGCAGCACCTTTCCATCCGCCTGCCCGCATGCCCGGCGGCCGTCCGCTTGGTCAGGTGAGTTATTGCCAGGACTGTTCCTTAAACACCCCCAACAACCACACACGCGCGTGCACTCCATGCCGTCCATTACTGTGCCTGTCAGCCAAGCGTGCAATCAATACTCCCCCTCCGACAGCGTGCACACATGTGATGGAAGGCAAAAAGCGAGCAGAGGAAGAAGACAGCCAGGGTACCGAAGGGATGTTGGAGGGAGGAGACGGGGTAGAAAGGCTGAGCAGGAGGGGAGTGTTAGTGATGGGGAGTGCAGGGCTCGGGGGCAGCGGGTAAAGGAACAGGGGGGGAAAAAAGAGAAATGACAAGAAAAATGTCCAGAGACCGGAGACAAACAACATAGAGCGGTAATATATAACAAAACAGAGAGATAGAATGAGTGTGGGAGTAGGAGATGGAGGACAGAGATGAGGAGTGGCAGAGGAGAGACGGAAAATAGAGGCAAAAAAAAAAAGAGAGAATGTGTATGTGAGAATGAGAAATGGAGAGAGGTTGTGGGTGGATGAGAAGAATGCTATATATGATGCTAGAGATTCAGGAATAGACCAGAGTGATTGTGTTTTGTGATTACCTAACACTCACGTCTGCAAACAGTAGCAGCCAACAGCTGACATCAAAGACCACACACACAAATACTCTACATACACACACGCACTCGTTGACACACGTGCGCGCAGGAATACGGTCGACAAAGTAGCGCTGGCACGCGCGGGCCGGCAAACCTCATCTTCATGCTGAACTGAACTAACTAAAGAGCTTCTGTCGTCTGGCCTGCATTGATAACAGAAGCAAACAAACACAAACTCTCGGACACAAACACACGCTTGTCGTGCTATGAACACATCTCATACACATAAAAAGATTCATAATCACATATAAACACATTGTAAATACTCCACCCAAGCGGCCACGCTACTCTTTGGCCACAAACAGGCAGACACAAAACACACACAATGAGCCAGGAAGGGGCTTAATTGTTCATTTTCAGCTCTGCAAGAACTCTAACCTTTTTCTTCTGTGGTTTGAACGGAGGGCTAACAAGAAGGGTTGGATACTGACAGTTGAGCTCCCGTTATTACCTGAAATTCAATGTTTTAAGGAAATGAAAAGCTGTGGGAACTCACTGTGCTTGTTCGTATTTGTTGAAACAAAGAAAAGAGGTATTGAAACTGGTAACAGGTTTTATTGAAAAGCATAGCATCAAATGATTCAGTACGATTGGAACTGTGCTTTTTAGCTCAAAGATAGTGTAATTTTAGGATAAATAGTTTTTCAACTAAATGTATTATCACATAATCTAATAAATATGAATTAGTACCATAAAAAAAGATACAGTATCTGCAGTTGTGTGTTTAAAATCGAACTAAAATCAGAACTGATATACTCCCGGAGAGCAATCATTTAAAAATCAAGGAAAAACTTTCAACCCTAGTGGGGGGGGGGGGGGTGCATGATTGTGTGTGTGTGTGTGTGTCTGGATGCCAAACAGCTTCCTTCAGTCTTCCTCCTCCTTTGATTCCCAGCGATTGGGGAAATTAAATAGTATCTGCGTGTGTGTGTGTGTGTGTGTGTGTGCGCTTGCTTGTGTGCGTTCGAGCCTTTACGGTATGCCCCCGTTTGTGTGTGTGAGTGTGAACCATTTGTGTGTGTGTGTGTGTGTGTTTTTCCTTCCAGTCTGAGGTGGTGAGAGGGAAGGCTGAGGGCTCAGAGGGAATGCTACAGCCGGGGCACAGGAGGAGCCTCTTTCCTCTCTACTTAAGACAACAAATTACTAACAAAAGTCAGCTATCCCAGTGTGTCTCCTTACCAAGCAGTGGAGTGCAAGAATATCTGAGTGGGGAGATAGGTATGGAGGTGCTCCAGTTTCATGCCTGCACAGAGCAGGCGGTGAGTTGCACGCAGCCAAGGTGATCCCTGCCAGCCATTTTGCCCTGCATTTAGTATTCATTTTCCAGGCGATCAAACCCGCTGCCAGGAGGTAGAGAGAGTATGTGTGTGCGTGAGAGAGTATTAACACGCACACACATACTGAGTGTGTGTGAGAGCGCGCCTACATTAACAAACACATGGGTGTGGGCGTGCAGATGTAGGCTTAACACCCTCACGGACTCATGTACAACAGAAGTGTTGGTGCACATGCGTGAGGATGTGCGTAAGTTAATGAATTTGCAAACACGTGTGCATCGTGCAGCAGAGCTGATTAGGAACACGGGGATGGAGCCAGAATAGGCCAGGGGCCAGCAGACCCCGGCTCCCTGTTCACAGCCAGTGGAGTAAACCTGGATGCACACAGCTTCCTGCTGGGGAAGGATAAGGCAGAAAGAGGGGGAACACGGGAAGTAATGAGAAGGGAAAGAACAAAGGAAGCAGTAAAGAGGGGTGAAGCGGGGAGAAGGAGGATGAGCGGAGGAAGCGGGTTTGGGGAGAAAAGACAAAACAGAGCAGTAACAGGATGAGCAGGAGAGGGGAGCAGGGAGCAGGGGAAACGAGTGATAAGGGGCAGAGTGGGCAGAAAGAGAAACCAAGAGGGGGATGAAACGTGCTCTGTTCTGGTGGTGCAGAAGGAGAAGAAGGAGGAGGAGGAGAACACAGAAGAAACGGGGATAGACGACAAGAGGGAAGGAGCAGAGCAGCAGTGCCCTGGCAGCATGCAGTGGAGGCAGGCAAGATGGCTGCAGGGGACAGAGCACCCGGCCAAATACGGTCATCGGGACCCAGCTCTGTCCTACTTTCTCTAATGGGCTAAACCAAAGATTTGATGATGCAGGAAGAACCATGTATGGTCAGCGGGCGGCAGCGTTCGCTCCTGCCTCTCTGATGTGTCGTGCTACAATGAGTGATGCAGGACTTGGGCCTAATATACAAACAGAGCCCTACAGCGTGATTACACACACTCACACACGCACACACACACACACACACACACACACACACACACACACACACACACACACACACACACACACACACACACACATTCACAAACTCATTTCTCTAATTCCCTTGATTTCATGGCGAGCAAATTGACATGCCGACCCCATCTAGAAAACGGTGGTGAGTGACGGTTCGAGAGTGCGTGAGGGTGACTGAGCAGGTGGTGAATACATTGGGCCTGTCTATTTGTGTTTGTGCGTGAATGTGTGTTGCCTGCTGGCTTTTGTGTGACTGTGGTCACGCCATCCAGGGCTCCACCAAGCTGTGTGGAACGCCCATCAACCTATGAAGGCTACCCTCAGGTTTCACTTCAGGCTCTGCGGTGTGTTAGACCGGAGACAGGTACCGTTCCCACACCATGTGGCCAGGTCAACAACCCTCAGCTGTAACAGCTGTATGCATGGCGGGCAATCAGGGATGTACAAATACAGATTGACCAAGGGCATCGCCGCAAGTGGCTCTCCTTCTGTCGTTGTTTTGTGTCCTCTCTAGCTTTAGAAGTGAAGGCAGTGCTCTCAGATAAACGCTTCAGTGTATCTATGTTGTAAACATTTGTTTTCTTTTGAATTATTCCCACTCCTAATTAGCTAATTGTATCCACAGTGTTTTTCTCGGCACTGTTGTCTACCCCAGAATGTGGGGACAAATTGACCAACACTGATTACAAAGGCGTTGCCGTGGCCAGGAGATAAAGCATGCCAACAGTAAAGCACAGCTACTGATTCAGCTCATCTATTTGAGTTGTCCTACGCAGGGCTTGTTGCTATGTGAGTTGCTATGATTGACCAGCGGGTCTCACATCCATTTATGCACAGTGAATTCCATTGCTGCCTGAATTAAGTCATTATATGAGAAGCAGTGCTTTAAAAAGGGGTCTCTTTCATTACGGCTTCTGTGTCAGGAGCTGCAGAAACAATCACAACGCTGCAGCTGTGGAAACGACTTACACAATTCAAATACTGTACGGCAAAGCCAGTCAGGCTGCAAGAAGTGCCTTTAAAGAATGAGGCTTCTAGGTGAGATGGCTCTAAATGTGACAAAGTGAAGTCCCTTTACACTGCTCCATATATGGACACATAAAGGGAGGTGTCACTCTTCCTGTCATTGAAGCGAATAAGTCTTAAACGATCCCATCACAGGGGCCTGCAGGCTAAAACAACAACAGCTGAAAAAGTATATACACGCTGTTGGGGCAGTCAGGAAGGCAGCATATGTATTTAAAGAATTGTGACTTTATTATTAAGATTCAGAGGAGTAAACATACATTCTAGGGGGAAACTGAAATATACACCTACGATGTATCTGCCAGCATACTGTAAACACTGGAACACCAAAGAGATGCTGCATACAGTGTGTTTTACAGCCCACACACAAATGTACCCATTATCATCACAACATATGCGCAATAACAGCACATTTTCAAATCCCTCCCCTCCGCCGCCGAGGAACTGTTTTCAACAACAACCCTGGGAATTGTACAAGTGTTGAAATGTCACTTGCGTCCTTCTGCAAGGCACCGTCTTCTTCATCAACCGCGCACCTGGTGTGCACTTGAATCAAGCCCCAGTGTGGGGCTTATTCCTGTTCTTCCTGACAGCTACACTTACAATGAGGTCTGTTGGCATCACAGTATCGGTTAACATTCAGCCACAATGCTGCTTAACAACTCCGCTGTGGCTGCTAAGCCTCGTATTAAAGCATAGATAGCACGCCAAAATACTTCTCAGCATGCCATGTTAGACAGACACGCTTCCATTCAGAGTCCTGCTGAGCTGGAAAAGAAATTACAGACACTCTGAAAACTCTCAAAAAACACCAATCTCAAGTAAATAATTATATGTACAGTGTGTCCTGGCAACTGCAGTTTTTTAAAAATGATGATTAAAACCCCACCAGTGGTCAGAGACAGAAACTAGAAATGTGACAGTGTTAAGTGAGTATATGTCAACTTCAGTTGAATTTAAGTGCCGAGGTTAAGACTCTGCCTCAGGTTAAATGAGGTTGGACTGAAGGAAAATGGGATAGCGAGGGAGGAAGACAGCCCTGAGTTCCTGTCAGGTGAGCTGACACACACTCACAGATTCTGACAGTGTTTTGTTACGAGTTTGCATAACATGGACACTCACCGACGGCCAGTGGGAGAACTGACAGAGCAGGAAGCATGTGCGCGCACGTGGGAGCACGCGCGTGTCCTGTATTTGTCTATGCTCGCAGAATGCCTAATAAGGAGTACATTACACACGCCACTGTGTGTGTGTGTGTGTGCGGCGTGTGTGTGTTTGTGCACATTTAAATATGTGTGCGTTTGTGAAGGTGTGTCCATCTCTGTCAAGTGTTCAGAATGTAGCCAGCAGTGCGCTGATGGCTGCGCTGCGTGGATGACACCTCCCGTTGACAGCGGGCTCGGAGCAAGGACGCTAGTCATAACATAACAGCAGGAAGGTGGGAGGACATCACCTCCAAGCACACACACACACACACACACACACACACACAGTGACACACTATGACACAGTGTTAAAGTCATATCAAGGTCCTTATTTAGATTGGCTATCATCTCTGACCTCTCTCTCCATCCTCATTAGTCGGACTAGACAGCCTCTGCAGGCCTGACGCTGCCACAGGCCCACACACAAGATGTCACATTGCTTCATCAGTGGCACAGTAACTAACGCCCGGAGGTTTCATCCTGCTCGTTTGTTGTGCCACTATTGACTGTTTGATTGACACGTCTGGTTGCTATGATAGCCTTTTTGCTAATCTGGAACCAGGTCCCAAATAAACTCAACATTAAGAATCAAAACCAGCATTTTCACAGTGACTATTATACAACACCAGGGCGGTGAAATGTGAAGACTCCCGTTGTCATTGGAGGAACAGTTAGAGGTGCAGAATGACTGGAGAGCAGGGTACTGACATGAGAGCCAGAAATGGGTTTAAATCAGGCCAGTGTCACATTTCTCTCTCTCTTCACATTTTAGCTTCAATGTACTGAGCAAAAGAAGAAAAAAAAACACTAATAAAATGCCAAAGTGAAGTCCACTGACTACTCCTTTTAAATGTCAGATGTCAAAATGTCAAATGCCCCTCGAGTACGACCTTAAAAATCAAAATGAAGGTTGAAACAAGCATTATCTAAGGACGTCATCTGCCCTTATCGAGGGACCCCATCCATCCAGCCTAGTCTTTCATTATTAATGTTAGCATGGGTGGCAGAAAGAAATGGCAGGTCTTCACCTGGAGGACAAAACCTTTCATTATCTCCTGCTTTCGTCTGGTCTTTGTTCCTAATTCCATTTCTCTTTCTCTTTTTTCTTCTCCTCCCCCTTTTCTCCGCATGTCTCAAGTCGATTCGGTTCAGTTCAAAGGGTCTTTATTAGCGTGACCGACCCTGTGGCGTAGTGCCAGCTCACTCAGAGGGATCGCTACGATGGAACATCAACAAACCACAGGAATCTCAGCACCGCTACGTATCAGGTGAAGCACAATCAACATAGATATGAGAAAACCCATGTGTGTGTGTGTGTGTGTGCGCGCACGCAGTGTGAGGTCTGTGCACGCGATCCTGTATCGTATGTTATAATCCAGGATTAAGTATATTTAGCAAATGAAATTACTTCATCAAGCACACACAACAGGTAAATGTGGGAATGCTCTCGCCCACACACGTCTAGCTTGCTTTGACTGGCAGGTATATTGTGTGTTCCATGCATTAGTCATGTCTGCAAAAGAGGACACATCCACAGCATGCCAAGCAGCTACTGCTGGAATCACAGAGAGAGAGAGAGAGAGAGAGAGAGAGACAGAGAGAGAGAGAGACAGAGGAGGTAGTGATTGGAGGGACTCATTGACTGTAGGAGAACAGGGGATTAGCATCAGTGACATCACTTTAAGGTGTCTGATGGGAGGTTTTAAACCCTAAAGTTAGATTAATTGCCTCAGATACCAAAGCCAGAAATTCCAAACTTTGGCAAAGGCCCAGCGGCTGTGTGGAGCTGACATGGTTTAAGCAAGCAGAAACCACCACAGCACAGAGTTCAGTAGAAACCTACTTCAATTTAAACTTTCACATCCCCTTAATGGAGCAATCATGTTCTAAATCACCACCAGCAAACACTTAGGATGAAGCACAATTAGCTATTGAGACTGACTTACAGTGTACTAACATTGGAATTCTAAACAGGAGTTCAATAGGGAGTCGAATGTGACACTGTTTCACTAGCTTCTGTAATTCGGTGCCATGTCTTTCATTCATTTTGTGTGTACTATACGTTCATTATCATAATTGTTTCCTCTTGTTTCTTTATGCTTTTTGGACCATCGCTGGCGTGTGGTTGTTGCAGTCATGTCTCCACTGGAGAAGTCCATTAGCTCGCCACTCCACTGTCCTCAGTCTGTCAAGCTGGTGACCTTTAAAAAAACAGTTTGATGTTTTGGGAAACAACTTGTCATTTATAATTCAGTTGGTGCACGGACCTAAGATACACAAACAAGTGACGACGTCTTAACTCCAGGCTTTAGCTCCATAATAAGCATACAGTATCGATCTTCTCGTTCAACTTTCCGCAGAAACGCGTCGAAGCGTATTTCCCAAAATGTTGAACGATTCCTTCATCCGACAACAAGCTTCGGCATGTGGGACAGAGAAATGTTTTTAAATGAAGGCCAGTCTTTTTTTTCCTTTCTTTTTTAATGACCACCCTGTCTACACAGATGGAGGGCTGCACAACATCTAAGTTTGGTTATGTTCGGTTACATTGGGCAAGATTATTAATGTGGTTACAAATGTCAGTATGATTTTGAATCAGGTTTTCTCATCAGTAGAGCAGGAATCATACGTTCTGGTTGAACTTCAGCTCTCTATGCAGTGGCCATTATATAAATATAGGAATAAAGAAACTCTTATCTTCAGAGCCTTCAGAGGCAGTTGCAGCATAGTTCAACTTGTGCAGTTAATGTTTTTTTTTTATCTCAATATGCGTTTCAACCGCATGCACTCACGGTACAAGAGGACAAATCATGTGCGGCATATTCTACGTTACCTTCCTCGGTGACCTTATGTAGGACACTATGGCGGCTCTTGTGAATCGTAACTTAGTAATGAGCACATAGCGTCCACATAATAGCCTAACGAGCTCAACCAAGGGCGAACGCAGCTACACACTCTCACACACACACACACACACACACACACACACACACACACACCGCTGTCAAACTGGCCATGAAACACGTGTGCACGTGCAGACACCCAGGTGGTCCCATATACTCGGTGTGTCTCAAGCCACCTTACCTATTAGAAAACCAATCATGTTGTGCACCTGGGCCTATCAACCGTTTAGAGAATTGGAGCAACTTGTTTTCCAGCAATCTGCTTATTTCTTGTCCTACAAATGCTCCATTTGTCATAGAAGGAAAATCATGAATACTACCGGAAAACCTGAGCAGCATTTGTTAAACTGTTTGTAAATTGGAATAAATGGTTTGTGTCAGGCAGGTACGTGTTTGTGTGTTTGTGCGAGTGAGAGAGAAGGTAATAGAGAGAGAAAGGGAGGCTAAACAGGGCAGGGAAAGAGCACACAAGTGTATGTGTACAGAATCACTTTAAACTCATAAAGGATAACAACGGAGATGGTCAACAAAGGGCAAAATGGTCAACACCCTCTCGGTGTTGTCACATTATTTTGTATAACAATATAAAGGAGGGGAGAGGGAGAAGAGTTGGTAAGTGACTGATTCAAACATAATGGCAAATACAGGGGTCAACACAATAGCATGAACTCCTGTATAGCATAATATCATTCTGAGGGTGTTTATGAAAAACACCTTTCTGGCAGAATCAACACAACGGCATCACAACGGCAGTGATTGCAGAGCTTACGACCTAAACAGACACATTATTATTTCCCTCACACGACTTTGTTTTCTGGTTTATAATGAGCATCACAACCTCAAGGAATTCAACACTACACACTAGCGCTGTCATTTTATATTCCAAGTTCAAATTACCTTTCAAGTAAATATTGGATCTGGTAGGCCGTGCCTTCTACTCTAGAAGGGAGCTTTGCTAAAATGCTTTCGTACCAACAGGATACGATGCAATATGTACTCAACTCCTCGATTTTCCTTTTCGTATTGCACTGAGCAGAATGTAAATCACATGGATATGCGAAGGAGAACTGGATAACAAGTTCAAAGATAATACCAATTAAAGTTGCTAACTTTCTGCAGGCCGAGCTGGCCAACTTCCTGTTGGCTCCACCACACATATTAATGGGATAAAACAATTATATTAAATGGCTCCCTCTCGACTTTCTAAATGTTACTGGGCCAAATGGATCATTTCGGGGGGGGGGGGGGGGGGGGATGCTCAGAAAAATGTAGTCACTGTTTTACAGCTGCTCCTTTTCCAATGATTGTGCAGCTTTTTAAGACAGAGTGCGTGTTGAGATGATCCTCGACGCTGGTACTTGGTACATCAAAAGGACACTCGAAAATCAAGCAATCTTTGATTGTTGACATGTTTTTAATAATGGAACAGGGACACAGCTTCAGTCTTGCTAAACCTCTAAATATTAAAGTCTGACTAAATTCAGAAAAGAGACTTAAGTGTGCCCGTGTCCTCTGTGACACTGTGTTGGCAAACTGCAGCCCTGTAATCATCCCGGGGTGTAAATATTGTATAATTACATATTGAGCACATAGGGGCAACACATCCGGTACTAAATACCACTGATAAGAGATGACACTCCAACGCCTCCACCTGTAGCCGCGCCCCCTGCCTCACCTTTCACCTGTCTCTCAACATGCATGATCATCATTCCTCCCACACACACACACACAAACCACCCAGTGTGCCATCCACCACAATCACTTTCACACCACAGAGGGACAGAGAGAGGGAAGAGAAGCAGTGATTAGCTTGACATCACACAAAATGCGGGTGTGATAGAGGAGGGAGCAGTGAGTGTAAGAGAACAATAAACAGGTGAGATGCAGGGAATGACAACAAAGCTAATGAGACTGTGAGACAGAACAGAAGCATAGAAATGAGAGAGAGAGGAAAAAGAGATGGGCAGTTGGCGCTGAAATAGAGATACAGTGAAGGCAGACAAGGAACATCGACACTGTTTCATTTCTATTCAAAAGAGAGAGGCAGCGGAGAGAGAGAATAATTCCTTAATGGTCGAGGAAAAACGAGCGATAGATGGAACATGCCTGAAGGACATCACTATATTTATACTCTACTATGCCATTATTTATTTATTTCTCTCCCTCTCTCCCCTACTCCGTTGCTCCCTTTGACAGACCTGATATTTAAAAACATGCACATCTTTGTTCTTCTTCTTGATTAAGGGATAGAGATCGGGATGACAATGCCGCAGGGGCCAGTAGAGACCACACTCCTGCTGGATGGAGGACAACCCCCCCCCCCCCCCCCCCCCCCCCCCCGCCTTATGTATCTTCATCCGATCATCAGCATTCCCTCTGGCTTGACTTCTCTTCCCTCCCTCATCCTGGGTAGCCTCCTTCTGCCCCCCCCCCCCCCCCCCCCCGACTCCCTCTCGCCCCCGTTTCCCCGTCTACACACCCCTCATCTTCATCTCATCATCCACTTTCTGCCTCCACGATCATTTGGCCTCTATTCCACTTATCTGTTGATTCATTTTGTGGGAACACATCGCGCACTGAAGTTGGTCCTTCTATATTAGAGCTGGAAAATATATTTTAAATCAATAACAGGATATTAATTACAGTATTTTTCGCATGTTAATATGTATCACAATATCTATGCAAAATCAAATATGAAATAGTCAATGATGTCCAGCAATGGTCCACAGAGGACTATGACCAAAAAAAGTAACTAATGATTAAGTACTTAGTAATAAATGAGTCGTTACAAGTTTGTGCCGCTCTGCTGGTTTAATAGAGTTCCTGATTAATCAGGAGTTAATCAGGAACAAAATGATTAACGTCATTCTGATTCACAGATGCATATGAACTGATTCATTATTATCTTCCAGTCTCTCCTCTAGTAACTCATAATTATCTGTTATATAGTCTCAAACCAGAGTTATTCAGGGTCTACTCATTAAAGGTGCGTTAATCACTCTTTCTGGCTTTGTTTCCACCCTACACAACCCCCCTTCTCCTCTCCTCTCCTCTGCTCTTCTTTACTCCTCCAACTCATCCTGCTGGTAACAACCCAGTCCTCCAGCCTCCCCGGCATATTAACATGACAGCCGTCAGCACCTCTGTGCGCCGCGGCCTTTGCGCTGGGAGTCTGTAAGGAGGCGTGGATGCCAGTGTATCTGCAAGATGTGTCACGGCACATGTGGTTCAGTCAAGTGTGCGGGAGTTGTGAGCGCGAGCACCCATGGCATGCATGAATACTTGATCATAGTTGAGAGTTGTGTATTTTGAGCTGTTTGGTGCTCTTTGGTTTATTGTAGCTTTTACTCCATCACTTTAATGTGACAGCTATAGTTACCTATGATATAATATCTAACAATTTTGCATCGTACTGAGTTCTGGTAACTATCTTAGTTTTGATAGTTTGGGCTTTAGCTGGTTGGAACTTGCTGTCATTGGTTTTAATTGTGACTATTTCTTGGTCAGTAAAATGGTTTCAATGAAAACGGTTCACTGTAAAGTCTGTGGATCATCCAGAGTAATTGGGACATTGTTTCTGGAAGGACACGATGCTGCTGAATTTTTAAAAGGTAATAATTCATTGCTGTGAGCGCCACACCAACATAGGGGAGAGGAAGCGGTAATCTCAGGGACGGATGTCTTGGGTGATCAAACTATCTTAAGCAGCGGATCTTAACACTTCCTCCATCACTGCTTTCTGCCTTGGCAAGCATCACAACAGCAACCAGCCCCAGACAGGCCTCTGCCTGCTATTATTTTATTGGTCCAATAAAGCTTGAACAGCGCGCCGTTGCCTGCAATCAGTTGCTGTAACTAAATATGTGGGTGCGTGGCACTGCATTTGTCTTCTGTGAATGACTGTAGAGCACTTTGTGTGTCTACAGAATGTATGTGGCCGTGTCGTATATCACATTTAACGCATCGCTTCACTCACCACCCGTTGTGGCAAATCTCTTACTACCATGATGATGATCTCTCATCTATCACTCGGTTCTTTTTGCCATTTTGCGTTATCTTTCTCAATGTGACGCATTTTTCTCCCCCCCCCCCCCCCTAAGCCTGTAATGCACGCGTGTGTACACACACACACACACACACACACGGATTGCAGATTTGCTGACACAAGGATATTCTTCCTTCCGCATGAGCCTTCTCCTCTAAGCTTCTGGTCAGAGCATCCACACACCAGTAACAGCTTCAAGACTAGATTGCATTCTCTGAAACCGACTACACAAACACATGTGCAGAGAAACAACTACATACACACACGCACACACACGCGCACACACACGCACACATATGTTTTTTTTTATTATCCTTCACCTTTTCTGGAAAACAACACTTGCCTTTAGCCGTCTTTCCCTCCCACGTTCCCTCCTGGAACAAAGGTGAAGGGCACAGAAAAGAGCAGAAGAGGGAGGGAAAGAGAGGGAGACTATAATGTTGATGTTTTTCAATTGGGTTGATTTATGGCTGGCTGTTACCATTATTTCACCATTTGCTCCAGCGAGCTGGAGGAACCAGCCTGGACAGCTCAAGCCGGAGGGGGGGGGGGGGACAGGGAGCGGAAGAGGGAAAAGGCAAATACCACAGCAACAGGAAACATACTGTATAGGTGGGACACAACGAAGAAGAATGCAGCCAGGCTTCTAAAGGCGAAGACAACTCGGGCAGTGAAAGATAGGAGAGCATGAAGGAATAAAGAAGTGAGAGGGAGAAAGATAAAGAGGGGCAGAGGGGAGAGCAGAGGGGGCTTAATGAATGTAAAGGCTGTAACAATGAGGTGAGGTAAATTGTCCATTAACTCAAGAGTTTCTCATGCGTGTGTGTTGCCTCACCATAACATTCCAATTTAGCAGGTTACACTCTGATGCTTCCTGGCCAGAGACATGCAAAGCGTCTTTAGGATACGGAGTTTGGCTGAAGTGTGAGAGAAGAGAGCGATTTGAGGTGGACAGGTGGTGAGAAAAGAAAAGGTATAGTGAGACAGAGAGAGCAAGATGAAGGAAATGTAGTGGTGAAGCAGAGATAAAGGGAGAGGATGGTGAAGCCAGAGAGGGAATATTGAAAGTTGAGAAAGAGAGCCATAGGGGACGAATGGTTAATTCAGCTGGAGAGGAGGAAATTCACAGGGGGAGGGAGATACCATCAGTTCTTCAGATACGGAGGGAGACAGCCACTGCAGAGGGACGGGATCGAGATTTCAATACAGACTCGAAAGGAACGGAGAGCACCGCATTATCACACAGCGAGAAACACAATTATTAGTTTCGACAGCCCCCTGAGAGAGAGAGAGGAACAAAAAACAAAGATTGAGCCCGGGCAGCCATGATGCTCAACAAATGACACAACAATTTGGTGGCAGAAAGAGGCAAACTGGATGGGAGGTTAATCCGTTTTAATTGGTCTGTGCAATCACAGGGTGCGATGAGGAAGATAATGACGGGAGGGACAAAATGACTTCTCACTCGGATGTGGCCTAACTGGCTAAATTGAGTCTGTCACATCAATGTCATTAAAGTGATTCAACAATGGATATCAAATGTCAGATATCAATTAATTTTTAATGAGTTGAACAAGTGCGCAGCACTAGATAAGGCACCTCGTAGCTGCAGAATATTTGCACACCGAAGCGTTTGACGCTAGTGATGGCAGGAATTTGGCAACGTTTCCATCCCGCAAACCAAACACAAAGGGACACCTGTCATTAGCACTTATAATGAGTCAATTTGGATTCTAAGTAGCTTGTAGTGCCGTGCCAGGAAAAGCCCCACACACACACACACACACACACACTTCTTTAGCACCGTAGTCGCTAGCATGAGCGGAGCAATGCTTTCCGGCGATGGTCTTTGTAGGCGGACGACATTTATGGGGCTACGGCTGCCTGAGCAATTTTGACAGATGTCAAGTTGAAATGATGAAACACGTCGAGATGTTATCAGCAGTTCAAATGCCTCTCCATTCATCAGTTCAGCCAAGACTACTACAATGTGTGTTGATGCACTTATGTTTAGTGTTCATGAATGCATGCGTCTGTGCCTGTGTGTATACATCTGTGAATGCTCTTGGATGTTGCCAATGTGTGTAGGAAAGGAACACAGACACACACACACACACTGTATAAAAAGGATTAGCTCACTATTATGGAGGAGCTGTCAAATGCCTTTAAGACCAAAACACATTCCCCCTCCCGTCTCCCTTTAACCGATGTTGCTTAATCTCCGCCCGGATCCGCCTCAGAAAGACTTACGGGCTGTTACTGATTCCTCTAATGCTTTCAGATGAACCTTATGCTCTGACATGTATTCAGTTAGCAGGAAAGAAAAACTGAAAGTGCAGAGAAAAATAACACTGAAAGAAAGGCAGTGAAAACTGTGTGTTTCACCCTGAGTGATGTGGGGGAGGGTCAGTTATGCGGCAGGTTATTCATAACCAGCAGCCTGCCATGCTGGAGGCTATCAAACTCCAGTGAGTGTATTAGCTGTTCACCGGGCAGGGTTTCTAATCACACCACCGCTGCACAGGGCTGCATGGGCTCATAAGGTGCTGGTTGATATTCTCAGCCTTGGGGGAGTACTGGGTTAATATTACAACTGCCTATGGATGAGTTATGATTTGGAGTGGAAGTGCAGGGAGAGTTATGTAAGTAGCGCTGTCGTTAACAACAGTACTAGACATTATCATCAGTTTGTTTCCGTCAACCTACCTATCCCTACAAAATGGCATTACAGCGAAACTCCAGAGAGATTAATGTCTTTCTTAATACATGTTCTGACAAAAAAAAGTATCATTAGGGTAATCTACAACATAATTGGTGGGTTATTTTGAAATACTGAGCAAGGAATGGATAATACAGTCGAGGCGATGATCTCTGATGTTTGCATGTCTGCATGGTTCACTTCAGCTTTGAGGAATTTACTTTTTAATTAGTGCCTCTATTTCCTTTCATCAGTGCACGCGCGATTAGAAGAACACAATGGGGTTAAAATGATAAATACGAGCGGGTAAACTTGCAGGGCCTTTCGGTGCAGTAAATGATCGCAGCCACGGCCCTTTACATCAACATGGCCTCTTGGTCTCTAATGAGCTTCACACTCGAAAGCAAACATAGCTCATGTGTATTCATGATATGCCAATATGTGCCACATCAAAAGATTGTCCGGTTGGCACTTTCAAGAGAGTTGCTCTCCTCCTCTCTCTCCTCTCTCCCCCCCCCCCCCCCCCCCCGAGTTACAGTAGCTCCCCTTTGGCCCAGCTTGCTGCACCTGTCTCCTTGCCAGGATTCGAGCTTTATTTACCGTAAAGATTTCACACAGATAAACACAGCAACTCAGCAGCTGCCGTGCGCACACACACACACACACACACACACACACACACACACACACACACACACACACACACACACACACACACATACACACACACTGGTACGCTCTCCGATTTTGGCTTGCGATCAGAGCAAAACAAAACACAACTGTTCTGGCCTCGCCTGTTTGTTTGAGTCCTGTCTTTCCTTTTTGTCAATTGTTCTCGCTCAACACACTCATTTTTGATTGATTTCCCTCCGTCTTCAGTCGTCTCTCTGCCACACCTGGACGTTCCCGTGAGAAAGCGGCGGCCTGAGCTGCAAGAGGTGGTCGGGGGTGGAGGGTAAAAGGGAGGATAGGGAGAGAGTTAGCCGGTCCCTCCCTCTCTCTGTCTCCCCCACGTTCCTGACGGCTAATCAATGTGTTTGGGTTTCCCCCTGAGGCTGTGGCCCAGGCGCCTTGAAAGGTGAGCCCAGCAGAGCTTTCGCCTTCCTCCATGAGGGCACGGAGAAAGCCGGCCGCCCTAAGCCTGGCAGATTAGCTAGCCACTGGAGGACTTTACACCTTTCTGCTGAGCTATCGCTTCCTATCTCCTCTCCCCCCACACCTTCCTCCCCTCCTGCCTCCAACATCCCCTTACTAAAGAAGCCTCGGAGGATACGGTTGTACACACACACACTTCCTATTAGCATATTTCTGAATTTGGGTTTTCTCTTCAAATTAATTATTGTACAACAGTGTTTCAATATCAAAGCCTTGGTGGGAGAATAAATCAGGTTGCTGTTGCAATGGCAGGAGCCCCACGTTATCTGCTTCAGAGCAACACTGAGTGAGATGGATACGTGGCGGCAGCATTGATGATGGCCCACAGGTAAGCATTTAGGTGACTTACACACACATATGCAGACAGTCACACACTTTACAAACATCCAAATGATGCATCGATCTCTGCAGCAGCTTGGCTCGACGGGCCAGATTGCCGAATGAAAACAAAGGCTGCATGTACAGTGCTGACACACACCATCAGTCACAGATAGCCTGCGGTCACAATGATTACCTCCTGTATGTAAATTGAGCAATAAGGCAGGTTATCCCCTTAAGAGACACAGTTGTTATTATCGTGGACGGGATATCACCGGCAAGTGCCAATGGCCAACTGCTCGCCGCTGATTATGTCCCGTTGAGACTCGATGGCAAAATTGGAAAACGGTTTTATCAGGGGGCCGAGGTTACACAAGTCTTCAGGCAGTGCAAATGATGGCTGTGCCTTTTGTCCTCATTTGTCAGAGTGGGCAAAGGTCTGACATTGTCGGGTAAACAATGAATCTTCTCTGGGGAACCATATAAACTGGTAATTAGCTACCTGGGATGTATTTTCACCAGGATACAATCAGCCTGACATCTTATTTTCTGCATCTTATGCAGATCATTCCTAACTGTACCGTTAAATCTGCTTTATGTGATGTGAACGGAGTCATTTGTAGTTCTGACACAATTATCATCAGACTCTGCAGCTCCCCTCAGCCTCAAAGAGCGTTTTAGCATCTTTGAGCTCATTGCTTCCGCTTTACTGGTGTGGTGGGGAACAAAAACAGATCTGAAATCAGGCGGCAAGATGACTGCTTGTGTTTCTCCGTATCTGCTGGGTGTTTAAACACGCCACTGTTTGCTAACGAGGCCGCCATATAAACTTTATGAGGAGATAATAAGTCAGTGTTTTGTTTCAAGCTTGTTTCCCCAGTTATTGTTGGTTTAGATGCCATTAAATGAAATTAAAGTCGACATAGCGCCTGGTGTATAATATCTCAAATCTATTCCTGATCCACAATCTGCTCACTAACCCCAACTCTTAACTGCTTTATTAATCTAGCATCTTTTAAGTAAGACACACAATATGTTGCGTCCCACGTTATCCCTCTGACTTTCTTATAACATCTTCTTCGACTGACCTGCAGGCAGCAGAGCCGAGGCTGATTGCAGGTGCTGATAAGCTGGTATCACCTGTGTGGATCAGCAGATTATGTGCACTCTCTCACAGTCTGCTGTGCTTTCAGATCCAAGACCGTCTCGTGATGAGCAGTCTGGAATCGCCTGTGCCTCTCAGCATCGATTCATTGATTCTGGCATCTACCAGACACCAGCGTAAACAGAATGCACAGATGAATCCTCCCTCCCCTCCCTCCCTCCCTCCCTCCTCCTCTTCCATAGGATTTGATGTATGAAGTTCAAAGAAATTACAAACACACGGCAGCACAATACGTCTCTTGAGAGATCTTGACACAGACGCAACATTTATATTTACACATATGAGCATGTGCATAAACATGGCACACACGTGCCACATCTTATGGGCACGTATATAACCAGACAGACAACACGCTCACGCAAAAAGACAAGCTCCTCCTCAAACCACTCACCACGTATTTTTGTATTCTTGCGATACAATTTTTGGGGGTTTGGTGAAGGTGAAAAATCCCAGCAACGCAGTGAAGAGCACAAGATAAATTGCTCGGGCTTGAGACTTTGATTCCTCAGCAGGTGAATAGCTCAGGAGGACTTGAAATGAACACTGGTCAAACAACTCTGTGGATTACATCAAGTACCACTGAAGCAGAGACCAACATTGTTTTCTCATTTTAACTGAGCTTCTTGGATGATGTGCTGCTATTGTTCAGCTTAAGTGAAGCGGAGAAGTATCGCCCTCAGGAAGGTGTCAAGCCGTTTCAAGAGTTACTTTGCTTTAGCGAAGCATTTTTACTTTACGCCACGCACACCTCCATATGAGCTTAATTACAGTGAACACTTCTTTCCCTGGGAGATTGATTTAACATTATACACCGTTCATCTGAAAGTTACACCCCCGAAAAGCAAATGATGCAGATAATATTGTACTATTTTGTCACATCTCTGTATGTGGTGGCAGCAGGGAGCGGTGGTGGTGGGGGGGGGGGGGGGCGTCATCGCAGCCAAGTTTTGATTGGAAAAACAAATGCTGCCACATTTTCCAGTCCCAACGCACGTCAGCGGATAATCTAAAACCCATAAAACCCAAATGTGTAAATGAATCACATCTGTTGTATATATATTTTTTAAATTCAGTTATAAGGACATGGCTTCAGCCCATTTGGAGTATTATGTTTCATTGAGCCAATTAAATATTCAGCGGTTTAAAATCAAGCAGTAGCTCATAATCAACTGCTGCATTCACCATTTGGACCGAGGCAGCTGAGCTGGAACGGACTCGTGTGTTAATACTTCTGATTGGTGGAGCTGATTACAAGCTCTTGACTCACAATCCCAAATACCAGCGCGCTGGAGACAAAGAGGCACAGGGCAAAACATGGGAGTGGTGAGGAAATTTGGCCTCAGATTATATTTTAAGAACAGAAAGCAGAGATGTATTTAAGACACTAAATCAAGCTATATTGATATACACTGATGCAATATGTACATATCACTGGCAAATAAATCTAAGCTGCTGTACATACTGATTGTACGGTAAATTGACATGTTTACAGGCACATACTGTACATATCCACCGACATCATGTACATAAAGACACATGTTACATTAGTCATTTAATATTAATTCCAGCATATTTGCACCATTGGACTACTGTATTATCATTCACAATTGACAGAAATAGCCTGACTTATAGACACTAATTGAATGTTATTATTATTGTTTGTGTTGTTAATATTATTATTATTATTAATTTTGTTATTATCTAATTTTTTTGTATATAACTGAAACTGTACTGGACTAAGATAACAGTGCAGCAGTTCTTATAACTTTAGTTTTATGATTTTTGAGTTGTCTTTAGACACATGAAGAAGAAGAAGAATTGAAAGTGCTAACCTCTGATCGCTAATGTTAAAGACCTCAAACAGAGTCAGAAATCATGCACATTAAGAAAATTACAAAAACCTGCCAAAAACCTCACCTTAAGAATAAATCAAGAATTAAAGCACTTTTGTCCCAGCAGGGTTCAGAAAGACCAGGAGATCACATCCCTCTTGTTTACTGGCTTCCTGATTTTCAAAGATTTAATTTTCAAATATAACTGTGGGGTTATAAAGCACTGAATGGTTTCGGGCCAAAATATATGCTGTGAACCGTCCAGACGAGCAGCGTTCAGTTGTTATGCATCACGTATTTGGAACAAAATTCCCCAGAAAACCTGCGATGTGCTCTTCTATTTCATTTTGTTTCATTATTCTTTTTAAATCTTGTTGCGTTTTTATTTAAAAAGCCGTTTATATCCTGTTTTAATGCCTTATGTAAAGCATATTTAATTACCGTGTTGTTGAAAGGTTCTCTAGAAACGTGCCTTGCCTTTAAGTGCTATATATCAGTCGACTGCAGTTTTGGCTGTTCACAGTTTTAATTAAGAAATTGTTGAAAGACCCGGGTGACTAATTGAAGAGTCCAAAGTCCCATATGGGGGACAACTTCTTGGTAATGAAATTAACATTCTGCTGATTATTTAACAGAGGACGATGCATCTGCTGTGCTTTCCTCAACCTCACTTTTTGTCCAAATTGTTTGTGAAATATGTGGAAATTCTATCTACTCCACCATGGAGTCCTTTTCCTCTGGGGACCCACTTTTTAAAAATTACAAACCATCACAACCCAGTTCACAAAAGGCCTCATCTATAAATCCTGAGAGTGAATTTGTGTGTAAATGAACGTCCCTGATCATTTTCTTCCGCATCAGCTTCTATTTTCTTGAAAAAATAAACCAGCAATTTTGAAAAGATATACGTTGGATAAATCACAACTTTGTTTGATGCACGTGTTATTGAAAACATGGACACATGTTAGATACTTTATAAATGAGATAGAATAAATGCATTTTGGCGAAGTTTGTCAGGCTCAGGTTTTTTTCCTGACATCATTTTTAAACAAAGAACATGAATTCAAGTCTTTTATGTTAGATTAAATGGAATAAGTAGGTTACAATTATCAGGAATAATACAAACACGATCGCTCATGTGACCAACAGTATACTGCAGATTTAAATGTAGAATAAGACGAAGGAAGATGTTCTGCAAATGTATTTGGCGACCCTTAATAAATCTCCTGCAACCCACCTGCGGGTCCTGATCCACTGTTCTAGGGTCTAGCAGAGCTGATATTATATGATATACTAATGATCGGCTTCAGAGAGAGGCGATACCTGTAGATATCATGATGAGTGCTATTATTACACTGTCAGGAAAACTGTTGCTCGGCAGGAGCCACAGTGAAACATTAAAATGCAAAATAGACTCACTAGACCAAGGCTGACAATGCTGTTACCGGAATGATTTTGGAAAGAACTTTCACACGAAAGCAATTATATAAAATTGGACAAGAGTGGATGAACAGTGCAGGACTGTTTGCTGAGTTTATACATCTGTAAGAAAAGACATTCTACTGTGGCTACACTAACTAAATATGGGGTTTTCAAACATCTTCACAAACATCTTCACCAAACAGATGCACTATTGTTTACAATGGTTTATACTGTTGACTAACCACAATGAAATCGCTGGTCACAGCAGTCACTCCTGTAATATGCCCTCACTATCCTATCGCAAATTAAAATGACAAGGAAATTGAACCAGTTTTCCTTATTTTGCAGCACGACCCCCTGACACCTCCTCGGGGGTCTGCAGACGGGTTTGATCAGTGATTGCAGTATGACACCCCCTGCTGAGTCGCCATTTTCCAGCTACGGACTTCGCCTGCTCAGTAACTGATTAGATTAAAAGGTGCGCTCTGCATCCATGGTGACCATTTGACAGATAAATATGGTTATTACCCAGTGCGTGTTAAACAGTGTAGTGAAATACGCCTCTATTTTGAATTAAGAGCTTTGCAAAGTTGTGTGTTGGTCAAACTATTGACCCTCTGTCTGGGCTCAATATAAAGATTGCTCTTTCCTGTTTAATTACTTTATCCTGCGATTGAATGTTAGGTCTGCCTACAAACTAGCTTCCCCTTGTGGTGCAATGATGGCTGCATTTTATTGAATACAACACGTGAACGAGACAAGCTAGACCGCAGCTGAAGCTTAAAAAACATGATGAGCACAGTGACATGAGCAAACCCTCCGGTAAGAATCAAGAAATTGACATAGAATTAATGAGCAGTCATGCCACCATGAAAACAACACGCAACACTACCCAGTATGCCTTTCGCCGGCCTTGCCACATTCTCTCGGGGACGCGTCCTGACATGACCTCAAATCAAGCCTTCCAGCCTTTGTCACGACGCTCACACGCTCACAATAAGGCAGCGGCGCTCTAGCGGTGAGACCTTGTAGCTGTGACTTTCTGAGCCTCCGCCAGACGGCCGATTAGGACGAGCCAGGTCAGAACTGAGCCTCAGACCGTATTACAATGATAGAATACTGACCTTTTCTGCTGAAGCTAATGCAAAAGAGTGTTCACTTGCCTCCTTTAGTGTTGTCCTGGATGTATCTCCTGGCTGTATCTACTGACGCACTAAATAACTAGAAACACACAAAAGCGGTTCCAGCAACAGTACACGTATATACAAACGATCACACTTCCACCCGGTTCACACACATTATACACATTTCTTTTATCTTCTTGCAATCCAATCTTAATGACTCCATTAACCCGAGAGGCCATTAGCGGAGTTCGCTTTATGGCCATCCAAACTGCCCAGCCGGGAGCACATTATGGAAAGGGCATGTGTGTCCTAATGTCCATTTGTTGTCATCCTCCTCGCTCACACACACACACACACACATTCACACACTCACTCACTCACTCACTCACTCAATCTTTCCCTCCAAGGCCAGCTAGCCTGAAGCAGGCAGGAGTGGACAAACGACTACGCAAACAGGGCCATTTTTTGTGCTCCATTAGGCAATGAGGAGCAAAGGTTTAGTGCGGGCTGCAGTGCCTCGCGCTGGTGGTCAAGCGGGCGGAGGATTGAAGGCAGAGGAAACTGAAGTGCTGCTCAGTGTTAGAACAGATCTCACATCCCAAATTAGCCCTGCTCTCCTCGGAGCAGAGGCTGCCTGAGACACTTCAGGGGTGAACTACCACACGAGATGGAGCATGGGGCACGATAGCAGACGCCAGTCACAGAAAATGATGGATGCAGCGTTGATCACAGTCTTGCAGTTATCTTTCCCTGCGATAACACCATAAATATACACGTACCGTTACAGCTCAGTTAAAGAAACAACAGCTGCTGATCACCTTTAAGGAAACAACAGATGTTCCCACCAAAGAACTGCAAAATGATTAATGATGCAGACAAATGAGGAAATGTGTTTTTGCCTCAACAGTATGTAGTAGAGAATCATCAAGGAACGCTGTTGTGAATTGGAAACCAGCAAATACAAATCTGCAATATGCAATTAGAAAATCCAACCCTGAGGGATGATGGGACCACTGATCTGAAAGGACCTCACTGGTAACAAACAGGGGCACTGGGAAGCTCTGAAACCCAACGCGGAAGAATATCTCATGAACCGTGTGACTCTCTGCTAGGATTTGGATCAGGTCGAGTGAAACGATTGGCGCATACTGTACCAACACGGTATACTGGTGCGGTGAAAAGCACTTAAACAAGGGGAGACCAAATGACAGGAACACACAGCTGATCATTTGACACATCATGTCCATATTGCCCTTCTGTTTCTGCACGTCTGGACACAGAGTGCATGTGATTCAACATGGATGCTTTTTGACTGGAGCTGTACTGGTTCTGCTGAATGACTCACACGGTTACTTTGTGACTGTGGGGCTCAGCTGGGGAGGGTCCGGTGTCAAAGTTCATTCGATGTCACCGAAGCAAATATACTCCGTGACATGTACATGAAACCTCCATTAGATGACAAATGTGCTGCACAGGAACAGAAAACGGAAATGAACGGTTGCCAACGTGCTGTGGTTTGGGGCTGTTTGAAGCTGCATGTTTGTGCCGTGTGTCATATTTCATTGATTTTGTTTTGTGCCCTCCACTCCGGTTTGTTATTTGTTACTTTGGTACTATAACATCGCATGCTAAATTCATTTTTTCTATTTCCTGCTCCCAGCTAATCTTAAGCTCTGCAGGCAAATGGTTGCTCCTGCTGAGAGGAGCGCGGAGGTACTTTTTATCTCGTAAAAGGTTTGAAATGAGCCCAGCCCTGATATTAGCTCGCTACTCTGAGAGCAGTGGGTTTCAGACGGTTGTACTTTACCTCCGCTGAGCAGAACTGGACAGCGGATTCCGTTGCCTGCCTGCTTGTTTTTCCACTCTCCAGAGGGGTGTGAGACCCATTTATCAGCTACCAGAAGAACAACATATCGATGTGCAACACAGCCTGGGAATTCAGCTTTTATTACACTTTA
Organism: Pholis gunnellus; assembly: GCF_910591455.1. Classification (NCBI taxonomy): domain Eukaryota; kingdom Metazoa; phylum Chordata; class Actinopteri; order Perciformes; family Pholidae; genus Pholis; species Pholis gunnellus. The sequence continues at coordinate 18,831,326 of NC_136534.1, read as the reverse complement.
AACTGCAAGGTCAACTTGGCAGGAATCTGTGTCAAAGCTGTCAAGCGTGGAAACATGAAACAAATAGCCCACGCAGAGGGTGCGGTGTAAAACATCGAGATAAGGGGCCGACGTCTCCCCGTGAGAGCCTTGGTTTATGTTTACACATGTGGAATCGGGTCATATACTGAGAGGTTCCTCTGTTTACTTGCTTTTTAGCCCCTTTTGGAGATGACAGCGCAACATTAACAACCGGAGAAAATATAAGGCGAGTCAAGATCTATGTCACATGATTGAAACCCGGGCTAACATTATTTCTGCCTCGGCATCCCTTTGTATATGGCCACTTGTCGTATTAAAAGTCACACCGTGTCTTTCCACTTTCACTCAGCGGCGAGCGGAGAAGGGATGTTGTGCAGCATGGGCCCTTTGTGACAGTGTAATGCAGTCAGTGCTGTCATGCCTTTGATGTCATCATATGCCAGTCCTCCTCTCTTCTCTGGGTTTTCTGACAGTGACAAAAGGGGGATCGGCGGCAGTGTGTTATCAGCGTGCAGCTGCAGTAATCGTATTATTTTGTAATCTTAATTCTGAGAGGCTGACCAACAGTGTGAACAAAGCGGGGTCTTGCTAAGCCCATCAGAGCGCTCCCATGGAGCAGAGGTCTTTTCCTGCTCCGCGGCCCCTCTAGACCCACACCCTCCCTTCTCCCCTCTCCGTTTCTCACCCTCCCTCCTCTATGTGTCCTCCTCTCTGTTGCTTTCTGTCTCAGTCTCTCTCATTCCCCTTCTGTTCTTGCTCTTCAATCTCCAGCATGTTTCTCATTCTCCCTCTCTCGCTTTTTTCCTTCCTTCCTTCCTTCTTTTTTTTTTTTCCACCCTCCCAATCTTTCTGTCCCTGTTACGCTCTGAGCTGGGAGTTTGTGTAATGGCGTTATTCACAGTTCATTGGTCTGTTTGAAGGGACTATCTTGATTGAGCGTTTCCCGGTGCAGGGCCTGGTGACTGTGGCAGTGTATAAAGATGTGGATGTGTCCACGGAGATAGATGGGCTTAGTAATATGCAGGACATTGCAGAGGCCGGGTTTCAGTATATGGTTTCATCCAAGGCAACACATAAGGAGATAAAAGGAGGCTGAAATTATCTGCAGCCGGGGTGTAATGCTCAGGGCATTAGACGTGAAATGGAGGCAACAAAGAACTAGTCAGGGAATCACAGTCACATTCCCATTAGCTGGTTCACCCTCTTCAGTTTTAGCCCCTTTCCATCTCGCCCTAATGAATGCAAGAACTGCTCAAAACTGCTCTGAGAAGCAAAAATACTCACCACTAATTAGTTCAAATTAACCTCAGGACCAATATGTAGGCATGCACACACACACACACACACAGACAGATCCACACACACAGGGAAAGGCACCTCCTTCGCCTCTTTCTGACACTACTCTGATGCTGTTGTAAGCTTGGCTGTAAGATCAAAATCTCTTTCTTTGGCACACACACACACACACAAACACACACACACACACACACACACACACACACACGCACATGCTCAAATTGCCTGGAGCAGAGGAAGCACAAGAAAGCAAATCCGCTGTGAAGACACCACAAAACCAACACTGCAGAAAGACGGACCACGCCGGTGTTTCTGCATACATGAGCTAAATACACGCTAATGACATCTGAACACACACACACACATAAAAAGAGAGAGAGTCCTACTTACAGAATGAATCAGACGGTATCAGAAGCGCTGTGCCATATTATCGCTGTAGTAGTGAGTCAACACAGGCATGGAGATCTGAGACCACAGGGTTTTAGCACTTCAGCCGAGGGGGTGGGGGGGTTGGGGGGGGGGCACCGTGGGAGTCAGAGGGGTTCACACTGTGTCATTGGGGGTGAGGACAGGACACATAGAGGGGGAACCTGGAGGAGTCCAGTGTTTGTACTCGGGTAGAGAAAATAATCCCTTTTGAGCAAGGCAAGAAAAATCAACAATTGATGAAAGAAGAGGTTCAGTTCTGTGCACAAAGAAAACGAGGGATTGATTGGTCCGCAGTTTTTCTTTTTCCTCTCTCTAACTTCAAGAAAAAAAGGGAAAAATACAATTTGACAATTTAGAAAAGGAAGAGGGGAGAAACTAGTCTCTTGAAAAGGGGCCCCACCTTTCCTTTTATGCTGTCTGTTTTTTGCTTTCTTCTGTCTGCCCACCTCTTGTTTTTCTCTGGAATGCAGAGGGCCTATGAGCAGAGGAACGCCGGCATCAGAAAACCAATCACCTCGCCAGACGACGAGAAAACATAAAGGAGTAAATGACAAGCAGATGAAGGGGAGGATTTCCGACACCTGCTCTCTCTCTCTCCCTCTGTTTCTCTGCCTTCCTCTATCTCTCTCTATCTCTATCCAGCCTGTATTTCCTTTCTAGTAACAGCCTCCTCACTCCCGGCCTGTTCGCTTTAGTGCATGGGCTTGCCACAGTACTCACTGAGGTGGATGCAGAGGAGGTGAGATTCTCCAGTAGCTACAAACACAGGGATGTTCCCCTTCTTTCTTTCTTTACTTCACTCTGTCTCTCCCTCACACACTGCATAGAATGACAATGAATGCAAGCTGTCTACTGTGCTGGCACTGGGTGTCTTGTCTGGCTCCTTGCCTGACACTTGGAATAGGCTGTGTACCCTTCTTCCTGGCTGTCTATCTTCCTGTCTGTCTGTCTTACCAGCCTCAGAGCTTGTCTGTCAGTATAGCTGTCTGTTCACCGGGCCATATTTCAGTCTGTCTTCCTGCCAAACACCAAGATACAGACCAGGAAGGTGCAGGGGGGGACATAACCCGACTCTCCTGCTCAAGTGCCCCCCCTGGTGTAAATCCTGACCCTGCCCATCGCGCTAACTAGCCCTCACCAAGGCACAGGCGAATTAGAAAGAGGCTTTGAGTCTCCAACGGGATTTGGAACAATCCTAGTTAATTCTCTATTTGTCTTTTCTTGCCACCTCTTCTTCTGTCTCCTTCTACCGGTTTCCTTCTATTTTCTGCCTCTTTTCCACCGTCTCCTCTCCTCAGTGCCAGTCTCCTTACTCGTTATCTATTCTGGACAGTCTGTCCCTTCTCGCTCGCCGTCACCGAGGAAGGATGAAGAAGAATGGTGCTGCTTCATAATGTATTTCTCCGCAATGTGTGAGAAAGATGGTGAAAAATAAAAAAATCGGAAAGTGTGGGATGAAAGGGAGGGTTTCTTTTTAGATTGTTCCTTTAAAAAAAAGAGAAAGAAATCCCTCCTCCCCCACAACAAATCAGAATAGAGACCCTCTCGAGGGGGGATTTTCAATTACTCGCTTTTGCCCACAAGCCAATCTGTAAAAGTGGCCCAGCTCTGAGGTGTGAACGAAAATGTCGTAATCTTGATAGGATATCCGGGCGGTAAATCCAGACATGTCTGAAAGCTTCATACCTTTGCTCAAGCATCACTGCAGCCTATTTCATTTCAGATGAAGCCTAAGAAGCTCAATCGTATGCTCAACAGGTTGATTAGTTTGTTGTAGGTCAACTCCTCCGAGGCCTGCCGCCCTCCGCCTTTCTCCGCTTCCTGTAGACGGCTTCTGGTATCTCAGTCTAGCTTGACCAGCCTCAACCCTGCAGGTTCAGTCCTCGCTGGGAAGGTTCGAGCTGATGGCTGGAGATGGTGGAGGCGGTTAGGTGTGGAAAGCTAGTCGCTGGAGGGTGTATGTTGGCTTCCATGATGCCCATTTGTTGTCCATCTCTGCAGGGCTTTCGATCTGGAAGGAGAGGAAAGAGGAGAGGCAAAGTAGAGGGGTGAGAGAGCGTGAGAGTGCATGAAAGGTTAGTATGGTGACATTTATGTCACTCTGCCTTATCACGTACGTCATTCTCCTCCTCGTCACACTCCACCCTGCCTGTCGTCCTGCTGTCTATTCCGTCCTTGTCACTCTTCCTCCGACTTTGCTGCTTGTTTGCTCCTTCCTCCTCTCCACTCACTCTATGATTTGATCCTTTCACTCTCTCCCAAACAAGCCCCATCTTCAAACACTCCCATCTGTCACGTCTCTCCTCTACGCCCCATATCCCATCCTATATCTACAGCTCGCCTGCTTTCATTATATCATTTTCTCCTGTCTTTTTCTATAATTCCAGTTTGGCTGTCCATCACACTCCACAGTATCCAAGATGGATGTGATGGAGCCCACTGAGGGCCGGGGAAGGACCTCTGACTGGTAAATGTGCCTGAGGCTGCTGGAGGACGGCAGACCAGGCTCAAAGCATCGGTCGGGTACAAGAAGTCACACTTGAGGGGTGAAGACAGCCTGGAATTTTAATTCGAAATACAAACTAGCATATGAACTTGGGAAAACATAAAATATTTGATCTGCTAGGACGTATGCAGAAGTGCAATGGGATGTGCCTTGTAATCCGGTCCTAAAACAAACTGTTCCTCTGATCCACTGCATGCCCTGCCCTGAACTGCCTTTGCTCTCATCGCTGGAGTAAAAAAAGGAAATGAGCGACACGAGAGCTGTGCTGAATGTTTAATCATGACACCATCGCAGAGGTAATTGGAGGAAGCATTTCGGATTCAACACCATTGATAGATAAATGCTTGTGGGTGTTTGCAAACTTTGTTAACTGCCTTCTAGCTACGCTAGCTTGTCACTGAAGTGAGGCGGCTGAGACGCCGCGAATGAATGAAAGAGAGTTCATTCTACGGTGTATTTTATGAGAAGGGTACATGTGTTGCGTTCAAGTTAATTACATGTCAGTTAGAATTTGTTCAACCTGAACTGACAGGCATCATTATGTATCTTAAACTAATAGGGAGGCAGGTGTAGTCAGCTGATGTTTCGGTATAATACACAAAACCGGCATCATGTAAACATTGTTGGATTTGTGCTTTTGAGTTTTACTTTTCACACTATTTCTTTTATGGCAAATGCAAATATTGGAATCTCTTATATTCGTCATCGAGCAGCACTGAATCGTTCGAGAAGTTTTATTCTACATATAAATAAACAGAAGAATAAAATTGCAAAGATGAAAGAAATGTCCTCATTAAGATAACTTGCAAATGTCTGAACTCATTTCCATGTTGTTACACAAACAGATTTTAGATTTGGAAATAACACAGAAGATTTTCAGGCAGCATTTGAGACCTCTGTCATAACGTTGGAATTTGATTGTGCTCACTTGCATTTAATGGATGCAAATATAGATTGTTCATCTCCATGATTCACGTTGTCACATTTGTGTTCCTCTTTATTGTGCCAAAACATTCTAAGCTTTTAATTCCTCTCCATTCCTTCAGACTAACAATGTTCCAAGCAGACAGGTATGCACGCAGAGACGACAGATGGCACAACTAACATTGGCCTGAGCTTAGACTGACGGTTGAATTTCTTCTTTTATCATTTCCTCATAATTGTACCGCCTTTTGTTAAATAAAGATTGCCTAAATCTGAAAATAGCAGCAGGGTGACAAATCCTAACAGGTAGTCTCCCTTCTGTTACTATGCAACAGTTTGCATCTGTTGAATGTATAAAAGTAGGTTTTAAAATCGAATCAGAAAGCTCACAGCTGAATACCTTCTTAATTTAAAACACATTGCTTTAAACGTACAGCCATGTATTGACTAAATGGACTCTTTTAACAGAAACTAAATAAAATCATGAAACAGGTTTAGTGAACCCTTCCTTCATCCAGAGTCTAGTGAGATGATGGTCCATTGAAAAAGAAAAAATAGAGGTGTATCGGCTCCAATCAATAATGCTGTGTGGATAGATGTGACCCTCCTGTGACACCTACATCCCCCAAGAACCATTTAGTATGAGACCATATGTGTGTTTGTGTGTGTGTGTGTGTGTGTGTGTGTGTGTGTGTGTGTGTGTGTGTTCGCTCACTGGTTCGTCAGGGCTCAGTGTCTGTATGCGTGTGTGTGTGTGTCACACGTGTGAAAAGACGTAGGTGGGTGTCAATTGGTGTGCAGAAGGTAGATCAGCAAAGAGTGCAAAGAGGAAGGTGCGTGTCAAGCGAGAGACAGCGTGTCTGTGTGTGTGTGTGTGTGTGTGTGTGTGTGCGTGTGTGTGCATGTAAATGTCTCAGCTGTCATGCTTGCAGCAATTAATCACATTGATCCACTTCATAAGCGTTTGTTCTGCGGATCCCACACACTGAGGCTAAACACACACCTCTGCCCTCTCTGCATTGTGGCTCAGATGCGCACACATGAAAACGCTGTGGAAATGATTGACACAGACGCAGAAATAGCAATCCTTTCACTCACACATACACACACAGCATCTCCATTCATTGCCTGTGTCAGGAAAGAGACTCAAACGTCTTCGGTGTGTCTGAATTCAAACAGAATGTGGAGAGGAGCTTGAAGAGACCGAGAGAGGGTTTGAGGCGAGGAGGGGGGAGGGGAGGGGAGACACAGCTGAAGACGGGAGGAGAGAGGCCAGCGGAGAGGGAATGGGGGGGAGAAGCAACAAATAGAAGTGAGCTATTCAGATTTCTTCCAAATGCATCAAACTGGACAGCCAGGTTTGATGGATTTTCAGAGGACAGGCGGTGGGACGGGGGGGACACAGGTGGGGGGAGTGGTGGGGAAGTGGGCTGGACTGCGTGAGTGGGTGAGAAACACAAGGAATCGAAGGGAAGACCCATCAGTGGTGAAAATGCTCTGAACAGAACTGCACGCTGAAGACGAGGAAACAGACGGAGAGGTACAAGAAACGAGAAAATGAGAGGTGATGGAGAATGGAAAGAGGGAGGAGGGAAAAAAAGGGAAGAGGAGGACGGACACTCACTCATTTCAGCGGGCTCTCAACAGGCGAGCACAATCCCCGCTCTGTGATCCCATCCTGGGGAAAAGGCGCAGCGTGATCCTGGAGCTCCCTCCGCTGAATACCAATGGGGCTGCTAATATCAGCTCACACCAGCGCTGTGGAGGGAAAGGCACAAACACACAGAGTCAAGTCTGGGGTAGTTGTTTAAATCAGAAGGAGAGAGAAGAAAAAAAAAAAAGCTGTTCAGTGATGCAAACGGCAGATCACAATAGAAGAGACATTGCAGCACAACTGCCTTTGCATTCCTTTCTTCCTCTCTTATTTTCTTTCTTCCCAAAAAAAAGAAGCATCAGAGGCAGTGCACAAGCTAGAGGCATCCACACACACACACACAGATATTTGCAGCCTATACAAATACTTACTGAGCATATATTCAATCCCAGCGAGTCCCAAAGTCGACTCTATTCTGGCTCACAGCTCCGCGGCTTCCGAGGGTGTTGGAGAGAAATGAGTTGTCCGCTATTTTCCCCTTCCCTCCCCGAGGGTTCCTCACAGCAGTATCTGATGCAAAGATCAAAGGATGTGAAGGCAGACTCTTCTTCCTCCCCGATTGTCTCCTCATATGCAGTGTACATCCAGTTTTCCTGTATCCATTTGTTGATTCAGGTCCAATCCGCCCGCCTGCCCGTGGACTTCACTGTGATTCCACGACACGCGACGGCAAACTGCATTCACTTAGTCACCCTCCCTCCTGCCTCTCTCCTCTCTGTCTCTCCCCCTTGCTCAATAGTATGCCCGTACCCCCTTGGCTTTCTCCAATCTAATCAGCGCTCTCTCTCTCTCTCTCTCTCTCTCTGCACCCTCCCACTCTCTCACCTCCCTCCCTCCTCCTTCCCAGCACCCACTCCTCTACTCTATCTCTCTCCTAGGTATTTTTTCTCAAAGATGAATATCAACCCCCCCCCCCATTCTCTCTCTTCTCTCTGTCAGTCTCAGCGATAAGCATTTGAAATAAGGGGAAAGGCAAAAAAACTGGCCATGAAGGAAACACACACACACACACACACCAACAGAGAGCGTAATCATGGGGATGTGTTACATCCCTAGCCAGGGTAAACTACCCTGACAGAGTTTGACATGGCTACATGCTCGAGGTGACAAACACTATCACACCACCACGCCACTGGCCTCATACCCTATGACACACATCACGCACTGACACACACGCATATCTACACACACACACACACAGCCGGATCAGATGTAAACACACAATTGGCCTCACATACTGGGGCACATATTGACATAATGTCACTTATATGCACAAACACAAGCGGGGAAAGTCGAGGTAAACACACACACACACGCACGCATAAATTCTATCAGAGTTAGAGGTTAGATCAAACATGTATGCAGTCGTACACAGTGGTGCAAAGCAACTCTGTATATTTACACAAGTACTGTACAATTATTAAGTATTCCGCGTGCTTCCCCGAGTACTTTACCAACATGAGTAGTTCCATTTTTTGCCACTTAATACTGTATTTCAGAGGGAAAATATCGTCTTTATTCTACAACATTAATTTGACAATAATAGTTACTTTGTAGATTAAGAAAGATATTGTTTCCTATTTGGTTGGTTTTTGGCCTTTCTTGTCTGTATTGGACAGCCGACAGTCGTGAGATGACAAAGAACCAGCGATGATTACCATACAGCTGTACAGTTTATATACTATACAGTATATAAAGTATTAATAATGATCTCCTCTTTAATTGTTAACACATAAATGCTTTTATAATAGTAATGCACTATACTCTGGAAAGGCTCTTACTGCACAGTGAGGACATAGTCAGTACACGTTGTATAGTTGTACTCCTACTTTCGCTTAAATGAAATAAATTATTTGAATACTTCTTCTACCACTGGGCAAACACAAATACTGTACACTCACACAATGCTGAAAATCCTTTCTCCTCTCACCAGAGCCCCCTGACACTTCATGTGGATTGTGGGACTCCCTTGAATGGAGCTGACATCCTCCTCACTATTTATAATGTTCACTCATATAAGGCACAACTCTACAACAGTGTGAGCCCACTGCAAGCAGACAGCAGTCTCCAGAGAAGCCACTCACACTATATGATGTCACTGCCGAACTCCCATATGCCGCTTCTATCACGGCACGCTGTCTCGATCCCTCCTAACGAGACCGGGACGTTGGTCTTATGAAGCCTTTGTCCCTCTCTGGTACCCTGGTCGGTCCAAATAGCCTTTTCAATATAGATCTTTTTCATAACCTTGCAGCCTCGATGCTCCTTTAGCAATTCATGTTCTCCAAGGCCATTAAACTCACCGCAGTGTGTTGAATCATTGATTTTGTCACTCTCTGCATTAGGTGGCTCTCTAATTGCTAGTGACAACACTGTGTTGGCCTACTGTGATATTTCTAAGTTAAGATTTTAGAAGAGATGTTCAGTTGGAAGATTGCTGTTAGATCTTAAATGTGCGACTAAATCTGTTATGTGTCCATTACTAATTAATCCACATTGCTCCAGTACAACCAAAAAAACCACAGTGACGTGATGTAAAGAAAGGGCCTATTTGTGTCTCCCATATTGACTAATACCCTCTGATTTGAGCCTTTGGATGCATCAACTCTGGTTCGTCCACTAAGCTGTCCCCTAATCAAACAGGGAAGCAAATATAGTATGTGACAATGCTGAGCTGTCTCTTCTGCTTTGGTCTCAAACAGCCACCACCCCCTCCTCACCCAATGCTTCATCATGTTTTCACCTATTCACTTTGCATCTCATAAAATAATCCGCATTTCAAGATGTCTTTGTCTAGTGGGCGGACAGTGCTGGAACACCTATTACTCACTCATGCTTGGGCCTATTTGACTGCAGCCATGTCACGCCAGAGGTTCCCTTAGGCTTCTTCTTTTTTTTTCAGTGTGTGTGTTTGTGTGGACATTTGGATATGACTGTTTCTGCATCCGTCCGACTTGCAAATTCAAAATTCTTTATTTGGCTCTGTGCACGTGTTTTGTGTGCGTGTGCGTGTGTGTGTGTGTGTGCGTGTGTGTGTGTGTGTGTGTGTGTGTGTGTTTTGTGTGCGTGTGCATGTGTGTGTTAGGGTTGTGCGGGTTGCCTACACAGCTTACCCCTGGCTGTGACCCACAGTTGTAGTTTTTAGGAAGTCAGGAGGAGTCTCCATGCGCTGTCTCTACCATTCCATCACACACACTGACACACGCCCCGCAGTCCCAGTGTGTGTGTGTGTGTGTGTGTGTGTGTGTGTGTGTGTATGTTGTCTAATTTACCCCTCTCTTGGTTTTCAGCACGACTAGGTAACACTGAAACTGCTCTGTGAGATTGACTGCCTGTGTATTATACCTCAGTCTTTTCATGTTTGAACTATAAATTAATAATCCAACATGCAAAAACAATTCAGGACATACAACTTGAACGTTACTGGAGATTTAGGCCTGACTGCTCTGTTGTTTTAGTCTCCCTCCTTTCTCTAAATATGCATTTAACAGCTGTCTCTCTCTCATCTCCATCCCACACCACTTTGCTCTTGACAAATTGATGTGGAGCACTTTTACATAACAACTACGTATCACGCACACATACACTCCAAATACCATCCGCAGCACAAATGTAAACCTTGCTCAACCATTACACTTCGCTGCAGGTGTTAGGAGCCCAGTGTTTACCAGTGTCTTTACTTTTCTCCTTGTAGAACACAAATGGGGCTCCCGTATTAACTATTGCTTGGAAAGCATGCAAAAGAGGGGAGGGAGAGGAAGACAGAGGGAGGGGGGAGAATTTACATTCTGCCCGAGCACTGCGCTCTGCTCGTGGAATAATGATTAGCTCCTCAGCATTCTAGTCACAAATACTTCACTATCAATGAGAGAGAGAGGGGGGGGGGGGGGGGGGGGTAACATGAGGGAGGGGACAGAGAGGGAGGAGACAAGCAGCAGGGGGGGAGGAGTGAAGGGGGAGAGAGGATGGAGCGTGAAAGAAGAGGAGCACACGGGGAGATACAAGGTGATCAAGGGAGTGAGGAAGGAAAAAAGTGAGGAGTAATGGAGGACAGAACAGATGAGTATATAGTATGACATAAGCAGTGGACGTAGGTGCTAGTATGCTGCAGTATGCTCACACACACACACACACACACACACACAGAGGCTCGCTGCGTGTGTTCAATGTGCACATTTAAACAAATCAAGTCAGACAAATTTGCAAGCTAAAAATGAAGCTATAGTGCAAATCAGTGTACGCACACAAACACTGCTGTGCACCCTTGCAATGCATTCACACACACAGAGAGAGAGAGAGAGAAATACACCATTACATGCGTGGAGACTACTTTGTCAAAGTCACAGCAGGTACAGCCACCTCAGCAAAGAGAGAGACAGAGACTATGTCGCAGGGGGGGGAGAGAGAGGGAGAGACAGAGAGAAAGAACAGGGGAGAGATGATGAAAAAGGAGAGGACAGAGGGTGCAGAGGAAGCATGTGCAAGATATAAATATGTAACCACAAAGCATAGAGAATGATAAATGTAAACCATTACTTAAATAGGTCAATCATACATTAATAACTATGATATGTTAATAGAGTCGGGAAGTCAGCTGTAGCCGACTGAGTAAGTTTGCATAAGTGTGCTCACTTAGTCAAATACAAAGAACTACATCATGTTTTTGCACGCCCCCCTAACTCAGACTTTATTTTTTTAAGATGGATTATCATAAAGAAGTGAAATGTTTTTTAATTAAGATGGAAGGTCTTGAGATGCGGTGTTATAATTTAATAACGTCACTTGTAGAGCAGAGCAAATGATATCAATCACTGTAATAGATAACATTAATATTGAATGGGATAAACAATAGATGGAACAAATGTTGATGGTTTGATTTTTAGACCGCCATAACATTGTTAAATATACATCAGTTCCACTAAAGTGCATCTACAGCTTCATGATGTTGCACATGGGATTGCATCTTAATCATCCCAATGTCTCTGGGCAGCATGTGTAAAAGAGACAGCAATAGTAAAGTAGAGCCACTAAGGTTATCTGGATGCGTGATTTTGACTAACATATATAACACCCCCCAAGCAGAGGTCACTGTTGTCCTTTGAGATTCTATTTGTACATCTTTGGGAGTGTATAGAACCTAATAAAAGATGTCTCACTCTCATATAAAAACAGTATTATTTCTCTCGTCGGATATATTGTGTAGCACTGCACACAGTGCATTGACCTTAACGTGATTTATGATATTTTCCTTCTCCTTTAGCATTACCGCTATATGTGATTTTCACTGGTAATGCTTTTGACCTTTAATGGATGATAGTTTTGCTGCTATACGAATATTGCGTCCCTTAGAAACGCAGTATATTGCAGTGTTACGTATAGTTGCCTCTCTATCAGGCCTAACTGCTGAGGGCAACAATTACTAGTGTGCATAAATGCATCAATCAATCCATTGAGAATGATCACACAGCACATGAAGACATCACAACACACATGTCACTTTAAAGACAACACAGCAACACCGCAATTACTATAAAGACAAAAGGGAAAACCGAATTTTAAATCGTGTTACCTTGGAAACAAAGAAGCGACTGCATCTCCAATTTGCCAAGATGTCAATAAAAATGTCATCATCAAAACATGAATTCAACACTGCAGGGACTTCAGCATCTCCAGGGTGGTTAGTGGGTTTACGGAGACTGCACAGACTTTTACTGTTGGTCTATATTTCTTATTTCCAATGATTTACTGGAACACACCTCCAGGATATTGTAGCCTAATCTTGCACTTACATTTGTAGCGTATCCTTTTTAGACAGATCATTATATCATTACTGTGTAGACTGTTGTACTAGAGGCCCATATTTCAGACTTAAATATATATTTAACAGGAAGTCAAGAGTACTGATAATGCAGTAGTATTCACTCATTTGTTAGTTGTTTTTTTGTTACGAAACGTTACCTTTAGGACGAGGAGAAATGTAGCAACACTACAGTATTAAAACACTCACAAATAAAACAATTCCTGCATTGAAAAGTAAAAGTACTCATAATACAGAATGGCCCATTTCCGAATAGTATCCGTTATATTACTGGATCATAAATGTGGACATCACTACAATTTATGTTACTTGATTTTAGTCTTTTTTTATTGATAATCTAAAAAGTAACTAGTAACAAGACCAGTGATTTTAAACCACTGTGCACAGCTCACCTCCTGTCTTCGTGGCGGAGGAAGGCGGCACACCAGTGTGCCGTGAGAGATCGTCAGGTGTGCCGTGGGAAAATGTCCAATTTCACGTAATCGGCCCAAAAAATATTATTTAGTTGCTGCAAATAATTGTGCATTGTTGAGCGTCTGAGCTTGCAATGTAGTGGCTGGCTAAGTAATAAATACTCTGCCATGCCAGTGGTTGGCAGTAGGTAGTGCAATAATGACCGTGTTCATATAAGACTTAAGAATTAAATGATGCGTGGGAGAGGTTGCGGTGACAAGACGAACAGCGATGGAGAAATATTTGAAAAGGAAAAATGCAGACTCTGAACTGGGCCCTGGACAACATTCTAACCCAGATGAAAAGCCTCGTGTGAGTGGTGGTCAAAAGAAAGAAGAAACGGTGAGCTTGAGGCAATACAGCGAAAGGTATCTTTGTGTGAGGGGAAAAGCTATCCAACAGTGCCATGGTCCCAAGCAAGCTTAAACGTCATCTCCAAACGAAACACCCGTCAACAAGAACACAGACTATTTTGTTCGCCTGCGTACACAAACTGAGAAACAGGTAACTTTTCTGAGAAAAACCATAAGGTGTCTTGAGAGAGCTCTCAAAGCTAGCTACATAGTAGCTGAACTGGTAGCCAAATCAAAAAACTGTACCGCAGCTCAGAAAAGGTAGGAAAAAAAACAGAACTAGACTTTAAAATAACTTCATTGCAGTAAAAAGTACAATAACCTCCTCGAAAGTGAAGTAGAAGTAAAGTAAAGTAACAGTACAAGGTCAAACTTGTTCCTTCCTACAGCTAGTTAGCTACATTCTACCCGCGCACACAGCTAGCCTAATGCTAGCTAAAAGTAATGGATGGATCCAGTTGAGTTAACGGAGTTATTTCCCAATCCGGACTGTTTTTAGCTAACGTTCCAATGAAAATTCACTTAAAATATTGATAAAAATTATCGCATAATGTTTTCAGGTGATTTAATGGTGTTAAATTAAAGTTTAACTGCTTACCTTTTGAATTAAATATTGTTTTAATTATTAAAGTTAGCTTTACCTTTACCAGAGTCGTTAAAAGGTAACGGACTTGTCCTAGTCCGGCCTAACTTCTATCCTCGTTAGAGGACACTGAGTGCTGCTGGTTTTTCTGGGATATTTGCTTGTTCCAGGGTCACATATATATATCATATATATTCATGAAATTTGACACATATATTCTTTGATATGTATGAATTATTACTACTTACACTTTGATGGAACTCGGCGAAGAAACTGACAGCGAAAAGACCGGAAAGTGCGTCACCATGGAAGCGTTCAAGACAGGCGCTGTCCAAGACAGGATATATCAATGCTAAACGAAGAGGATATACAGCTGAAAACGCTAAAAGTAGAGGATATATGGTTAAAAACAAACACTGACACACGCCCCGCAGTCCCAGTGTGTGTGTGTGTGTGTGTGTGTGTGTGTGTGTTGTCTAATTTACCCTTCTCTTGGTTTCAGCATGACTAGGTAACACTGAAACTGCTCTGTGAGATTGACTGCCTGTGTATTATGCCTCAGTCTTTTCATGTTTAAACTATAAATTGATAATCCAACATGCAAAAACAATTCAGGTAATACAACTTAACGTTACTGGAGATTTAGGCCTCACTGCATCCACTAAAAGTCTGCTGCCACTCTCTGTTTTAGTCTCCCTCCTTTCTCTAAATATGCATTTAACAGCTGTCTCTCTCTCATCTCCGAGACAGGATATCTTGACAACGCTAAAATTAGAGCATAGCTGAAAACGCTAAAAGTAGGAATATAGCTAAATAAACACTAAAAGTAGAGAATATACATAGCTAAAAAAGCGCTAAATGTAGAGCATATATATAGCTTAAAAAGCTCTAAAAGTAGAGCATATATATAGCTTAAAAAGCGCTTAAAGTAGAGCATATATATACACTACCGTTCAAAAGTTTGGGGTCACTTAGAAATGTCCTTATTTCTCAAAGAAAAGCACTGTTTCTTTCAATGAAGATAACATTAAATTAATCAGAAATACACTCTATACATTGTTAATGTGGTTAATGACTATTCTAGGTGGAAACGTCTGGTTTTTAATGAAATATCTACATAGGTGGATAGAAGCCCATTTCCAGCAACTATCACTCCAGTGTTCTAATGGTTCATTGTGTTTGCTAATCGCCTTAGAAGACTAATTGATGATTAGAAAACCCTTGAAAACAGTTATGCTGGTGAGAGAAGCTATAAAACTGGCCTTCCTTTGAGCTAGTTGGGTATCTGGAGCATCACATTTGTGGGTTCGATTATACTCTCAACATGGCCAGAAAAAGAGAACTTTCATGTGAAACTCGCCAGTCTATTCTTGTTCTTAGAAATGAAGGCTATTCCATGCGAGAAATTGCGAAGAAACTGAAAATTTACACGAAATTGTCTGGGTGACCCCAAACTTTTGAACGGTAGTGTAGCTAAAAAATCACGAAAAGTAGAGAATGTATATAGCTGAAAATGCTAAAAGTAGCCCGCTACTTGACTTAAAACCTACCTGACGTTAGCTAAAAGCTAATGGATAAACAGTTGAAACGTCTTTTGCATTGAACATAAAGGGTCACATAGACCAGAGGAAAAATATTAGCTGTTTTTTTTTTTTAAAGTCACGCAAAGCAATGTTTAACAGTTGACATCCGCTCTAATGTCACCACTACTTCTACCTGGAGGTGCAACATAAGGCAGCACCAGAGCTCGTGGTGTCCTCCACCTGCTCGGGACACCGTGATGTCAGCGAGTTTACTGAGGCGAGAGCTGAATATGCACATTGCTCTCCTGAGGGTCATTTGGGTATTTTTAGTGTTTATGATATAAAAAGAGGTGAGAATCAAAAGGGATGCCCAGGGTGAGGGCAGCTACTGCATGTGTGCGTGTTCCTCGTGTTTTAATTTGTAACAAGGACATTCCTAACTCTGACGGTTGTTTTAGGCCCATGAATCTGCATAATCGTCCATTACATTTGGTCGTATTAAAAGATAAAAAAGAAACCCGCCTGCTTCTACAGCCTATAAATGCCATGAATAATTTAAATACACAATTGTAGAAACGATCACACGTACAAGCCTACACAGTGGTTTATATTCATTTCAGCTTTGAGCATGCATGATTATGAATCATATACTTGCCATTGGTTTGTGTGCTTTTTCATCAGTGAAGTGAAAAATAGAGTTTAGTTTAAACACTTGCCACGTCAGTTTTCAGTGACATTGAAAATATTTCCTGTCAACTGAAGGTTGTCGTTCTTTAACCAAAAGGTGTCCTTGAAATTGTTTTATAGAAATTCACTTGGGCCAAGGTCCTTACCCTTGCCGACACGATATAACGTACGAATCACACTTAAAGCCATAAGTTAAACTTTAGTCTAGGCACAATTGTAAAGTGCATAGAAATCAGGTTTTCAAGATTTTCTGGTTTCAAAAATCTGATTTTGTTTATCCGTGCTCATCACCGATCCAGAACCCCAAAAAAACAAAACAAGAGCACAATGAGTCTATAATAAGTCTGAGCTCGGGCATAAACAGCCAGAATACACTTCTGTAAAGCAAATAGATTATTATACTTCAGGCAGGCTGCTTCCCGAGAGCATACAAGTCTCATGATCTCACCTCCAGCGTCAACAACTTCCTTACACATCTGCGTGTTTCTTGAGTGTTTTCAGTTTCAATGTTTGGCAGCATGTATGATAAACGGCACTCCAGCAGAATATCAGCGCTCAAGATGTTCTAGGAGGAGGGGGGAAAAAAGCATGTAAGCATGTATTTATCGACTGGTTGCCCGTTGACTCTCTCAGAAAAGCAGCTAGATTCTTGGCTCTGGCTTGGTTTTGCTCCCGAGGAGCCCTCTATATTTCCTGATATGCTACTCACACTCTGCAGGAACGCTGCTATTTTCCCATTTCAGTAGCCCGCGAAATCACCAGCATTTCTCCCTCCATGACATGAAAACAAACTAAGACAGATTGCCTCTGTGTGTGTGTGTGTGTGTGTGTGTGTGGTTTCAAACCCCTCCTGTCAGCAATCACTGGGTGGGAGACAGCCATAAACTGTGCTTTGGAAGCCTATAATGGTCTAGTGCAGCGCTGGCAAAACTTATATCATATTATGCCCCTTCCCATTTAGACACAAATTGGATCATTATTTTTGATAACTATACAGCAAGTGCTGGATAATTTCACTTGCCACTGCATAATGCTGCACTTCAGCTTAATCATCATAGATCTCGCCGTATCCTTGTTATCATTGTATTTAATTACAGCACAAAACCAATCCATAACATAAATGCTCTATAAATTATCGGAACATGGGAGTTGATCCATACACGCGTGTCTACTTCATCCTGAGTAACATCAGTGTGCATGTGACGGAGAAACAGAGCTGTCCGCTCACGTGTCTGTCCATTCCTCAGTAGAAGACCTCGTACTGTTTGTCAACAGGCACAAGTGTCCATTTATAGCAGGGCCTATAAAAACCATCCCAGCTGACGGGATGGGGGTAATGCCCCTCGTGTCACGCACCTTATAAATTGATGGACGCTCACAAGTGTGAAAGCTGAAGCGTTTTATTATAAAGAAAGCAGAAGACATTTCAGGGGTCGCCACTCGTCTTCCCCTAATAAATAGGGGCTGTAAATACACATCTGTATATACATATATAATGAAAAGGCCAATTTAACAATCTGTTAATTTAAAGGTACATTCTGTTCCCCCGAGCGTTTCATGTGTGTATGAACCTTTTATGAACTTTTTGAACAAGCTTATCCAATTTTATTCTGAAGACAAGTTGTTAAACTTATTATAAAAACTTAGGATACAGCGTGGAATTTTTGTTGAACCTGGCTTAGAAACCTATCAAACTATATATATATATATATATTTATAAAAAGGTAACTCAATATGCTTCAATTATCAAACGTTTGACTCGAACAGTCTATATTCTCAACTAGTCGCTCAGTTGTTCTCTACCGTGTTGCCATTTCCACAATAGTTTTTTAATCCTCCACTTATACGGTCTCCTCCACAATGAACTCGATGGCGTGATGCGATTGTGACTCGCTCGTCTCCACCATGGTGATTTCATTTCCATCCATGGTGATCGTGGGAACATTAATGCCCTGAGCTCCCAGAACAGAGGAGGGCAGGATGACGACCTGCGAGGTGCCGTCCAGGCTGGTGAACTGATCGGACGGGATCATGACCGTGTCGGTGCCTCCTCCGGTCCCCTGCAGTACGTAGATGGTCTGCACCGAGCCAGAATCTATCTCCCCTGTGGCGGCCAGAGAGGACAGCACCTTGGCCCCTTCCAGCACCTTCTGGACGTGGGCAGCCTCGGCGTCCTGTGCCGCCTCGGCGTTCAGTGCCGCCTGCTCCGCGCTCTCCTCGGGCAGGTCTCCGTGCAGCCGGATGTGTTTGTCCAGGTTGGAGCGAGAGCGGAAGGCCGCCGGGCAGTGGGGACAGGGGTAGGGCTTCTCCCCGCTGTGGGTGCGGGCGTGCTCGGTGAGCCGGGCGGCCACGCTGAAACTCTTGCCGCAAATCCAGCAGCAGAAAGGGCGGAGGCCGCTGTGGATGCGCTCATGGTCCTGCAGATGGGGCAGCTGGCGGAAGCGCTTGCCACACGTGGCGCACTGGTGGAGGAGAATGGGGGACAGAGGAAAAGTGTTTAAAACATAGAAAGGTAAGCAGGCGTCAAGAAAGTACAGTTCACAACAGTGCCAATAAACAAAACTCTACTTCAATTAGTATTATTCTAAAGATGCAAGGGGGGGGTGGGGCGGTGACAGATTCAAAGGAATAAAAAGAACAAGTGTGTTACACAATTTCTTTCACAACCTATTAATCCCCCGATTATTTTCAGACAATCAGTTAGCTGTTTGCTCTATAAATCATCAGAGGACGGGTTAAAAATTACAATTTCCTAGCAAATATTTACATTTAAGAAGCTGGAACCAGAGAATATTTTTTCTGCTTGATAAACGACGAACAATTATGAGAGTATCTGCGGACTAATATCTGTTGACCCACTAATGGAGTAATGGTTGCAGCTCTACAAGTGTGTAAGGGATAGTGTGATCAACTACACCGTGGACACCGGAGAGAAAACATTGTCTCTCTGCTTTGTGCCACCTGAGCGCAGACAATGAACTTCAACCAGATACTAGATTAAACCTGAGGCTCGACACAACAACGACTTTGTTGTTCTTTGCTTTGATTCTCACTGGGGACACTCAGATCGAATCTGTAACCCCCCCCGTTTGTCAGTTTTGCAGTGTCAGTATCTCTGTGAGATCTACTCTAATGAAATCACCTTTCCAGATGGTTTGCGCTTCATAAACTTGGTAAATAAATAGAGCTATTCCTCCAGGAACACACAGGATATTTCATTACAATTCATTACCATAATGCTTGAACATGTGTCCATAGCATGCCCGAAAGATACGGCCACAAAAGTGAAATCAATTTCTACAGTCGGATGTGCCGTGTCTATGGTTGATGTCCTGCCTCGTCACCAGAGCAACAGAGAGAGAGTCCCAGAATAGTAACAGACACAGAGGGGGGGCTGACGGGCCTTAACTCAGCCCCGTCATTAATCACAGGTACACAGGGAGGGAGGAAACACCCGCAGGACACACGCTGCACATATGACCATGGTCCAGAACTGGAGAGATGGCCACAGCCATGAGTGACCATGGGGGTGAAGAAGTGCTGGATGTCAATTTAAAATACGGCCGTTAGAGGGTTTGAAAGCATTTCATAAGAAAAAGGGCAAAATGTGATTCAGAAGGCTGAGAGATATTCCCTTTTTATGCAAGCACACACGCACACACACACACACTCCTTACCTCAAAGGGCCTCTCATCAGTGTGGGTCCTCATGTGAACATTAAAGGTGGAATTGTAGGAAAACTCCTTGAGGCAAATCTGACAGCGGAAGCGGGGTCGGTTTTTGTTCTTGCCGAGCGTGCCCTGGAAATGGGCCACCACGTGCTCCTCCAGGGTACTGTTGGAGGTAAATCGGCGGCGGCAAGGCCTCACCGGGCACTTGAGAGGCGTCTGGCCCGTGTGGGATAACCGATGGAGGTCGAGGCCCTCCTGGGTCATGCAACGGTGGCCGCATAGGTCACACTCGACCTGAAAGAGGAGACAAACCGGAAAGTGAGGAGACGGAGAATGAACAGAGGAGGAGCAATTAATGAAAAGAGAAAAGGTCTGAGTCTTTATGGGCTGACGTAACCACAACGCCACACAGCCGGGGACCTTTGTTACGTCACCACCCCTCTAATGCTAACCCCACTTTCTTTCCGTCTGGACTGGTGACCTAGTTTCATCCAAATTTGTCTCTTAGGATTTAGCGATCCCTCACACTGTGAATATCTTTGCAGTGGAGAAGTAAAACCTTCATTTGTTTTGCTGTGTTCCCAACCTGTCCGGTGCATCGTCCCCGGCCCTGACCCCGTCCACGACCCGTGTTCTTGTCCTCCTCGGTGGAAGGGCAACGCTGCATGTGGATTTCCAGCACCGACTGGTTCACAAACTGGGTTGAACAGTGGTGACACGTCGCCGGCTGCTTGTCTGCAATGGAACAGCGTCAGGTTTTTAGGCAGGCGGTCATACTCTGTCATCACGCTGCAAAACGCTTCCCTGCCACGGTGACATCTGATGGCGGATTTGAGCTCGTTGCCGTCGCTCTAACAATTGTGCAGCAGCAGGTGGTTCAGACAGAAATGTTTGGTGATTCAGATGCAGACAATTTTGGTTGCTTATAATGTGAACACACAAGGTGAGAAATGGCCCGGGCTTGTGATTAAAGTCTTTTATATTGGAGTCATTTTTGAGAAAACATGTAAATAATAACATTTATGTTCGGTTTCAAGGTCCTGGTATTGTACAATGGAGACATCATTAATGTTATTAACACAGATGCTTTTCCATTCTACAATGAGTCAAAATGTCTGCTTTGAAAAAAGGCTGATTAATGAGTTCGTCAATGTTGTTACTGATAGTCAAATCATCATGAACACAAAAGGAATAATGATTTAATGGCATTTGTCTTCTGATGTTCTCAACTAAGTCAAAAAATATGTTTTCACTGTGTTTATTTGGCACGCTGTCATAGCAATGAGCATAACAAAGATACACTGTGCAGTCCTAGCTCCTTTAAAGAATTAACTTGGAGTGAACTACTGCGACTATATATTTTTTCTTTACTCCGATGATTTTTCGTCTGCTCTTTCGTCTGCTCTTAGCTGGCTACCTGAGGCTGGTGTTGCATGCACGTTGAAATCATGACGGAAACAAAAACTAATTTATTTTCTCTTATTGAATAACGTGGTCTCCTCGAAGCTTATGACAAACCTCCTCAGGCTACCGTGTGTAGTCTACTCAACAAAAAACAGTCACGGCTGCTAGAGATGCACACATACTGCAGCGGGCCTACAGGAAGCCATATTTTATATACTGTACGGTGTTACAATGTAAACTCCTGTCCCGTCCCAGCCTCGTTCCTGTGGTTATTACTATTAGAACTGAACTTCCCAGCATGGCCGATTCAGATTTTCCTTCTTTCTAAGAATTATTGAACTAAAATAAATCGTATTTACAAATCAGAGAAGAGTATTATATACTGTTTGTGTCGGCCTACTATAGCCAACTATTTATACATCTCAAATTATGTATTTATTCATCTATTTATTTATACAAATCTATTTATGAATCAGTATCTATCCCCTACATCTGAGACTCTGACCCATTGTCATTAGGATTTCTGTCCCGCCTGCTCCCGTCCTGTCCGAGTCACGTCATGAAAGGTGAAATTGAGTCCCAATCTACAGGAAAACCATTAACATCCTCCTTTAATTAGAACTATACACAGTACAGTCATTTCATTTGCTACGCACTGTAATTTAAAAAGCATTTGAAACAGCTGTACTGTACCAGACAGAGAATAAAATTCAGTACATTTTGAATCTGTCCGTTTCATTACTTTATAATCGTGTAATGAATATATAATTTACAAATATTAGACGGTTATCTGTATGAAAAATGTTATAATAATCATAAGCTCGTAGCGATACATTTTTCCACTGTAAAAATTGGACTGACGAAACGTCTGTGAAACGCAACAGGCCTTTCTTTTCACATTTTTCACAGACAAATCAATACAATCATTGACTGATTAATCAATAATAATTATTTGCAGAACTGCAACTAACTATTATTCTCAATATAAATTGATCGTGCAGATTACTCTCTCAATTAACCGATGAGTCATTTGATCTATAAAATGTCAGAGCAGATTTCCCAGGGTGATTGCGACATTGGCTTTTTCTTCCAAATCATATAAATATTCAATTGACATAACTATTTCAGTTTATATAGAGAAAAAAGCATTTTCACTTGATTAAAGTGAATAATCAGTTAAAAGTGTTGCAGATTCTTTTCCTGTCAGTTGGCGGATCAATTAATCTGCTCATCATTTCAGCTGTGATCAGCTGGTGCCCTAGTTGGATTTTGGCAAAGCCGACCACACTCTCACTGCGTTGCTCTTGAGAAGCTGGCTGGCAAACCGCTGACGCTGATGCTTCATCGGTGAGCCTATAGGTCGTCGAGCCAACGTCTTGCAATCTGCTAACCATCTGTAGCGTCTATCCCAGTAAGGAGCTCCCCACTGGGACCCTCTGATTAAACCTCTAATAAGGACGGCCTCCGCCTTTGGCCCCGGACTGATCAATGGATCAATCTCTCCCATCTTCTCTCACAGAGCAGCGTCGTACCTCTGAACCCTGCGGCACGCTGACTCTTCAAGCTTCACTAATGAGGGTGCCGTGCCAGCCCGCCCCCCCCCCCCCCCCCCGATTAAGATGAAGAGTCAACATGTTGACCCAATTCATTTACCTCCATCTTCCTCCTGCGTTCCATATGGGACGCAAATCAATGGAAAGTCATTGACTTAATGCATCAGAGGAGCAAAGCACATATGACATGGATGTATGTTGATGAATAAAACTAGAAGGGCCACCCAGGCAGGCTGATGGGAGACATTTATCGCCTTCGCATTAATCAATTCCCAGCATGCTGTCCCAATAAGATAAAAACATCTAAATTAGGTTTCCATTACAAGCAGGCAAAGGGGGCTTGTATTTCATTTTTTGATATGTTTGCCACTTAGGTCAAATGGAAATGGTCACACAGTGAAAGGATGTGACATACTGTCTGTGACACTAACAGCTGAACACAAGAGATGTTGAATAACGGAGGAAAACACTGCAGCCCAGATGAGTGCTGTCTGCAGTTTGTATTAGCCTTAGGTTGCTCCTGCTAACCATAGAAATGAACGACATAATGCCAGGCTGAGCCCTGAACACTCACCTTGGTGAGTGAGCGAGTGCAGATCCAGTTCTCTCCGCCGTTTGAAGGCCTCTCCACATTCGTGGCAGGGGAATGGATGGCTGGTGTGGAGCAGTCTGTTTAAAACACAGAAACACACATATTCACATGAGAGCTTTAATCCTCGAGCAGATTATTGACACGGATACGTTTCAAACTTGTTCTATCCTGCAAAAGGAATAAACGCGGACATGGCTCCACATAGGGAGATGGGCCAAAAATGCCTCACAGGGAGAGGGAATAGTCTTACAAACAATTAAATTGCACTGAATAAAGACTGAAAATGGCACGAACGAAAGACACATGCAGAATGTAAAGAGTGGGGGAAAGTAATGTTTTGGTTTTAAGCTGCCACCCTTTATTTGACTTTTATGAGGATTACCAGTAAGTATGTGCTTAGCTGCGCTTCAGGTTAAATAAAGGGTATTAGCCGAGTGTATAACGGCTGCAGATTTAACAAAAATAAATGCAATAAACTGGGAGGAGTCCGAGTCAAGACAAGAAAGACTATATTTATCCATTGCATAATATTACACTGGATATCGCCTTAGGGGAGGAGAGCAGTGTTGGGATGTGTTCACCTAACGCTGCATCAGGCCTGCTCTCAGAACATACGCTGAATACTGGTTCTCTGAGCAGCTTCTCCTCATCAGAACAAACACGGATGATGTTGAAGTTTAGGGATCACGATGTTGCACTAGATACTGCACATACGGCTTTATGCGTTATGTATAGTACTGCTGCAGTTGCAGCAAAAGACACGAGTCACTGAAGGTGAAGCAGGATGCTAGAGGTGATGTGCAAGGAGCTCTCAGTGGCCGTAGAAGAGGCCAGGCTGTTTCTGTTCCCCGTTAAATAGACAAGAGAAATCAATATTTCAGGGACAGCTGACCCTGAGGCAGCTGGGAGGATTACATTTTCAGCCAGGGTCACCTCTTCTCCCAGCCAGATGTTCTTTAATGAGTAGGGGTGACACTGCACACTCAGCATTATTACTACACAGACAAGAGCTCAGAAACATGAATCTAAAACCATTTTGATCATCACCGGATCGTTTTAGCCATTTTAAGAAAAATTGCCCGCTTTTGCTTTTCCTCATCTTCTAAACTTATTGCCGTGACCTTGGAAATATAAACATAACAATCTGAAATATTCTTCAGTAAATAAATGTGTGAACTGCATCCGCTGATGACGACTGTGAGATGAATTTGAAAGCTCTGGAAAAAGCTCTTAAGTGCACTTTGAGTTGTGATTGTTGGGTTTTGGACTGTGTAGGACAAAAGAATATATTTGTGGCTGTTATTAATTGGACTCATTAATGTTGAGTTACTTAAAATATTATCTGCTGATTAACTGAAAAGTCTCAACACTGACTCTTGCTAGCATGGCACTGAATTGCCTGCATGGTCCACAGAACATGCAACTGGTTTTGTCAGTCAGTATCAACACAACCGCAAGTGTAGCTCAAAGGTATTTGACAGTAAAGCTTGTTTTTTCTGCTTTTGGCTCAGTACACCCAGCCAGTCAAATACACACACACACACACACACACACACACACACACACACACACACACACACACACACACACACACACACACACACACACACACACACACACACACACACACACACACACACACACACACACACACACACACACACACACACACAGTCCTCTCCACCTTGCTCACCCAGGACGGACAGCAGCAGCCTCTTCCCCCGCCCTGAGTTGTTATCGTTATCATCTTAATTTACTGGGCCTCTGTCTGTCAATCATATGTGGCTGAGGCTCAAGGGCACGCAGACATCTCAGTCAGTGTGCTTGCTACACGGCTTTAAGGTCTTGCTCAGTAGTCAGACACGGCTCAACTACTGCGGCTCTCGGGCGAGGGTCGTGTGGCGGCATCAGGTTTATCTAAATCCTGTCCGCGGTTCTGTTTGGAACCGTAATTCTCATGTATTTACGCTGTAAACAGGGTTGTATCTGATTGGATATTGACAATCTCACGTGTACATGGAAATCTAGAGGTTTCGAGCTATTAAGAGTGTTGAATATGACGCACAGTATTTAACGGGAGTTGTTAGATGGGTTGTGGTCCTTTCCTCCTACACTTCCACAAATACAGAATGCGGAACAACTAATACGATATTGTTGTTGTGTTATTACTTGTGATGGTTGAGCTGATCCTCCGTGTTGAACCGTGACGGGCAGTGAGGACAGGAGAAGAGATGAGCAGATCCCTCATTGTCCAGCGTACACACCTGCAGGGTGACACAGCAGTCAAGGTCAGTAGAAATAAGAAAAAGAAAAAGGATTCCACTCCAAGTTATCAACCAAAAAGAACAGAATCAAAGAGATCTCTCACAATCATTTCTACATAACAAATGCTGATTAATATGCTTTCATTTTACAAAATGATATATATATATATATACATGGTTTTGTAATATTTGAGAGGTATTTTAACAGAAACAAAAAGGCAGAGGAGACAGTACCGGTTTGCGTCCACGCTTGCGTCGCGGCTGTGTTGACATGTGGATGCGTTGGTGTCTCTTCAGGGTGGCCGCCTGGGAAAAGTTTTTGCCACAAACGTCGCAGCTGAAGGGTTTGTTGCCCGTGTGGCTCATGCTGTGGCGCAGCAGGCTCTGGGAGTTAGTGAAGGACTTTGTGCAAACCTTCACAGCAACAACAATCAGGATCAGAGCCAGAGTCGTATATACAAACTTTTTTAGTACCTCATTTTTAAGGAAAATAAATAAAAGTTGCATACGGCTACATTTTCTCAAATCCTAATTTTTGAAAACAATCTCCATTGTGCAGAGAAACTGTCAAATATAATGAGGTCGGAGTTTCAAGATTGTGTTTGACTCAAACCTGAAACACTTCAAAAGCATTACATCATCTCGACTGTGTCTGCTGCGTGACGAAAGTGACATTTCCAGCAAATACAATGATCCCCCGAGACATAAGAAAAGGACAGATTTTGATTGGTACCTTGCACGTGAAGAGCTTTTCTCCAGTGTGGCTGAAGACGTGTGTGCGGAGGAAGACGCGCCGGGTGAAGGTTTTGGCGCAGTAGGGGCACACATGGGGTAGTGGGGTGCGGGCCCAGTCCTGCAGCAGCTTGGCGGGTGGAGGGTGGTTGGTGTTGTCCGAGTCTGCTGCAGTGCTGCCCTCCAATTCCTCTTTGATGCCCTTGATTCCTGACAACACAAAAAAAACAGTTCACTAAGGACCAAAACATCCTGCGACAAATGCCCAAATGGGCTTTTAAAAAAGGAATATTTTTAACTTACCGGCACTACCGCCGCTCAGGATCCTGAAAGAGGGCCGACTTCTCTTGGCTAGCGGTGAATCCGGTTCACTAGCAGTGGCGTGTGGGGAAAGCAGCCGCTTTGAGCTCTGTGGGGCGTCCTGAGGTTTAGCTGCTTCATCGCCCGTTTCAGCTCCTTCCGCCACCTCTGTACCCGATGTGAAGCGATGCTGCCGGCGATGGTACAGGTACTGGGTGGTGTTCATGAAGCTCTCGTCACAATAGGGGCAACTGTGTAGCGGCTCCTTTAGGCCGTGCTTCTGCTCACGATGGGTGCCCAGCCCTACCTCGTCGCTGAAGCTCTCCCCACACTGGGTGCACATGAACAACTCGGGCTGTGTGAAAGTGGAGGCGACACCGGTGGTGGGGGGAGCGGCGTCCTGGCCCGGCTCGTCGGTCCCGTTGCTCTGAGTACAAACTTGCTCCGAGTTGTCTTCGGCGACCGCGCCCAACCAATCCTCGCCTTTCTGCCGGTGTTGCTTGCGGTGGTAGAGAAAAAGTGTGGTGTTGAGAAAGCTTTCCCCGCACACGAGGCAGCGGTGCAGGGCTTCCTCAAAGCCGTGTTGGGTCTTGCGGTGAGACACTAGTTCAGACACCAGGCCGAAGCAAGAGCCACAGTCCACACACAGGAGCACCGGTTCGGGCTTGGGCTTTTTGTTGACCCCTCTCCTCCTGGGAGACCACTCCTCTTGATTGGAGGTTGAGGTCGCCGCCACCTCAGAAACCGGAGGATCAGGGCTCTGAGCTGAAGAGGTCTCTGCCACCTGCTGCGTCTCTTCCACTGCTTCGGGAGTCTCCACTTGTTCAGGTTGAACATTTTCACTAGTTTCGTGTGTAGTTTCCTCTGGGTTTAAAGTTAAATCAGAGCTCTGAGCTGAAGCGGTCTCTGGCTCAGGTTGTGACTCAGGGTTCGACTTCCTCCCAGAGGCGGCCTGCTGACATGCCTCTTCTTTACGGTGTTGCTGCCAAAGGTCCAGGCTCTTGAAAAGCTCATCACAGTCCCCACACTGGTAAAGGATTCTGGGCTGGTCTGATGCTACATCTGCAGCCTGCTGGAGAACAGGTTGCACAGAGTGTCCTGCTTGGACTTCAATCTGTGGGACTGTTAATGTCTTTGATATATTGATGACCTGTTGCTGCAAAGACAAGGGGAGGACAACAAAAAAGAAAAGAGGAAATTGGAGATTAGATTCTCTTTAATGTTTCACTTGTTGCGTTTGTTTCTGTGCACAAAGCAAATGACTCAAGTAGACCTGCAGCGTTTTGATTTCATTTCATTCTCTCTGGCAGATGAGGGATGATAATTCAGTGTTGGGGTACTGAGGTCAATTAGAGCAGCATGTGTTTAGAGCCAAGGTTGCTCTGAGAGCTCCAGACAGCCAAGATAAGGCCTCAGCCTGCCTGATAACTATCAAAGGCCCATCGGGGTGGAATGGGTCACTCCGCAGGGTTTTACATTTGCTCCCCGAGTCTATTTGAACGATTAAAAACAGAACATCGAGGTCGAGGTTAAAGACGTCGACAGTTCAACACGTCTCTCACATAATGCAGTGATTTACGGGGCTTAGTTTGAGCATTCTCTTTATGTAAAGACTTCATGTGGTCCGGCTGATTCAATAGCATTCTGATTGTTCCTCTTAAAAATACAGACAGCATGTTAACACCAGGTGTAAATGAGGTCATAGCCAGCAGCCATCGGTCTGCCGAGGGTGATTTTCCGACTCAAAATAACGCCGTCTTTAAATGGTATTACAAGACAGATGTGTCCGGGCTAGCTGGTTCCTAGTTATCTCGTTTCTGCCCCTTTGGATATAAACCAATAAATAAACACTTATACGGACCTTACTGCCCCCGGTTAGTGGCACAGTAAATGGTAAGAGACAATTTATAGCAATAACAATGTGCCGTTTTAGTTTTGGTTTGCAGTAGTTGTTTTTTTGTTACAGCTGCTTTCTTTGGAGAGAATCCTCAATTTCTTGGCAACAAAGAGCATGTCTTGTGAAATTGTACTTTTTTTTTTTTCAAAAGGCAAACAATAACTCAATTTATTCTGACCTTTGTGATACGTTTTGAACATTCTTTGTTTCATATTGTGATTAATACTAAATAAGCCTCCGTCTTCCGTGCATATACAGTATAGTCGGACAAAATACAGTAGAGGCGAGCGATGCGACCTAAAATTGATATCATATTCATGTTGTTCTATTATTTCAAAGCTTTTTTTAACCACAGTCAAAATGGGAATTACTCTACACTTAAAATAATTTACATCTTTGAACCTTTTACATCTTAACCCACATGGAAAAACATGGACGCTGTTGGATCAGTACTGTGCTAAAGACACGTGGACGGTGAGAAGCTCCGCTTGGCGGATCATCGAGAGATTCAACGCGTGTCGCCCGTTGAAAAGCTTGTGTGGCTAGAGAGAGTAGAAGATCATACCTCCAACAAAAACACACATTCACAAGTGAGGAGACAAGACTCCTGTCCTACAAGCAGTGTTTCCCATTAATTACAAAGATTTCACATTTGTAAGAATCTGTGCTCATTTCCTGCACAGTGACCAGCTGCAGTTCGGCTTGTGGCTCACAGCTCGTGTCAGAGTTACAGCACAAAACTAAACTCATTATACATAATGACCCATTTCAAAGAATACATTATGATAGGCTTTTATCATAGAATAATTACTGATGCATTGATGTGGCCATGACTTTAATGAGGCAGCTGGTAACGCTGGAGCTAATTTTAATGACTTTAAATATATCATATTATTTGTTGATTTATATTTTGTTCTGGAGTCGCCTAAATATGCATTCCAGCACTAGACCAACAGCAGGAACACTGTTCACAAGAGCACACGGTCCATCATAGATCTGGCCTCCTAATGCTCTCAAAGTGCACCAGATTGAAGCATTTAACTTGAAAATGGACTAAATGTTTTTTCTGGGGGAGCGTGCCCCCGGAGCCCCATAGAGGGTCCACGGTCCACCCACCAGTCCCACAAAACCCTGTGGGGAACACGGAACATTTGGACAGTTAAATGCTCAATAAACGGGCCGTGGCAAATCTTTCTTGGTGCAGAACACGACGTCAAAGCGCTCTATGAATTTGAACAATCTATTGCACAGTTTGTAGCGTTTATCCACTGCTTACATTTTGCTGTTAATTACAATTAATGAAACTACAAAAATGGCAGACACAAGTCCCATAATTTAAATCGGCCTTTTTGTTTAAAACAGACTAAACTATATCAGCCAGACAACGATGCCAGCGGCTAGCCAAGGCACTAAGACTGAAACGCACTTCAATGACTGAAGGTCTAACAACACTTGAGCACGCAGTCGAGTTATTACACTTTTCAGAATCAAAATATTTAAGCTTTTATAGGGCAGCTCAAGTGAATTTGATGAACAAATTACACTTATTTAACTACTCTTACTCCTAATACTGATAGATTTTAATGGCTGCCATATGTGAAATAAACCAGCTTAAGCAAAGTGTGTGGGGGGGGGCATAAAGTCATAAGGTGCGCAGCTTTCATAGTGTTTGTCCTGCTGATTCCTCCATGTGAAGGCCAATGAGCGATCCATCAGGAGAAAGGGTGACGCTGACAGATGCATTTCTCATGCTGCCCCCCCCCAGCAACTCAGGATGCAATTTGTCTGTCATGAGTGTCACTGTGCTTTATGGACGCGCGTTGAAGACTGTAGGGATGGAAGTTCGGGCACGAGTTCATGCAGCCATGCCCGACTGCCAAGCTGGTGCCATCGAGTGCTTTTCAACCTGAAGGGCTTTCTGAAGCCGTCGTGAGAAAGACACAAGAAAAGAAGAAGAAGAAAAAAGTGCCACAGAGACTCCGCTCAATGCGTCAGAGTTAAATGGAGTAACTCGGCCCGTTATACTACTCTACAACTCTGCAATTCAAATAGCGTCTTCGCAGAACTCAAATTAAATACGGCGAATCATTTTGATGAAATTTATCCTAATAGAATATCTTCCAAACAGGACACATTAAGTAAAAAATATTGAATGCACAGCATAAATCCACTTTAATCCAAAACAATATAACTACAATTGAATTCCATAGAGAAGCACACAGTTAGTACACAGAGGGAAAACACCAATAATGACGATTATCATGAAAACTAGTTCATTATTATTGGAGAATGAGGAACATCCTGATGATTTAGCTCAACTTTCCTAAAACTAGGGCTGCACAATCAATGCCTCAAATATTAATCTTACTCACGATTTGGGCTAATAAGCTTAAATGGATATGATCGACTGCGTGTGTTTAAGAAAAGCCGCTGCATATCAAAACTAGAGTTACCGCCTCCCGGTTCTATCCCTTCACCAACCAGTCAAGTTGCAGCGTTCATCCATGTCTGTCCAAAAATCACTTAATAACTTTTTCCGAGTAGACATTTGTGTATAGTTGTCATTATTACCATATGGATTTTTGATTTATGGCCAAAGAATTGTATTTGTGAAGTCACAGGAACCACCAAATTCTAATAAATTCATTCTTGAGTCCCAGTGGACGTTAGTGCAAAATGTGAAGGATTTCCCCCCAGGCGTTCCTGAGACACCGCTTCATGAGAACGGAAGTTCAGACAAAACGTACAACCCTGAAACATAACGCCTCTGGCCAAGGCTGCAGACACGGAGGCACGAAAAGTTCTTCCCTAGACTAAGAGCGTGCCACCAATGGGCAATCAAAATATTTTGGCTTCTATTTTAGGGAGATGTCATGCCGCTGAGCACAACCCTGCAGCATTTATCAAATTAATACCCAAAGTGCATTACCGCCTTATTTCTTTTTTTTTAACTATGTCGCCATTGTACTGTATCATATTACCAAAAACAACCTCTCCATTAAGCTGCAAACTGTATGCTCTGATTCAACAAATGATTGTGAACACCCACACTTCCAGAACAGATGATATATGCCAGATCTGATTTATTTCAAAATATAAAACATGCACCGACTAAACAGCCAACACTCCATAATGAATCAACATTTAGCACTGCCACATTTCTGCCCGTTACACCTGTTTGCATCACCAGAGACTCGTTACTCTGACAATGTGCTAATGTGATATTTTGCCAGTACCCTGGACAGAAAGTTCCAGGTAGAACTTAAGTACTTAGAAAACCTTTGAATAATCTGCAGGCCTTACTACACAGCCACCGACAAAGGTCTGTACAGATATACTGGTGCAGAGACTTAGTGACGTTTACCAGGATAAGGTATGCATACATGTTCCAGTAGCAAAAATAAAAATAATTTAAAAAAGGGAGGATCCAGCCTGCCAAACACGTGTGTCAAGATCATGTTTGTTCAGTATTGCAACTACAATGTGACTTGCAATAAATATGCATAAGAAGTATGCATAGCATACATTATGTATGTCAGCCAGCAGCTTTTGCTTACAGCACCAAGCGCAGCTGTCGTCAACTCGAGTAACAGTTAATCTAGTAGTGAATGCAGCATTAGCCCCGGTACCATAACGATCCCTAAATAAAAGTATTTTTCTTATTCATGGTGTTTTGGTCTTTTGCAAAGTGTTTATCATGCATTTTCATATTGCGATGATGAAGATACGAGTTATCGGTCAGCACTAATAAGCCCGATTACAATCCAACACAAAAAACAGCTATTGGTTGTTCTTTGACTAATCATGACATCAGAGAACACTTTGATATTAATACACAACACCTCGAAATGAGACAATAAATCACAGCAAACGACTCAATGTTAAGTGCTCTGGCCAAGGTCACTGTTATTATGATGAGCAGCAGAACATTGTCAATTTATTACTTCATTTATACTTGTCACTTCAATGTCATTCTCCACATCGGATTCAGAGGATTTTATGCAATCACACCTCTTGTCGTTTCAGGCCACACAGTCACAATATTGATGTTCTTCGCTCCTGTAGGAGCAGCTAAAGATCCCGCATTCATTTGATAAAAAGGGGACCATGTTGACGGTGCCAGTATTTACCCGAGTCTGTAGCAGTGGAACCGTGACAGGGGCGGTTCCAGGTGTTTCCAGCTGTTCATCCTCGGCGGTGCACGTCAACTGGTGCTCGAGCACCTCTTCCAGGGTGTTGAACTCCTGGTAGCAGGGGAAGCACATGTACACCGACGAACTCTCCATGGCTGCCAAGGGATGAGAAATCAAAAACATTTCATAAGAAAGGCAGCAGCGCAAAACTGATTCTTAGATAAAAGGTGAAACAGTTCACAAAACTCAGCATGCTTGGAATATGAAAGTAATATCCCGACGTGAGCCTTATATAGATGCCTATACCCACCAGTGCATTACATTTGAAGTTAGGTTGTGAACATTGCCCTCTCCTGATGAAAAGAAGTGCCTGCATATATTATCAAGACAACAGCTTGGACACAAGCGCCACGAGGCTAACCCTGGGGTTGCCAGGATGACTCACCATGCGCTGAGCCTGGGCTAATTGTTATTTTGACCATGCAGGTTGCTGCTCAGTGGAGACCTCGCCAAGTCTCTCTCGCTCTGCCATTTCATGGGCCAGGCAGACGTTTTGCTCCAGCATCAATTAGATATGTGCTGTAATTGGACCCACTGGAAGTGCATGCTGCTGGTGAATGAAGCTAGCTATAATCAAACCCTATTTCTGCAATCCTTCCCAACCATTAGACACCAGTCAGACCTCATACTGCACTAAAGAGTCTAGAGCCTCACAAATCAAAGAAATCCACTGAAGGACACACATCAATACCTTTTAATAACATCAGCGTGACGCACCTTCTAGCTGATCATCTTAACTGGCAGACAAGGCTGTGGCTTAAAGGATAAGGCTGGCGATATTCCATATTTGTATTATTGTCGACAAATCCCATGACAAGACTGAAAACACTGCTATGTTAATCTGTCTCTCAATGCTTTACAACAGGTCTTTGACACTCAGCGCCAAGCCCATGTGTTCTTACAAAAGATTTTTAAAATGTACACAGATATATAGATTCCATTTTTTTTTTTTTAAAGATCCCAAAAAAGTAATGATGTAAAACAGCTGGGCGCTGTAGGTTTTAGGTTACAGCAGCAGGATGGTGTCCATTTATTGAAGAAAATAAAAAAATACAGATACCATATTCACCGTAAAGAGGCAACATGTCACCCAGTGCAATATTATTATACAGTTTTAAAGGTCTATGAGGGTTTATCGGGCATTTTAAATTCCCACATGGGCAGTACTTTAGTGTGATAAATCCATTGTTGATTTTGGCCTTTGCTTGGGTTTTATTTGTAGTACAAAACAAAGAATATAACCACATCATTTAAACCGTCAATTATGGAACAATAATGTCCCACTGCCCCCTGTTGGGATGATGGACTCGTTGTCTAGGACACATTTGCGCCCTTATTCTCTGTGGTCAGATTCAAAGCAGTGGGTTTATGCATCACCTCAGTCCGGCATCAACGTTAAACCATCAGATGTGTTGCTGGTCTGCATCTGCTTACGCCTCTTAAATTGCAAACACCTGTTGTAATTATGCTTTTTGTTCATCTATTACTGAGACGAGTGGACCTAACATGTGTCTAAACGCCATGAATGTTAACGTTGATTCCATGACATGCAATGTGGAGGATAACATAACGTTGGCCAATACTTAAGGAGTGTTTTCCTGCAGGGACAATGTCTCATATTGACAATGGATTGACAATAGTCCTCCAATAGCTCATACAATCCCCCGCTAACACCAAGCATCATGTTAGCTCCTTTAGGGGTTTGGTTTGGCTCGCGCTACCAAGGACGGCTGAACAGCGAGTCAATGCTATCTGTTAGCAGCTAGCTAGCTAAACTGTGTTATCTCTGTCCAGTACTGTGTCGCTAACATGCAACGATGGCCATTTTTCCGAGCAACATGGCTAACTGGTGCCCCCGGCGTGGTAGCTAGCTTTCTTGCTAGCTCGGAAAGCTAACACAACAACCTTCGGATCATTCCTTTGACGTCGGGCACAGAGGCCGACTTAGCCGGTGACTAAACCCCTTTTACCACTTGGACCAGTGGTGCTTACTTTCTGGTAACGTTACCAAGGAGGAGAAGAAGAAGAAAAGACCGAAGAAGGAGGGCGGGATACGCTTCTTCGGTGGTATAATGGCGGCGACAGACTAAAAGTTAACGTTAGCTGTCTCCCCCCGTTGAAAACCTCCATACATAAATATCAGTGTGGCATATGTCATCGAAAAAGTAGCGTCCATTTAAAATAAGTAAAATTAATTCAACATAACTCACCGCACTCAGACATTACCGGTCGAGGAAATAGGACAACAACTTCAGTTTTTTCTGCATGTTAGAAGGCTTGATCTGATTGGCTGTAGCGGTCACTTCATGAACCAATAGTTTTGTACTACACATAACACTGAGGGAGTTTGTAGTCCAAAAGCGCGCCAGTACTGCAGCAGAGTCAGTGCAGTCCAGTCAGCGATACCAATGAGCAGTATTAAGTACAATTCTGAGATACTAGGCTACTTTATAGTTACTAGTGATTTGCTGATTTATTTGTTGGTTTATTTTATAAGGGACAGTGCACAATAATAAAAACGTTGCAGTAAATGCGCCTGAGTTGTTAGCCAAGAGGCTATTTTTCATCTGTAGTCACAAATCAGATGTAAAAAAATAAACCTAAAACCAGAATATAAGTTATGCAATATTGACCCTTTACAATGCGTGCATAAACAATAAAAGAAGTGAGAATATTATATCATCATTCAGGAGACTCTTATAAGAGTCATTGTCAAGTGCAAAAAGGCACAACACATAAAAATAGCTAAATACCTGATAAATATAATATAATAATGTAAAAAATATAATACTCTGAAAGAGGCCACTTAGCATCATTATATTTAATACTGTGACTACATTTTACTGATAATACTTACATTAACTAACAATAATTATCCGAAATAATGGTTTGACATAACACGGCCTACTCAAGGTCCACTTAGGGGCGACGGGGGATCAGGGAGTGTTATAACACTATAGCTGCGGTGATGTCATCAATATCACACACTCCCATTTCATTTTTGAGCTCACAGGAGAAATGTTTCTGTGATTAATATTATAGATTTTATGACCTAAACAAATATTTTCAGGTAAGAAAGTAAAAAAAACTGCATCAAGATCATCTTTTGCCTGCCGTTCATTATAATGTGGTTTGGCTTCACATAAAGTAGCAGTTTCTTTTAATTTGGTGCTTCTTATTGGTGCTAACTTAAAACCCACATTACTGTAATGGCTGCTTGGGGGAGGACAGTTGTAACACTTTACTAAAAAGTCGGTTTGTTGCCCAGAAAGCCTTCACCCCAGAGACAAATTGTGTCAGTGATTGAGCCCTTAGGCCTATGAGACAGATGCACATTCAGGAATACAGTCCACACACTTTCACTTCAAATTGTTCACTTTATAAAACAGTTTATTCTTTATTCTTCAACAGAGTTATACATTGGATAGCATGGCTTGTATCTCAGCAAATTACCTCTCATTATTACATCTATCTTTCTATCTAATATAATAATGGGTGATTGTGGAGCAGATGTCCAGGTGAGTGTTATTTGTAGTAGACAAATAACACTGTGTATCAAAGCTTGAGAGATCTAGCACAAACAACTACTGAGTTACTGATGTGAAGTGTTGCTACCGTCCTCGGTCTCCTCCAAGCTTTTGTTTTAGTTTTTTTAGACTGTTAGACTGTTCAAAGTCTTCATCCGTGGATTGGATTAGCCCAGATCTCAAGGAGACAGATCTGCTGACATGAATGCTGTTATGGATTTAATTCATAACTCTTTTGGTCTGAAGCTTTATTTGCTGATGACCATGTGACACTGTTGAAAAGTCCAGAAAAAGCTGCTAAGTTGACCTTGAGTTTTTGGAGTGTTTTATCAAAGTATTATTTCCAGCGTCAATGAAGCCAAATTGAACACAAGGTCCCTAAAACACCAATGAAAACAGCTCATGAAAAAACTAGTAAGAGAGGAGACTCTGTTGGGTAAACTATTTCCAAGAATTACACTTTAAGCTTTTAAGAAATGATATGTTCGTCCATAAGGTATTGTTAGTAAAATCAATATATTTTCTTCCCTTGTTAAGATAACGTTGGATCCCGAATGTCGAACATGCCAAAGCCAATAGGTATTGTGTTTAACCTCATGGCCCAAAGTCCTAGTTTACACAAAGTTAGGACAGTTAATCTGCAGAACCCACACTGTAGATGGCGTTGTGTGTCTGACACACACTATTGTGTGTTTGACACACAAAGCCATCCCAGAAAATCAACCAGAGATCTTTTCCAGTCAGTTAATACTAGCCTGAGTTTCCCCTTTTCCAACTTAAAGCATCATTATATCAACACTAGTTATTTAGAATAGCTTGGATCTCCAAAACACTAAAGATGTTAGAAGAGCAGGCTTTTCTGTTTGAGGAGGAAGAGCAAAGAGAGGAAGAATTAAGATTATATCTGAGCAGGCAAAAGTCTGCCTGACTTTCACAAAATGTTATAGGCAGCAATAACAATGAGTTACAGACAAACAACACGAGACAAATAACACAAAATGTGCCCCCAAATCAAAATGGAATTATGACTAAAACTTCAAGTACAATCACGTACAATATATCAACCTACCGAAAACACCAGATAGACTACGTTACCTCACATACACATTGAAAGCATAAAAACTCTTGTGCCTGAATTAAAAGTTGATTAAAGCCTACTCCGGTTTGCTTTTATTTAACACAATGCATCATTAAAACCTTCAGTACATAAACAAACACACACACAGCCGTCTGCAAATGTTTCAGCTGCCGATCAGCAACTTTGTTTACGACACATTGAAACCACAGTCTGAGTTTGTTCCTGCAGCTGTTCAATGGCCGACTGTCTTCACCTTTTTGTATACAGCGACAGCAATAACTGCCTCATGTGACTTCAACTGCACTTGAATGCCCACAGAGGTTTATTACTACACTATATAGCCTTACACTTACCAGATTTACCCTCCTCAGAGTGAGCACAGCCAGCTGCATCAGGTATTATATACAGAGGTCAGTGAAAGTATAGACTAGCCCACTCCACTCTTTTCCCAAAATGACACAGTGCCCTGATGTGCCCCATTGGAGGATTGGGAAGATGAGCGGCTCCTCCAGACTGCTTAACTTGACTCCAAATGGTATTAAAGAGCCGGCCGGGCACTCAGCCAGAAGGGCCGGGGCCACTCAGGCTCCAGAGGAACTGTGCAATCTGCTCGACACATCGCGGGATAACATTATTCAACCTTGACGTCTCGTATCAGCACGATGACGACTTAGCAGCCATGTTTTTCATTCACGCCACGGTCCAGAGACTGCAGGTCCCGGCAGTGGGGGGGCTCACACAGAGCATTTTATTCCTCTTTATCTCTGTTATTTTCTCAGCATCTCTACCTTTAGGCTTGTGTGAGCAGATGCCGTTTCACTCCAGAAATAGACACTATTTGACATGATATCAGTACGAACATTGATATTGTGAGATTCAATCAATACACCAATTTCATACATCATACATTTAGATTCTCACCAATAATAACCACATGATTACAAATGTATTTTGGGAGAATTTCCTTAATTTTATGTATTTTTGGTTGAAATGAAATAACAGAGTGGAAGGGATCATTCCTAAATTAAAACCTGTATCAGTTATTAACAGAGGTATTAGGTGGAAATTGTAAATGTTATTACGCCTCCTTGTTAGTCAACAAGGTCACAAACAAAAAGACAACAAAAGAAACAGTTTCTACACAGTTAGCAAGCTGATTTCAGCATTTAGTCCAAAGCACCGCTGTACCTTAGTTCAGCCTCAGAGAGCCACAAGCAGAGACTCTCAGTCTTGTTATTCACTATCTTTATTCTTTTAGGGTCGATGAGCTGGATTTGTTCCACACAAAAAACTGATAACAGACTCATTTCGGCAGTTATCACGAGGATCATTTTTTTGAGATTATGAAGCTTCTTCAGAGCTTGATTCCTCTGATCTAAAAGAAAATCAGATTTGTATCTTTGCCATTTGCCTCCAGTTAAGCACATTATTAAACAAAAACAACTAACATCTATTCATCACGCTATGGTTTTGTTACAAAAGTCACATTTGAAAAATGTATTTCTCTTTCAATTATGATTTTTATTGTTTCCTTCACACAGCCATCAAAGACGTCTATGAATATGACACTAAAAACACAGCAGGTACAAATAAAACAAAAAGTAAAAAATAAGGAATACACCTAAAGAAACTAAAAAGAAAATAAATATTTCATACATATATTCACAAACAAGTATACATATACATATTTACACATACCCTGTAAATAACTTATTTTTATTACATTTTTGAAATGACATCCACATCTATCATTAAATATTGATAATTTGTCAGTTTAGCTTTCCCAGATTAGATTCTTTCCAGACAATCTTCCCTCTAATATATCTTATTTGGTGAATCATTTCTATCAATTCCATATTTATACCCCAAATTGGAAAGGTACCAAAACCTCAACCCACAAATACACCTTGTGTATGACGAATCTTCCAAACTAATAACAAACATAATTCACGCAGTATAACAGGATTTATTTTGCCTATTAATTACATTGCCCTGCTACAAACTTACGTAAAAAATGTACAAACTCAGAAATGAACACAATGCAAAATGTCAATCTAAGGCTTGAGTTCATGTTTACGATCAGAGACCAAGGACAGGGCCTCATACGAGGACAAAGTGTTCATTTATCTGACTAAAATTGCGTGATTACCAGTTAGGTTCAGCTCAATCTCTGGCCAGCAAAGGTTCTGCCAGAGCTTATGAATATCTTGATACCCAACACAGAGAAAGACGACAAAAGAAAGTTCACAGACACCCTGAGACTTCATTATATCCTTCTCTTCTTCTATGACATTGAAAAGCAGATTGTGAGGTTTCCTTGGTCCTTGTTGAGCGACCATGAGGATATTCTGCTGTGTTTGAGTTTTGTGCTGAAGGTCCTTGAAGTCACGCAGTGAAAGGGAGACCTGAATTCAATGTGATGCTCGGATATCTTGAAACGAATGTCAAAAAGAGAGGAAACGGTTAAAAGATAAACACAGAGAACAGTGTGAATATGTTAATGGTCCGTGAACCGGCCTCCCTCTGTTAAACTGTGGAAGTGCGAGATTCATCAGTCGAGGTCAAAAACATTTTCACTGGCATTTGCAACAGCATGTTTTCCATAACAACCGTTCTGATTTCATCATTCTGAAACTGATTCCTTCCCAGAGTTCACTGAACCACTCTGGAGCACAACAAGAGCATCATTTCATTAATCCCTCCATGAAAGGGTTTCAGTAAAGAAAATCCTACCACTCATAACTGATAAGCAAATGTACACGTTTTAATATTCAGCACATTTAGTTTTCAACATTTAGTTTTGTAGGAGAAAGGCCTGAGAAAGCACAACTACAAACTGTGCTCATGGCTCAACACCTGAGCCGAACACAATCTCAACATCACGCTGCTCTTCATGGTGATGTATGGCTGAGCTACCAGCAGGCTGAGAAATATCCATCATTTCCACCCCATCCTCAGAGGGATTGCCAGGTTGTATCAGATGGAATTACTCAGCAAACGTCTCTCTCTACTACATTCATCTTCACTTCTTCATCACTACTGCACTCTGCAGTAGAAGTCTTCCTTTGCTCAATATAAAGTACCACTACCAGAAGGTGGAAATACTCGGTCGCAGGTCCTGCATTCAAAATGTAACTTACGTAAAAGTGCAGACGTAATATCAGCTAAATGTACTTAAAATACTTAAAGTACTCATTATGCAGAATTATTTTATATTTTATAATCGAATCAATGAAGCATGAACATACTGGCAGAATGTAATGTTACATCTGGTTGAGGTGGAACTAATTAGAATCATTTCATATATTTTGGGGCAGTTTAATTCAGTGTATCGATATATTTTGCTTTATAAGAGCATTACAGGTTATTAAACTGTTAATCTGAAAAGTAAATAGCTGTCAAATAAATGTGGTGCATGAAGTAAAAGTGGAACATTTACCCGTCAACTGTAGTTGAGTAGAAAAAAAATCATTATAAACATACTTAATCACAGCACCTGAATAAATGTACTTTGAATATTCTGTTGTACCACATTTAACTTTCTAGGAGGCCCAGAAGCAAAACACTGAAAATCTAGTTTGTCTTCTCTTCCCTAATCACATTTTTGCAATAACATTGGTTATTTTATTGGAGCCATGACAAACAGATAATCAGTCATTATTGGCCCTGAAATCCCAAATTAGTTTATCTCTACTGGAGTACTACTGGGGCCAATGGTTGCGGTGTACATTTAAAAAATAAAACACGTTAATCTAAGACTACGCAACATATTAACACTCGCTCCACGAGTTATCAATAAATCCTCACTGTGCTGATATAAACACGGCTCACTTAAAGTTCAATCATGAATGTGAGACAGGAACAGTTTCATCACTTTATTAATGAGTTTAATTATTTATACCAACAAACAAAAACTGTTTCTCTCCCTCCATCCCTCTCTCTTAATCATCTCCTTTATCCAACCGTTCTGTTCCCAACAACGACATTTTACCCTCAGACAATGGTGATAAAAGAGCGGGGTCACAGCAAATTAAAAACAAAGTGTGACAGATCAGAAGATGGAAAAAAACAAACGTTAAAATAGCACATTTAGTCAGCTCTTCATTTAGGAAAAAGTCAGGAGTACTGAGAATAATGTCCATGGTCTGCCAGCGCGCGCGCGCACACACACACACACACACACACACACACACACACACACACACACACACACACACACACACACACACACACACACACACACACACACACACACACACACACACACACACACACACACACACACACACACACACACACACACTCCCTGCAGCTGTGCTCAAGAAACTCGTCAAGTATCTGTGACGCATACACACTGTACTAACAGGACAAACCCGTTACACTCACACTACGGACAGCGAAAACAGGAGACGGTCGGACACAGGAGATGATACATGTCAATAGACAGATTCATTATTTCCCCTTTCCTCCAGACACACAGACACAAACACACACACACACACACACACACTGGGTGATCCGTGCTTCCTCCCAACACCACAACCCCATAGATCCAGAGGCTTGTAACATTCCCTTCACATTGAAGTTAAATGGAAAACTGGAGTTCCACCTGTTGGCTAGCATGTGCACCTGCATACATACAAGACCACTGATTGAAAAGGACACACCCGACGTCTGGATCTCCGTACAGTATCTTGGATGTGAAATCGTTTTGCATGTGACATTGCTGGACTAAAATTTGGAATAAAAAAAACAAACCCAAACCAAATTTAAACCCTCATTTGTACCACCCAAGTGGAAAAGAAATTACCCCCCCCCCCTCCCACTAAAAAACAAACAAAAAACCCCACAATACAATAAATAAAACAGTTATGTCAACATTTATGGGGGAAAACAGAAAGTGGTGGAGAGAAATTGAGGGAGAGAGAATAAAAATGAAACATTTTGTTCTGTTTTTCCCTCCTGAACCAGGGACTGAAATGAAATCGTATTTACAGACTGCGACTGAGGATAAACAGTCCGGCAGCTGCTGCGCCGGTCTACTAGAGAAAAAAAAAAAAATTACAAGAACAACAATATAATAACAATAATAACAAAAAAAAAAAGAAAATAACAAAATAAAAGGTACTTGATATTTACAGTTAAGCAGTGAAAAAAAAGGAGGAAAGAGGGAAGCAGAAGGCAGAGGGAAGACAAAAAGGAATGGACGGGGAGGCTCCAAAAGCTGTTGGGTTTCGGGGATTTGAGCATCATTTCTGGTCTGATTATTACTGAGATTAGTGGAAGTAATATAGTGTGGTCAACTCGGGCTGGACATGCACATTTGCGTGGTGGAAGAAAGACAACCGGTTCATGCCGACAGCGGACCGTGAGGCTGAGTAAATCATTTGCGATGAGTTCCTACCGCCACAGGCCAAGAAGAACATGATATGAGCGTCACAGGCAGGCTGTTTGGGAAGAGGACGAAGAGGGTTTCAAAAAAAATCTCTCTCACAAACCAAACTAAATTCATTCAGAGTCCTCCTCCTGCACAAACAACAACTGTGTACACTAGCTGAAATGACAACGACGAGCCAGGTGAGCAGCGAGAGAGCGGCCAGTAGTCTTCTCTGTACCCTCCGCACCCGAGGCTTTAACATAATCGAGCCGATATGAAACTTAACGCCGTAAAGTGACATAATTAATGAGGTGACTTCTCACCCTACAGTGCTAGGCAACTGCGTTGATGACGTGCGCGACATCATCGAGGCTTTCTGTATTTGAAGCGACCGGAGCCCCACATCAACGGCTCCCCTTCTGTGAAGTTATGCCCGACAGCTGGACACGACGAGCACAACTCGCCCCTTCGCTCCCGCCCCTCCTCCCTTTGGAGATGTGCAATACTCGTTTGAGAATTAACATGAATCGCTTGGTTTCCAGCTGAACCAATGAAAACATGAGCTTATACTGAGGAAACTGAAAAAAATGTGCACTCTGCTCCTTCTCGTTCACATAAAAAGGCAGTTGAGGAGCTAATATTCAAAAAGAAAGAAACTGTAAAGACAAAGGCTGTGGTGCCCTCACTTGTAATAAAATTTAAAACCAACTCTTTT
Organism: Pholis gunnellus; assembly: GCF_910591455.1. Lineage (NCBI taxonomy): Eukaryota > Metazoa > Chordata > Actinopteri > Perciformes > Pholidae > Pholis > Pholis gunnellus. Next base: position 18,787,776 of record NC_136534.1, on the reverse strand, counting down.
CTAAAATGAGCCAAAAATCCGTCTGGTGACAAATTGGGAGATTTAAAAGTAATCCTTCACATTTGTTCCCCCTCTGGCCGGGTGAACTGACAATACTCGGGTAGAGTTCAGGGTAGAAAGTGACAGAAGAGCCACTATTACTACATTCTACAGTGGGTTGTACGGTCAAATATGTACACTACAAGTGTGCCATTTTTGACCCCACTAAGGATGATTGTCAATATTAGTCGGGCCTTACATACGGCCCCTTATTTCCAACCCCATAGTCAATCAGGATCCCATTCAACAGCACCACGGCCCCACATAAAATACGCCAATGCAAATAAAATGAACATAAAATGGGATAAAAGTCAACTGTATATTATAATACAGAAAATCCATATAACGTGGACAAACCCCCTCCTCGTCTCCCAAACAATGTAAGGTTTCCTTATTCTAACAGGCCAGACAAGGGCCAGCGTGGACTTACAACTGCAGCTTATATTAAGCCCAAGCATGGCTACCTAAATATCCTTAAAAACAACCCCCACACCTTCCTGAAGCCGGCAGCCGAAGAAAGTGTTTTCTATTGGAAATGGTTCAAATCCAGGGAGAATAGCAATGCTGAGTGTTTACGTGGTTGTGTATATTCATTTCTTCTTCTTCTATTTGAAAGGGTTTGGAGCCAGAGGGGAGGGTGAGAGGGAAAAGAGCAGAGGGGAGAAAAGGAAAAATGGGGGAAGACAAAAAAAGAAAGGATGACAGAGGGATGGATGCTCAGGTGCTGTTGTTGATGGATCCGGGTGCTGAGCTGGGCTGGGCGGTACTGTCTGACACACTGCCCTCTGCAGGGGGAGAGAGGGAGCACACGTGTCACCAACACACAGGCTAACCTCAGAAGTAATGATAGACAGTTCAGTGTTTGTATTTTCTGATACACACCATGTGAGGCCGGCGATGTCTGTGCACGAGCGTGAGGAGGAATGAGGTTGGAGTTCAACTGGGGCTGGATAGACAGCTCTGAGAGAGAGAGAGAGCAGAAAAACAAACAAATGTTCAGTTAATCCATAAAATACGACGGGTGCATCGGAGGTCAAATACAAGAGAGACACGGAGGTGAACTGACCGACGGGACTGAAGTTGAAGAGGAGCGGCAGTTCCCGTCCGCTGGGCAGGCGGGTGTTGGGCTGACGCAGCTCTTCGAAGAAGGGGTGCGCACACGCCTCCAGAGGAGACAGCCTGGTCACCGGCGTGTATTCCAGCAGTCGAGAGCAGAGGGCGATGGCCTCTGGTGGGGTGCGAGGCTTAAACACCTGACGGAGGAGAGAAATTCAGCTTTACGTAAATCCAAAGACGTCGGCAACTCGGAGAGGGAGCACAGCCGGCGCTCTCACGCACGGCTCTTTGCAACAACAACAACAACAACAACAACTTATCTTATGAACGGCAAAAAAGCTGTTTAGATATTGACAGATATACACACTACAACTTCACACTGGTGTTTGTCTAACCACTATCCGTGATTAACACTTTCCAGTCGTGGGAACATACCTTTGTCCAAGGGTGTGCTTTGATCTGAGGGAACTTGAACTCTGTGTAGTTAGGGTTCATCTCTCGGATCTGCTCCCTCGTTGGTGTCCCCAGAACCTGAAACAAAAATGGAAATATGAACCACAATCATCGGTACGTCCTGCATGCCTGTAAACTAAATATACCTGTATTTAAATGTATTCAAATACTATATTTACATACTCGCACATTGATGTTTCTTTCATAATAGTTAATAGCAGTTTCTTGATGCTCAAAGCCAATACTGACGGCAGTTTCAATCTCAAACTTTAGACCATGACTCCGTTCAGCCGACTGTACCTTGATGATCTCTACTAGCTGGTCCACACCACTGTCCCCGGGGAAGATGGGCTGGCCCAGCAGCAGCTCGGCCAGCACGCAGCCGGCCGACCAGATGTCGATGTTGGATGTGTAGTCGGTGGCACCAAAGATGAGCTCTGGGGCGCGGTAGTACCGTGAGCAGATATAGGACACATTCGGCTCCCCCCGCACTAACTGCTTCGCACTAGAAGGCGGTAAAAATGGAGATGAAGCAGAGGAGGACAGTTCAGGAAGGGGAACGCCAGTCAACGTGAACCTCTCATTTCTCAGTGTGTCTGTTTTCACAAAACCACAGCATGAGAGCAGTCAGAGGTGAGAAAAACACATGACGGATGAAAACGGGGGAAGTCGAGGCTGAGAAAGAGATGGTCACACAAACAGACAGCCTGCTAAACATGCACGCCGAGACACAGACGGTGTCGACAATGGAAAGAACGATGGAGACAGACCGACGCGTCCGGAGGCGGAGTCTGGTACTGACCTGCCAAAGTCACAGAGTTTGAGGATGGCCGTCTCTGGATCCACCAGGAGGTTCTGGGGCTTGATGTCTCTGTGACACACGCCCTGGGAATGGATATAAGCCAGACTGCGGAACAGCTGATACATGTACACCTGAGGGTGGGGGGGGAGAGACAGAGATGGTTGGCATAAAGGTTTTAACAACTTTGACAGAATCATACAGATATTCCAGGAAGAAAAGATGAATTTGAGGATACCAAAGTTCACCGCTGTCATGTCTTTTCCCTGTTCTCATGTTAAGTTTAATACCTCTTTCATTATCATACTGGCCAAAGCATGAAAGTCTGACGGAAAACTAGGGACAATATGGCGTTGAATTATCACAATCCCAGCAGTAGATTACTATTCCTAATGAAATAAATAATTTACTGAATACAACTTGGACAAGAGGCAAAACAGGATAGATGCCATAACCAGTTGAAAATGATTCATTCTATTAAGTTAATTTACGTTTGTTTCAACTCTCAACTCCACTTTAAGTTTATAGATCTTTCTTCTAAATAAAATAGAGAAAAGACAAAATATTTCTGAAAAAACGAAAGAAAAATAAATTAAATGCAAGACTTTTGTTGTTGAGGAAACTAAATTCATTCAGACATGAGCTGGCTGTGTGAAAGGGGTGTGTGTGTGTGTGTGTGTGTGTAGGTTTTTCATTATGTGCCCTGATTGTGTTTTTGGGTGCACTGTGTAGGTCGGTGTGTGATGAAAGACACAGCTGTGTGTCTGATGCAGCCCGCAGTGCCGTGTTTCTACAACAAAACGACAATCCTCCCTGAAGACATGCAACTATCTTCACCTCCTATTTGACATTTGTCTACTCGTCCTCGGTCAATGGTGTCATTCTCGATTCACCCAGTTAAGTCTGCACCCATTTAACGTGGCTGTGAAATGCAGACCGTAAGCATCTTAATATGACAAATCACTCGTCATCACCATTATCGTCACTACTACCCCCATGATGCAGTGACAGCAGGCTGGCCGCCGATTACAAAACGATTACAGAGAACATGATGACTGAGAGGTGATGTTTAAAAGGGGGGGGGAAGAGGGAGAGGAGGAGGAGACTGGTGAGGAAGAGGGAAACAATGAGACCCAGGGGACAGGGGGGGGGGGGGGGGGGAGACCCCCAGACCGGCTGTGATAGAAGTATGTCGCTGGAGGACGCAGGGGCGACAGTGGAGAGAGAGAGATCAGTGTGCATCTCAAAGCCACAGGGGAGCAGCAGGCTGAGGAAGGGAAATGGGCCGTGAGACAGCTTTAACGTCCTCTCTGCTGATGGAGACACAGCGAACACACAAACACTCTCCCTTTTAAAAACAGGGAACCAAGTGTGTTACTAACTGATTAACTCCTCGGGGACCATCGTTCCCTTTCTGCTTTCAAATTCCTTCAACAGTGATCCGTCTGGGAAAAGCAAACAGGAAACTACTTGCTTGTTTTTTTTACACCCACAGGCAATTACTGAACAAAATGTTACTTTCATTTCCCGTTCAATTTTGTCAAAAATGTCTCAACGACTGATTCAACTCAATTGAAACAACTAGGACGATCTATCTAAATCTAATCCCTTTTATTATCTGACAGAGTGAGAGAGCGATTCCATGCCTGGATACAGACTGTGACTTAAAAGTTTCATCTTTTTAGCATTAAGTATTTACAGTAGTATACTTCTACCCATGAAAGCACCGAGAGCACAAATCTCTGCCAACGATGAATAATCCTCCAACTTGCGAAGCAGCTGCCTTTCTCACAAATAGTTCTGTATACGTGTGCGTCATCTAAATGTTTTCTACAAAGCAGCACATGTTTGTCTGGATGTCAGAGGTTCCCACTACTAAGTAACACATGCAGCATTATCAGTTACAGCAGGAACGAACTTCAGATGCATTAATCCGACAGAAAAGATCCGACAGAATATTTCCTTCTAGGATTATAACACTTTTAACTTATAATACATAGAGAAATCTCTGAATAACTGACTTGAATCAACCTTTGGATGCCTGTAGCAGTGTGGTGAAAGCAGTGCCCATGTACACAAGCTGTGTATGTGTAATGTTTAAATGTGTGCCCACCTTAACATAGATGATGGGGATGGTGGTCTTGGCTTTGTTGAAATGCCGAGCCACCCTGTACACCGTCTCTGGGACGTAGTCCAGCACCAGATTCAAATACACCTCATCTTTCTGGAAAGGAGGAAACAGAAAGAAGAGTGTATAATTAGAGGGCGACAATGAACTCTTAACTACGGTAAATCTGATGAGTAGAAAACAAACCAATCTCAAACAAACAATAACTATTGTAGCTGTATGCAATGATTAGTTTTATGATTGAAGATGGCAACATTCATCTCATGCTTTGCACTTATTAGCGACGAATATCTGAAGCAAACAATGATTGAATAAACATTTACAGTTGATGCCGGTCATTGACAGCATTTACACGTCATCGGTAATAAAAACAGATCTATAAATACGAGTGTAAACAGTTATTACTGATAAAGTACAATTGAGTGTAAACAATGTCAGACTCATTGACACCAATGTTATACTTAATTCATTAGCAGGGATACTTTTGTTTCTAGAGCAGACATTTTCTTAATGGTTATGGATCAAAAGTCAAGTTTGGCCGAAACAGCTCATGAACTTGAATTTTTAAAATATTGACATAAGGGTGTGAATTTTATGTACACTAAAGACCCGGATCAACTTGTCTGAAACATGTCTATGAATCATCATTTACTGGCTGGGTGTGGAGGCAGAGTGCTTCATCTAGAAACACAGAAAAAGGTGAAGTCAGGGCACACACACACACCTTCTCTCCACTGGAGTAGAAGAAGTAGCGTAGCCTCACAATGTTGCAGTGGTCCAATTTCCTCATAATTTGCAGCTCCCTATTCTGCAATGAGGAAAGGAAAAAGTAAGTGAAATGTAAAAAATGTTAATTGTGCAACAATATGACAAACTAGCACAGGTCCATAAGTCAGGACCATTACTGGAGCACATCATATTACTGTAACTATTTGACAGCAGGCCCGTGTAAACATACCTTAAACCTCTTGTCTTGGAGAACTTTCTTAATGGCCACCATCTCCTGGCTGTCGATGAGGCGAGCCTGGTAGACCACCCCGAAGGAGCCATTTCCTATAACCTTTATGTCTGTATAGGACACTTCCTGTGGGCGGTCGGGGCCCTGCCCGGGTGTGGCTACCACCGTCGTCACCTTGCCACTGTCTCCTGTGGACGAGAGCACAAATACGCCTCGTTAAAAAAAGATCCCGATAGGATTCAGAAGACTCGCTGCAACGTCATTTCCATGGGTGAAGTGATGTTAAGACATGTGAGAAACACAGTGATATGACTCTGTTCAGTTCAGCCTTTAAAACCAGAGTTCTTCTAACAAGCCCCCCCCAATCTTCTATAAATGGTTGTGACCCATGTGGTGGCTCCCCAGACTCACTCCACCGGCTGGTAATGAGCTGCTGATAGTTCCCGCGCTAGTCCCCTGGGTGAAACCAGCCCAAGCCCCTTTCATACTGGAGACACAAACATGACGCAGGTCTACTGAGCCCGCATTCAACCGGAGTTAGACCCACTCATACGAGGCCGCTGTCAAACATTAAATCACTCCGACAATATTCTAACCATGCTACAGCTAAATATACAATACTACTCATGTAATAACCAAATAAATGAAGAGATGACATTTGTTTCATGTTTTACTCGCAGCCAGCGTCTTTGCTCAGCTGGACAAATATCGCTGCATACGGCACATTTTTGGCAACATCCATTTACATTAAATTCCCAGTCCACATAGGAGAGCCTGGAGCACAATCCCTGCAGCCCACGTGTCACCCAATTCAGGACTAAAGTCTCAAAGTCAGGTCGAGTGATGTGTGTTGATGCAGATTGCAGGTTTAACCTTCATCTCAGTGTTTATCTGAATGGTGAATTGGTGTACACATTCCAATAATATATAGATAACCCAAGTATAGGTCGATGTACTCCCTGTGTAAGAGCCAGTTTAGTACATAGTTGTATTTAGTGCACTATTCTTTTGTTATCATCATGTTATAGATGTTCTGTTGGTATTAACATTCATACAACAGAGAGAGAGAGAGATATAGATATATATATATATATATATCTATAGATATAGATATATAGATATATAGATATATATATATATAGAATAGCATGTTATAAGCGGTATATTCTACAGTCATGTATACAGGTACATGTATTATCGTTAAATGAGAGGTTTACGGTCTGAGAGTAACTGACAGCTCTAGTTAGGGTGAAGTAGCTGCTCAGTGCTCTGTGCCCGCGTTAGGTCAAAAGTGATTTGACAAATCGGCACCAGAAGCAACGACACTGGGAGGGGAAGCGGAGCAGAGAGGAGGCCCGTTGCCAAAAGGCTTGTCAGAGCTTGCGATAAAAAATTGCGTGGACAGTAGCACACCCAGAAGTGCTACCATTTCCTGGGCTTGCTCACTTCGCCTGTCTCAACAGGACCCCTCCTGATCTCTAGTAGGTCTCCCAAGTCTCAAAATGGAGTCAGATAATGAAGCATTTTGGTCTCTCCCATAAATTGACAAAAGAAAAAAAATAACTTGAATTCATCAACTGCTATTTCTTTAACACTTAATAGTTGAATAAATTACAAATTAGGTAGCCATCTCCAATTGATTCTTAGTGACAAAAGACATCTCTATACGTTGCTATTTTTGAACTTTTCTTTTTTTCAAGGTTATCATGAAACGGCAGCCGGTAGCGTCTCCACATGATTGGCCTAGATGTGATCTCAGCCCTCAGGTCAGCAGGAAACATTCAGCTTTTGAGATCGGTCAAGTTTGGTTCATGCACATTCCTGTATCCTCTATTCCTGCTTCACAACACAATGCTCCTCTCTATCTCCTTTTAGCATCACTTTCACACTCTTTTCAAAACACGTTCGGTCAGAGGGGAGCACATTAAATATGGAGCAGCTGTGGCATGATAGTCCCTTGAATAATGAATTCAAAAAAATAATAAAAATAAGCACTTTGCCCAGCTGTCAGTGAATAGCTTTGGTTTCTAATAGCTGAAAGGAAGCCCGATGAGTAAGAGAAAAGGAATTAGTAGAGTGACTCTCATCACACCCACACTAATAAGCAATTAGATTGGTTACAAGTGGAAAACTCCACAGTTTTAACTTCAGCCACTGCAGGATGAAATAGAACAGGTCTTTTATCATGTATCGCCTATAGCAGCGGCATTCAATTAAAGTTCAACGAGGTCCAGTTAGAGAGAGCTTCCTCATGCAAAGGTCCGGAACATCACAATAATGTCTAACTTGTACTTTGATTTAGTGCCATATATATATTGAGTCAACAGTTGTATTAAAATCTGTATGTAGTCAACAACTGACTGTCAAATCAAATAAAGAACATTCAATTAAATTAATTCAATTCATTCAGGTGTGAAGTAAGAAAACACGATATTATATTTGTCTTATCTTCTAATAAGATACATTAGTGTGCAGGGACTTTATCTGTGGTTATTGAAACCACTTGTTTCAGCTCTATTCCTCTCTGTTAACATCATTGTTGGGAAGTGAATTAACATGTTAGGATTCTGATCGTATTGGGCTCTTAGATTGTTTATTATCTGTGATTTCATTTCAGATGTGAGTGGGTACGTTCACACAAAAGACCTGTGCTACGTCTCGTAGTGGCGCTTCACATTACCGCTTTTAATACGGAATACACACATTTGATTGGCTGAGTAGCATCACCTGAGATGATTTACAACGCATGTAATTGGTCGGAAAACTAGACTGCACAACTACTGAAGTTCATGTTCTTATACCACACAGACTCACGATCGCGCTCTTGCCATGCACTGATCTCTGAGGCGTCGACAGATACCAGGTGCTGATCCAATACGGTGCTCCTCTACATTTAAAATCTATATCACACTGCATGGAGCGGGATCATTTTTAAGTCAGGGAACATGAGGCCAGAGACAGCCGTGATTCCCGTGGCACCAACATACTGAGTCAGTGGCCCACCGAGAGACTGAATTTCATAATACTGGATTGGTCACGTCTCCACTGTCTTAGTATCTTAAGCTACATTTCTCACTGTCTTGATGAAAGATTACCTGAGGTGGATTCACGTACTTGACCAGCTGTTGGAACACATGTATAGACTAGTTCATATACAGCGGTTTAGGCATCCAGTTGAGTAGTTTGGTTAGGTTAAAATGAATTCACCATATGCTGGTTAATAAGAATATGCAACTCCGAACATAGGGATACTTTTGTGATTTTAATTTCTTCAAGGCTAACACACAACGTATAGTATTTCAGCTCTAGTTTGTCAAAAAACTATCTGTGCAAGATCAGACTGGACCGAGCACAACGCAACAAATGTTTACAAGTTACCTAGCTTCCACGTGACATTAATGAGGTCAGTACCACTAGATCAGTATCTGTACATCCCCACACATGACCATCTACCATGTTGCTAATAATACATGTGTATACGTGTGTCAGTTCAGGTTTTAAAAAAGGCAGGACAGAGGGAACTTGAGATTGTAAAGGTAACTCCACACATCCCAGTAACTAGTAGTTACCAAACCAAAAGATTGTCAGGTTGAACGATTAAAATGATGATCGTCAATTTGTTTGTTCCTATGGCCATATCAAGGCAATTTTAAATAACTTACTTAACACGCACTGAACACATACACACTGTGGAACAGGTATTAATGAGGTTTTAAAGTATTAAAACGTTTTTTTAGGTACAAACTGTAATGTGTCCTTTGCACAGAGTATTGAAAACCGTCTAAATCCCTCTTTTTAAATACTCTAATATTTGATCAGACCATTTCAGATTAAATCTTTTAGACTGTTTTAATTAGGACAAGTTCTAACAACTTAATTTAAAATGACGAAGGGGCTTTGTCGGGTAGAAAAGGCTTAAATCCCTCAACATACGGTATTGAACAAAGTACTGTTTTTGATTGTCGAAGACACCATCAAGTTGTTCCTGTTGACATGTTTTTCTCTTTCTGTTGTCAGACAACTGAATGAGTATTAATGGCTTGTTAATGCAACCTGTTAATAAAGAACAGTTATTCCTTCACTTCTACACTAAAAGGTATTGATCAGTAAACACTAACCAGAGGTTAACGGTGACATCTCTCTCGTGTGACTGGCAGTATTGGAAACATCCCAGTGAGAGTAGAGGTAGCAGAAAGTGACCTTCATATTATTGCTGCTACACAGCATCTCACCATGTCTGAGCAGCAGACAACATCCTCCCCCAAGCTCAGTTTTGGCCATGCATATTGATCCACTACAGAGGGCTTCGTTCTGGGTGTGAAAATATTTTCAGATTTAGTACCAATGTAGTCTAAAACAGCATTGTTGTGTTGTTTCTGCAGGGTCTAGGCACCTCCGACACAAGAACAACGCTTTAACGGAATGCAGAATATCCTGATGACCAAGACTGAGACATTATGAGAAGTGAGCTTATATTCCAAAGCAATGGATATGAATGAGCCAAATCACCTGATGGAGATCTGCTGATTGGCCGCATGCACGAACTTTAGTACAGATTTACTACAGAGCAGCAGGAGTTGACTTTGATCTTTGACTTTCAGTTATGTTCTTTCGTAGTCATTTCTCCTTTTCAAATAATCAATTATTGATCAAAACGTGTTGATATTTTCTGTCGGGGCCTCAAAAGATTCTCTTTCCAGTTTTGAAAATGCTATTTGACACGAGAGCTGTGATGCTATTTTCTTCCATCTCTCCCCGTCTGTCCTTCTGCACACCTCTGTCCAACCAGACAGATCTTCAGCCAACTGCTACCGCTGCATAGCTACATGACCCCTGAGCATTCTGTAAGTTCTTGTCATCACACCAGCGAAACCAACTGCAGGGAATTTGCTGTTGGCAAACCAGGGTTTCCAGTAGAGGTGTCAAAACAGTAAAGATAGTGACTATGTTCAACCATCAGCGTAAAAAGTAGCTACTTAAAGGAATAATGGCCTCCACGGAGGTGTTCAGCAACAGAATTCAATTGTCTTCCACTTAAAAAGGGTGCCGATACTTAAAAAGTTTACCAAACTGTTTCCACTATACTAAGCTAGAATTCTCACTTTCTCTGTGAACGATGACCTGAGGTGGATTTATGTACTGGACCAGCTGTGTAAAGACACTGATGCTTTCATATATGCATTAATATAGCCATCAAGGTAAGTGGTTGGATTAGTTTAAGGTTAGGTCACCACATGCCGGTTAGTCAGTAGTTTGGGATACTTTTAATGATTATAATTTCCATTTTTATTCAGGCAACCACACTACGTACAGTGTTGCAACCCTAGTTTTGCACACTCTATGGAAGATCTGACCTAACCGAGGACGACGCCTACAAAAAGTTAGACCTTATGATTTCCACCTGAAGCACTCTTTACAAACGTTAGCAAGCTAGCTAGCTTCTACATCTGACATTAATGACGAATATATTAGAGTGTCGGCAAACACCAACTCTATTCTTTGGTTACAATGCAAAAATAATGGTTAGGTAATGTTGCCGAAAACATTTACATAACGTTATTTACCGTCGAAATATCAAACAGCTTAGTTCAAATCGTGCCACCAGCAGCTAACGATAGCTATGCGATAAAAGCTCCTTGATCGCAATGGTTCCTTAATGAAAAACACAGCTAACGTTAGCCGGACAGCTAACTTAAGTTAGCTCACCAGCTAACAGCTTGGTTAGCTAAGGTTAGCTCCGCGACAATGATCGACACTTAAGTACACTCCGACACATTTCTCCAAATAAAATAACGTACAACCTGATAATTTCTGTTAAAATGTAAAGCGGGCTTATGATATAAATATAAAAATAATACTTACTGGGAAGTTTCAGATTCCCAAAGCTCGTCGAGCTGCTTCCACTGGCTTGTGAAGCCCCAGTCTTTCCTGTCGAGCTTCCACCGGCTACTGCTGATCCGGCACCGGCTGCAGCGGACCCGGGAGCTCCGGGAGGCTCAGCGAAGGAGCTGGTCCTGGGCCGCCCGCTGCCGCTCATCTTTATGTGAACTAAAGCCGGGGCGAGGTTGAACGTTAACGAAAGCCAGACCGGCACAAACTTCCGTTCTATATATATGTATTTTAATATTCGAAATAAATATAAACTACACTTACAGCGTTCTGTATAGGTTGCCCGTCTCCCCCTTTCTTCCTCTGTAGAACGGTGATGGTGGGGGGGACGGGGACTGGGGAGTTGACGCACAACGACGTAAAAAGCTCGCAAGGGTTGTTGGGAGAGTGAGTTCTTGGGGGTCTTCAAGCTAACGAAAATATGAACTCAAATTTAAAATAATCACGGTTGTAATTCGTGATACCTCAATGATACTGAAGCTTGGTTAAGAACATGTAGCCAACACACATTAACCTTTTTAATCAAAATCAAGTAAAAATATTTGTAAGCATACATTATTCTGATCATCAATTACTGTAAAAAAAGAAATTACAACAAAAAAAAAAACGTCTCGGGGGAAATTGTTAACCCTAACCCTAACGTTCGACAGAAAAACTACAATTCCCAGCAGGAATGCACAGTTTATGATTGACAGCCAGTCTGTCCAATCACATCTCCTGAAATATTGACACTACCGCATTGGGCACGGCTTCGTATCACACGAATGGAGGCGATCAGCGGGCAAACGTTTCATTTCACTCAATGAAATGCAATTTCCCACGGACACTTTTCAAATGTCTGCATCGCCATGCCACAGATGGTGATACGGGACTAACAAAAAAAAAAGAGACGAAGAAGAAGGCGTACGCCCGTGTGAGCGAAAGGGTGATGATGACTACACGAGGGATTGTCCAACGAGAGTAAATGAGAGGTAAAGGGAAAGAAGGGCCCGCCGTCGTAGCCGGAGAGCTTCGGGGAAAAGTGGGTAGCGCCGCCTGACGGACCGCCAGACGAACCGGGGAGCAGCCGTCAGGAAACCGCGGTGCCGAGAAAACAGGTCTGCGATATCGGAGGGAGCGCCGCCAACAGCTCTCCATACGCTATCACACACTGTAAACATAGATAGGAATCACGTTTAGTGTGGAGAATCGTACAAATGGTTAGCGAGGATCTAGTGAGTGGTAGTCGTACTGTTAGCATTAGAGGGCCTCCATTTAGCTAACGGCTGAAAATAGCGATGTTTGTTTGCGGTACTGTTCCTTGATATCTGTGTAGACACTTCATGACACTGAAACCATGTATTAACCATTTGATTGCTGCTACACAACTGCTGATTTAATATGGATACGTTTTAGTTTAACATGTTTATTTTTTATTTTTTTTACCTCAGGTGCTCTGACACTGACCTTAATTGATTGGACACAGACCTCATCACCTGTCATACATCATCTTTCATGATACACTTGCATCCTACACAAAAACACACATTTTAATACACACACACACAGTACCAGCATGGCCGAGCAGCAGCAGCAGGAGGAGGAGGCAGCAGAGGGTGTGTACGTGGAGCACCAGTACATGTGCAGTGAGTGCCACCAGCTCTTCAACACCCTGGAGGATGTGCTGATCCACCAGCAGATCCACACCGGCCAAGAGGGAGACGGGGAGGTCATGACCATCCAGGGCATCGCAGAGATGGGGCAGAACCAGCAGTACCAGTGTCTGGAGTGTGGGGCCCTCCTCATGAACCCAGAGGAACTGCTGCAGCACCAAGAGATGCACATGAGAGAGGCGGGGATGGAGGTGGAGCATCAGGGTGAGAGATTCGATCGTGTGTAATTGATGCAACGGAAGTGAATGTATGACTTTTTATAAGGACTTTTTTTTTGTTTTTTGCTGACTGACTTTGTGTATGTTCCCCAGAGCTGTGTGAGGTTTTGGAGACTGAGGAAGGGTCTGAGGGTCAGATGTCTGGACCGGTTCAGTACCAGTGCCTGGACTGCCTGGCTCTGTTCGACTCACCTGAGACCTGGCTGGAGCACCGGCGGACCCACAGTAGGAGCAGTACACACAGTAACACAGAGATTGTGGTAAGGGAGATTTATTTAACATTCGAATGACTTTAAAACAATGTTTGTTCTTATCTGGGATTTAGAATTCATTGAACTTTTTACTGCATGAATACTACAGTAGTCTTTCTGTTATTGTCAGTCATTTTGCTTCCTAAATTGAACGCAGTCGTACCAAAAGCTGATGAATAAAGTGTGAATATTGGGCTACAGGAGTTAATGATGGTTATATTCTGCAGACCCATTCACACCATAGAACTAGATTTATGAGTGTAAAGTGCATTGTCATTCTTTGTTGAGACTATCAAAGAAGAGTTTGTGTGCATCCGACCGACAGACGTGTAATAACACGGAGTCGAGTCTCATTATAGAGTGAGGCTGATAATGGAACAACTGTAAATCTGAGCAGTTAATCTGCTAACAGCTGGATTTTACTCGTAGACTTTCCACTGTGCCGAGTCATCCGCAAGCACAGCTCAAAATCTCAAAGACGCGTTGTAGTTTTTGAGTTTGTTTCATTTGGGTCAAGCCCTTACTGTCAGTGCCTTTTGCTATTCTAAATGGAGAGCGATTATCAAACATTGCTTAATTTCTGCAGCACCACATTCACCGAACGTAAAAATATAACAAGCCGTGTTTTCTTTGTTGGCCCTTGCAACAGGAGTATGTGCTCCAGCCCGATGGCACCATCACTCCACTGAACAATATGCAGAACTACGTGCTGAGTGAGCAGCAGGCCGGGGAGATCTTGGCACAGGTACTTGGGATCATAAACCCCTCACAACAAGAGGACATGAGAACATGATAACGGGTTTTAAGGTTTGTACATTGCTGTGTGTCTGCTCCAGGTACTCGCTCAGCAGCAGCAGCAGCAGCAGCAGCAGCAGCAACAGCAGAAGAAACTTCAGTCCAAACCTGCTGCATCGTCCCGCTCCGCCCTGATGCCGCCAGTGACGGCCCTCCCTGGCTCTGCCACCATGCACCTGCAGATTCTCACGGCTCAAGCTCTGGCAGACAACTCCAGCGCCCCCGGGCAACGCCGCTCCAAGCTGCCCCCCCTGTTGCCCGCAGTGGGCCGAGGATTTTCTTCGGGAAAGCTGGGGGTCCTGGAGAACGGGGACCAGAGACTGGAGTTAAGGTTGGCCCCCAGTGTCCAGGATGACACCCAGCAGCAGCGGCAGCAGCCAACAGAGATGGTGGTCATCCACCCGTATGAGTGCTCAGAATGCTCCCTTCTCTTCCAGACCCCGGAGGACTTCCTCCAGCACCAGGGAGAGCACTTCCTGGCTCAGGACAAAGAGAGTGGAGAGCCAGGCGTCATGAGTGGCTTCGAGGAGGTGCGAGGGAGGGAGGAGACGACGGAGAAGGTGGAGGACGTTAGGATTAGAGTGGCGGAGAAGAAAGCGGCGGTCTGGGCCAAGTCCCAACAGTGTGAGCTCTGCAACCGCACCTTCACCTCCGTCAACAGGCTGGCTGCTCACAAGCGCGTGCACGAGCAGGGCACGCACGAGTGTCCGGAGTGCGGCAAGGTGTTCAAGAAGGCGACGTCGCTGCAGACGCACATGCGCACACACTCGGGCGTGGCCAGGTACTTGTGTGTGGACTGCGGCAACGGCTTCACCACTGAGATGACGCTTATCATGCACCGGTAAACACACCACAGCAGTCTACGTAACAGCTGACATGAACCTTTAATTCTTCTTCGGTCTGTTTCACCTTTTCCTCCTGGTGTCTTACAGGAAGTCCCACATTGCAGATCCCCTCCACAAGTGTCAGTTCTGCAACAAAACCTTCACCAACATGACCAAGTACCTCTACCACCGTAGAACCCACCTCAACCGGGACTCATCAGGCACACCCGCCCCTGTCTCCATGGTAGTAAAATAAGCATACCCCTCCCCACACACACAATTACGTCCGCAACCTCAAGTTAGTATATCATTTCAATTTGGCATGTGCTTGTTTTCTTGTTTTCTTTTCCGCAGGCCTCAGCTCCAATAAGAGCATCTCCCTCTGCACTTGCCATCCTCCAGAGAGCCAGAGAGAAGAATTCTCTCACCGATGAGGCGAAGCGCAACCTGCTGGCCCCTCTCTCAGAAGACGAGATGGAAAAAATGGGGGAAGATCCAATGCAGAGTTCTCAGAGCAAAGTGGTAGGAGGTGAAGTGGAAAAGCAAGCGGAGGACACCAACATGGAGGTGACTGCCCCGCTTGAAGGCAACACCGATGACCCGCAGCAGGCGGAGGAGGCCACCGAGTCTGACTCGGCTACAAACCATGCTCCCCCGGACGACGCCGGTGTTTTGGTCGCAGCTGACGCTGCTTCAGCTGCTTCAGCTGCGACCAAAACATCCGACAAAGGGCCCTTTTCTTGTCGTTCGTGCCCGAAGACCTTCCCCTCCCAGCTGCAGCTCGTCCACCATCGACGCAAGTCGCACGTCACCGAGCGCAGCTTTATTTGCGGCATCTGTGGCAAGTCTTTTAAGAAGCAGATCCACGTGCGCAACCACATCCGCATTCACACCGGCGAGCGGCCCTTCCAGTGTTCCGACTGCGGCAAAACCTTCTCGTCTCTCGCCAATCTGATGAGGCACAATCTCATCCACTCCGGCGTGCGACCGTACCGCTGTGACGTCTGCCACCGCTCCTTCTCGCAGTCCTCCAACCTCCGCCAGCACAGCCTGCTGCACGCCAACGCTGCGACACTGGGCTGCCCGGACTGCCCTGCCACCTTTCGCTGGCCCACCAAGTTGGCGGCGCATCGCTACACCCAACATCCAGGGGCTCCGGCCCCTTTCCCGTGTCCCCACTGTGAGGCCGGCTTCCTGACCAGGAGACAGCGAGACGGCCACTTTCTGGAGCAGCACCCCACTCTGGTGCAGGCCGGAACAGGGATCGAAGCGGGCAAAGAGACGGACAACCAAGCGGAGTCGGGCAAAGATCTGACCTCGGTGGCCTCCACCTCAACCACAGCGGAGACAGAATCAGGAGATTCGGCCAGTGTCGGGCGGGGGGGCCAAGATTGTAATATTTGCGGGAAGAAGCTCAATTCTCCCGCCAATCTGCGACTCCACAGACTGAGCCACTTCGCCTTAGGCCCCGGGCGGCCGCGGCGCACTGCCGGGAAGCGGCCCAAAGCCCACCAGTGTCTTATCTGCGGCAAACTGTTTGTGTCGTCCTCCGGAGTCGCACTTCACCAGCGAGTCCACACCGGCGAGCGGCCGTTTCCCTGCCAAGTGTGCGGCAAGCGCTTCCGTCAGAACACGCACCTGCGAGAGCACCTGCGCACGCACTCGGGCGAACGGCCATTTCGCTGCGAGGTGTGCGGAAAGGGTTTCATCCAGAGTATGCACCTGGCTGAACACCGGCGGACGCACACGGGCGAGCGGCCGCACGCGTGTCCGCAGTGCGGCAAAGCCTTCAAGACCTTCTCCAACCTGAGGAACCACAAGAAGACCCACGCCCGGCAGCAGAGGCTGGACGAAGAGGCCGCCGCCCAAGCCGCCGTGGAGACCAGCTCTGCCGTGGCAGTGGTGGACGCTTCGGCGGTGGAGCTCGCTAACGGGCAGCCTCAGCTAATCCAGATCCAAGCCTCCGATCTTCAGCAGGTCAGGATGTATATCCTTCTTACGTTTTGTCTGTGTGCTGTCTGCTGTTGGTTGAACTAACTGTGTATCCGGTTTCTCTCCTCTTAGACACAGGGCACTCCCACGATCATGTGCAATGAGTTTGGGGAGACCATAGCCATCATTGAGACCAGCGAGGGAGGCGCGCTGCCTCTGGAGCAGGCCTTGGAGATCTACCACACGGCTCTGGAGAACGGCCTCGCCATGGACGCGGGCTTTATGGACGAACTGCAGCTCCTCTGAGCTGACAAAAGAAATAACTGCCAAGTGGACGAGTTCAGTATTAGTCTCGATCCGGACTCTAACAAAGACGAATTGACTACCGAGCGGTCGAGTATCCAGTTCAGACTTACTAGAGCTGGACTAAACGGATGTGAAGTTCAGCAATCAGACCAAAGTAATTCATCTTCCATCTTTTTACAAAGCTATGAGAGGGATCAGTATTAAAGTTTATTTAAATGATGCATACTAAAATAAAGGATACGGCATTCATGAAGAATAAGGACTATTGGTTGTGCCTCAGATGACATTTGTATGATTCATTTTACCATTTATATGAACTTGATGTGACTTTTCTTCTGTTTAAAGGTTCAGTCGTGCTGTAAATAGGTGAAATCAATAAATGTTTTTTCAAGGCGATACACATTTGTGACCCACGCGCTCATGCAACACCACCGTGTTAAAGTTCACATAGCTCGACTCAACTGTACGCTGGAGAGATGATGTGAACTTCATTACATTTTTAGAAGGCGCTGGACAAACACGATGCTTCATTTTTAACATTCTTGAACCACGTATTGCGTCTCTGCGTAAAGAAAAACCCATTTTTCACATGGCCAGCGATACAATCACTTTAATTGAACACCTATTTTTATTTGCATACTGAAAGATACAGATACAAACTTAAGATATTCATATAAATTCCTCTCGTATACTGGAACAGTAAAACAAGGAGTATAACACAAAAACATTAATAGCCATATTTATTGTTTTTTTTCCCCCATTTCATTTGTTTTACCTGCGTTATCGGGTGTCTTAAAAGTCAACTCATGTTCAATGACAGATTTTTCCTTAATAATATAATGAGTCTACAGACTCTACAGTAATTATTTACAACACAACCAAGTATTAGATCCTACCAGCTCTTTGATTCATTACCCTCCCCTCACTTCCCCCAGTTTTCTCTCCGCCTGCCTAAAAAGGTCCGGAGAGAGCAGTAAAGTGACAAAGGGAGGAAAGAAGGGAAGGAAAGAGGCAGAGGAAGGAGAGTACAAGTGTTGAGGCTATAAAATCAAACTTAGTGGGGAGGAGGGGGGGGGGGTTGTCTAAAAACATACGGCTTATTACTGCTGAAAGAACAGAAAGGTCCACGTCGTGTTCGTCGTCCTCTCTGTAATGAACAATAAAAATAACTGCACCGCAGGTACTCGCTGAGGTGAGAGGCCAGTCAAGGGAAGACGAGAATGGAGGAACTGTACAAGAGTCGAGCAGCTTCTCTCGCCTGCCTCCAAAATGATTAAAAAAAAGAAAATTGTACAATAAACCAACAGCTGGCAGAAATAAAGGAAAACATCTGCCAGCAATGAGAACAGAAGTAAGGATCGGGGTTCACTGCAATGATATGAGGAGTAATAATCATAATAATAACCATAGGAATAGTACAACAACAACAAACTGAATATGACGACGTTAAATACAAATCAAATTTAAAAAAAAAAAAAAGTTGATAAAACTGCTTGGCAATAGAGGATGAAGGCCTTATCAGCCTGACCTCTACGACTAAGAGCCAGGATGTGCCCGTTGACTCTGACCCGCCTCCTTCCTTCATGGCCAGCGACTGAGAGGCACAGGAATGCTCGGTTCCGACCTACTGGCATGTGCTCGGGTCAATCGCAAGAAAGGGAGGACACGGCCGGACAGGTAACCGCAGGAATGATGGCACTGCCGGAAGTCCACTTTGAGTTTCAGTCAATTTCTCAGTCACTCCTGGTACATCTCTCCCCTGAAGGTCTACATGTGGACAATAAAATGGAGAAGCAGCTCTTTCCAGGTCCAGAGCAATAGTTCTCTTGTTGATTCAAATGGTTTCCGGCTGTTGAGGGCCCAGCCCCCTAATGTCAGCAGAAACAAGACACGAGCTGAGAACAGTTCAGTCTAAATACAGGGTTGTTCCTCACGCAGATACGTACTGCTTTACTCTTCTAACGCTATTAAAACAAATATCAAAACATATAATGTTCTTGTTTTAAAGCCGCTGACTTCTCATCGTCTCTCAACGGGTTGAGCAGGTCTCTGCGTCCCACAAAAACAAGAACCCTCTATTCTTCAAGGCAAATGAGTGCAGCTGTACACAATGGTCCTTCGTTCACTGGCATCAATGGGAGCGTTTCCCACGGAGGTTAATACAGAGTACGAATTCAAGTGTGGTAATTAAGAGTTTGCAGTGTGTGTGTGTGTGTGTGTGCATTGTGGTGGTGTCAGGAAGTAGTTCTTGTGCCATGGGGGTTTCATGCATCTTACCGAAAAAATAAAAGTCCCAACATTGCATAAAAACATCATTCCGTCTCATCGTTTGGGTGCTAAGAATGGAAGGAAACCAGGATCAGGCCAGAGGAGGGTTAAGAGTGTGGATTAAAGTAAGTGTGTGTATGTGTGTGTGTGTGTGTGGGGGGTGGAAAGGTGCGACTTCAACAGTCACTGATTGGTCAATTTCATTTGTCAGCATCCCTCATCTAGAAGACTCCTGTGAATCCCGAGGATCCTCGGGGCTCCCCTCGGTGCCTTGCTCCACGTCTTCATCCTGCAGGTCCCCACCTCCCCTCATGGACCCTTCTCCTGACTGGGAGCCGGAAGGTCCAGGGAGGGGGCCGAGTGAGTCAGGGATGCCCAAAGCGGAGACATCGGAGGGGGCAGCCGTCTGCATGATCTTCTGCCGCACCTCCCTGATCTTCAGCTGCAGACACACCTTGGTAGGAAAGATATCGGAGTATCTCGCCTGGAAGGCTGCAGTGGCCTGAGCTAAAGACACGACAACAAAATATACCCGACAGGAATCAGCAAGTGTGAATTAATTCGGAATATGCTTGTAGACATACTGTAGTGCGTGTTCTTATCTTACCTGAGGGAAAGAAGCCCTGCTCCTGGAACAGCTGCATGACCAGCGCTCGCCTCTGGTCCAGTGTTCGCCTCAGGGAGGAGTAGGGCACCTTATCAAACTCCATGTCGGTCAGGATGTCTTCTCCGTCTGTGGCTGGGTGAGGGACAAACATGTGGAGAGGACGAGTCTTTAGGGAACTTGTTACAATAACCTTTTTTTTAATGTAGTTTATGTCCCTTCACTGTGTACATACATACGAGAAAGGACCTTAAATGAGACACATTGAGACTCTTAGCACTGCCCCGTGTGTGTTACCTGCTCTGTCAAAGGTGAAGATGTCTCCCTCACACTTGGCGGCACTTTTCGGCGTGTTGGGCTCTGAGCTGCAGCTTGAGCGCCGCCGACTCTTCCTCTTAGGAGACACTTGCTCGTCAGTGGCTGAGTCCAAATCTAGAAGCAGCCAGAAGAAAAAAAAAAGTGAATCAGCGGAGATCAAATCTCCACATTTATCAGGATTCATCACAAAAATCCGTATGGAGCGTCATGCAACTCAACAAACAGTCAATAAACACTAGAGATAGTTCTACCTTTTGCTTCCTTAAACAGCAACTATTTGCCGAATAAATGCACAGTCATGACAGTCACTGCAGCTCTTCTACAGTACTCAGTTTAAAAGCATGTAGTCAAGAGTATCATGAGAGTCAAACCTGTAGAGTTCTTCCTCTTGCGGCGATAACTGCCCAGAATGGCGCGTGGTGAAGTGGCCAGACTCTGCAGGGTGGGTGAAGGCAAAACCTCCTCAGGCCGAAACTCCGGCAGCTCCGCAAAGCGCTCCTCGAAATACACCTCTGACAGCACCCTGCCCGACCAACACACACACACACACAATATACAGTATATACACACCGCCCAGCAAAGGTTTATGCAAACCTCACTACACACAAGATTCATAAAGGTGTTAACTCACTTGTCTACCGAGTCAAAAGTCTTCTTAAGTGGTGGTGGGCGCGCTTTGACTTTTTTGGTTGGAGGAGCCTCTTTGTCGGCCTGTGGGGGGGGCAGGGTCGGTTCTGTGGCTGATGCAGGGGGGGGAGGGGAGGAGGGGAGGGACTCCTTCCATCCAGTCTGCACGGAAAGTCGAAATGAGCAGTTATCTATAAGACACATCTCATTTCACGACAAAAACCTAATTGCTGTGGGCTATCCTGCATTGCATTTGATTTCCAGTAATTATTATGTCGGAAGCGGCTACATCTCCAGTCTGATCTCAAGCGCACAGCTGATAGGTACGCGATTCCTTTACATGATACCAATATCTGGTATAATTGCATTATGTTCGAGCTTGTGTGTGGTGTTCTTCTCACCTCTTTGGTGGTTGTGCTTTCTCTGTGTTGTGTGTCAAAGGAGTCGGCAGCGCTGGAGCCCTCCAGGGGTCGGTCACAGGACGGCAGCTCCTCAGCGGGATGCCCCGCCAGCTCAGCATCAAAGGAGAAGCGACTGGTGGCTGCAGCTACTCTCTCCTTCTCCCTCTCTCTCTCCCGCTCCCTCTCCCTCTCCCGCTCCCTGTCTTTCTCCCGTTCTCTCTCTTTTCCTCGGCCTCCTCCTTCATAGCTGCCTACGGGAATGTTCGCCAGCGTTGCCTTCACCTTCTGAGGGGTCCTGACTGGAAGCTGGCTTAGTTTCGGTGTACCTGGTGCACTGCCTGTAAAAACGGAATGAGGAAGACAAGTTTAAAATAGAACATCGACAAAATAATTCCCTTTCAAATTAGAACCACGTGAATCCAAAACGAGACACGCAGCCGTACCAGGTGTCTGGATTGGAAGAGGACTGCAGGGCCTCGTGGACACAGCTGAGCCACTTGGAGGTGCCACTGAGCTGCAACTGCCGGCGGTCTGCCTCTCCAGATGTCTGTCCGAATGCGTCAGCAGCTCCGCCTGCCTCTCAGCCGGTCTGTCAGCCTGTCGATCTGCAGGTCTGTCCGGCGGCAGGTGCCTGTCTGCCTGCCTGTCCGGATGGGGCTGCGGATGCGGGTGTGTGATGGTGCTGGGGGTGGCCGTGTGTTTGGACAGGATGTGGGGGGACACGGTGGAAGGGCCGGAGATGGAGTACACCACGCTGGGGGGTACCGCTGTCATGGAGACCACCCCTGTCGCCATGGTGACGTTAGGAGACGGAGGGTAGATGGCGGTGACTATCTGGCCCCCGGAGCCGGAGCCGGGGGCCGAGGGGGGGGGCTGTGGAGACTGAGCTGTGGCCAGGAGAGGTGGCTGACCTGAATGAAGGGAACAGGACCAGGAAGACAAATGTTATTTGTGTTACATATAAACACGTGTATAACATGTTCACTTGGCTGCCTTATTCCTGATTAATATCACAAAGTAGTGATTCAGTGATTCAAATTGTTATAACCTGTGAATGTTTTAGGACGGTGAGGTATTTAACTAGACCTACTGGGATTGGTTTAGCACATGAAGAACAACTGACCAGCAAAGATTCTGTCAAACAGACGTGAATCTAATCAAGAGACACGCAAGTTAAAGTAGAAGCATTGTTCATCAGATGGCAGATGTTAATGTTAAAACTGGTGCAGTTGATTCATTTTATTTCATGAAAGAATACATTGTCGGTAAAAAACTGTTGTAACGGAGGGCAGACTTTATTTCCCCAGTATGTTTGCGCTAACGGCGTTAAAGCAGCTTGGAGACACACATTGACCCAGTTTTGTGTTTTTTTTCAGAGGGGGACAGATGATCTTTAGGGGCAGACAGCAGGTCAGCAGAAAGAAGATCATCATCATCTGAAAGCTAGGAACCTGAAGATTAATTTGAGAAGCAGCTCAGTAGTGCGAGTCAAGCTGTTCTAATCAGAAATAAATATGAATCAATAATTCCTCAATTAATAAATCAAAATAAATTGTGAAACTGTAGAAGGGTTTAGAACATTATGATGGAAGTATACGATGGTCATTCCCATACCTACTTATGTCTCATAATGTTTGGGTTGAGAGTATTTGTTACACAGATTTGGTGCTAAATTTACAATTTTTTTTTTACCATTTGAGAATTGATATAAATGATTAAGAATCCTTATAAAAATACCAAATGAATTCACGAAGAGAAAAAAAAAAAAATCCCTGCGGAGAGTTCGTATCAAAGACTTTAGACATTTGCTCTCAGGTGAGCACTTCTGTTATGCAAACTGTTACGAAATAGGTCATTTCATACAAATGGTCTCACTCCAATGAAATGGCTAATATGAGGACTTGCCAGAACCAATGAGCTCTCCACAGCACTGACCTGCAATCAGTGGCTGAACCAGCGTCTGACCCGGCGGTGCGATAGCTGTGAATCCGAGTGTGGCCAGGGGCGATTGCACGTATGCGGATCCGGGCACCGACAGGCTGGTGGAAGAGCCCGTCGTGGTGGAGACCAGAGGCAGAGTGGAGGAGACCCCTGGAGTGGACTGGACATAAGTGATCCTGGACGAGGAGGTACCGTAAAAAGGGAGGAGGTGATTAGAGGAAAGAAATATGAAGAGAGGGAGAGTGAAGATGGCATTTTGTTTTGTCACGACAAAATGTGAATAAAGGTGACAGAGAGTGTTTATTATAAGAAGTTATTGTACAATAATGAGCCAGAACAGGAACAAAGGGAACAGACACATGATTAGAAAGAAAGAGGAAGACATAAGAGAAGTGCTGCAGTGAGGGTCAGTGGGTGAGTGTGCATCACATCGAGCAGCACTGGATGACTAGTGCTATAAGAGTGTGTGTGTGTGTGTGTGTGTGTGTGTGTGGAGCTGAGAGGTAGTGTGGGGGTGGCAGGCAGAGGCAACTTGTGCCACCAGCAGCATGACTAACACACCCAGAATAGAGCTGCACTGCTGCAGCTGCACCCCTGCTGCAGTTTTTGTTTCTCGTACATTGTTCTCTCGCTGCGCTTTAAGAGATATGAACTTCCTTATACATGGTATCATTTATCAAGAACCCGAATGTAACTGGACTGACTTCAATCCATAAACTACAAGGAAACCACGTATTTATTCTAAACACCTTTTAAACTGTAATCAGCAAAATATAACGACCTTGTTTGAAACCGTGGTCGGCATGAAGTGGCCTGTTTGGAAAGATACTTTCATCATCTGTCCAATGAGTGAAAATTGTAAATATTCTTTTTGATTGTTTTCTATTTTGGGGGTATATAGACAATTTCTGAGCATGTTCCCTCAATTTCCGAGAGTGGTTGCAGGGAAATTATATTTGGTTAAGTGATGTTTACTAGTTTTCAGGAAATTCAGAATCACTGCAATGCCCATTAGTGGCTTGCTGTCTCCCATTTAATGAGTAGTATATTCGGAAATATGCTTCAATAGCACAGCGCCAAAGCAATAATGGGGATCAGAGCTGGTCCATCTTTCTCATGTTTGCTCTTGTGTTGAATCCTTTTTCTAAATATTTATTCTGGAGCATGTAGACAGGACATGCAAGCAGCACACCTGATCCAACTCCTTTCTGAAGCACTCTGTGAATACATTCGAGGAGATAATCCGTTGGATTGATATCACACAGAAACAAATATTTGGCTCATATAAAACTTGAAAGAAAACTGCCAATGATGACACCTCTACTGAGATCCACATGGTAGGATGAGTGAGGCGGGCATATGTTCATGTCAGAGCTGAGTCAAGCTTTACTGGCGCATCACTTGTTTACATCCCCTTTCAGCCATCTGATCTGTAACCTTGCTGGGTTTAATCATCTCCCTAAAATTTGGCTCGTGTACAGTATTTTGTTGGTGAAAGGGTTTATTAGACAGATTTGATTTCCGTGCGCACATGAAATGCTAATTAAAATGTATTACACAGCTATCTTAAGAGGGCGGCATTAGACGCTTGATTCGATCACAACATTGTGTTTTGAAAAACACTAAATACTGCAAACATAGGAGCAACATGCTGAAATGTTTACTTACAAGGTTGAAGTGCATTTCTGAAAGAGCCTTTGTACTGTGAAAGGTGGGAGGGTTTCACCTCATCCAAATAAAACATTTTGCGAGGCAGGCAATGTCAGAAAAGCTTTTCACGGTCAATTTAGAATAACTGTTGGGGCTGAAAACTAATTTGCACTCTTTGCTGAGTTTATTCTGGTGCACCAAAGTGTTGCCGTTTAGCGTTTAGCACAGACTATTGGTTAGTTGACACAGTACTCTTGTTCACCAGGAGTTATCAAGTCAGCAGTGGAGAGCAAAAGCACAAAGGGGCGGTGTTGAAGGTTCAAGAGGTAAAAGGATCCATATTCATTCTTTCACTGTGTTTTGTTGGTCATCGTCTACCTGGTGGGAGCTGGAGGCAGGAGTACAGCCTGGGAGGGGGCCGATCCTGGAGCCACCACAGCAGCAGTGCCCACCGTTACAGGGAAGGTGCCAGGGTGGACCGCTCCACCGTGGGACAGCTGGGACTGGACCACAGGCATGGGAGCTATTTGGATGATCTGGCATGGGAAGAGGAACCCATAAAGAAAGGAATAGGACAAATGTACAAACGGGCAGGGCTAGTGGTGAGCTAATCATCCCTTTTCACTTAGCGTTATTAAAGTTCTCATGCCAGTGTTTCCACTGAAGTGCTCGCTGACCTTGCTTCCCGTCTGAGCACCGTTCTGGACCGGAAGAGGCGGCGCAACAATGGGAACCTGCTGGGCTGGTGCTGTCCGTACTGTTGCCATCGGAACAAGCATTTTGCCCTGGAGCACTGGAGACTGTGTGTGCACTGAGGCGAAGAAGGACAAAGAGGGAGAGTGGGCATTTTATTAGAAGTAACAACATGACTATACTCACTTACTGTGACGATTGCAGTTCTAAGACTCTCACCTCTCATTCCAGGGCTGACCACTCCTACTGCTGAGCTGGACGAATACCCCGTCAGTGAACTTGTCATCTGCTGCCTTCCATTGGCCAGGGACATGTGTGTGGGTGGAGCTGTGGGCAGGTTGAAGATACTGGTTGGATGGCTGAGCTGCTGAGGTGGACTCTTTGGGTTGGCGTTGGCAGGTAGGGTGGGCAGGATGTACTGAACCTGCGTGATGGCCTTACCCCCAGGGGACCCTAGGGAGGAGGCGGGAAGGAACTGGGGCTGAAGCAGGGACAGAGGCAGGGGCCCGTTGGTTTGGCTGTGCGGTACTGAAACAGCGGAGGAGGAAAAGGCCTGCTGCTGGGAGGGGTGGTGGTGGTGGTGGGAGGGTGTGATGAGCTGTACAGCGGGTTGAGCAGACAGAGACCCTCCTAACACCAAATTAGTCACTACACCACCAGGGCCAACGCCTGCACCCAAAGGATTAGGTGACGATGAGGAGTAGTACCCACCCCCTGTGGCTGGAAGCCCTCCTCCTGAACCAATCAGAAGGTGTGGCTGCTGATGGGGAGTCAGGGACTTCCTCTCTGGCGGATGCGGGCTGGATGTGCCTCCATCTCTGGTTCTGCTGGCGATTGGGAGGTGCGTGCTGATGACAGGGCGCATTACATTGGTCACCACCGTAGACGCCACTCTGACAGCGCCAATCCCCATGAGGGGGTTCAGCCCCAGGGAACCTGCTGATGAGGTAGTGGAGATGACCGAATGGCCAGAAGTGAGGGAGAGAGATGTTGCTTGCACTACTCCTCCGCCGCCGCCGCCGCCGCCGCCGCTTCCTCCTCCTCCTCCTCCTCCTCCCTCTCCCCCAAATGTGTCCTTACTCTCTCCCTCTCCTCTTTCCTTCCTCCTGTGATCTGAAAACCCTCCCCCTCCTGATCTCCCCTCATCATAACGCTTGCTGCTGGGGTAAGAGGACAGTGAGACACTCCTGCCATGAGGGGTATGGTGTGAGGAAGACGACAAGGCAGAAGAGCAAATGACTGGAGCAAAAACTCTCTGAAAAAAAAAAAGACAAAGAGATACAATTATTTAGAGAAAACAACATAATTAAATACTAGAACAGGAGTAAAAAAAGATTGTTCAAACAGGTTACCTTCCGATCACTTTCGTCTCCAGAACCGTTCTCACTGTCGCTGTCAGTCACCCGCTCCTTACACTTGAGGTCTATGGAACTGCTCGGATAAGGGTCCTCTGTGGAGAAGAGAAACACACTACAGCTACACTTGACAATCCTTGCAATTTATAATCCGATCAAGTCAGATGTACTTAGTGTCTGAAACAGCACTTAATGCCACCGGATCTTTAGAATCAAAACATGGAAGTGGTCAAAAACTGGACTCAATTTAGCCACATTAGGAGCTAATAAGAATTCAACATGCAGTTGCTGGAAATGTACAAAGTGGGTCAGAGTCGCAGGAAGCAGTGTGCTATCAATTGTTAACTAATCTAATCTAACATTCGGCTTCACGGGCAGAGAAGGTCTGATTTCTCACCAATGACATCATCGTCTCCCTCCTCCTCACAGATGACCATGCGCTCCTCGTCACTGGTCATGTCCTCGCTGACCCCCCTCTGGGACCGGGACAGGGGCGGGGCATGACTGGGGAACTGACTGCCACCATCCCCACACATCTTTAGAAAATAAAGAAAAAGAGTAAGAGATCCTGTAGCAGAGACGTCTTTGAAACAAAGGATTCCTCATTGGTGTGTGTTTTATCATAGAAAAATGCCACTGTTACAAATATCACAAATATAATGAATGAATAAATATTATCTGTGGTCCTCTCTTACCTGTGCTAGATCTGTCAGGGCCTGTGGATTCCCCCTGTCACTCCGCTCCAGGCTGTGCATGGCACTTTGAGAGAAGGCTCGGGGACGGGTCAGCTGGCCCACATGACCTTCTCCTGTGTTCCTCTCAGACACGCCCACCAGACCTGGACCGACCCCCTTGAGCTCCACAGAATGGGGCTCTATCAGGGGGGGGGGGGGGGGTCTGTTAGAGGACTTGAAAGAACATCAACGTTGTAAATGTTGTATATTGTGAAGTCTGAGTGAAACCAACCTGTGGACTCGGACATGCTCCTCTCTCTGATGTCTTTGCCCCCTGGCACCCCACGGCCCTCTGAGCTGGACTTCTTCCTGTCTTTGTTACACCACTTCCAGTCTGGGTGAGCCTTAAAGTGGGCCTCTTTTACCTGGGGACAGGATTAGAGACAAGAGGGAGGGATGAAGAAGAAAAAATATATAGTATACATTATCTGTGTCAAAATTTACCAGCAGTATATTTCAACTAAAATATATGACTATGGCTGTCGGGGAATATGACCTGAAAAAGCTGTCTTGTGTCTTTAAAAGGGACTTGTAGGCTTGACATTAAGTTGTTTGCTCACCAGACACTGTGACTAGTGGTTATCTAAAGTTACTAGCCACTCAGCATTTACATTAGCCACAAGTGAGTTGTTGTAAAATTATGTTTTATTTGATTAAAGCTGACTGGTGTGCCCCAACTTACTAGAAGAATTAGATTTACAACAGTTTGAAATGTAAATGACCACCGTAAACCTGTACACAGCTGCTACTAAAAGATGATGACGCCATCAATGGGTGCCAATTTATCAACTTAATGCCACAGTTGGCCACATGGGGCACAAATACCAAACACACTAACAGAAAACTTCATTATAATAAGGAATTTAGTCTGTTTTGGCTCCTACAGCCAGGTTTTTAATGCCCATGTGAACCCTGAGGATAGTTCATCACCATGTATCAAGAATCCTTAAGCTGTACGTCAAACTTCTTACATTTTGTGTGTTTATTTTGGTCTGCAAATGCATCGGTGCGTACCTGGAAGGCCAAATCGTGGTACTTTTGTTTCTCCTTCGGTCCGAGAGCGTACCACCACTCCCCAAGGATCTTGCTGACTGTCCTGTTGTCCTGGTTCGGGTGCCGCTGGTGCACCAATGCTCGATGGCGCTTACTGAAAATCATGAATGCATTCATTGGACGCCGGATGTGGTCCTTCTCCCTCTGAAAGATTAAGAGACAAGATTAGTAAATGGAGCATTTAGGATGTTGACGTTGATGATGATGCTGATGATGGAGCGGTGAAAACACTACCTTTCCAGGGCTGCTCTTATCTCCGTCTTTGGGCAGCGCACTGAGGGACTGAGTGCGTCTCTTTACTGGCGACGTAGAGAGGGGCTGCTCTGGTACGACACTTGGGAGGAAGCTGAAAGGAGACAAAACAGCCCTCTGTTTGTTATCTTTATTAGATATTTGCCTTGAGGACAATATGCACACACAGGCTTATGCCTAAGCACTACTATCTCTTTCCCTCTTTAATATTTAAAACTGGGACATTTTCTACTTTCTAACCAGTATTATTTATCTCAGAACGGCAACTCTATCAGATGTAGACACAGAGCACAAGTAGTTCATCTCTCATGAGATACATCAGCAGATTCAGCAGATAGCGCATCCATTTCAATGGCTGACAGCCTGGCCACTGCCTTTCATATAGTGATAGAGCCCAGAGATGGAATGCTTTTGTTCCCATCTGCTTTGTTCTGGCAGTGAGCTCTTCTGCCCAAATTAGCGCGAGGATACAGAAAATATCACACTCCCATACTGTATGTGTGGGTACACAGAACCACACTGACAATGAGTATGTGGGCTGACTTGGACAAACACATAACCCCCTTTTATGATAAGAGATTGTATGTACAGTGTGTATCTCTATGTGTTCATGTAACCTCAAAGGTTAGTACATAACATCCTTGTAAAAAAACAACATACAGGTCATCCACATCACTCTCCGTCTCGCTGTCAGGCCTCTCTCTCTCCGCATCTCCTTTCTCCTTCTCTGGAGGCAGCTCGTCGGCAGAGGGGGGAGGCCGGCATGGAGGAGCTCTCTCTATGGTGGGAGGTGCCTCTGCAGGCTGCTGTGACAGCGCTGCCACCCCCTGTAACTCTGAGGAAGAACAACAAAGGGACGCATACGTGTTTAGGGCAAAGTAAACAATACCTGGTAATCAAAACAGTATTCAAATCTAAAGGAAAACGACATGAAACTGGTGATGATACATTTTCTGGAACCATTTTGTCAAAAGTATTGAATACCTGTCTTCAGACTGGCTGCTTGGGGGTGGTTGACTGGGTGCTGGCCCTCTCCTGGCAGAGAAGAAGCATCTGATTGAGTGGGTGCCAGGAAAGGGACCAATGAATGCCAGGGGAAGACTGGAACTGACCGGGGCTCTACGTTGGTCCACACTGCAGAGGAAAAACAGCGTTGTTTATTACAGACAACAACCATCTGATAGCCAGCGCTTACCAGGCCATTCTTGCATTCAGATTACCAAAATGCTATTTCCTTATTTGGTTGAATCAAGGCCCTCAGTGCAACACTCCCACAGGAGAAGCTTTCCAAGTCCAAACATGAACTCTAATCATTTCTGTTGTTTTGGAGTGATATAACCTCAAATAAATTCAACAAAATCAAGAGTCAGACTAGGTGAATGCAATTAATTACCCGGCAGAATACAGAAATATCAGCACTTTGAGAACTGCAGAGAATATGAGTCCTGCCACAGCAGCCCACCTCCGGCCACTTAACTGGTTAAATCACTCCAACAACAACAGATCTACAGAAGGACTCTCTGTTCTCAATAACAGGCTGGATGGAAGAACAGAAGCGGGTATACTCTGAACCCCCACAAATAAAGAACTGACTGTATAAATCATATCTTTATTTCCATTATTGAAACAGATCTTTTAATGAGGATTTTCCACAAAACTTTAAAGTAACAAAAGCTGCGTCCTATAAGCTTTCTAAAACATGATCTGTCCCTCATTAATTAAAATCACTTTTGTTGCATTAGGCTACAAGTAAACAATATTGAAATATTGCTGTTATATGGAACAGATCTGGCAAAAAGAACATTATATTCTCATAAAAACAGAAAGTTAATGACATGGACTAACCAAACATGCTCAATCCTTGGCGGAGATACTGAGGATTCTCTGATGAGTACATGGTTAAATGAAATCCTTGATGTTTCTCCCAAAAAGAATATGTCCTTTTAAAATCTCTCGACCAAAACGCACAGAAATCCAGCTAAAGAAACATCTTTAATTCCAAAAATCTCGAGCTGATATTGCAGAGAAGCTCACAGATGACGAGTGTCCAATGGTGTCCGTTTCATCCCCACAGGTCGCGGTCATCATTCACAATAACAACTGCATCATAGTGATTTCAAGATATGGCATAGAGAGGGAACCTTCAGTTCCAATGAGAGTACAAATGAAATAACTGTCAAGTCGAGTCCATCTTTCCGGATCGCATATCTAATAACGGAAACATTAGTGGACAAAATGTACTATAAACGATTGCAATACAAAACACAACTCAAGTTAAATTTGTACGAAATGCAACAGTTGTGTTGACGACCCGCTGAAAGGACGACTGCGATCGAAAGCAAGGTCCCTCCTCCCTTTGGTCTAATTACCCCCGATGCCCTCTCGTCCCTGTTTGTTTACATTACTCCAGCAGCTCGGTCGTGAAGGGGTTAACAAGGCCTCTAGCCCATCCACGGCCTGGATTAAAACATCCGCCTGGATACTACGCAGTCTTTCTGGGACATGTAAAACCCTGCTCTGCGCTACGATACAGGGGCAGACAGATGGGCTTGTCAGCTATTAGGAAGTACAATAAGCCCCCTAGTGAAACAGCTCACTGTTTACTGTAAGAGGGTTTAAAATCGATCAGGCTAAAGCAAAACTGCAACAAGCGAAATGGGGCGATCAAAGCTAAGGTGATCCGTCTAACTTGGAAGAGCGTCGAAAGAAACTGCTTTATGTCCAAGTACGAGCTATTTAGTCACACACAGACTTTTAATACTTGTTGATTCATGTAATAAACCAATTTAGCGACCTCTTGTAACAACAAGAGCCTCGTGTGCACCGCTCCAAATTGGACCAACCTCTCGGGAACGCCCCTGGTCGTGCACCCGCCGTTCAGACAGAGGCGAGAGCAACGCAATTGTTCTCATGTCTCAACTACAAAAGGCGTATTCACGCGCACTGGCTGCCCAAAATAATCCAGCAACGACTGTTTGACAAGTGCATTTCACTAAATACTAACTTGTTTTTTCTCTCTCCAATTAGCTGCTAGCAGAATTGTACTGTGCACCTGTCTTCACCTGACAGCTCAGTTAACACCTACACAACATCCGAAATCGCCTATCAAAAGGATGGCGACCAAACTTGAGTTCATCCGTGTTTACTCGGCATTTATCAGACGTCGTTGCCTGCAAATCTGGTGCATTCATCCATCACCCATCAGCTGGTTATCAAGAGAGCTATCAACACCACTGTATATCCACTCCGAGCTCTTGGCTGGTCCCTGTGCAGTCTTTTAATCTACCAGCTCCCTATCCTACCTAGGACTTGACGTTAGCTAGCAACTGATGGGAGTCTACAACACGATAAAAGCCACCACTGTGCGGGCTCCTCGCTTCAATCGGCAAGGAGAACAGGGGGATAAATCGGGGTTCTTTCTCATCTTCAAGGCAGCGAACGAAGCCCCAGTATTGGACCTACACCGGACGGGGGATGCTTCGCATGAAGCGACACAGAAATACCAGGTTAAAAGCCGCTGCTGGTATCCGTCTCCGTCTGCAGCAGGTTAGCTAGCCACTTCGTGAGGACGACATCGGAGCGCGCACGCCGTCCAGTTCACTTAATACTTGGTGTTACGAGTGTTGTTGTGGTCCTGAAAAGTCCTCGTTTCGCATCTCACCAGCTCCCAGACCGTGATTACTCCCTTATTTGTGTCTCGTTCTCTCGCCCTTTCTTCCTCTTTCCCTCCCTCTTCCTCTTGTTGTAAACTAGGCTGCTTTGCCCCCCCCTGTAGTCGCCCCCCTCCCCTTCTCGTCCTGTCAACCTCGCCCAGCCTTGTCCCGCCTCTCTCGGCCTATTCCACTCGGCTATTGGCCAAGGCAGCCCGCTGTCATCGCCGCGCCGCGGACCCTGATTGGTCAGAGTGTGCACTGGAATGCCAGTTATATGCAAATTTCAGCCGATTCCACGACCAACGGCTCTTCTTGCCACATAAACTGACTTAACTTACTTAACTCAAATATACAATCACAGTAAAATAAAATAAAACCATCATATAGTTCCACCATATTTTTATGGAAACACCATCTGGCATTCAAGTTATTAATCTAAATGTATTTGTTATGTTTCTTTCAGTAAGCCCACCCCCACGCTGTCATTGGTGCAAGAGTCGTAGTAAATCTGGACTGATGCGTGAAACCACCAACCAAAAGCCGACATTCAGATGTAGGCCAACCAATGGCTTAACAGAAGTTGGACAAGATCCCGCCCCTTACAATTTCTCGGCCAAAGCTGTAATACCCATAAAGACCACCCGATGAAAGAAGGCGCTAGTGAGCTTTCTACTGTTTACTTTCCACGCTCCTTTCGGTCTTTTTATGCAGTCTGCACGGGAGGTGGAGGGCTCTCGGGTCAAGATGACAATGCACATCCACGTACAATAAACCTATTATGAGTATGCACCGTCATTCTGCGTACTATTTGTGTGTTTTCCATGCAAACACAAATGCTGCCTGTATTATAGATCAGCAATATTCACTTATGAGAGGAATTATAAGTCCTTTATCTGGCAACTCTTACTTTGCTTTGGGGAATGCAACTTACAACTGAGAGGCAAGTGATGTAACTTTCCATTATAAAAAGCCCTCTTTCCATCCCTCCATCGTGCAAATGTGCCTCCTCCAGACAGAATGTTCAATGTTCTGATGCAACACTCACGGGGACAGGAAGAGAGGGAGAAAAAGAGAGAGAAGAGAGTTGAAAACAGGAGTGTAGGGGTGGTCAGAAAGAGAGGGAAAAAGGGTGGAGAGGACCAGAGGGTAAAAATAGACAGAGTCATTTTCAGCAGGAGAGGCAGGGAGGGAGGGAGGGAGGCATGGAGGAGGTTGGGTGAGTGGGTGGGTGGGTGGAGAGAAAACAACTTGTGAAAACAGAACTTCTCTTAAAGAGAGGAAGGGCATGGGGGGCCAGAGATGGGGGAGGCAAAGGGAGACAAAGGCAAAGCATTTTAAGATATAGATTTTAGGTATAACACAGCTAAGACTTTGGTTTCCCTTCATACTGTATGAGTCAAGAAGTCATGCTCAGTTTAGCTCATCTATCCATAAGACAAATGCAATACTGGGAGGGGCTTAATGAGCCAGTCGGCTCATCAGGAGCTCGGTAACGGACCAATAAGGCGGTGAGAGCCGCTGGCAGCAGCTGTCCTCGGGAGTAAAAAAGTAAACCCTCTCAGTCCTGGGTTTCATTTCCTTAAATGAAAAACGGTATTCAAACATCTAGTACATGAGCAGTGTACAAGCTCCTCCGGCTGTATTCTGCCAGCCCATTGTCAGTAAAGCATCTTGTGTCATGTTAAAATATGGGGTGACTGTCTGTACGTTTTTTAAGACTGGGAGTTTCCAGACAGGGAAGAGAGAGAGAGAGAGAGAGAGAGAGAGAGAGAGAGAGAGAGAGAGAGAGAGAGAGAGAGAGAGAGAGAGAGTTATCAACCACCGAGCTCTCAACAAGTCAACCTCGGCCCACACAAAGTGCAGAAAGCGGAGGGAGTTGGACAGTTTGAGCAGCCACAGTAATCCCTCATCAGCCAGTGGTTACAACCCAGGGTAAACAACACAAGCCCTCGATAATGAACTTCATCTGACCAGTGATTCAGAGCAGAGTCGTTCCCTTTGGCCTGGTTTGTATACGCCTATACGTTCTAGAGAGACTCACAACTAAATGCTGCAAATACACTTGCGGAAAAAGTCTCCGTTGTCTCAGCTATTTGGACACAAAAGATTCACGATAAGAAAAACTGTTGCATGTAAAGTTGCAAAAGAGGAGGTGAGGTAGACGTGAGATGATGGTCGGGAAACCACAGAATTCTAGTTCTTAGTCATATATATATAAAAGAGATAAGAGAGAGAGAGAAGGTGTGAAACAAAACAGGAGAGAAATTTCCCCTTCAGCTGAGCTTAGCTATCTCTCTCCCTGCTGCAGTGCAATATCTGTGTAGGTGTACAGCGGCTTTCATTGGCTGTCTCCATCATGCTTTTAATGTGCATATGAATGCATGTCTCTCTCTCTACCCCCCCCCCCCCCCCCCCCCCCCAATTACATCTGTCAAACACCACATGACCTCACCTCCTTACCTACACTGTCACCATGGAGGCGGAGCATCACCTTCGCTCACCCTCCCATCCCATCTCATCTCTCTCTCTCTCATCCCTTTAATTCATCTTCCACCCCTGTACTCTACGTGTGTCTCTCTCTCTCTCTCTCTCCGTCCAATTATAACTCGATTCACCAGTCCCTTTTGCAGTTACCATGGCAACAGCTGTGTTGGGGCACACAGGTCCCCGTGTCACATGTGGACAACACAGTCTGCCACTAGACCATAAGCATCTATTGCGTCAGAGTAAAGTTAAGCAGTCATTTTTTGCATGTCTTTTGGACACTGGACGCGATCATGTTCCAGTTAAAGTAAACAACAACAACAACAGTTACTTATTTCGTTCAATGTTGCAAAAGGGACGACTGCACCTCTGAGTATTGAAAAGAAAAATGGCGATTACTGGGAACTGAATAGATCTCATCACCCACACACTCTGTGGCTTCACATAGAGAGTCAGTGACTCTCTCTTCTCAACGGTGAATAATCAGCCACTGGGGGGGGGGAATACACAAAAGGCAAACTTGTGACCAGTGTTCGCAGACCCAGATTCCTTCATCCACTTTGTGAAGGGACTTGTAATGTTTGTGTTTGGCCATCTGGGGGCAGTACTGGCCTGCAGATAGATGGCCAATAGACGGGCAAGCAGCAGAAAACCGGTGAAAAAGAGACTGTGGAGCTAGAGATGCAAGGAAAGGAGAGGAGGAGGAGGAGGAGAGTGGGATGAAGGAGAGAAAAGACATTCCTGTGCTAAATAAAAACTCCTCTCATTCCAAACTTGTGAATGTGAGGAACACAGGAAACCTGTGAGCTCATGAGAACAGTGAATGTGGGTTTCAACTGAGATCCTGAAGATGCAAATCAGAATTGTTGGTCTAACTTCAACATGCATGTAGTGAAAGTGTCAGACTACGGAGTCCCACTGCACCAGTGCATTTTGAGAATCTCCCCAAAGTACGCTTCGCCCAATAGGAAAACAGGATTACCGTTGCACATTACTTTTTGTGGTAAGTCTTGAGGGGCTTCACATGTGCTTTTGGTGCCAGTCTGGATGTGCTGTGTGATCCAGATGTGGTTGTTGCCATGGCCAGGGAGGATATGCGGGGCTTTAAGCGTTACGTAAAGCAAGGGGCGGGAGGGAGCGGGGATGTTATTCCCGGGTATCCGTATCCGGGTAGACCAGGATGAAGAGAGCCAAGTCGAGAGGAGGGGAAGCGGAAAAAAAAAAAACACTGCAATGCGATGGAGCGAAGGGTTAAAACAAATGTGTCATAAATTTGTAGAAATAAAAATTTAGAAAAATGAGACGGAAAGGAAAGCAAGAGGGCAGAGAAAATAATACGAGTCTGAGTGTTAAATAACGAAAACAAGTGTATTTGTACTGAAGGGAGTGTGACCTGTTTACTCAGTGTTATTTAGTATTTAAACGTATCTCATACGGCACTCATTGAAGAGATGCTCTGCTTAAGAAACAGTGACGCTGATGATAATCATGCTCACAGACACAATCATGCAGCACAGTGTGTGAGAGGCCGAGCGCTTTCACTACGTGGTCAAACTGAGAAATCTGGTGTTTCTGTTGAAACCCGAATTTGGAGACAAGAGAACAAAAAAAAAAAAGACTCGTGTGAGACCTTTACAGCAACAGAGTCATCGAGGTGCTCTCTATAAAAAGGACAGCGTGCACACTTTTGAAGGAGGTTGACGCTCAACAATGCTACAAAAGCTAAATATTTTCTAAATAAAATCCTATAATAAGGGCTGTTCATTTTCAAAAATAACAGAAAACATGAGTAGGAGTGGAAGTGGCTAAATAATAAAATATATTTGACCTGAAACACTTCACTCACTGCTTAAATAATTTAGAGGAAACCCTACGATTATCATCATGTTGACTAAAACACCCAAAGACGGACTAAAGAGGAGCCAATAATAACCAAATGTTGGTGTGTACACACATGCCAGCATGTTGAGGTTCCTCCACACACACACACACACACACACACGCTGCTATTTCCTAATTGTGAATATTCTGTGTTATGTACCGGCTACATCGGTGTGATGTTTGCTTTGTTGCCATGGCAACAGACATTTGGGCACTCACACATCATATCCGGTTCTCAATGATTGACGCTTGGTTACTCTGTGTCTCTCACTCACACACACACACACACACACACACACACACACACACACACACACACACACACACACACACACACACACACACACACACACACACACACACACACACACACACACACACACACACACACACACACACACACACGTGACACGATAAAAAAAAAGAAACGGGCTCATCCTTCACCTTGCCGCTGATCCCTGAACAGTTTAGATTTTACAGGAAGTTACAGTTACATTTGATTTACTGACTAATTAACACGTAGTTTGGAAAGCACACACACACACGCACGTACACATACACACACACACACACACACACACACACACACACACACACACACACAGAGAGACAGCGTACACAGCTTTGTCTTGAAAGTGTGTGACAGTGTTAGATAAGGAGCTCAACTGAGCCGGGGGGGATTGATGCCTTACTTCGGTGTCAATAACAAAAACCCAGAATATAAATGTGTGTGTGTGTGTTCAGGATTACCACGTATGTAACATGGCCATATCTAAGAATTGTTTGACATTTATTAAACTGCCCCCTTCGTCTTAAGTATTGTGGTCTCTTTTCCTTCTTACACATTAAATGAACACTTTTTATCAGATTGTTAAACTATTAGAACTGTATTTGTTTGGTTAATATGTTGTCCTTTGATTTCATTCCCTCCTGATGAAATGAAAGTTCCTGCCTGACCACAGGAACATACTGAACATTTAGTTTGCCTGTTTGATTTACTCTTCTATTTCATTAAAAGGCCTGGTGTATGCTATCCCTGAATAGGTGTAATGTGCCATCATTGATAACTCATGGAGGATCATTTAAAACTTAAAAGGGCTTCATTGCTTTCTCCCTCACATGAACATAATTCTGACCGATATTAAACGTTAAATATGATTGACACTGATCTGCTATGTATTACCGTTACACAAATATAAACGTATTTAATACAATAATATAATTCAAGATCAAGAAGTGTCAGCACTATTTCTCCGGAGGGTTTTTACAGTAATTATTTTTGTTTTTGTTAAACAATTCCTAATGACTTCAGGGAATAACAATTGGCAAGATTTGTATAATAATATATTAATAATTAAGATAATTAGAAAAACACTAAATTAACCTTTTAAAAGAAAATGTACTGTTTACCATTTGCTCATATTTCACAAGCTGTTGAGACGACACCAACACCTACACAAAGTGGCACGTCACAAACACAACACACGTGTGATCGCACACACACACACACACACACACACACACACACACACACACACACGCACGGTGTTTCCTACTTTCCCTCGCGTTTCACACTCTCCTACGACCATATGCAAAAGCTCACACACCCTTTCCAACTCCCACATGTGCTTCTCGCTCAAAGATCTTCAACATAAATGCACACGCAAACAGCAAGCGTACGTGCACACACACACACACACACACACACACACACACACACACACACACACACACGACACTATTCATTCAGCGTCCTTTCAGCTGCACAGGATCTG
Organism: Pholis gunnellus; assembly: GCF_910591455.1. Taxonomy (NCBI): domain Eukaryota; kingdom Metazoa; phylum Chordata; class Actinopteri; order Perciformes; family Pholidae; genus Pholis; species Pholis gunnellus. The sequence goes on along the minus strand of NC_136534.1, from coordinate 18,748,787 downwards.
AGGAGGGACCGTACACTCAAAACGACAGCGTTCCCTTTCCTGTCCACTTCTCTGTCACACTCCGGACAAGTCCACACAGTGATAAGTACATACACACTGAGGGCAAAGGGCTCCGGTGAAGTGAACAGCACTAACTGATACTTTATGTCCATAAAGAACGGAGAAGTAGGCGCTTATTTTCAGCTGATGGTGAATAATGCTCACACACTCACACACACTTTATAGTACAGTGTTTTCCCACACCGCAGCTTGAGAAACAAATTCTTCACACACCCACTCAATACACTGAAACTTACAACATATATCCTACACACACACACACACACACACACACAAATTTAGAACCAACCCACCTCATTATTAGAGGCCAAGAACTCAGCCCACACCTTGTTTCACTATATTCTGACATGAGTCAGTAATAATCAAACAAACACATGAACATACACACAGAGAGAGTACGCGGAAATAGTTTGCAGTGAGTAAGAAGATAATAGTGGCTAGGTTCAGGAAGTCACACACACACACACACACACACACACTCATATGCAAACGTTGGTCAGACATTTTCAAGAGTTTAACAACTGCAAGACAACTGCTGTTAAATGCTCCTCTTTTCCTCCATCGTCTGTATTCATGCTGTCGTCCTCCGAGGCGTTCCTCATTCTCTTTCTAATCCTCTTTATTCTCTCTAAAAAACTAAATCAAAAGCAAATTGATGGAAACTGGCCTACATACATGTAGCCCACTCGCTCCGTACCAACTCTTTTGCTTTCGTTGTGAAATGTTAATTTTCTTGCGTAGATCCGACTGATTCAAAGCAGGGAACGGCGACACTTCTTCACTCCTCCATTCATTTATTATTGTTCAGGGTCTTATTGAACTTCCACTTTCCTTACTGTTATAAATCTATGCATCGTCTTGTCTATATAGTGTAGGTATGATTGCCACTCAGCCACTCAGGTTTTGTCTGTAATGACGTGGAATACAAGACGTGCTCTCCAGTATCAATTAAGCTAATCCTGTGTAACGCACGATCTAATCACAATAAAAGAGATAAAAACACTCATGCCCATGCATACATTTCCTTTTTTTGCACTCTTTCTCTCTTTCACATACACGAATACACAGAAATAATTTAGCATGGTCTTCCACGGCTGATCATTTAGTTTAGTTTTACCAGCAGACGTGAGGCTGGTGGACAGAGCACTATGAAACCATATGGGACAACAGAACGTTGTCTAACTGGAGCTTCTTTCACTGGGCATCACACACACACACGCACGCACGCACGCACGCACGCACGCACACGCACCCGCACACACACACACACACACGCACACGCAGGTCGTGGCCTGTTCATGTGAATCGAAGCCTCTGTTACACTGTGGGTGTTATCAGACAAGTTAAGTTGAAATAAAAATCACTTTTAATACTTTGATCATCTTGAAGGAATATTTTTTAGCTAAATCAGATTTATTTGGTAAAGGAATGTTTTAATAGTTGGTTGGTATTTGATATAAAAAATAATATATATATATATATAGGAAGAAACAAATAGCTAAGCAACGTCCTTTCCTTTTATTTTATTTAACAGAAAAATGACCTTTTAAAATAAAGGCTTCGATACATCTCTCTCTTTCAGCTGTGTGTGTGTGTGTGTGTGTGTGTGTGTGTGTGTAAAGTAAAAGTAAAGCTACAGCTATAATTTGCCTTCATATTATTTTAATACTAATGCTACTTGCAGTAGCTGCAACTGCATCCACATTAATAAAGTGATTTGTTTTCTCAGTTACTCCTCTGGTATTTTTCTCAAGACGTAGCTGCACTGTCACTGCATTTCTCTGTGGAGTCGCAGCTTCTGAGGGTAAGAATTAATTACTATTTTAATGCAAAATGCTGGTTAACCTGCTAGTCCAAAGCCTGTAAACTAGTCTGAGTCGACATATACTCTATGGATGGTTATTAAATGGTACAGGCAAACTAAATATGCAGAGAATTATGCCACACAACTGAGGATGTTGCAGAAAATGTTTCCAATGAGGCTGTTAGGTTCCAAATATTGGGATTCATTAAAAATGAAAAAGAGGAGAATATTTCCTTCATTCTCTATTTGTGTGTGCAGAGCTGAGTAAAGTTTGCATTGAGTGATATTTCAAATATTGAAAGAAAACTGTAACAGAAAGTCTTTTTTCTGTGAATTGTGTGTAATTACTCTTCACTATACGATACATTTTCCAACACATTATCCCAAATTAATGTTATTATTTTCTCATTGACAAGATATATTTTCTTTCAGCTTTTGCTTTTTTCATTCTTTTGGAATAAAGGCATGTATATCATGTGATTGGTGTATTTCTGAAGATAATACAGCATTTAATATGCATGTTCCACATATCTCCTGTATTCTAACTGCAGCCCAATTCACACATTGCGACTAAAAGCTCCACAGACTCCACATTTTCTCGTCATTCCTTCAAAGTCACCGACCTCGCACACAAAATACACCCACTCGTATACGCATCGATTCTCACCTGTGCCGGGACGTCCCATGATGATGTCCTTTCGTGGAGCTGGGTGAAGGCTTTCAGCCGGGAGGATCAGTGGCAGCAGAGCGGTGGGAGAAGGGTGACACGGAACCGGCTGCTGGACCTCACCCCCAAACCCTGTCCCCCGGTTCTCCTCTCGGTCCACAGAGCTGTCCGTGCTACTCGGAGCGGGGGCTGTGACTGCTGTGCTGACGGTAACTGACAGGGCCTGCAGTGGGGTGGCCGGGGTGTCAGTGGTGGGCAGGGAGGACGGTGTTGGGGAGACGAGGACTAAAGTTTGGGCTGGGCTCCGCAAGAGGACGGTGCCATTGGGAACTGTGGCTGCAGCGGCATTAATGGGGACGGGAACCTGGAGGCCTGAAACTGGCTGAGGGGTGAGGGGCGCTAAGCCGATGTCTTTAGGTGAGGTTTTATCTGCCCCTCCATCGTTTCCACCTCCTCCTCCTCTTTCTAAGGGACACTCAGGATTCCTCACAATGACAGGGGAGTCCCTCAGGGCCTGCTGGGATACGGGGACCACACGACGAGGCCCTCCGTCGGGAGTGAGAGGGGAAGGGGGAGTCGGAGATACCAGCAGAGGAGGAGGGGAGACGGCAGTGGAGGACGGTGGCCTGCTGGACGAGGGGGTGGAGACTCCTCTGGGTCGGGAGAAGGTGGGTGTGTGTGTGCGGGAATGTGAGGCTGGTGTCTGGGGGGACAGCACCCTAAAAGAGTTGTTGAGGTCCCCCTGCTCCAGCTCTGTCTTGGGTGTGTAGTCGTGGTGGTGTGAGGGGAGGGGTGGTGGAGGAAGTGGGTCGGGCTTTCGTTTGCTGGGGCTCATGGGGACCGTAAACATCAGGTTGCTGTGGAAGGAGGGCTGCACACCTGAAGAGTGTCTCTCCCTTTCTCCTCCTCCTCCGGCTGAGGTCGCTACCTTACTGCCCCCTGCCCCCCCTCCCCCGGTACCGCTGGGCTGCCTGTGCCTCCGGGGTTGCAGGACCGGGGAGGCGGTAATCGGGGAGAAATTGGCGGGCCTGAAGCCGAACAGCGGAGAAGGTGAGGGAGAGGGGGCGGGGGAGAAGGGCGACTGGGTGGAGATGGGAGAAAAGGAGGGGGTGCCAGAGCGGGAGCTCCCTAAGGACACGAGCATGGTGGCGGCCTCGCACTCGTCAAAGTCAAAGCGGGACGACAGGTCATGGGGGAGGAGGGAGGGGAGAACCAGGCGGGGTCTGGAGTCTCCTCTGCTGCTGGTCTCACTGCTCTCTCGCGATGTGTCGTCCCACTCAAACTCACTGCTCGCTCTCCCCCGCAGGTCGGGGGTGACGGTCCCTGAGCTGCTGCCTCCTCCCCCTCCCGTCTCCATCTCTTTGCTCCTCATGGACAAGTGTCTTGAGCAGTATCCTCGACGCTGAGACTCCTTCATACAGCCCTCCCTGGAGCACAGCCTCCTCCACTGCTTACCGTTGAACTTCTTACGGATACCATTCGGCGTACACACCACGTCGCCCTTCTTGTACTTCTGCTGAGCCAACGACAGGGGAGTCCTGGAGCGAGAGGAGGTAGAGGAGGACCCCCCACCAGAAGTGGGAGTAGGGGTCTGAGTGGGAGTGGACTTTGATGGAGGTAGGCTTGGAGTGGTGCTGTTGATTTCAGACCCCAGTAAGGCAGGGGAACGGGGTGGCTGGGGACTCGCTAGGCTGGAGAGATGTGGGGGTGCCAGACCTTGCACCAGAGAGAGGTGGGGTGAGGAGGGGGGGTAGCAGCTGGACTTGGAGACGATGTTTCTGTGCTGAGAGGTCCCAGCGTTCGTCTTGGGGCCGACAGTGAGCGCCATGTTAAAACGAGATACCTCGACGTCTTCCTCTGGGGTGTTCGGCTGGTTCTGTCTCTCTCTGGCAGAGTAGTTCTCTCCGCAGTCATGAGCTGTGCTGCCAGCTACACCAGGAGCCACGGTGGAGGAGTGGGACGGTGGGTGTGCGTTGCCGTAGGGGCCTCCTGCAACTCCTTCATGTGGAAAACCATGACCCAACCTGGCTCCCCCTCCCAGCACTCCCATCCCAATACTCAACTGGCATACTTCCCTCTCGACCTCCAACTCCTCCCTCCGCTCCCTCTCTTCCCTCTCCCTCTCACGCTCTCTTTCCTGGGCCCTGCCACCATCCCAATGCGGGACCTCCCAGGGAGGGGTGAGCAGCCTAAGACTTTGCCGGGACACCCACACGGCCTGAGAATTAGCATTGGCTCTCCTCTTCTCTTCGCCCACATCTGCATTGTCCAGCGTCTCTCTGTCTTCACTCAAGAGCACCTGGTAAGGAAAAGACACCCCGGGGTGGGGGTCCACCTGAGTGACGACCCCCTCTCTGTACAGCAGGGGACCCCCCTCCTCTCCACCGAAGGGCACGCACACTCGGGTCCTGACGGCCACGGGCGCCATGCCAGGCGGGGGGGCGTCCAAAATGAACTCCACAGCGCTCTCAGCCGCGGATGACGACGTCATCGCGGTGCCACCATGGAAAGGGTATTTAACAAGGGTCTCCTCTCCTTGGAGCTGGACTTCTACAGTGTCTCCACTCACCCTACGCACCACCCCTGGTCTGAGCACGGGTGATAAAAGACAGGAGTCAACCTCCTTGACCCCAACCCCTCTCTCCATGGTCCTCTTCATCTGGCGAGCGAGAACTCTCTGGTTTTTCATGCCTTTGGCCAGAGCTTCAGCGAGTCCCTCTGATAGCCGGGCCTCTTTCTGGTGCGAGTTATGGAGAGGAGCTGGGTAGCGGGAGTTCTTCTGATGAGGGCTCGGTCCTGTTGCTTCCATCCCGTCCAGGTCAGCCGAGTGCTCACTCGCCGTGTCAGTGGAGGAAGAGCGCACTGAGTTCGGGGCCCCCTCGGACTCGTTCTCCCCAGCTTGGGAATCTTTTTCCTGGGAGTCTGCCGTCCTGAGGGTTTTATCCTCTGTGGAAACAAAGTGGTTTGCTTCTGGAGCTTTGCTATCCACAATTAGCACTGATGGCTGATTACCTGAGCAATTATTACTTCTGCTATTACTGCTATTGATAAGAGTATTATGGCTACCGTCACTACGGTTAGCCATGTTGTTAATACCACTTGTAGTGTTGCTTTTAGTACTACTATTCATACTAAAATGAATGCTGTTATTAGTGCTTTTACTAATATTGTTACTACTCTTGAAATTATTATTGGGTGTATTCAAACTATCGCTGATTCTGCTGTGAATATTGCAGTAACTGTTGTGTATGAGTGCAGGGCTGGAGGTAGTAATGGTAGTCAGGCTACTTGCATTGTTTGCAAAGTGCTCATATGTGTATTTTTTCTTGGGTACACGAGCCTTAAATGTGGCTGTTTTCCTGCTGGAGACAGAGCCTAAACTGGGGCTGTGATTGGTGGCCGGAGGGGGCGTGGCTGTGGAGAGTGGCGTTGGGGTCGAGGTAGGAAATGCTACAATATCAGTGGACACTGCCTTATTTCCATTCGTGCCCACTGTCTTTCCCTTTTCTGTCTTTTCTTCTGCCTTTTTGTCTTCCCTCTCGACTGACTCCACAGGTTTCCTCGGCTCAGTGGACTCCTCCCTCGCGGGGGTATTGCTGCTCGTGATCGGCTCTTCGTTGGAGCTGACGGCCGTGTGCGAGATCTGCTTGCTTGTGGGAGTGCTGGGTGTCTGCTGTGTGGTTCTGACGAGCGTTTCCCTCTTGACTCTTTTGGGTTCTTTCTCTTGAAGGGGCTGAGAGCCCCCTCTCCTTTTCCCCCCTCTACCTCTGGTTAACGGGGGAGTGCGCCCTCTGTGTTTCTTTAATGGTCTCATCTCGTCTTCGCCGTTCACAAAGTGCAGATTTTGTGGTGTTTCACTTCTAAGGCACTCCTTTTTCCCGGTCTGTCTCTGTTTTTCTTGTCTCCCGTCCTTCTGTCCTCTGTATTGCAAGCTGGAAAGGAAGAGGGAGACACAGAAGACAGGGAGTCATTTATTATCTTCATAATCAAAAAATTGCTGAGAATAAAAGTGACGTCATACCTGGCAGTGTGCTACACTGCACTGGCTATCACATTGGCTCTCGTTTACCCTCCATTTCTTCCTGATCCACTAAAGTGTGCATGCAAGCGTGTCTGTGTGTGATACTTGAAATATTAAACATCTTAATTTCCCAGATTATTCTGGCCAAGTATGTCCGAAATCTGGTTAACCTTGTGTGGTCATGAAATCACTGAGTGGGTTAGTTTACTCTCTTAAAATTGAGTTCCGTTAAAAAAGAAGAAAAAAAGTTAAATTCGAGCCAAAAGAAAGAAAGGTAAACAAACATCCAAGGTCACTCACTTCAATTTGTCTCTTACTCCTGAATCCAACTATCTGTCGTTAATGAGGCCTACACTTATTTAATTTAAAATGCAGGCAGAGACAAAAAAGATTTTCTCTCGATCTTTCTTACACACACACACACACACACACACACACACACACACACACACACTCACATCTCCCCACTGTACTCCCTCCAGCTACTTCGACATGCGACAGGGTAGCTTTCTCACGCTATGCATTATAGACTGGACTCTCCGTGTTCGATGTCAGATCGCATCAACAACACAGCATTTATTTTGACTTCCATCGGGAGGAAAAGGGCTGGCAGTGGCCTGGGTGAGGTCACCCTACAACGTGAGTGAGAGAAAGAGAGAGAGAAAGAGAGAAAGAGAGAGAGAGAGAGAGAGAGAGAGGTGGGAGTATGCAGCTGTTTGGCTGTTTGTTCAAATAGGCCGTTCTTGTGTAGTCATTGGGAATTTCCACAGTCATTCTAGCACTCGCTGGCCCTCTCTCTCTTTCTCAATCTTTCCCAGTCGTCTTTGGCTCTATCTCTCTCTCTCTCTCTCATATACTCATATACACACACACACACACACACACGTTTCTACAAAAAGACAATATAATTGGAATAATCTGCCATGGCAAAATACGCCTAAAATGAGAGAAATTAAAAGGCTGGCACAGGTTTCGGCAGAGTCACTGATGCAAGATTACAGGCTAAATACAGTCACAGACACACACACACACACACACACACACACACACACACACACACACACACACACACACACACACAAACAGACGTGTGCATATGTGCCTCCCTCGACTAAGCTCAGCAACTCACCAACATGTGAAAATGCCCGCATTCCTACAAATACAGACAAGACAACTTCACTTGTTACACACACACACACACACACACACACACACACTCACAGTGCGTGTCCTAGACATTGGAAACGATCGTTGCACACACACACATAAGGTGACCTTGTTGTTAACTGTTTGTTTGCTGTTACAAACAACGCACATAGACCAGTAACACCACCTGCGGTACAGAAAAGCATCTCTTCCTGGTCCTGAGTGACAAATAAACAACCACTCGTCTTTGACGTCCGCCCCCACATTCACTGTTTACTGTAGAAACAGGCATTGATCATCACCGTGGTATTTTTCTGCAGATACTAATCTTAAAAGCGGCACCGATGTTTCGTATTTCATTGCGACAGCACCGTGTGGGTAGCTTAACATCTGGAGTTTACCCACTGTACTGAAACTGTGATGCTTCGTGAAAAACACTGCTCTGTTAAAATGCTTATTCTTTTACCAACTACACAACTCTTCCTTAGAGTCTGAAGAGCCGAAGAAGATGAGCACCATTTACTCCAACGCTTCTCATTTAAATGTATGAAAATAAATTAAACAGATATGAGGTAAATATGAAGCTTCCCTGTCTAATGACTCGCATAATGAAGGCTTCTTATAACCCAAAATATCAGCCTTACTTTTGATATTAGTGCTGATATGAAAATATCTTTTTAAACAAACCCTACTGCCAATTAGCTGACCATACTTGTATACTAACAAAAACTACATCAAGAGATCATGAAGTGAAACTTCACCAATCCCTTTCTAGTTAAGAGTCCAATTTTTTTTAATTAAATGTATAATTCTCAGACAAAGCATGGGAAGAAGAAAGACAATGTGGACTGCAGGAATGTCTACCATCTAACAGCACCAGCACCAGTACTGCTTCACCAGAGTAGACGCTGAGGCCTGGACTGGGCGTGTTGGTCCTACACTCTGTAAAGACAGGAAGCAGTCAGGGCCACTTCACTGACTGTCTGACTCACTGGATTTCTCTGGAGGATCTGATCTTAGCTCAGAAAAATGTGTTTGTTCATGCTCATGGCCTTCGAAAAAAAACGCTCTCGGATTTGTCTGATAAGCCAGCAGCAGGCATTTGTGCATGTTCACATTCTGTAACTCTGAAAGTACCGGACTGCACACAACAGAGCATGTGCTCACCGTGTAGATAACCGGAGTTTCAGAATTAGACACCGACGACTTTTACAACATTTGTCACCGGACTAAAACTATTCATCACCCGAGTGTGCAAGCAGCAGTTACATTTAAGTTAATGGAAACATATAAAACTCTTCAAACGTGTGCAACCATTTGTGAATCCATCCTTAATGTGTGGACGAGCAATGAGCTCATCCACAGAGTTTCATTTGAAATTCCAGACAATATAACATATTGTAACATGTTGTAATTAAATTACAGGGAGAAGTATTCATGCAGGAGGCTTCTGTAATTCCAATGCTGCCTTATAATAAATGGTATAGGATTCTAATGTTTCACATATAGTCCTAATTCTTCCCTAACAAAAGGTCAAAATCATCACACACACAGTGTGCGCTCCACAAACGTCCCCTAAATTGACAATAACTGCAGACCTTCCACTCTTAATGTTTGTTAGCTGCAAGAGTCCAGGAGCACGTCTGAATCTCTCCTCTTGGGTTTTTCGTGCATAAGTTATTACGACTGAAAAATATAAAAGGAATTTGTTGGAGAATCCTGATTGTGCTCTGGGATGCATCCAGACGAAGCAGAGTGGAACTCAGTCATAATTTAGGTGATTCAAGACGTCTGCACCTTCCAGTATTAGAGCGGGTTGAGAGTGAGATATGTGCTGCTCTGGTCTAAAGCGACTGTAAATCCCGAATAGACGGATAAACGACGGCTATCGCCTCCGTGGCGTTGGACCGGACTCCTCCTTAGACAGCAAAAAGATGCTGTTTCACCCAACACACACACACACACACACACAAGGACACAATGCAACCCCCCTCCACAGCATAGCAACATCAAACTTTACACACACTAAACGCTCTCCCTGGAATTTACAGTGCAGTCATGCATACACTGTTAAAATCTCTCTTGGACCTATAGATTGTCTCACACTTGCACATTCATTGTGCCATATAAACACACACACACACACACACACACACACACACACACACACACACACACACACACACACACACACACACACACACACACACACACACACACACACACACACACACACACACACACACACACACGACATGCAGGAGTTCACACTCTGGCTGCTATACGTTTAGCTTTTCTTTAAAAGGAAACATAAAAAATAACTTTTACGATATCAAATTTCGGATATTCAACATATAGATGTTCAAGCAAAGAGCACCATGCTGGAGATTTCTTAGCAGGTTGGACAAGGGAGCGTGCACGCCAGGAAATCTCATCTCAATGTCAACACCATAAGAAGAAGTTATTACTGGTCTATACAACTTTAATAAACCTCAACCTTGATGCCAATTTATCCGGTCATTTGTTAGCCTATACATGGCACAGGAGGTGTGTGTGTGTGTGTGAGAGAGACGTGGAGGCATGACTGCATGCGGCTGTCTTCAGGTTGTGTATACCTTGTTCAACGCTGCATTTTGCACTATATGTCAGCGTGAGTGTGTACGTAGTTACCAGGCACACTGCAGCTCATCCCTCTCCTAAAAAGCATTTTATGGGTGTCTGTATGGGCGCAGGGCTGCAGTGACGGGGACAGGGATGGAGCGGGGAGAGAACGTGCCACGGTACAACAGAAGAAGACAGTATATGTGCCCCGGTACAACAGAAGAAGACAGTATGTGCCACGGTACAACAGAAGAAGAAGACGGTATGTGCCACAGTACAACAGAAGAAGACAGTATGTGCCACGGTACAACAGAAGAAGACAGTATGTAACACGGTACAACAGAAGAAGACGGTATGTGCCACGGTACAACAGAAGAAGACGGTATGTGCCACGGTACAACAGAAGAAGACGGTATGTGCCACGGTACAACAGAGAAGACGACAGTATGTGCCACGGTACAACAGAAGAAGACAGTATGTAACACGGTACAACAGAAGAAGACAGTATGTGCCACGGTACAACAGAAGAAGACAGTATGTAAGCCTAGCGTGGCCCTCGTACACTCCTGCATGGCAGGGCGGCTTTGCCCTTAACTGGGTCATCGGGGAACACACTCACACATGAAACAGCAAAAAAAAGAACATGCTCTCTGTTACATACACACACACACACACACACACACACACACACGCTTGTTTATGCACTCACGAGTGAGTGGGATGTGATCATTCATGCAACATGAGACGAGTGAAAGAAAACATTTCGTTCAGGTATTTGAGGTGTAGCAAGAGGCCGAGCTGTGAAGTGTGTGAGCATGCCAGTGTGTGTGTATGTGACTGCGCTTGTTATGGAGAACATCCATTGTGACGTAGTATGAATACTGGCATGCTGTTTAGCGGCTGGCATATATCTGACACTAAATTACATCAATAAAAGAGAAAACATTGAGCCCTGGAATGTGTGCATTCTGAGCCCATATTGATCAAGAGGCCATACAAGCATAGATCAGAGGTGACTGTGATGCCACATCAATGACCAACTGCTCGACAATGTGCACAGATGCTTATATATAGCGAGAGATGTGTCTTCTGCCTAAATAGAGGTACGAGGAATGCATGCCACGTTTGTAAAAAAAAAAAATCTGCAGGACAGACCGAGGACACTTTAAAGTCTAAATGTCATCCAATTCCTGAGACTGTAAAATACACCCAAAGACAAAAATATGACAACAAAAACTGTGAAGAACTGCCCAGTCAGAGATGTTCAAAGGGTGCATCGGCACTGATGGCATTGCAGGAAAGTGGAGCGTTGACGAGGGGGAGAGAAAAAAAGCCGAGAAAAGACAAAACCTCCAGCTTCTTCTTTACGCTGATCTCTGCGAGTACTACGAGCGGCGCTTACACAATGTCAAAGGAGTGTTATGACTCGAGGTAGTCAGCCGGTCTGCTCCGCTGCACGGCAAACACAAACAACCCGTTTCAAGTGACATTTTTATTCTCCCAACTACAAAGAGCTTAATTCTTTTCCTCATGTGCATGCAGACAGATCTCACACTACAACGCCTAGTAGTGTGTGTGCACGCAACCACTCCGCTGAAGCTTCCTTACTGGAGCCTGTAAGGTGACACTATGTGCATTTTTTTTTTAAAAACTTAAAAAGACTGAATCCTTGTTGGCGTTTGTCTCTAGTATGCAGCTCAGTAACGTTAGTAGTAGTGGTGGTGGTGATGGTGGTTGTAGTACTCGTAGTACGCAACATAATGACACCGTCAGCCAGACCTCAAGGAGACGGGATATTACACGCTGTCGTGTTTATATTATATTATATATGATCGTTCCGTTTTTAATAAATTATCTTGCGATGCTGTTGGTAAACATTTTGGGCTGCAATGCTGCAAAATAGGTCGGTCGCTTTTTGACTACGCGACGGTCAAGGAAAAGTACTCAACATGTACCACAATGTAGTAACGACACCGGAGGCAGGCTGACATGTTTTTCCCCGGTCCGTCCGTGTGGGACTGCGGAAAAAACATTAGAGAAAAGTTTTTAGGCTGTTACACCCCCCCACCCCCCACCCCCAGCACACCCCCTCCTCTCTCTCGGCTCTTCCTCGGTGTCTCGCTATTTCTTCGGACGGTATTTCCTCGCCGCTCCTGACAATGTAATATTCGTGTCAGTTGAGCGTCGCTACCTTCTGCTAACTTTAGTTTCAACTCACCCAAACAGAGCGTTTCCTCCTCGCAGCAGAAAGATTTACGGTGTTATTGTGCTGATGAGGAGGCGGGCACAACTGTCGGTTACGTCCCTTCTTGGCCGTCGGCTCTGACGACTGCGCGGTCCGGACTCGCACTTTACTTTTCCTCCGCAAAACATGTCCTTACCCCCGCAGAAACTCAAACAAGGCTGTAAAAAAAAAAAAAAAAACTATCGGTCTTCTTTTCCACTACAGTCACAAAATGGTGAATGAACCACCAACAGCTGGGCAAGTCGACCAATGAGAGGTCGCTGACAGTTACAGTAGCCAATCAGCGCCGGGCTCATATACCAGGGGGCGTGGCTCGCTGTCAAAGTGCAGTTGACAGACGGGGGGATCCAGCCAATGGCGAAGGAGGATGCTGAGCCAGACCGGTGTCCTGTCCCAAACTTTACAGTATCCAATAAGAGCTCTGGGAACCATAGGAACAGCGCGAGGGAGGGTCGAGAGGAGGGAGCAAATCACCGAGGGCCAATAGAAAGGCACAAATGCCCCCTCCGCTCCTGAAAAGAAGTATGTTTACCATAATTGACAGCACAAGTGCCATCCCTGAGCAGACGGTGATAATGCATCAATCTTTCTGCTGCTCCCTACAGACGTTGGTGCAGCAGGGTTAAAGCACCACAATGCGGCGGTTTGTACTCTGTGGCCCAAGCATGCAAACTGTTGCATCAAGTGCATTTCAATAGTTCTTAAATTAGTATTGAGGAAGGTGAAGAATACGCACGAGTGCGTGATTTAAAAGTTGCTTAAGGAGCTGGACAACACTTCAGTGCTGCAGACACAGCCGACGCATCGGTGCCCCTTTGCAAACTCTCGCTCTCTCCCCCTCTCTCCCTCTCTCCCTCTCACTTTTCTCTCAGCAACAAGACGCTGACTTTCACCGCATTCAGCCAATCACGGCGCAGCATCCCGCTAGCTCTGACGTCGGCAATCTCTCCGCCCCGCCCACTCCAGTGAAAGTGAACGGGGACCGGTCCGGGCTGACGTCACTTCACCGGCAGGCGATTGGGCAGGCGCCCGACGTCTCGGGACCAATGGCTGCGCGCAGCGATGATGTCATCACGAGTGTTGCCACCAGCTGGACCGAGAGGGCGTGGTCTGCGCGTAAACTCGGCTAACCCCGTGTTTGTAACTTGCAGGGGGTGTTGGAGACGAACCGGTGTGCTTTGGGTACTGTGGCTGGAAAAGAGAAAGGTGCGCATGTTTGAGGTGATGGCACGTGCGTGAGACGGGCAATCCTGCACGTGTAATAACTTAGATACATGGGATCTGTACAGTGAGCTTTAACCTCTGCAGAGAGGAAGAAAAAGCACAGTATGTCACTCAAGATGTAGTGCCATAATAGTAAAGATTACATAACCCCCTGCTCTGTGTGTTGTAGCAAACCAGACTCACGCTGAGACAGACAGCCATGCGGGATGTCACAGGAGCAGCGCCCCCTGTCGGTGAGACCTGATGCATGCGTGCTGGTCTCTCACTCAAGGGAGAGGAGAGAAGAGATAGACCTAAAAACAGAACAAAGTTGTGATTGGCCGAAGGGGCTGTATATTTTTTAAAGAGTTTACTACTTACGTGTGTCTGCCTGTGTTTGGAGAAAGAGAGAGAGAGAGAGAGAGAGAGAGAGAGAGAGAGAGAGAGAGAGAGAGAGAGAGAGAGAGAGAGAGAGAGAGAGAGAGAGAGAGAGAGGAAGGACAGAGGACGGGTGTTGATTAAATGTTGATGTATAGCGACATCTAGTTGTAATTGTTCAGCACTGCAACTTACTGTCTTAAATGTCTGAGGTACTGTGCTTTACTCAAACTGGGATGCTGGGAAATAAGACAATATATAAACCCTACACTTCAACCTCTATGTCTGTCCACCATCCCAAAATATCTTTCATTTTGTATATTGTATGAGATCTGCAGCTCAAAACCAGTAAGATGGAAACACTCATACTGTGTATCCAAAGTAAAAATCATAGATGATACTGGATTTTTTTAGGTTAATATTGATCCCGATATTTGAGCGTTCATATAACATAAATTATAAATTGGTTATTAAAGAAACACAACCAGGATACACTGAGCCGTACATTCTACAGTTTAAAAATAGACTTGTCAGTGCTCTCTGGTGGACAAACTATGTAATTGAGACCTCAAACTAATCTGCGTTTGTATAAACTGATACCAGTCTATCTGTGATAAACTAATATCAGACAGTACATCGGCCCGGCTCGTGTTATTAGTCTGTGTCGAGTACAAAAGGTGTAAAGATCCAGGGATGGAGCAGAAGCTTTCCTACCACCTGTAGGTACACGGTCACCCCGACAACAAGCTGAAGGCCCTGTGCCTGAGCGGCGGGGGGTAGATTGCTTTTGTTGGCGGCCCTTTGGAGGACTATTTTATATGAAGGCAGGAAGAATGAAGAATAGAAAATGGCTGGGAAACCCTTTGAAAACACATGAACTGTTTAAACTGGGTTCACTGTCCAAACAGCAGTCCGGAGTTCCACTATCTGCAGCCAGGCGTGTGCACTTCGTGTGTGAAGAGTGCTGGACTTGCTGCTGCTAATCTGCAGGCGCTACACTGCAGAATATGAAAGTGATAATCAAGAGACATAACAAGGCACAAAACCATCACACTGAATAAATGCGATTCGGGTGAAACACGAATGGGTCAGACGTTCATGTCCCTCTCGGGATGAGTCATAATAACTTTGGTGTCCCCGTAACTTTTCATTGAGCGTCATCATTAGAAATTTGAATTTATTTACGATGAAGTGTGTCGCACATCTACACACCCGGATGTTTAATAAACCCAGATGTGCGTTGCCCTGTGTGATATTGTGAATAGGAACACATCTTGTTTGGAAGTCTGGCTGCAATTATGTAAACTTAGAATTACATTTTTCTCAATTTTTATTTTTATTTGTAAGACTCATATATATATTTAGGTGTTAAAATACGTTCTACTCTATTCTATCACTTTCCATGGTTATATATTCAGTGTCCCACTACGAGGATCAATAATGTCTCATCATATCATTTTTTCAATGCACTTTTTTCCTTGCCTTTTCCTTGCACGCAACCCCAACAACCACCCCACCTCGTTAGCGAGTCCCCCTCTCTGTCCCCGGTCCCCCACCCCACCCCCACCCACCCCCGCTCTGCTCTCCCCCTCTCCATGGGAGCGTGACCTCTGACCTTCACCCTTCACCCTCTCTCTGTGCGCTCATCACCGGCCTGTCAGTCAAACACCAGAGACCCCCTTCTCCTGCTGGGCTCTGCTGTCAGCCCGGCCTCAGGTACAGACAGCAGCCGAGCACAACAGAGAGAGAGAGGGGAGAGAAACACTGTGAGGTTAGATAACAAGAGAAAGGAAGACCGTGATATAGCCTGAGCTGGACGGAGTGGCCACAGCGATAATTTGATGTAAAATACACTTTACTTACTCTGCCCAAAACAGTAAGTTATTTTGAATGAACTGGTCTGGAGCTCAGCGGTGGTCTTATCTTATTTTCTTCCCACTTTCCGTAAACCAACCCGAACTCCACACAAAAGCCGGACCCACGTCAGGAATGTCTCTCACCTCAGGGTCTCTTAAAGCAGACGCTGGCAGTAGCATAACCTCTGACCTCTGACCCTCGTCATGACCACACTCACCCTCGGGGTCAGACCATGCATGTCCCATCAAACCCCGGACGGAGTGATGAGAATAGAAAACTGGAAGACGGAAAAGTTTTCCTCAAAACAAAAGCTCCTGCAGTCACGGAGATGGTCGGCTCGAATAAGACGATCAAAACAAACCAACAATAAAACTCAGTGTGGGTTTCAGCTGCACGACCATGAAGTTATCCACCCAGTTTCATCTGAAAGCCGGGCTTTAGGAGTCCCTGCAGCTATGGACTCTTGTTACCAGTCATCAGAGATGGCAAAGACACGTGACTTCTGGATTATTGAAATCTAGAAGTTGTGTGTCTTTGCTCGCAGCATTGCTGTTATGGATGGTAAATAGATAGATAGATACTATGCTGACATCAGCATTTAGACTCACTTTGATATAACATTTTGATATTTACAACTTATCTTTCCTGATTTTATCATGTTATTTGCACACATTTAGGCTTCTATCAAAGCGTACGTTACGTTTTTAGTAACATTTGTGTTTCAGCCATCAAAACCTCCTACCTGGGGCTGAGGCGAACTACAAAAGCAGTCTTACAAAAGAGGCCAAGAGTCTTTGAAAAGATTTGCACTTTCAGGTTTTTCTTCCTCCACTCTTTACCTTCGGCTTTTAGTGACAGAGTGGGTTACTGAAAGAATGGAGGGGCTCTTTGTGTATCATGTGTCAACAGAGGACAAGTCTGCTCCTGCGGCTTACAGGGGGAGGCAGCGAGGAGTCATGATGTCTAAAAATGTCTGATAAATGCTGCACACAGGCCGTGCAAGGTTACGGATTTAGGGGAGACCAACCTGGAGGTTAAAAACCTCCAAAAAAAAAAGTAAAGTCCCTCTTTTGCAGACTTATTCTGAAGCTTGAATAGCTCCTGAGAAGTGATGATATTGGCTCCGTGTCACATCTCAATGACAGGAAAAAGCCAAGAGAGGACATCATAGCATCATTAGAGAGGTGGGCACAGGAGGCCGGCATCCACACAAGCTGCAGTACGGAGAACAGTGGGCCCTTGTACTCACTGCATTCTTGTTCACAGTAACTGTACACCACTCAGCTGTTCCTCGGGGTCCACGTCATGTCCCGGAGCTGAAGGCGGGCCCCTCGGGGACAGGCGTCCTTGGACACACATGATTCCTGTCTGCATTAGAGACAAGATGCATAAAGAGTGGTTAGTAAGCTTTTCCAAACCAGGACACCGCTTTAGTATTTTTGTGTTTCATTCTTTAACTTTTACATTAACCTTTGCTCTTAAGTGCCCCGTGTATAATAAAGTTTCATAGCCATAAATGAGCAGAATATATAAATACACTGTTGTGCACTGCTACGACAAATTAAGACTTGTGGAAGAAAATGATCAACCAAAATGTATGCTCTCACACACAAATCTACCAATTTAACAGTGTTCTAATACAGTGATTGATACATTAGCTTATAATCTTTAGCTCGGATCTGTTTCTAAATATTAATATTAATATTTAAAAAACTATACAAATGGAAAGTACCAAATCTTGTGGTCCCACTGGCTTAGCCCATCCTTAGGCACCACACTTCACTTTGGGAACCGGTGAATAGAAAGGATAAGCTCAATGTTTCAGATGGATCATTTGTTCACTGTACGATACGCTTGAGTTGGATGAAGTTGTTGCACTAGTCACTGACTTATTGTTCATTAAGCGATAAGTACATTTAAAGCAGCAAAGAGCCAAATAATCCAACAAAATAAGCTTTTAATTACTGTTGTGTGCTGTCATCTGATTGGCAACTGAGAAAAAAAGGTGCCCCAAGAAACACAGTATGCAAAATCATCTTCGAGCTGCGCAGTATGCAGTGCTGAGTTCCAACAACAGGGGGAGACAGTCAACGTGAAATGACTAAACACAGCACTAAAGGTGAACCATTTTTGTTTTGATGGCGTACAAAGTGCAAAGCGAGGCCTATTTCAGGAAGTCTTATTTACCCTTTAGCCATCAGACCAGGCACTGTTTCAGTCCCCTATGTGAGGGAAACACATATTTTACATAATAATATTTATTTAGCTGTCAAACAGGTCAAACAAAGATTGGCGGGAAGGAAGGAGAAAAAGGAAATACAAGTACCAGCTCGTCAAACAAACCACATCAATGTGCACACACACACACACACACACACACACACACTCGTCTGTGCTCGCCGTGACAAAGCTGCCGTCGCTGTGAAAAGTGCATCATCGCTCCTGTGCGGTGCAGCTTTTCTCTGTATGGTGGAGGATGTGGTGAACTTCTACTAGCATGCCCTCCCGTATGCCACTGCACCGTAACTCTCGCAGAGGATGCAACAGCCCCGCGTGTGTATGAATGTATTGAGTGTGTGTGTGTGTGTATGTGTGCATTCACAAAGGCCTCTTTGCTTGTGCAGCGTGTGCACTACGCATACAGGCTGCGGTTGTATGTGGAGCACGGAGCACGGAGCACGGAGCCTCTGCGCTGGTTTCCGCGAAAGCAGGCGCTGAGAGGAAGCGATGGGGAGAGGGATGTGGCACAGGTGAGAGAGCACAGTGGTTCCTGTGGTCTCTCTCTCTCTCTCTCTCCACTGATGTGAATGGAGCAGCTGGATGACTGATGTGTCAACAGATGGGGGCCAGGAATCTCTACACACACACTCACACACACACACAGTGACCCTCACCCAGGTCAAAGAAGGAGGTAAAACCAGGTTAAGCGAGTCATGCCTCACACACTGACATATTAGGAGCACAGACGCTTCTGTGTTAGTGAATCTTTAGACACAGTCGCCAACATTTTTCACCGGTGACCTTTAAAAATGAAGCAGCGTCCACTTGTGCCCACTTACAGGTTGAATGTGTCTTGTGACAAGTTAAACTACGGGGTTTGTTTTCTCCTCTAAACCATCGGATTGTTTCACATGAATAATTGTTAAAGGCCCGAAGAGATAAAACGTAACACTATTTCACAGAAAATCAATAAAGATTAGAGAGAAGTCGTAAATAACAATATTTTTTTGTTGGGAAACGGTGCTTTAAAGGGTGGTTTTAGATTTAGTCAAGTTTGTCTAATGCCCATATATATGTTGATAAAGTTACTGGTCGCTGTAATCAGTCGTCCTCTCCATAAAGGTGAAGTGAGTTTATAATGATGTGAGTCACAGTCTTTCTGTTTCCATTCATCCACTGATGCTCAGCAGGGAAACACAAAGAGGAGATTATTAAAAAGAGTTTACATTGGTTTGGCTAACTCGGGCTGCTGAAGCCTCGTGATATTTTGAGTGTATTTTTGCATAAACAGAGGAGTGTGGGATTTGTCCAGTGTCACAGTGTTCTGTGAGGAAGAGATCACTTCAGACCGTATACGGAGATGAGGAATGAAGACAACGACCAACAACTCTTTCAAAGCAAAGAACGCTTTTTGAAATTGTGCCGTTCCTTTCTACTTCATGTTCATACCGACAACGAAATATGTTTCAGCTTTAATCATCATTTCTACTTTAGACAGTTTTATCTATGAAACTTAATGGTTGGCCAAAAAACTAATTGTTTTAAGATTTTATTGAAAAATGTTCTTCAGAACAAATTAATATGAAGAAGATGTTTGCGATGTTTCTTGTTTTGGATTGCATTTTCCTTCTAACTTTAACCCCATCCGAGGCCAGCAGCCCCTCCTCTCACATACAATATGTGCCTATAAGTGCGCTTAAGACGAGGGAGCTACTGACGTCACGTTAAAAGGTAAATGGGTGAGCCTTATGTGAGCGTTATGTGGGTGAGTGGGCAGCAGCACTGCAGACAAAGTGCTTTTCTTTATCAGCTAAACGCAAAACCTCAGAGCCCATGAGTGTGTGTGTGTGAGTGTGTGTGTGTGTGTGTGTTCATTTCATCCACACAACCATCAGGGATCATGGAGGGCAAGATGAAAGACATGCTCTTGTTCTAATAAGAAGTCATAAAGTTTTAGTTTGAAGTCGGGAACTGTTTCATATAAATATGTTTATACAATATAAACGGACTGGAACATCTTTTATTGTATTCTTTGATTTATATTTAATTTTTTTTAGATTTTTGTTTTTCTATATATAAATGTGTTTTCAAGTTGTCGCTTGAGGGGCAAATAACTTATCTTTGAATAAAAAAAAAAAGATATGTGCAAAAGATAAATCATGTTAGGAGAGTACAGTGTAGACCTGCATTTAAAAATAGAGAATTTGACACATTCACAGCCGGTTAGCTTAGCTTAGCATAAACAGTGGAAACAATAGCTCCGTCACACGTTACCAAAATCTATCTCCAAACACCTCCAAAGCTCACTAAATAACTTTCACTTTAAGATATTTACTTTTAATTAATGTTAATTTTGAAGTTTATAAATGAAAAAAGACCTCATATGACTGTCGGCTTGTTGTTGACGAGACAAAAAGTCAGCAGGTCAATCTCTTTGTTTACCAATAAAACTCCTCTGTCTGCTCGGGCTTATGTGTCCTTATGAATATGAAAGAAGAGCACACACAAACAAACGCAGTGATATTCATATTGGGTTCCAACCGGTTTTAATTAACCCTGATTACAGCTTAATTACAAGTTTGAAAAAAAAACAAAAAACAACGAAACACGAAAGAAGTGGAGAAATCCAATGTTACATCATGGTATTAACTCTCATCTCTCCATCTGAGTGTTACGTAACGGCTCGGGGGAGACGAGGCGAAAGAAGGGCGTGAAAGAGGGAGAAGACCTTTACACAGTCAAACAGTACACATCTTCTTTTCTCCTTTTAAAATGATACAACCCTCCCCCCCCCAAAAAAAATGAAAAACAATATACAGAAGCAAAGAGAGAAAAAGGTAACATTATAAAATAAAAATTACAATACATGACAAAAAGAGATAAAATCACTCCTCCCTCTGCCGCTAAATAAAATCCTCCGCCGCTGCCTTCTCCTCCTAGTCCCCGTGTTATTTCTCTGTCAGCATCAAAATTAACATTACACATTTGAGTTATATTACATTTGTAAAAACTAAAGACAAGAAAAGGTCTGGTTTAGGGGGTTTAAAGGAGGGAATGGAGGTCTGGGGGGGATTCAACATCATCCAAAGTGATGAAACACAACATAAAAAGCAACAGCTAACAGGGCCATGGAATAATAATAATGCCAGGTGGAGAGGTAAATAACCCAATGAGAACAACAACAACAACAATAATCAATAGCAATATTGTCATCAGAAAAATAAACTGAGAAACCTTTATTCTTTTGATAAGAGAAATGTCGTCTTTGTGCTGTTTGTCTACTGTTCTTTGACTGTTGAGGCCTGAAACAGGATGTAAGAGAGCCAGCATTACAATCAATCTTTTTTTTTTTTTCTTCCTGCAATATCACGACGGAGTCGGATGCTCCGCGGTTTACAGGAAGTCAGACGACGCCTGAAACGGAGCGAAATGAAACAGAAAATAGAGACGACGGAGTGCAGAGCAGGTACGACTGATGCCTGTTGCTGAGATATGAAAAAGTAGTAATAAGGCAGCTGTCAAATACAGACACAGGACTTGGTGGTGTGTGTGTGTGTGTGTGTGTGTGTGTGTGTGTGTGTGTGTGTGTGTGTGTGTGTGTGTGTGTTGTGACATGCTCCAGTCCAGACCACAGGGGTCTGATGAGGAAATTCAATCAGCTCAGGTACACAGACCGCCTGGAGGCCATCTATCTCACAGGTCGCTGCTATAGATCCGTCTCGTCACTGGTCAGGCCGCTGGCTCAGTTAACCAATCAAACGCCTGGCTGCAGAGATGTTAAAACATAATCACAAGAATAATCATTTGTGTACGTGTGAATGTGCATAGTTTGAGGAGAGGGCCTCACATGTCCCAGGCTATCTTACAGTAATGATTAACCCCTCAACCCCCTCTCTCTCTCGCTCTCTCTCTCTGTCTCTCTCTCACCTCAATCCAGAGCTGATGTGAACTTTGGAGCATTATGCTAACTGGCCGAAGAGAAAAGACCGGATTACTACTTTTTATCCCATGAGCACACCCTCACACTCGCACACACACACACAGACAGACAGACAGAGGGCCAGGGGCCAGGACAGCTCGGGTCGAGGAGAACCCGCCTGAGCTGAGCGAGACTGTACAGACGGGAAGGAGCAGAGTGCTGAAAGGCCAAGCTGCTGCAAACGAAGTGAACGGCAGCGTGAACCACACATCTGAATCATTAGCAGTCTGCTCCAGTCCTGGTTGTCTTTCTCTTCTTCTTGCTGGTCTTGTTCTGGTAAACTGGCCCGTGCTGGTTTTCTCTGGCTCGTTTGTCTATGAAACAAATGCACGAGAAAAACCCGGAGCCCCCCCCCCCCCACCCTCCACACCATGTTACCTAGTGAGTGGCAGGACACGTCTTACCACTCAAAAATAATCCACTTACAAACAACCCTGAATCAATCATATCATTAAAATGCTATCGGTCTTTTTAAAATCTCACTTTCTTAATAATTTCCATTTAGAATATATAAAGATATATAGTCTGTATGTGTGTTATCAGAGCTCAGTTTGCAATTTTGTACATGCTATAAAAACAAGGCATAGAGAGGCGCTGTGTGTGTGTGTGTGTGTGTGTGTGTGTGTGTGTGTGAGGTCTAAGATGTTCCCTGCTCTCTCAGGCTCTCACACTCATGCAGTTAACAGGCCTGGCAGTCTCACACACTCTCAGGACCCGAGGATGACGCCACTGCAGAGCTGGAGGTCCAGACAGAGAGACAGGAAGTGTGTTTAAGAGCTAAAGGCAGTGCTGTGCGTGTGTGTGTGTGTGTGTGTGTGTGTTTTGCTGGTTTAGTTAAACACTATCGATGATTGTTAGAGGAGCTTTAGCTGGTGAACTAGGATTCTGTGCTGCTGGGACTCAAGAGAAACTATGTTCAGTGTACAAGCCATGTTAGTGGAGGTGAGGAGGCTAGTTAACGGTTACTGGAACCCCCCTTTACTCCCTTCCTCCCCCTCCTGGTCCCCTCTAGCAGTCCTTTCTCTACTTGTTCATTCTTCTCTTTTCCTCTCCTCACACCTCCCCGGGGTTTGAGATTATTTCTGTGAGCGGAGTCGTGATCTGTCCACAGGTGGTCCCGCAAGAGAAAGAGAAGCAGGAACAGGAGAGAGACAGAAGGACGGTTACACAAAAGTCGAAAGTTCTGAGAGAAGTCTGTGGATGTGCGAGTACGAATGTGTGTCGTTTTCCTGCGTCGCGGCGAACATTGTTAAGTGTCCGTGAGCAATGCTTCCGCTTTTAGTCCCCTTCAATGTTGGCTGTCTCTTTTTTTTTGCTTGTGTGTGTGTGTGTGTGTGTGCGTGTGTGCTTGAATCCAATAAACATACAGCAATAGGCTTCCCTGAGTGGAGTGGGCCAGGTTTAAGAGTCGGTCAGACAACACCCAACAGCCCCACTGTTCAGTCTCAGAGACACACTTTCCTTTTCCGTATCTGCCAAACTTTACAAGGCTTTCATGAGTTAAAGAGTGAATGCTTGCAGCAGTCCTCTCCTCCATGTCACTCCAGGGCTAGGTTTCTTTTCTTAGATACAGGCACTTATCAAAGTCCCGGCCATCTTTTAGGAAAAGTCGCATCGGGGAGAAGGTGCACATCCTCATCCTAGGTGTGTTGCTGGGCTTTAAGAGAGAGAGTGTGTGTGTGTGTGTGTGTGTGTGTGTGTGTGTGTGTGTGTGTGTGTGTGTGTGTGTGTGTGTGTGTGTGTCCCCTGAGGAAAGTGCTGACTGGCTGCTGATCCTATTGATGGAGCTGTGCTACTGGGGCAGGGCGTCTGGAGCTTCACTGGCCAGGCGGGAGGAGAACTTGGAACAAAAGTTTTGCGAGGAAGCCTCCCTCTGATTTCAGTCACTTTGCCTAGGACGGCTGAGACTGAGTGAGTCCCACCTCCCCAAAAGGATGTGTCCCAGAAGAGCCCTGATCCAGACAGATGATCGGAGTGGGAGAGTCAGGCTGTCTTATGAGGTGTCGGTTTTCTACGCGTGTATGTTGGACTGTGCTCTCAGCTCACTGGAGGTTTCAGGAATCTAGTTTTGGGAGAGGGAGATTACAGAGGAACCATTTACATACTCCTGTGCCACCTCCAGTGCTCCCGGAGCAGTAGTGTTTGGACTGTTGTCTCTCATCAGCAGTCTTTGTTCTCCAGAGACAGCTGTGCTGTGGCACGATGCAGCTCAGCGCTCACCCTCCGCTGTGAGGCCAGCGGTGTGGCTAAAGAGCCCTCGTAGGCCAACGGGGGAGGACTGTCCCCTTCTCCGCTGCCAGTCCCGTCCTCCTCCGTCTCCATCCGGCCATTGCTCTGCCTCTCTCTTTCCCTCTCCTCCTCCGGTCGGACTTTCTTGTCGTCCGACTCCTCCTGTGAGGCCTCCATGCGCTGGTCTTCGCTCCAGCGCCTCTTGAAGCGCAGCTTGAGGGGGATGCACTTGGTCTGGGGAGGTTCCACCGAGCCCGTCTGAGGCGGGGGGGTGTTACCCTCCCCTGGTTCGGCGGGTTCACTCTTGAGGGTGGGCAGCACGCGGTGTGCATTCGAGTGTGTGTGCTGCGAGGTGAAGAAGGGCATCAGACCAGGTGGAGGCGGAGCAGGGGCCTTGAAGACGTCCTCGTCCAGGTCCTCATCGGGATGGGGTTGATGTTGGGGCGCGGCTGTGCCGTTAGCAAGGTGGTGGTGGTGGTGTTGGTGGAGGAGGTGGTGGTGGTGGTGGTGGTCAGGGGCTCTGGAGTGGCGAGGGGAGAAGAGTTGAAACTCCTCATCTCTCTCGTCAGGGTCCTCGTCACTAATGTCGGTCACCTCCACCTCCTCTTCTGACTCAATGTCAGAGATGGGCTCCACCTGGACAGAACAAGAGTTAACACATATATTGAAATACATTTAAAATGTAGTTTTAATAAAAACAAGTTTATTTTAAGACAATGTCTGGCAATGGAGTGTTACATATACCTGTGTCCTTTTTAAGGACACACATTTTCCCTGTTTAACTTTGAGATTGCAATGGACACATAATGGGGGATATTTGGGTCGTGTGTCTCACCTTTATTTTGGGAAGCCCTGCACTGTTTAGGGACTGCGTTGAGGAAGAGGCAGAGACGAGGCCTGAACCGCTGGCAGAGCTCAGGTCGCTGCCGAACGACAGCGAGGAGCCCAGGCCGGAGGTAGACGTCATGGATCCGGAGCCTGAGGACAGGGAGCTCTGCCTGAGTTTGCTGTGGCTTTGACTCTCCCTGTGCTTCCTGCCGAGCGGTGGCGGCTGCAGCTTGAACTTGAAAGGAGACATGTGTGGCGCCTCCTCGCTCAGGTGCAGCGGGTGATGCATGGGGTGGGAATGGGTGTGAGGGTGGGCAGAATGAGGTGGATGCGGGTGGTGGTGGGCAGAGTGAGCCAGAGACGGGTGATGGTGCCGCTCTCCTCCCCTCTCTCCCCCCGCTGCCGTCGCGGCCCTTTCCGCTCGCTCGGCCGCTCCTCTGTCTCCGGTCAGACCGGCCTTGTCTGCGGCGGGCCGGTGGGGCTGAGGGATGACGATGTTGGGGTAATGGAGGAAAGCTCTGGGGCTGAGGCCGTAGTTGTATACCGACTGGGTGTGGGCCTGCAGGTAGCGCTTCATGTCCTCCGGGTTGAAGGAGAAGTGGGAGCCTAACATGGGCGACAGGGTGGGTGAAGGGGTGTAGGGCAGGTGAGATGTCGGGGTCATGGAAAGCGCCGGGGACAGAGGAGGGGCTAGGAGGCCGGCTCCTCCCGGGCCCGGCAGAGGAGACACAGGGAAGGGCGACAGGGAGTCTGGGTGGATCCGGTGGGTGTGGCGGGAGCCGTGGTGCCCAGCATGGCTTCCTGGTCCTCCATACATGCGGAACAGGGCTTCATGAGACAGACGGGGATGGATGAGACTCCGGTAACCTATTCCTCCACCGCCAGGTCCTCCTCCTCCTCCTCCTCCTCCTCCTCCTCCTCCTCCACCACCACCCACACCCCTCTCTCCTCTCTCCTCCCCCGCTCCAGCGTTGCCCTCCTCGATCTCAGAGTTGACCGAGGTGCCGTCGCTGCAGTCGCTGACGGAGCCGCGGGCCATTCGTCGGGCCACCGAGCTGAACATGCCGCTGGGGCTGCGCAGATCCTCGTTGGGGGAGAGGACTTCGGAGGGTGTCGAGGGAGGGAAGCGAAAGTGAGTCCCGGCACCGGTGGGGACAGGAGGGGCGCTCTGAGGAACAGTGCTTCCTGGAGACGGCAAGAAAAGAGAATACTGAGAAATAACACATTATGTTCTGCAGTGTAATCCTATGTAATCATGCTATCCTATTGTGGGATCAGGCCTGCTTGCCTGCACACACACACATACACACACACAGCGGTAGACGGTTGAGGCTTACCGGTGGAGCCCATGTCGATGAAGGGGTAGTTGACCAAAACCAGTTTGTTGAAGTTAAACTTATAGGTGAACCTCTTGCCTTTGGTCTTATGGAGGATCCTCTTGTTGTAGTAGTATCTGAAAGGGAGAATAAAAACATGATAAATAAAATCTATGTGAAGAAAAGACACACACATGCCTAATGCATGCAAAGACAAATATAAAAGACGCATGGTTAAATAACTGCGTATTATCTTTTGCCACCAAGAAGTATAAA
This sequence comes from Pholis gunnellus, assembly GCF_910591455.1. NCBI lineage: Eukaryota > Metazoa > Chordata > Actinopteri > Perciformes > Pholidae > Pholis > Pholis gunnellus. Next base: position 18,721,957 of record NC_136534.1, on the reverse strand, counting down.
ATACTGGCCTATTAACGACACTGAAACATTCAATTTAAGAAGCACACCTCATTTAAATTATAATTCTGTTCCTGAAGTCATGAGACTATGACAGATGCGCCTGCACACTCAAGCACACACTTTAATAAGCACGAGTCTTTCATGTCGCCCCCCCCCCCCACACACACACACACACTTCTAATGATAGATATTAAAGAGTGTTGTATGACATTTGCACAAAGCAGACCCAGTAAAGAGAAGGGAAGAGGGGGGGGGGGGGGTAAAAAGATGGAAAACAGATAGATGTGAGGCGGAGGATGAAGGTGAGCTGTGGAGCAGCAATGATGCTGTGTGGAGGGATAAACAAACACTTAACAGACCAGAGGTCAATGCTTAATGCCAAATGTGGAACGTAAATGGGCTGTAAGGCCACAAGGGTGTGTCAGCTATTGCGTTCAAGTTCGACACGTGTGTGTGTGTGTGTGTGTGAGACTTGTGTTACTTTGTATGTAGTGGACTATAAGAAAGCCAGGAAGAAACAGGAAAAGTGTCTTTCAGAGTGTTACATGTTCAGATGTTTGCTAGACAAGTATCCCAAACAAACAACAGTGTCCGTCATTCACTTTGCTAGACGGAGCCGTCTCTTTATGTAACAGCAAAGCAAGGCCACCAATAATTCTCCCCATCTTTATCTGCTTATGTAATGGCCATTCTCTCTTTCATGGCTCCTGCCTACAGTACAAGGCTCCATTTGTATTAACCTTTGTCCAGCTTCAGCTCTTTATGTAACGTCTCTTTGCTTTCTTCCCCAGATCCACATCCACTTTATGTAACCTCTACATCCCCGGCTGCCAACCCTCACACGCTGAAGGAGACAAAGCGAAGGAAAAGAGAAAGAGATAAAGAGCGAGAAAGGAAGAAAAAAAAGACGGCGTGTTTGTCCGTGAGATAACAAGCTTGTGTGGCAGGCTAACCAGGAACTACCACTTATATCTTTCTTTCCCCTGGCTTTTAAACATAAGATTCAACCAGACTGCACGGTTGCTCATCATGTCTGCATAGCGACTTGCTTTTACAGCAGCAGGCTCTGCTTCCCTTTCCTCCAGCATGCGTCTGCTGGCACAAGTTAAGTGAAGTGTGCTGACAAAGATCGGGGCTTCAGGGTATGCAGGTAATGCAGAGTTAATGCGAGCCCATTGACTATCATTATGCTGAATGGTAGTTACCCAGACGGGAGTGTGTGCGTGCGTGTCTGTCTGTTTGGTGTTGGGGAGGTGTCACCCTTCACCCCCTCTTATTATGCTTATTACACAGACTGGTTGGGCCGATTTGGCTCTGGGAACAGACTGTTGCTCTTTTTCACTTGTTCTCTTCAACCCTCCTCCTCCTCCTCCCCCCTTTATCCCACTGATACCTCTCTCTCTCTCTCTCTCTCTCCCCTCTTTATTCCAACTCTCTCGCTCGGCACTCGTCCCCTGAGGCGACGGGAGAGGGTGAGGGAGAGAGAGAGGGAGAGAGACAGGACAGGCCTGCACTGTTGAAAACATTGTTTACGCCAGGCACAAAGCAGCATGTAATTTCTGCTCTAGGGGAGACACTCCTGGAGGGAGGGGAGAGGAGCAGTAGGGAGCGAGGAGACGGGCCGAGACAGGCAGGAAGTCGAGCAGAATTAAAACCACAACGAGACTGTGATCGAATTAGCTGATGACAGAAAAGTCAACAAGCTGTGCTAGGGCCCACACACGGGTCGAATATAATACGGATTACAAGGGAACAAATCCAAAGTATCTAAAAATAATTTATTTTGTGCACCATTGGAGCCAATTGGAGCACAATTTCATGATGTACTTCAACTTTATTAACAGACAGCACACTGTGAAACACTATATAACATAGCTCAAGTTTATTAGGCAAAACAAAATAAAAATGAACTTTGTTTCTAAAATGTTGAATCAACTCCTCTCTAAAACTCAAACTGTCCTTAATGACGGTAAGAGTTATTGTGAGCCGTCACACTAGACTGCATTCATTTTTAGATCGGCGTATCTTAGTGTATAATTGGCATTAACATGGACGCATCCCAAAGGCCAATAATATCACTGTGCTGACACATCTGTCTAACCTTGGCTCATGGCGGTTGGATAGTAGGGAGCTTAGCCAACAAAAATCTTGTGCGCGCTTGGCTGCACGCACACACACACACACACACACACACACACACACACGTGCGGCTAATACAAAGAACGCCGAGATGCATAGCGGGAAGCAGACAACAACTTCTGCGTAATCCTAGCCGCGGCAACTGATGCTGCGTTTAGAGCACATGGTCGCCCCTTCTTCCTTCAGGCCCCCACCTCCTGCACCATCGCACATGCTGACTTTGAAGAGCATTTGAACTCACTTCAAAAGAGAAGAAAGAGATTCTTTGAGTGCCTGTGTTTAGCTGCCCAACACACACACACACACACACACACACACACACACACGCCTTACACACACACGCCTTACACACACACACACACACACACACACACACACACACACACACACACGCACACACACTTCTCCCATATCCTGACTATAACTGCCATCTTATTCGGACCTGCTCACACACATGGGTGCATGTGTTTCCCACACATGCCCACACAAAATACCATCCAGGAGATGGTTTAACCAAAAGAGTACATTGACCAATCAGTGCGAGTAAGGGTTTATGCAAATCCTTCAGGGGAGCAGAGGGTAGGATGTCTATCAGCACATGTTGTTACCGTGTGTGATTTTAGGCCAGGGATTAAAGCTGCGATTACACAGACCTGCTATGGTCTAAAACATTATGATCAAAGAAGAGACACACACACACACACACACGAGCAGAGACAGCACTTCAACCAGGTTTGAAGCCAGTCAAACTCGACAGTATTATCATTTACCAATGTGTTATTTAAATAGAACAGCATTCCCTAAACCATTCCATTTGCTCATTCAACAAAGAAGCCACACTGTGTGGCCTTTAACATAATCAACCACAGTGTGGTATAAAATCGTAAAAGTTATTATTCAAAAAGGAGTTTATTATTAACAGTTTATTACCACTTCATTCCGATAAGTTGCTCATAGCTACGTCCATCGGTTCTATTGGATATGATAACATTGTATTTGTTGAGTAATTGCTAAGATCTGAAAGTGTTTGACCACTAATGTTTGTTGGAAAAATAAAGTTGTGTGACAAAATGTGTTCTATCTGTACATTCAGTTCAGGACTGTACGCAATAGTCAACTTCTTGAATTACCCTATGATATGATATCTGTAGAAGCTCAACAATCTATATCAGTATCACTCTACACACACACACACACACACACACACACACACACACACACACACACACACACACACACACACACACACACACACACACACACACACACACACACACACACACACACACACACACACACACACACACACACACACACACTAAAAATGAATTGAACCAACCCGCTTGTGTGTGTGTGTGTGTGTGTGTGTGTGTGTGTGTGTGTGTGTGGACAGGCTGTGCCTTGCCCATTGTTGGGTTGTAAATAGGCGCTGACGGTGACAGGAAGTTGGGATTACAATACTCCCCATGAGCCCCGTGTTTATTTTCTGCCTCTTTCGTCAGCGTTGGCTGTTACACAAACATCCCAGCCAGATCCTTCTCGACACACACATACATACACACACACACACACACCAGCTGCCACAGGTGTGTGTGTGTATGTAAAAGCTGCACACGTGAGCGTGCTTTGTGAGGAAACCAGGTTTGATGAGTGTTTCCTGCTTAAAAAAGGAAATTTGTTTGTCCTGGCATATATATAAATATATGTTTGTCTGTGAAGAGGGGGGTCAGGTCAAGGTCCAATTACGATGGTCACATGCTCTGTGGGTGGCGCGAATATGTACCCGAGCACACTCTGGTGTGCGTGTGTGTGTGTGTGTATTCCGCCCCCATAGAAAATAAAGGGCTCATTCAGTGAGGGACAATGCTATACCCACAATGCTCAAGTTGAACACATACATGCTGCAGAAAGAGACAATGGAAAGACAGTGGACGCTAGCACACGGTGAACACAAAGTCATACAGTGGTACTGTCCATGTGTGCTCCCTCGGCACTTTCTCTCCGGCCCTGGTTGTTTCCACACAGCGCGCTGAAGTAGAGCGAGGCCTTCTGACCTATAAACCCGGCCTGATAGGTGAGTAACACCGTGTGCATACGCAGCAGTATTCTCTGCAGGATGTTTTGCAGTTGTGGGCATTGGGGTTACTTTTAATATGCACATCAGAGCCAATTTGAGTGCAGCAGTTCAAAATGCCGACTTTATTTCAGGGATTTACACCATCATACTCTACCATGTTACCATCAATTCACTTAGGGTGTTATATGCATGTTCTCATGTAATTTACAGCATCACCATAACCAGGAAACTTGTGGAACCATCCTTCTTTTTAAGAAGTTTTTTTCTGTGGTGCCAATTTTCCAGCTGTGGTGGCCGATCACATTGAAATGAATGTTGGACATGAAGCGAACACTACAAACATGCATTGGCAAGAAGTCTGTGTACAATGGTGCATTTGTGCATGTGAATGTGCACATGTGCTGTGTTGTTAATCTTTGCCAGCTGTGTGCGGCAGTCCCCCTGACCTCTGACCCCCGTGTTGGAGCCGATACGGGCTGCTGACTCGAGGACAGGGGGGGGGGGGGGTCGTCTGGAGGTCTGGAGGAGTCGGGACCTCTTAGCATGATTACGCTCATTAAGCCAGCACTCTGCAACGACTGATTGTCAACAGGCTTAACTACCTCTGCTCTCGTGTGGGGACCAGCGCCAGGTCTCAGCTAGACGGTGGTGCAGGGAATCAGGAGGAGGGGTGGAGGCATGGCCTTTTTTATTTGTGGGCGGGTTTACTTCCTCGTCCCAAACATGCAGCCGATGGTTGAAAGACTGTGACCTTCCTTTCATTCATTGCTTGCACCAAACATGTCAGATAGCCCCGAATATCCAAGCAAAAGGTGAGATAAAAAGAGCTGCAACAGACCTTCTATGCTTCTGTTTTTATGCATAACAAGAAAGAACAACAAACTGAATTCACTGAATTAAACTATGAAATATCAGTCTAGCCTCTTTCAACATCAAGCATGTCCACATGCAAATAAACGTGCACGCAGTGGGAGTGTAATCCTCTCAACAGGAGTGGGAATTTCACAGCGGCCGTGGGAGCGGCAGACCGAGATGACGCATGGACTGAGGCTGTGTCCCCTCAATGGAAAGCCAACACAGACACACACACACACGCGCGCACACACAATACAGCAGTGCTGATTACGGGAATTTCCACCATGTGCATGGCAGACATGAAAGAATAAGATCATTGAGGTACAAATAATAATTACCGAGGCTAAGTGATAAAAAAAGAACACTTCAAAGACAGTCGCGCCTTTTCAAGTGAGGGAGCATGTGTGCGTTTGGTAATTGCCACATGCCGACTGTGGTCTCCATTGTTAGCAGACTCCAGGTTTCCTCCATATGAAGGGCACAAGGTGGCCTGCTCTCCAACAGTTTTGCTCCAGATGTGGACCGTTATCGTTCACACGTGTGTTTGTGTGCCTCCTTTATAACTTCTTCAGTCTTTACTGCCATTATTCCTGTCGGCACATTACTATTGATGTGCAAGGCTTCATTTCCAGTGGCTCTTGCGGTGAAGGACTGACGACAGCTCTGGTGTCAAATGAGGTGACTGCGTGGACGCAGGTGAGTGCACGTGTGGGACGTATTGGTGACTGTCCTGAAGTGACTCTGCTCCGTTTACAGGAAGAAAGAGAGAGAGAGACGACCTGGCCATAGGAGGGTGGATGAGGACACAAGAGTGCCGAGGTTGGAAACTAGAAAAAAAGTCTGATAATCAGCCTCTAAGGTCAGTACATCAGAGAGCACTAACACCCACTATATACATATATATATATACATACACGCACTTCCTGCAGCCTAAGCTCCAAATCCGTCGCAGCTCTAGAGGATGGACATGCTATAAATACACAGCTTGACCACGAGTATCCTCATCCATTCAGGAATCCTAAATCCGGACTCAAAGTCTGATTGTGTATGTGTGTCTAGCACACATTAGTAGTCCTTGTTAATTACCTCGGTCCCCATAGGATCCCATCTGTAACTGACATTATCTTAATCTCACACAACACAGTGAGTGAGATGCTCTTCTTACCACTACTGGCCTAAGCTGAGGCGAGTCCCCCAGGGATCTGTGATACTGAACTCTAAAGTGCCGAGAGGTCATTGTGTTACAGTATGGATCACAAGATTGATTAGATGTATCTTCTTTCTATAATCAAACTAAATCGTGACCCCCACTGTCTCCTGACCCCCACTGTCTCCTCGTGAAGCCAAAAAGCACAAATAAAACCAGAAGCATCTGTTGTGTAGCTCAGATTATGTCCATTTTATGGACGCCTCAACTATCGTGTCGGTCCTGAAGGCAATTTGCTTTGCTGACACGTTAGTCTAATTTGATTCACCGCTCACCTAGAAAACCCGGTTATCAAAGCAGATTCAAGCGACCCTCGAAAACAAAGTGCCAGAATGTTACTCTTCACAAAAAAGTGAGGAACAGAAGTCCAAAACAAATGATTAAGTCCATCGATGAGGGTGAATCCTATCAAAGACTAACACTAGACTCATGGTGATCAAATCTAATATTTTCATGCGGTATGTATACTTGAACTTGAAGCTAGGGCCACAACCAAAACAACGTCAATCACTGTCTCGGCTAAGCAGGCGTCCTAAAGGTGTAACGGTGTGACCTGCCAAATGGGTCAGTGTTGTAACTCTACTTGGAGCATAAGAGTAGCTAAACTTGTCCAGGTCAACAGCGTGTGATGGCATGTGGCCCGGGTCACTCTTATGTCATCTACGCGTATTAAAGACTTGGTTATGTGCTATTAGTGCCTTGGCAGGCATGACTAATGCATGTGTGGGTGAGACAGAGCCAGAGAGTGGAAGCTATCGGGGTCTGTGGGTCTGAATGAAAGGCTTCCAGCAGGTCACTGCTACTGGAATCAAAAGCCGGGGTCACAGTAGATGGGAGTCTCAATTCAGGACTTTTGCTGCTCGTCATTCCCCGTCTCTCTCTCCCCTCACTTCCTCTCATCTCTATACCGTTAACCATCTAACAAAGGCATAAATCCCCCAAATTATTAGGAATAAAAAGGTATTCAAGTGTGCCTCAAGTTCATTAAGGTTTTCCTTCCACCTCTCGACATTATCCTTAGCAGAGGAACAGTTCCTCTTCCCAGCTGAGTAAAGCCTGGGGAAGGCACCGGCTGTCCTGCTTGAATTATCTGGAAAAGGAGCAATTTCATCCCGTGTCCATTAGTTGAAACCAGAGATGGTACTATTTCAGGCTTATTCCTCTCCAAAAAAGATGACATTAGACATCCAGAGAGCCAGTCAGTCAGTCCACCACGGCCCCTGCTTCTGCCCACAGCCCACGAGCCAACGCACTAGAGCCTTACACCTCTCCGGTTTGGCCAAACCACCCACAAGAGCGTGGCTCCATGTGAACTGTTTCGGGTGACTGGGCGACAGATTACTGCGAGCTAACTCATCAGGTCTGGTTTCAGAGGGAGACCGATTCATAAAGGTCTTTGAGTCACTCTCTCTTCGTCTGGCCATTTACCGGACATAAATATGAATAGTTCTTCCATAAAGGTTATTATGTATGAGAGTATTTTTCTCAAAGGTCAGGAACAGGAGCAAATAACTATGAATGAATACAGACTTCCACACACATACGCACAAAGAATCAAACATATTCAGCAGGTTTCTCCGTCATCATACCTCAGGGCCCTGCTCAGCTTGTCGTAGTTCATTTGGGGTTTACACTTCCTGGCCCCCCACAGCCGGGCCACTTCATCGGGGTCTTTGATCACAAACTCGCCGTAGTCGCCCTGCCACGCGATGACGTCATGATACTCCTCTTTCCTGAGCAGCTCCAGGATGAAGTGCCACAGCTGGATCTGCCTGGACCCCGGGCTCGACTCGGGCTTGTAGGCCCATTCTGGGAAGGCGATCCCTGTAAAAGAGAGATAAAGAGAGCAGGGGGGGGGGGGGGGGTTAGTGTGCGTCACCGGAGCGCAACAGATAACTGCAGTCGTAGATGTTTCAGGTGAGTAGCTGTCTTCACTACTTTTCGTGGATGATTCCCATGCAATGTCTCTTTTATTAAACAGTTTGAAACATTGGAAACAAGACTAAGGGCAGGAAAAAGTAAAAAAAAACACAACAAACAATGGCAGCACTTTTCCAAAATGATGATATAAGCCAGCCGAGTGAGGGTCGGCGGCTGTGTGCCAGTAAAGTTAAGAAGACAACATTCACCTGGATTTATTTTTATTCAGACAGATGACGTCTGAATGATAAAATATTGATTTATCACTGCAGCAGGCAGTTTGGGACAGACTGCTGCTTAACAGGTAAAAGTTATGGGCTGCCATTAAATAAGTATAGATAGACAGAAGCAGAAAAATATGTAAATGTGAACAATTAGCCACACGTCATATTAAATTGACGTCTAAACATTTAAATTACAACCCCGAGGCAGTTTCAAAACTCCTCTTTCCAGCCTCACCCAGAAGAAGACTAAGTGTGGGGGGAACATGTGTACTTTTTTACTTTGATATGCTCAAAGCTAATAAAGGCATGTAAACTTCATCCTTGTGTGCCTGAAGTAATCTTCAGAGGCTTTGATTTGTCTGATGAAGGCAACTTTCTGTCTCACTTTTTCAGCGTTTATGCATTTTGAATGTCAATATAGCCGATTATACAGCACAGCTGTTGTCATTAATGTGTATTTATGTGACCATAAAAGGATTATTTGGTCAGCTAGGCGGTCTCACCCCTTTCCAGATGTTTGGCCCTTTTTGTTTTATGTTGTTCAGGTGTTTCACTGCACGAGGGGTCTCTAAAAACTACCTAGAAATGCTCGGCGAATAAAAACGTAGACGGCTCAATGGAGAGGTGAACTCCGGGTTTTGTTTAAACCGCATTCTTCTACTGTCATTACCACAGTAGCTCTTCACAGGAAACACACACACACACTGAAACTACAATACTGAAAGTAGTGTAAGTGGGCTTCATGGAACAGTTCGGCACACGAAAAAAAAAAAAAAACCTTTCCAACTCTCCTCCACCTCTTTCCTCTCGTGCAGTCACTCTTTCCTACGACCGGAGGAAAACAACACGGCCAGTCATCTCCCCTGTCTGTCCCTGCATGTCTCTCCACCCGCGGCCCGAAGGAAAACGCAGAGTAAGAGACACAGAACGAGACTGTGGGTGTACGCCTGTTAGCGTGAGCATGTGTGTGTGTGTGTGCCCAAATGTACAAGTTAGAAAGAGCTTTCTGTGCCAGTGCTCGTGTTTGAAAATGTTTATGCAAGTCTCCCACTAACATTCTGTTGCCCGGGTGGTCAAGAGAATTCGACACGACCAGAGCAAAATAGAGTATTACAGTATAATGTTCAGCTAGATATAGCCTGGACTGGGTTTTAGTTTTAGTCCATCAACAGTCATCCTCACGGCGCGGATAAATGCACAAAGTGAGGAGGTGGAGCTGTTAAGAGAAATAGCATCCACCCTGATGAAGTGTTGTTTTGCAGGAAATGTAATGCCAGCTGATGTTATTCTTTAATGTTTGGTGCAAATATTATCATTAAGCTCCACATAACACTGACTGCCCGGAGTAAAAATGTTGCAAGTCTGATGTAATGAAGCACAAGAGAAGTCACATACGTTATTAGAAACACACTCTAATTAAACCACATAAACAACCCCCTCTGTCACTATGAAAATTAATTGAAAGTTGTACATTTAAAAAAAAAAAAAAGTACAGCTTTATTTGTTCTACTCTGGCGATTTATATTATTATTACTTCCTTCTTTGGGAGGAGATGGAAAAACATACAAGGCTAGCATGAAACCAGTGTTTGCAATGCATGCAGCTGCACCGCATGTGAATGGCCACAGAGGAAAAGAGACAGGCTGGGCTGGAAATTGGAAAACAAACAGATTATGGATGTGCAGGCTTGTCAATGGATTTGCAGGATCTCAGCCCGAGGCAGAGATAGATAGCCCTGATAATCTCTGCTGCACCGGCCTGTTCAGACCATTTAGTCACTGTTGCATAACACTAAATAATGGAGAAAGCACATCTGACAGACTATTATGAATCTGTACGAACATAAACTTGAGTTAATAACTTTAAAAACATTTTTCCTTTGTTTTATTTCTATGTAACAGACCCAGCAGAAGCAGGCACGCTTCCAGTTATGTTAGAAGTAGGCAGAGAGGAAAGCTATACTGGCTAATTCCTCCCCGCTATTCCTTGGTGGTTTTCCTCCAATCACAATGATGCATTTGCAAGGCACGGTCAATGAATCACTCGGTTGTCCCACCTACTCAGGAATCATTTTGTGACTCAATTAAAGATTTTTTTGAATATCAGTCAAACAATGTGCCTACACGTTTTCCATTTCCAAATTCCAGACGGGATTTTTTTTTATTATCCGTGCTGAATATTTAGCAGATCGTGTGTGGCCGATGAGGCCGTCAGCAAACAGTCTGTGTCGGCAGCTTAGCTACAGATTATTGTTCTTTATAACAAACACCACGATGTGTGAAGTGTGAAGTGACCATGGGTGTAAAAACGGCATAAACTGTGCCGTCTGTGTTTGTTATTTTCCTCAGACTTTCCAGACAAGTAGGTAGCAGTTAGCATGCAAATGAAACAACACTCCCTCACTGTCGTTTTATTTCCTTTTTCACTTCCCACCCTCCTCACCCTCCTCCTCTCTCACTTTCAAACATTCAAACAAACACTTGTTGCACGATCAAACCCCTGAGTGAGCTACAGTCACAGAGGAACACACCGGGGGCAATCATAAACATATTGGCCCTGCTGAGCCTCCAACAATAACACACACACACACACACACACACACACACACACACACACACACACACACACACACACACACACACACACACACACACACACACACACACACACACACACACACACACACACACACACACACCCATGTCTGCATGTAAAGCAGGAGTTGACCATTAAGAAAACAACATCACCGCTTTTAAGAGTTTGACTTTGTGCAAAATCGGTGACTTTGTGAGCATTTGTCAGTCAAGATGCATCTGTAGTGATCTTTTTGACTTTGGCATTGACCACAGAGGTCACTATACACACACACACACACACACACACACACACACACACACAGACTCTTCAGGTCCTTGAAATGGATCCCATGTAAATACTTGGAGGACTGGCAGCCGGGGCCGTGTGTGAATAGAGGCAAGAGGACATTCTATACCTGAAATGACGCTGTATATAAAAGCTAGCACATTGCATATATATAGTGTGTGTGTGTGTGTGTGTGTGTGTGTGTGTGTGTGTGTGTGTGTGTGTGTGTGTGTGTGTGTGTGTGTGTGTGTGTGTAAGAGAGAGAGGGAGAGACAGAGAGATAGTGGGGATTAGGTTTAGAGGAATGCTGAGAGCAAGAACAGGTGCCTTTGTCCTTCTAGAGTCCAACCCAGGCTGAGCTGTCCTGACTCACACTGGATCAGCTATCACACACACTCTGATCTGTTTCATCAGTCTTCTACACCCAATAGGAGAATTTCTACGGGGAATTTTTGGAATGCGTGTGTGTGTGTGTGTGTATATAATCGGTATGAAGTTAGGTTATGAAGAACAGAGAGAGGAGCAGCAGGGAGGAGCCTGTAGAGCACGTCCTAACCCCCTCCACCACACTTAACCTCTCTGACCTCCACTCTCCCTCTCTTTGGCTCCTTTCCTCTCCCCCCCCCCCTCCCCATGCCTCCCGGGGGAGACACCAGATAGCCATTACAGCATAAATGCACAACACACACACACACACACACACACACACACACACACAGACAAGGCATCAATAATGTAGAGACTGGTGTGGAGGGTTGACGATAGGGGTGCGCCTAATCTCTGGCCTGGGACACTAGAGAGTGCAAGTGCGTCAAGAGGTGTGTGAGTGTGTGTGAGTGTGTGTGTGTGTGCACGCGCGTGTATGTGTGTTGGGACAAGTGAGGGGCAGGTGGTAGAAAGTGATGCAAAAGGGACGAAAAGGAGGAGGATGAAGGGGAGGGGAAGGGGAGGGAGAGGGGGGAGAGGGGGGGGGGTCAGAGTGAAAGAGAAGAAGGCAAGATGAGATGGGGTGAGCACTAGGACAAGTGGAGATCAGAGAAAAGAAAGTTGGAGGAAAATGAGACAGGGGAGGGAGATCGGGGGAAACAAAAGTGGGAAGAGAGAGAGAGAGACAATAGCAAGAGTGGGAGAGGAGAGAGGGGGTGGATGGAGAGGAGGGGAGGAGGAGGAGGAGGAGGAGGGGGGGCGGTAAGGGGGGCGATGAGATCATAGCTCGTCTGGTAGTCTGTTGTCATCCAGATCAGATTGCTTATCCCCCTCCCACCTCCTCCACCTCCTCCCCCTCCTCCCTCTCCCCTCCTCCTTCTCCTCTCTGGGAGTGCGGATGCCTCCTTTCCTCTGTGTGATCTTGGTGGCAGGCCCCTAGCAGACTTCCAACACTGCTGCTATTCCAGCTATGTACGCCACTCACCAGTCCAACAATGACCTCCACTCTCTCACACGCTGCATGAGCAGTGGGGGGGGGGGGGGGGGGGGGGGGGGAGAGATGAAAGCAAAAGAGTGGAAGAGAAAGGAACGAGAGAGAGCAGGACTTAGGAAGATGAAGAGACCGGGTGCTGTGTTACGGCTGGGCGAAGAGGAAACTTCTTGGTCAACTTCAATAGATGGCGTTGAAGATTTGTCCATGTGCTGCTGCATTACGACACATTTACACACGAGTTCATGTCCGATTTCTTGGAGCTCATAATTCATTCGATGCGTCACTGCAGTTTCCATCGTCCATAACTTTAACTTACATGTTTTGATCGTCCTTTAACCACGACTGGCTGTTCGATCCCCTGCTCTTCCTCTCCGCATGTCTAAGTGACCTCGGGCTAGACAGTGAACCCCAAGTTGTTCTCCAAAAAACTCAACTGAAAACATTTTAGTTGACGATTTGCTGCTTTTCTTTAACATATAATATATATATATATATGATGGTTTATGGTATCCAGTGGAGTTGATGACACACGGGCAACACAATACATGTCCCTGCTGCCAATTTCCGATATTCAACAACAAAAGTTGGTCGCTGTGAGGCACCAAAAGATGTAGCAACACATCTGGAAAGGCGAGTAAGAAGAAGGCTGCTAGCGAGCAAACATGGATGTAAACAATGCAAGCGTTGCAAATGTGTAACGAATACACACAATGCATTGTGGGGAGAAACAGTGTTTGTATACAGAAAGCCCCACAGGGTGCCTTTGACTGAGTAACTTTGTCTTTTTGGACTGTTGGATGAATACAACAGGGAATTTGATGATCTATTTGACCCAGAGGCTGACTGGGCCTGAAGTGCCAAGGAGGGCGAGCGCTGATGGGAAGGAGGCAGAGACAGACGGGCAGTCAGACAAAGTAGTGGAGTGAGAAAAGAGATTCCCACTCAGCAGCAACTCAGCTGACAAGCCCGTGCCAAACTAACAGTGGAGTTGCAGACTCAGGATTTTTATGCAGGGCCTCTGAACAGCCATTAGCGGCAGTTGGCTAGCACCGTGCTACTTTAACTCAACTCAGCTTTAGCATGGATGTGGGAAACGACCGGTGCAAGTGTGTGTGTGTGTGTGTGAAGGGGGTGAGGTCACTGTCTGTAAAAAGAGCTAAAAATTGAGAGGCCCGAGTCTGTATTTGCCTGTAGCGCATTCGTACGTAAGTACACACACGGCCTCGTCTTTGTCACAGCTGCCTGGATAAGTGAAACTGCCTGAAGTGCCGAGCTCGGGGAACAGAGGAGACAGAAACACAAGACCGGGAGGTGGAGGGGAGGGATGGAGGGACAATAAAAAGACTTGGAGGGTGAGACAGAGAAAGTAAGAGTGAAAGGAGGGAGAGAAAAGAGGAGGAGGGGTAATCAGAGCCCGTACGCCTGAATCCCAAAGTGTCTGGACTCTTCCCACCAGCTCCATTAAAGATTCATTAGGCCAATACTGGAGGAAGACGAGAGAGTGAGACACACAGGAGAGTGACAGAGAAGTTAGGGAACACAAGGATGGGAAAGGTGAATCATTTGGAACGGAACTTTTAACTAAAAACACTACTTATATTTTCAAATATGAGCTCCTGGAAGAAAATATTGCATCGTTTTGTACTTTGAGATTATCATAAACAAAAGGACACAATCAGCTAAATGTCGGATACTTGTTGTACAACAGAGGTATAGATGGGGCTGCCACTAACAATGATTAATATGGATTGTATTATGGATTAACCTGCTAATTATTTTCTCAACGAACCTAGTTATTGTCTGGTCTACAAACGGTCAGAAAATAGTGAAATGTGTTCATCACAACTGCCTGAGAACTAAAGATGATGTCTTATTCAATATTCAATCTTTCTATCAAAGCAAAGAAGCACAATTTCCGGACTGATTATTATTATGTTATTATGAATTATTATGTTATTTATTTTTTTATTACATATACGATTAATAGACAATGCGGTAGACTTTTCTGTGAATCCACTCATTGTTTCAGTCTTTGGTTTCATAATATCAACAGTGAACTAGTCGACTAAACACTGGATTTTATACTTACTTAAATATACACTGTTTCATGCAGGTGGCTGCATGATTTGTTGCCACTCAAGAAGAATCGGATGTTTAAATCGGCCACCAGTGGAAATGTTTAGTGGAGATGCAGATTAGAAGAATAAGGAAAACTGTTGACTGTTTCTAGTTTCTGTTTGAACTTCACTTTAAATTCTGCAGAACTGGAAAGTTACATGATGATGAATAAGTAAGCGAGTTCTTTGGTTAGTCGCACAAGCTTGTGATCACAGTTTCACTGTCTAGATTCCCTGAGAGGAATTGTTCTTATAGGAGCCAAGAGCATTCATGACCCTTAACTAACCCGAGTACCTTGGAGGGGGGGGGGTTAAACAAACATGACACAGAGAAACATGTAAGTCTAAGAGGCTCAACTATTCTTAGAGGTCACCCACAGTCTACATGTGCTATCGGCTCTTCCTCACACATGTAGAAGCAGAAGAGAGAAAGAGAAGAGCTAGAAGGAAGAGAGTGCTTTGTGGCCTTGGAGGGGCCAAAAATAGCACCACACACACACTGGGGTTATTGTTCAACAGTGTGAGAGAACACACAACATGGATGGGGAGAAGAGGGAAAGTACAGAAGGGCTGAAGGAGGAAGAGGAGGAGGTGATGAGGGAACAAGTGGGACAGAGAACGAGAAGGACATGACGTAAGACTTCGTCTCTCTTCCTCTCTCTGTAAAGGTTGTCCTCCAGTGAACACACCAGACGTCTTTTCCAGGAAATTGTAGGGGGAGGAGCAAAAGAAAAAAAAGGCAAAAGAAAAGGCCGAGCGTCCATCGGGATCCTCTTCTTTTTTTATAGATTTTTTAGATCTATTTTGAATCTTCCACGCTGCCATTTGTTTCAGTACATTAAGAAAATAAACTTGCAGCGATATGAGACTTGTAAGCGGTAGCTAATCCAACTCAGTGAACATTGGATGACATGAGCTCTCGGTCAATGTTTCATTAATAAAGTGTGCAGAAACAATGCAGCAGCAGTGAAGGAAAAATAAGCATCTGCCTGCCTGAATCAATAGTTATTGCTTGCTCGGAAACAATTGCCACGTGTTTTGTAAAATAGATGGAAATGTGCAGAACAACCAGGGACTATTAAGAAAAAATCAAGTATAACGGCCCAGCTATTAGGTAAAACTAAATCTGTGAATATTTGATCACCTTGTGGTCGCCTGGTTCTTAAAGCGGCGGTGCACGTTGGTGCCGGCTTGATTTTAGGCTGTGAGGACCCAAGTGGTATCTGACTGAAAAGGACAACACACTATATAGCAACATGTACACACAACAGGCGGTTCTTCACACGCACACACACCCATCCAAGCTTTTTCACACGGGAACTGGAAGTTTAAAAGAGCAAAAGTCCCAAATGCATGTAGGACGAGCACCGTGTGAACAAAACAAAAAACGGTCCAGGCACAAACAGGCATAAAGCCCCGAGGCACCTGATGTGCTCCCAAAGTGGGCTGTGGACAACTGGACTCTTCTCGGTGTAATCACGCTCATAAACACGTCTGGTGGGAGAGTGTGTGTGTGTGTGTGTGTGTGTGTGTGTGTGTGTGTGTGTGAGAGATCCCCAGAGTGTGTTAAGAACAGCAGAATAATATTGTGTCAGTGAGAGAAGAGTCCTGCAGCTCTCTCTCAGGGCGCTGTTAGGTATATTTACGCTCACCAAAGTGACGCCCTGCTCCCAGGACATTCACCCTTCTCCTTAGACACAACACACTGAAATTCTTTCATGAGTTGACAACGAACTACACTGGCTGATCAGGATTTGACAGCGTGATAGCCTAACGGCAGCTTATTACGTAGAGAAATGGCTAGTGTCATTTTCTCTGTTTTAAATAACAGTTGTGTTATAAACACTGGGTAGTTGAAGACATACTATGCTTGAAGTCCCTGTGAAGCATGTGCTTTAATGATTTGGTAATTAACTCTTCTGGTGACCATGATGGTTAGCATTTTAGAAACACAACAACACAAGTTTTCACCTCTTTTGCTGTAACATTTACGACAAAAATGTCTCCGCTGCACATTGTTTTTGGGGGATGTGTGCGAATAATTGAAATTTGGCTCAGTTCCGTAAAGACATTGCACATCACACTCTTGTTAAGTTTTACCGTTACATCAAAATGTGAAAAGTTAGCTTGCCACACCAATATTGAACCGTGGCTTTAAACAGTGAGGGAAGTGGCTCTATGTCTGTGCATTTAAGCTGAAATATGTGGTCCTTTTTTTCCCATGATTCGCTTCAAAGTTACTTTTAGGGAAAAGCTGTTGAGATGTAACACGACCACGCTACAGGCCACAGGCGCCGCTCTTCTCTTTCGCTCCGCCGGCCCACCTCACACGCTGCCGTTAATGTACTTCTACAGCCAACAGCTTGGCAGTGAGCTGCCAGTTGACGCTTCACCTCTGGTTCAACAACACACTGCCGACACTCACCACTGCCAGGAAGAGTGTGTTCGACTGTGTGCACACACCTCAGTGTGTAGGGACGCACACACATATATATATATATATATATATATATATATATATATATATATATATATATATATATATATATATATATATATATATATATATATATATATATATAGACATTATGTAAATAATAATAATCAGCAATAACACAAAGAAGTGTTAGCTGCAGCACTATTTTGTTTATCCCACTGAGTTATGGTTTTTTGATTACATATATTGATAGCAGTATGTGACCAGCTGTGATCACCAGCACTGTGCAGTTGGACTGTCACTGGTGTGTTTGTCAGGTCAGGGGGTCAAAGGGTGACTTTGCCACACAGGAGTAAATTAGTTGTGGCATAATGGAACCATATATATCTGTCAGGTGTGCATGTGTGAGTGAGAGATAGGTGGCACTTTTGGGAGGTGGTTTCCTGGAATGTGGTACTAGAGCGGGACAGGAAGTTAGCGACTGTTATGCACCACAACAACAGATTTGTTTCCTGTTTCTGTGTCCATGCGTGTCATTTCAGATAAACGTAGAAAATCTGGCAAGAATCAAAACCAAAACAGGCGATACAGCGAGGACATTAAACACAGCTCGCTCAGTCGACTCACAAATAGCTATTATTTCTACTCAAGAGATTGAAAGACGGACCGAAAGAAAGAACAATCAATCGAGCATGCACTCAGACCACGTGCAACGACTCACTCCAGTGTGCACGTGACAGACGGTACTGAAGAGCCAGAGTCTCTAAACATAAACGACAGCAACACTCACGGAGCTCAGACGTGACGAAAAGACACAAAGAACCAGAAAAACAAGTCCACAACAACAGCTTCAGACTCAAACACCCTGTGTGAGCATATTTATCTGTGTGTGTGTGTGTGTCAGTGCTGACTCAGTGCGTGAATGATTTTGTAATTCAGCCTTCACAACGCAAACTCTCTCTCTCTCTCTCTCACACTGTCTCCTAGCAACCAGACACTTAAGGCCTAAAAATAACACCCCAGAAAACGAACAGAACAAAAAAATAAAGCATAAACGGCAATTAATCCTTTCAAGCCGGGAACACAGACTCAAATAGAAGGTATTAAGAAAGGGAAGAGCAGGGCAGAAGCTAGCGAGCGGGAGAGATGGAGAGAGAAAGGAGTGGGAGGCAACAGGTAGTCGTCAGGAGACAGAGTGTGTGTGTGTGTGTGTGTGTGTGTGTGTGTGTGTGTGTGTGTGTGTGTGTGTGTGTGTGTGTGTGTGTGTGTGTGTGTGTGTGTGTGCATGTGCCCACTAGCCTTGGCTGGGAACAAGACAGAACTTTTCCACCCCTCTCCAAAAAGCAAGGGCTGCTCAAGGCAAACAAGGCTCCGGTGTTCAACAGAGTTTAAAGAGAAGAACATGCTGCCTTTTATTGTGATTTGTATTCCCCTCCTCTTCCCACAAACATTATGAAAGAAACAAAGTTATGAAACAATGTAAAAAAAAAAAAAAGACAACTGAGTCATGAGCACACACACACACACACGCGCGCGAGTACACAGAGGCCGGCTGTCTCGGGTCTGAAGCAGACACATTCCACAGTGGATTAACTTCTGGAGACGCATGATGGCGAGTGAGAGACGAAGCAGCGAGACACCTGATCTCCACACCAGACGTCTTACAGTGGAGGAGGAGTTCTTCTTCTGTTAAAAACCAGATCAGGGCTGTGCTGTGTATCTCTAGGCCCGTCTGCTGTTGACCATTTTAATTTTTCATATTTCATCTGTTGTTCAGGCTGTAAAATAGCAGAAATTAGTGAAATGGTCCCGAGAGCCTATCGTGGCGTCTAAAAACCCACAGAATTGTTGCAGATTAATCTACTAATGTTTCAGCTCTAGTTGAAACACGTGGTCCTCTAATAACATAGAATTATTTTCATTACTATGGCCTTATGGGGATTAATAATTAGCGTTACACTAACACATACCTGTGAATAAGGCTTCATTCAGATGTAGCAGATTCAATTGGTTCTATTAAGCTGAGGCACAACCTCTGAGCACATCTGGGACCAGCATTATATCTGTATTTATATGAATCATACACCTGATGGAGATGCTTATATGCTGGTGTTTATTCATGTTAGATCATGCTATTATTTACATTGGACCATTCAACCAGAGCTTTCAGAGTCCAGGGGCAATGGCATAATTGTATTTATTAACAAATGATTAATTGCTACAGCCATAGTTATTTTAACTCTAACAAAAATATTTACGTCATTTAAGGACTTATTCTCATTAAGACTGCCCAATCTCCACACGGAGTTAAATAAGAGCTTTAATGTGTGCACCAATTCACGATAACTTAAAATTAAAAGCAATTATCTGAAGACAGAAGCCAGATTGACGATATGTTGCCTTTACATGCAAACTGCAGAGCAAGAGGAGGCTTTTAGTATTCAAATTCTCTCTTTCAGTAGTGCGGCAAGCACTGCTGCATCTAAAACGGTTAGTTTTTTTTGACTGACTGAACAAAGCAATACATTCATTGCAATGACATAATGTGGCCCTGATTTCTAAATGAATGCAAACTGATGTCTCCATTTGGACTGAAAAGCTTGGTACTCATCTGCTGTCTTTTTGTCAGTTTGTTCTCGAGTCTGTTTACAGCAGAGTACCTGAAATGTAGCTCCTGATGATTTATTAATGGACCTTATACACAGACAGCCCAGTCATATTCTTGTTAACCCCCTAATGCAAAGACGCAAATACAAATATTTCAATATTTCAACTTGAGCAAGACATTTGTGTGACTCTGTGTCTCAAAAGCCTGGAGTGTGTAAGGTATAAACAATAATGTTGCTGCAGTATTAATCCCGAGGTGATGTTATTTTGAGTGTTGATGGAGCAGTTACAATGTTCAATCTTGCACTTATCGATCCAAACTCCATTCAGAAAACAAGCATTTTAAAAAGTTGAATGTTTGTTGTCTTGCAGACACGACGGCGTTTAGTTTTCCGACATATCTGGGACTTCCACAACATGTACTAAGCAACAATAGTGGTTATTTCGGACGTGGTTGATGAAACGTTGGTATCTGCATGGGGGGACGCAAATAAACACCCCACGGTCAAACTCACATGTGTAACGCAACGCCAAAATTGGCTTTGCGTTTGGTGTGATCACAGCATAATGCTGCGAAAAAGATTCCAGTTTGTAGAAAAATATCTCTCTCGACACGTTTGGCCCTCCCTATGGCCCTAGAGCTTTTACTATCTGGCTCTCTTCTACTAAAATAAATGCCTACATAAAGCTATGTTACATGTTCAGCTGAACTTACCTTTTAAATCCTGAATGCACAACAGAGTGTGTGTGTGTGTGTGTGCCTCTTGTTATGAGCTGCGTGCTGTTGTTCAGACTAGAGGTGAGAGTGGAATAGGTGGCTGGCTCTGGGGAGTCCTGTTTTTCTCCGGTATACTGCTCCGGTGCTGCCAACTGTGCTGATGATGCCGGCTTTGCATTGACACGGTATTTGCACTTGAGTGGTACGGTACAAACATAAGACACGCACACGCAGCTACCCAGCGTGTTGTCTAAAAAAAAGTGAAGGCAACTATAAGAGACGCTACACGGAACAAAAATGTACAGCGACCGTGCTCGTATGCAGAAAAACAACATAAAAGTATCACTTGTTGACCGCTCCCATCCGACACATGTGATCATCGGGGGAGGCACAAGCCTAACTTATTCTAAACGGGCCCTTGGGTGACGAGTGAACAGGGGACATCGGCAGCTTGCCAACCGGCATTGTTGTCCTTAACACCTTGCTGCTGCTTGGGGGAGAGCAGCTTTGGAGCCGTGTACAACACACGGCTTCCAAAGTGCTAATTGACGGGTAATTACAAAAAGATTAAAGATGGGCAGCAGCATTACATCATGGTGAGAGAAACCGACTGAAGCTAATAGCTCGGCTTTGCTGCTTCAAACTAATATGTTGTTCCTCCAAATCATCATCGTCTATTACCTCTGATGCTCATTAATGTATTACATGTATTTCACACCGGTCTGCAACAATACTTAACGGCGTATTACGCACTAATAAAAGCACATCAGGCGGCGGTAGACTTTGCATCTTAAGTGGTTCCTGTGCGTCAGCGATGTGTGTGAACAGTACCAAAAATACACACAACTCCCATGTAAGTCCCATCAACCTATTCCTTCCTCCACTTCTCGGCCATTTCTCCATTAATGCACCCCCCCACACACACACACACACACCCCTCCCTGTTTGTGCGTCCAACCCTGTGCGCTTTCCTGCCATTCTTCTATCTCAGCTAAGTTTAGATGAAGGGGAAAAAGCTCTGTCCACATCTGCTAGTGATTCTTTAAGAGGTGTGTGTGTTTGTGTGTGTGTGTGTGTGTGTGTGTGTGTGTGTGTGTGTGTGTGTGTGTGTGTGTGTGTGTGTGTGTGTGTGTGTGTGTGTGTGTGTGTGTGTGTGTGTGTGTGTTTGGGATTGAGAGGAAGAAAACTGGGAAAAGGTCAAAAAGGGAGAGAGAAGAAAGGAATGAGTGTTGAAAAAAGAAGTAAAAAGGCATAAGGTATAAAACAAGCAGGGTAAAGACAGGGCGACTGTCACAACCAGAACAAACGTTCATCATGACTGATATACAGTCATTTACATTTCAAGTGATTCTTCTACATTTACTTGACAGTGGTGAACCACAAGAGCAACAAACTGTAACAAGTAAAGAGAAAGCGGGGAAAAAAAGAAAGCTAAAGACCATAATTTGGCTCAATTTGCCCCCGAAAAAGCAGAGACAAATGTGAAGGCAGAGTGCTTGGAAACGGTGCTCTCTCTAATGATCGTAAATCATCCAAATGGGACTCATTTGTAGTTTGAAACAAAAGGAAGAGGGAGAACCAACAGCCTGTGGTTTTGAGATGCTGGCCACAGGAGAGGTCAACGCTCAAAAGTAAAGCAATGTTTCAACAGTGCTTCAAACATTTTCTTCATAAGAATGGAAACCAAAATGTACCTTTCCATGATAATCACAAAAATACTGTGTTTATTCTATTAAGTGGAACTACGTGAAAGCTCGGTAACTGGCTCGAGAGTGGCGTTTACAGTGGCTGATTCACTGAAGTCAACATTCATCATTTTGTCGTGTTGATTGGAAGAAATATCAGGTTCACGTCTGTGGAAGGCTACATGTGTCCGCTGTACTACGTGGGCCCACACAAAGACTTGTATTGTCTTCAGTAGAGCGGGGAGACAATCGCAAGAAACACACACACACACACACACACACACACACACACACACACACACACACACACACACACACACACACACACACACACGATCCTGGTGAACACCACTGTGCAGGACAGTGGGCTGTGAGGGGGACTCAGAGGGCAGAGCACAGCGTGTTTATCTGTTTATCCTGTCGTCGTAAACAGGGACAAGAGACACATGCAGTGTCACCGCCTGTCACTACTTTTCTCCTACTGTTCTCCGGTTTTCCATCAAGCCCTTTTCCTGTGCCCTTGCTCTCGCCTTGCGCCCCGCTTTCGCCTCCTCGTTGCCTCCTCACTTTCCACCTCCTCTCCTACCCCCCCACCCCACCCCCCCCACCCCACCCCACTTGGCCAGCTTGTTAAGCGTGTCTCCTAAAGCTGATTAAGTAGTGTTGATCGGCCTTACGTAACATTCACCTCGCACAGACGTCGCTGCCAGCCAGCATACGGTCTTCGTGCCTCTGTGTGTATGAGAGGAATCAGAGAGGGAACAATTTGCTTCAATGAACATTGCTCAGCGTGGAGTGTTTGCAGTTGCAAGACACACACACACACAGACACACAGACACACACACACAGACACACACACAGACAGACACAAGCCTGTGTATGTATTATGGTGACACTGTGTCTTCATGGATTGGAGCCAGGTCAGCGCGTGTTCCCACTGATATGAGCACATTTGGCCACAATGGTGGAATGTGCACATCATCGTGGTTACCCAAGGTGTGTGCTCCTACTGCAGGCACTGTAGATAATCACTGCTTATCCCCTAGTTAGCATGGGGCTGCCAAGAGAGACCACGCACCTTCAACACTGCAGCAGGGGGTGGGACACGCACGCCAGCACACACACACACACACTTTACATGATAGAAGGCATTAACGATGAAATATCTTCTTTTCTTTTTTTTTTGCACACACGTATACTTTAACACCGTGTTGGTGCTGACTGTAAACAAAGCCATGCCCCAGATCTCAATCATTGGTGGAGTGATTGAGTTAACGAAGCAGCGCACACCGTCAGGTTAGAAAGGTCGACTCGCTCGGCTCCTCTTCGCTCCTCTCCTGGTTTGCGCTGGCGCTCGGCCTCGTGGGAGAGATTAGAATCCTCAGCTGGAGCAAATAAAGCTGGACGTTATGCAAGAACCCAGGAGAGAGACGGAGGGGGAGAGAGAGAGAGAGAGAGAGGGAGAAAGGCTGATGATGATGTAACGTGAGAGAGGGCAAAATACTGAAATGAAGAACAAGGGAGAAAGAGAAGAGATACAGAGGTGTGTGATGGGAGGCCTTGAAGAAGTTGACCGTACAAAACGTCAGCTGCTGTATGTACCTTGCTGTACGATATGGTGCCAGTTATCCATCTCAACAATGGCAGCCGATCTGCTCTACCATGCCATGAGCTCAGCAGTGAACACACACACCAGTCCTCTTTCACTCCCTCACATCCTCCACCCCAGCCACACAGAGAGCTAGACCACACAAGTTAATCTCGTGTTGTGTCTTCATCAGTTTCATTATGGCCTCCCTGAGCGACATAAATGGGACGATGTTCATGATTCAACCTACAATGTGGTTTCTGAATTGGCCCGCCAGAGAAGCAGGTCGGGGTAGAGAGTGTGATGCAGGAACATGAAAAAAAAAGCCAAAACATTGCCTGGTTTGAGCTTCTTCTTTTCTCAAATGAAATCTATCATGACAAAGTTCATATTGGACTGTGGGAATCTGTTTTATAGACAAATCGATTAATCTATAAATAAAAAGGAATAATCATCAGATTGATCAATGATGAAAATCATTCAATAATTGTTACAATTCAATGGAGACAATATTCATCATATCTACATCATATCGAGTGCTACATGCTCTTACTTGTGATTTTCTTCTCCAAAAAGAAGCTGGTTTTATATCATGCATATAAAAGTAAAAAAAAAAAAGAACAGGTGTCGTGAGACAAAAAGAGAATGAAGACGAGAAGGAAGGAAGTGAAAAGTGATGCGGAAGTAAAGTCCACAGTGATAAAACACTGACTGACAGAGAGAGAGAGAGAGAGAGAGAGAGAGAAATGAACTTTCTCCCCTCCGTCAGTATACTGCTTGATGCTGTTATGTAAGAGCTGAGTGTACACACACCGATTACCTCTGCTCAGTGGAAGTAATAACATGAGGCGCGTGTGTGTGTTTGTGTGGGTGGCTACATGTGTGTGAACATACAACGGTGCTACATCTCAGTTACACTTCACGCACAAAGACGTGAACACACACATTATACAGACTGACAGCATACATTCAAAACTATTGTCCGGATTGAAAAGGGCTCCGATCATCCATCCGAGGTGTAAAGTAGCACGGGGGGGTTCCCCATGAAGTGAGAGCTGTACCGGCTTCCAGTTACACCTCCACAAAACCCATGTGATGACACACACATGGTACAATAGATCAGGCTCATTCACAATGCACTCTTAAGGAGGAAGTACTTCAATTACCGTCAATTCAAAACCTAAATTGTGTTATCTTAGATAGACATCGGCGGCATAATTTAACTGAGTTTTGATTGGATAACAATCGTGGAAAATTGAATAATCTCCGTCATTGTGAACAAGAGGTATTAACATGTCTGCATTTTCCTTCCCCTTATATCGTAGTGCTACTTCTGCATACTAACCAGATCACTACATTTGGTTATTGCAAACAACGTAAAAGCTTAAAAGGAATAATTCACCCACAAAATGACCATTTGTAGATCAATTACTCATCATGTTTTACTTTGGATTTTTGGAGAAAACAGTTTTTCTCGAGTGCCATACGGTGATGGAGGGTTTTAAATAGTTTGATGTATGTGTTTGGGAAGTACTGGATAAACCAGATTTGGATTATACTGCACAAGTTGTGGGACAGTCTGGAAGCAGATTAAAAAAAATACTTTTGCAGTTGCTAAACCAGGCCTCCATTTACTTTAATTCATCAGGCAAGAAATGGCCTCTAAGACACCAAGACACACTGGAAAAGGTGGGCATTGGACCTCTTTCCACAGCAGGAACTTCATTTCTAATAATGAAATTCAACCTTGCAGTAAACCAAACATCTGCCACCGCGGATGAAAGCATGATAGTGGCAAAAGATTTTGTGACTTATTGCCCAACCCTAAACTACACAGAGAAACAAGCTTACACATTCACATGGCTGACATCAATGACACACACACACACACACACACACACACACACACACACCTCTGCACTCTGCCTCCTCTCACAACTAACCTGAGGGAGAGAGTGTACCTTTTGCACAGAACCCGGCTAATACTTGGGCCAGACGAACACAATAACCCGACTAACACAACACCCACACACAAAACCAGCGAGGACGCTAGCTGGGGGCCAGCTGGAGAGAGAGCTGTGGATACGAATGTGTATGTGTGTGTGTGTGTATATGTGTGTGTGAGATGTTAGATGCATGTGTAAGAGAGACACTAGAAAGACCCTAGTGTATATTAGGGTGTGCATGGGCTAAAGTAATTCACTAATATCACATTCACAACACTTTCTTTCTGTAGCCTGCAGTCAACAACGTAATCATTTGATCGACATATTTTGGCAGGCAAAAGATGCCGCACTTAGGACTTGTTTCCAAGGGGATGCGTATACAAAAGTATTAATATTTACCACAGCTGCATATGCTGACAGTTAAAAACCACACACAGTATGTCACAGTATGTGATGTCTGACTATAGATCCACAACGGATTCCTTGCTCAGGATTTACGTTGCCTTGTCTTTAAATGTCATTGAGTATGTGATGTGTATTTGCTTTCCATTTAACTGGATTTAAAAGCCTTCCTGTCCTTCACTTCTCTTTTGTCCACTTCCTCTTCCTCCGTCATATTTCCCCCTCATGCTTTGTAAATCCCTCCACTGGCCTTGATCCATTCTTCCCTGCTTTCCTTTCCCCTCTCACCCTGTGACTGGTCAGGGGATCCAGCTCACTGTTCTCTTCATCAAACGCTCTAATCCCCTAAAACAACAATCACTGTGTGCGTATGTACAGTGGGCCCATATGTGTGTGTGTGTGTGTGTGTGTGTGTGTGTGTGTGTGTGCAGCCACCCGCATGCAACTGCCTGGTTGTTACGTAATTTCATTGGGCCACATCTGATGCTAAAAATGGACACGGATAAAACTATTGTGACCGAGGGCAGGGCTACTGTACAGAGGCACAGGAGCACAAACACACAGACAGACACACACACACACACACACACACAGAGAGAGAGAGGGGGGGGGGGGCTGGGCAAGCTGATTAACCCTGATGTCATGAACCAACGATGCAAATTGTAAACTTTTTTTCCTTAAATAGATGATCAGTCCTGATAGTATTCAATAACCGTTAAAGGCTTCTAAGATACAAAATGCATCTTTCCTCAATGAAATCTGGTTGTAAGGGAGGATTGGTAAAAGGTAAAGGAAACTGTAAGTGCATCGGTAAGTGAAATACTATAAAATCTATAGCATGAATAATTTACTCAAACTTCAGCAAATAACCCAAAACGATTGATAATGAACGGATCACAACTATATAAATAAGTGTTTAGAAGATGTCATTTAAAATTGATCCCATGCAATAAGAAGTTCGGATCAAAACACCGAGGCAACTGGGATGACCAGACAAATAAGATAAAGCTACATCAAATAGGATATCGGATATGTTTGGGTCAAGGCACTGAAAGAGTGGAGAGTGGTATAGCACTGGCCCACTCACTTAGGGACAATCTCTTAAGGAAATAAGTGATGAGATGAGCGTATTCCAAATGTGTGTGTGTGTGTGTGTGTGTGTGTGTGTGTGTGTGTGTGTGTGTGTGTGTGTGTGTGTGTGTGTGTGTGTGTGTGTGTGTGTGTATGTGTGTGTGTATGGAGGAGGATATGCTATATGATGTGCAGCACTGATGGCCGGCTTTGCATTAAAGTTTCATCGCTCTGCTTTCCTATAAATACCTTTCCAATGATCCAATGCATTATTCAGTTTCTCGCGCATGCACACACGCACACACACACACACACACACACACACACACACACACACACACACACACACACACACACACACACACACACACACACACACGCACACGCACGCACATGCACGCACACGCACGCACACGCACGCACACGCACCAAAGAAAAAAGCTGGTGCCCTGGAGGAAGGAAGTCTTATGAACATTTAAGAGGACGATGGCCAGCGGGCAAAAATAGAGTCAGATGTTTGTCCTGCTGTGAGTGCAATCCATCGCACTTTATTCTGCCCGTGCGTGTGTGTGTGTGTGTGTGTGTGTGTGTGTGTGTGTGTGTGTAGACACATGTACAAACATGCACTCAGGCCAGCTTGCACTTGATACCTTGAGGTCTAGTCTGACTTTCAGCTCATAATATTTTGAATTTTCAGGTCGACTGCGGGGACGTTAGCACCAGCCACCTACTGCTGCTGATACATTGTTCACAGTTACTTACAGCTTTCTATACTCTTTGCGCCACGCGAGCAGACGACCATGCTGTGTCTGGTCATCGAGTCGGGCTGGCTGGTAAATCAGGGTGTCCAGTGAGAGAAAGAGAGACGGGGGTCGGGTGACATGAAGCACACGAAGCAGGAGAGACGAGGAAAGAGGAGGAGGAGGCTAATGGAAGAGGAGCTGCCACTGGGGTATTAGTCCATGGATTGGTGACACAGAAATGATAGTGAGAGGGCGGAGAGGATGATGGGATGGGGAGGGTCAATCGATGCTTAAAAAGGTTTCACTCCCCTACAGGGACATGTGCATCTGTGTGTGCACAATCAAACTGTTCCAAATAAAAACACTCTCTCTCTCTCCCTCTCTCCCACTTTATAGGACGATTCCATCTGGCTCAAAAGTCAGAACTCTTGTAAAAGAGCAGCATTCTACAGCAGGCCTGTGATTCCAACCAGAGGTAGATTATATATTAGCAGAGAATGTTAACACACACACAGACACAGACACACACACACACACACATACACACATACACACAGACCGGGCAGAGCGCCATTTGGCTTGCAATTATTTGGTGTCTGTTTGTACACACCTGCAAACAGTCCAGTTGTTATTTTGCACAATATGCCTGTGCACAGAGCTGCTAGATTGCCAACAAGGTGGTGTTAACTATAATGCAAAAGTGTATAAGTTTACAATGCCTAAAAAAGTATCCAGAATCAATCATTTCAATTAGAACCATTTGGGACAGTTTGTTCCCAGATAGACACACTTTCTTTACCTCTGACATGGCGTTTCCACCTAAAGCCCCGCCTCTCAAATGCACATAGCTTTCCCACCCACATACACAGGCTGTAGTGAGTTGGCTCAAAGTTCAAAATGAGCTCCTACGTACAAAAGAGAACAGGTCTGAACATGGTAGGAGGGAGGGAGGAAAACAAGGTAGAGAGAGAAAAAAAAAGAGAGAGAGAGAGAGAGAGAGAGAGAGAGAGAGAGAGAGAGAGAGAGAGAGAGAGAGAGAGAGAGAGAGAGAGAGAGAGAGCACAGTGAACGACAAACAGACAGAAGAAGAAGAGGAAAGACTGGTTTAAAAGAAAACTCCAAACGTGATCTCGCATTCCTTACACGGGGTGGAGGGAAGGAGAGAGGGAGGTGAAGAAAAAAAAGAGGGAGGATTGGGTGAAGTGAGAGAGAGAGGGGGGGGAGTGACAAGAGAGAAAGTTTAACTTGGCGCCAGACGGCGTTTCAATACCTGACAGCCAACCCACACAGACGCTCGCACAAAACATCGACACTATGCAAGTGGCACAGAAGTCCTTTTGGTGACTTCCCATCGTCCCGAAATTAGATCAGATATTTGCCCTCCACCCCCCCGCTCCCTGGGTCCAGCACAGAAGCAGATTCCCAGATAAAAATAGCCGGAGGAACTATTCAAACACTGCTGCCTTTCTGCAGGGAGTGTCTGCTGACTGCACTGGACTTAAGGGGTTAGAGAGAGGTTAGGAACTCCACTCACCACCTACCTGAACCAGAAGGCCCGGGACAGCGGGAAGGCCCGATCTCTGTCACACTACACTTAACAGACACACACACACACAAGCACTAACCCACTTCAACTTACAGTGAACACGCGGTTATTCCTGTTTTCTAACAATCAACAAGGAGAAAATATGACAAAACTGCAGGTTTAAAAAATGCTCGCTCTTTCAGACTGCTACTGACTAGGTGTCATAGGTTCATGTTAATTCAGAAATACATAAAAGATCTAGTCCTTTTGGTTCTGATCCAGACCGGAATGTACATTAGCAGCCACACTGATCCCAACTGTAAAGACGCCCTCAGCATGACCAGTATTATTGGGGTTAATCTAAGAAGATTAGGCGTATAGATTACAACACACGGGCCAAATCCCACCATTGGCAAAAATAGTCGCCGTTAGGTACAGCGGCATCAGCAGAGGATTACGAGAAACTACTGTGTGTGTGTGTGTGTGTGCCGAGCCAGGCCAGGTAGTTGGGCTGTGGTGTGGTTGAGAGGTGGTGCAATGGGGAAGGGTTCAAGGAAGTGTTAGCTTCATGACTGACTGACTGACTAAGTGCTGTCAGGATCTTGCCATCTTACACCCTGATTATACTCCAACCAGCAGAGAGGTGACACTCCAGGCCCTAACCTAAAGGACAGGTCATTATATTGTGAGGATTCCAGATAAAACCCCTCATCTGGAAGGATCAGAGGACTAGAGTTACCTGATCTTCACATGTGTGTGGGTGCGGGTGCATGTCATCAGACTGGGGATCAGTTTCAATGGCGCCGCCACAACCAGAAAAGCTGTTATACACACCCGCATGCAGCAAAATACACACTTTGTTCACAAGGGATACCTTTGCACAGCTGCCCACCCAGAAAAACCCCGTCTCCTTCATATACACACTTGATATTCTTCTACAGAAAAACATGCCTATTCTGCGCCCCGCTCTGAGTCACCTCTACAACAATGCAGCTCTGTAAACTCCCCATATTAAATTACAATACACATGCATGCGCAAACACAAACAGCTGCGGAACAGCGCAGGTCAATCCATGCACACCAACACACCCTACTGCATTCTCAACATGAAGTTTGATACCCATTTGAAAAAAGACCCTCTGTGTGTGTGTGTGTGTGTGTCTGCGTGCATGAAAGAGTGTGTGTGCATTTCGAAGCTGCTAGTTTTAATTTAAAATGTTGCTTCTCATTTCTTAAAATAATAGGCGTTATTTCGAATGCATTTTTCCAATCAGTTTTATTCAGATTGTGCGAGATATTACAACTATGTTATACAATGTATATGAATGTCTGCATATCTTTGCAAGTCACTTAGTGCATTCAGGAGAGGTTTGCAGAGATAGTAGCTGTTGTGTTTTCCCCTCATGTGTAATGCAACACAGCCGGCAACTATTAACCTTCTAAGCAGGAATGTGGGAGGTCCAAGAATTCCAATAAAAAGCAGCAGTGTGTGCAAGTGTGTTCTGTGTGTGTACTCACACATATGTTAGTCAAAGTGTTACAGTTATCTGTCAACAGTCCCCCCCCCCCCCATCCAGACATGCAGACCCACCCCATTACCATCCCTGACCAATAACCAAAACAGTCAATATGGGGTCATGTTGTGGCTACAACCAATGGCATCGCAGTAAAACTAGGCTCAACTCATATCACACACACATGGCCTCAGGACATATTTAGTTCTGATGCTGTGTTATCCACGTTAAAAAAAAGTGAATTGTAAATGGAGCTCTTTAGTGTCAAACATCACAGCCACGCAGCTGATCAAACAGGTCTGAGAGGACAATAATCCATAGGATTCAATGGCCAGATCTGAGGTTAATGTGTGGGTCCCTAAGGCGGTGCTGGACAGTGGTCAGAAGCACCAAGGGCAATGCTGCCCTGTCGGCTGTGGTCTCTCTCTGGTCTCCCTGGTCAAGGGCGGCACAGGACTAATGGTGGGGAGGTCCATTAGTGTCGACTGGCTGGGCACATTGTTCCCTTTGGACACATTCCTGGCTAAATACAGACATTTCCACAACTGAAGGCCGCCTCCACCAGAAGTCATTTGTCAACTTCAAGCGTCGCAGACGACCATATCGAAAACTTTTATGAAGAACTGTTGGAGCGAGGAAAAGTGGGCCACGCTGCCTCTGCAACGGGAATGCTCATTTTGTCTGTCAGAAAATCAATCGTCAAAAGGTTACTACCTAATAAGTATTATCACTGTGTAAATATTGAGTGCTGCATTAACACTTTAGCATACCGTTTGCCAAGCAAATATATTTGGGCTTAATAGCTTTAGCAGTATTCCAAATAGCTGATATGTTCATGATTTTTGGCACATAACTCATTTTGCCAGCTTTTTTTCATGGAGCAGATACCCGGTTCTGCCGTGGACCATCATCTAGTTTAGGCTTAACGCATGTTGTGTGAGTCACAGTCTCATAAACCAGGCTGTAAAACTGTATTGGGATAATGGGAGGTGGTGGTTTGTGCCGTGGTCAGCACTGCGAGGGACTTTTCCCAGATAAGGCTAATCACGGCGCTTATCATCACAGCGCTTGTGTGTTGAGATTGAAAAGCATATGCTTTGCAATTGCACACATAAACCCACACAGGGAAAAGGTGAACATTTTACCCTCTCGATTTCTCGCTCACAAGCTACCCTTTTGTCTCCTGCCCTGCCACATCATAAGGCTGGACTGTGTGTGAGACTTTGAGTGTGTGTGTGTGTGTGTGTGTCTAGAATAAATGGTAAAATGGCTCCAAAGCACGTCAATCACTCCGGGGAAGCAGCACAAAACAATCATCATTAAACTCCGTCGTTGAATGACTGATGAAAAATAGACTGGGATGTCCACGTTTACCTCACTCTTTCTTTCACTCTCCCTCACACACACACACACACACACATGCGTTTCACACGCATACAGAAGTGCGGTCTCTTCACTGGTCAAAGGCACCACCAAACTATGAGCTACTCCGCACCATTATGAGTACAATGAGAGGTCCCTGGCCCCACAAGTCCACACACAATCGGCCCCAAGGCCTGCCCCACTCCCACCATTGTCCCACACTCCACACACACACACATACACACAATGGCCACTCCAGAGCCAGGGGTCCCACTATGCAATTCCATCACACAAAGACACACACCAGTCCTTATCCCGTAAGAGAGAGAAAAGAACGACAGCGGTGGAAGGAGCAAAATTGTAACTCTTGGGGAGGGATGCAACTCAAAGTAAAGTGCAAAGTGTGTGTGTGGCAGGAGGGTAGATACAAAATATTATAGTGGGAGGGACGTAGTTAATATTGTAAATGTATGTCCTTATCACTAGAGCTTAATCAATCATTAGCACAGCGTTTGAAGTAAATGAAAATGTGGATGTATGACAGTTAAAGTCTAATACTACCAGCTCTCTATACTTTACCTCTAACCTGTACCCCAAACTACACCAAACACTAACAAAGACCAGGTAAACAGCAGTGATTCAATAGAAATAAAATGATTACTTCCCAACGCCCACAAAACCAACACCAATCTGGCTGCAGCAACAGATGCAGCTATAGCCCCACCTCTTCCTGCTTCATCATATCAATTCTGTTATCTCAGCAGAAATCCTATCATCTGTCCAGACTAATGAAGTGACCGTGGAAAAACAGAAGTGCACGGGGAAGTGTCCGGTGATGGAGAGGAATGAGGTAAGCTGCGTACAGAGGCGGCTTACCGTGTGGGACATAATCCTACATCATGAAACATACCAGGAAGGGATGATTACATTCTTTATCCTACATATACATCGAGGCTCTGTTATCTCTCTTCTGCATTCAAAGAAATATATTAACTTCAAAATGATGAGATCTACACAAGTTAAAAGGTTAGAACGTGCGTCCTAAATGCAACTGCAGACACAGCAGGAGAGCAGCGCAGCGGATTAACCGGTTCCATAATTCAGCTATTTAAAAAGGTGCCGTTATAAAATCTGATTTGTTGTTAGATAATGAGTTGTTTACCAGCGAGTGCTGAAAGGATTAATCAATTAGTTATCCATCGGAGAATTTCATTATGATGACTGACAAATAGTTTGACGAAACTTACACATTCACAATCTTTGCTGGCTCCAACTTCTTAAATGTTTCATTGTCTTAAATTAAAGTATACTGTGCACAAGTTTTATCCAGTATAGCTTTGAATTTTAAACTGTCACCGTGGGGTGAAGGACATTTTGAAGGGGATTTTTCACTGTATTCTGACTTATTACAGAACAAACGAATAATCAATAAAGTCATCAAGACTCAAAGTCCCTATCAACAAAGTTAAAAGTTAAATAAGACCGGTAGGACAGCAGCACACCAATCACACTATAGTAGGTCCAGTTAATGTTCTTTATCTTTACTCAATAGAAGACAAACACAACCAACCTACTACACAAACACACCGACAGCATTACATCAAACCCATAACCGAAAGCACAATCAATTTTTAGTATCCTCCCCTGAAGGGCTTATAAGCTATCTGCTGCCACACAAACGCAGAGTTCCTTGTAATAAAGGGCTACTTGTGGTGTGATGTCATGGCAGCCTCCTCGGGGCTGCTTGCAAGGAGTGTGTGTGTGTGTGTGTGTGTGTGTGTGCAGGAATGTGGAGGGTTGAGGGGCTGGGTGCAGCGGGAGTCAGGAGGGGACAGGGTGGGGGATGGGAGGGGAACGTCCCAAGTGGAAAAAGGGTCCCACACAGTTTGTCCGTCACTCACACTTCCCGATGCCAAATGCTCACCAGTAACTACTGAGGAAGTCATCCCAGTGTTCCCGCAGGAACAACAACCGATCAAACATGTATATTTTGTTTTACACACAGGGGCCATAGACAACAAATGATTGTTATATATACTTCCAGATGTTACCCACTGGGTCTCTTGAGATTAAAGTAAAAATCATTTAGTTCTGTAACTAACAGAAAGGGTCATGCCAGGCAGTTTAGAAACTGATAACTCAAATTATAGCACATCCACTTCCTCTTTTTTTTAAAGAAAAAAAGTGCATCAGCTTCATGAGAAGGGAGCAAGAACTAACTTATGCAAGCATTTCAGGAATTAAGACAGTAAGACACACACACACACACACACACACACATAACCTCAGCTGACTACTGGAACCCCCCCCCCCCCCCCCCCCCCCCCCTTTCACTTCAATATGCTGACAGGACAAGTACCTGACAAATGTTTGCTGAGTTAATATCAGAGTATAACTAGATTAAATCACCCCCAACACCTCCACCAGGAGTGGAAGAGTCTCAGTAACGTATCAACACGTCCACGTCTCTCTTTCTCACTCTCTCGGTCCTTCTAGGATTTTTTTTTCCACTCAGTTCTCTGAACGGTGGTGGATGGTGAAATTAGGGTTGTCAGTGTGACACAGAAGGATGTTGCTGTAACAAGTATACAGTAGTTTAACCACTTCCTCTTGAACAAGGAGTACAGTACTCAACATGCACCAGATTTCAGTATCTTATCTAACGCTAGAGCACAAATCAGACGGACCATTGCACTGATCCAGAGAACAGACAAAATCAACAGGTTTGTTTAGGCTTGTTCCTTAATCAGCGATACAGTTACTGCAAGTAAACAAGAGAGACAATGGTGGGAATACACAGCGAGAGTCACGAGAACTTACCGTTGTCTCCAGGTGTTTTCATGTCTTCTGCTTTAACGTGCGCTACTTGAGCTTAACGTTTTGCTAAAACAGGATGAATTCCGCAAAGTTGCGTGTGGAAAGAAAAAGAAAAGTCAGTGTCTCGGCCTCTTCCTCCCGAGCTGGAAAACTAGGTGAAGATACGCTGCAAACTTTAGTAGCTGTGTGCTTCGGCGGCTGTTCTCGGGTCCGTTTCACCGACCACACCGACCGTGCTTTCCACCGAGCCGAGCGGTCGAGACCTCGCTGCTGGTCCGGAGCTTTTCGTCCCGTAACCAACCAAATCTGCTCAAGTTGCAGCGGAACACGAGCCACCGTCCCGACTCGACTCCAGCACGAAAAATACTTTTTCTTCTTCTTCTTCTTTCTTTTTTTATCAAGTTATTTCGCTAACTGTCCCGGTCGCTGTTTACTCCGTCTCAACCGCATCCTCGTCACTGTTTGACATCTTCTCCGCCGCAAAAAGCTTTGTTCTTTTGACAAGAAATGACCGTTAAAGAGGAACCTCTCTCTTTTCTTTACAGACTTTTTTTTTTGTAAGTCCTCCACTCTCTCGCGCACCATTCACTGCTTCTCTCTCTCCTCCCCCCCGTGCGTCTCTCCGTCCTCGCGGTGTCGTGTTTCGTTCGCTCTCTTCTGAACAGGGCCCGCCCACTCTGACGGGAGAGAAAGAGAGGGGGGGGCTAACGTGGCGAGTCACGCCCACTCACCACGAGCCGGGGGCCTGGGCTGGCGTCATTGCAGCACGCGGCGTTGCTTGGAGACCGCCGCCACAGCAGCGCTGCCGTGGTGACATCACATCCGAATCCTACGACTCCAGAGAGGCGCGATGGTGGCTCACGGTGTCCATTTGCGTCAATCGGGGGGTTACGGCTCTAATTAGGCCCTTTCATATCAGGATAATTACACTTATTAAAATGGTAAATTAAATATGAAAGCCTCATTCAGTCATTTACACTGCAAACAGGAAATTCAACTTACTCAGAAGAATACTAAAAACAAGGGATGCATTCAGTTTTCTACTGAAAATCCACCTTCACTCAAAAATACTTTTTGTTTTTGATTCTTCACTGTGAATAATGTGTGTTTTGGAAGCTGGTTTCACGTGCATCTGCTGAAAGGAAAGCATGGTTTCGTGGCATCACAACCAATTTGGAAGCCAATCATTGTCTAATATGCAAAAAGTGAATTCAAGATCTATGTTTAAAACACAGAGGAGGTCACATCTGCTGCTGTTCTATCAACAATCAGTCAATTAACCCATTAGGCTAGAGACAGAAAATTATGATGGACATTGTTCACCATTTTCATGGTGGGACATTTTATAGAACCAACATTTTAATGAATGAATTAAAAAAATACAACATACAGATGGATCATTAATGCAAATAATCATTTGTTCCAGCTTTGCTGTGGTCTCACTGTTGTCAGTTGACATTGGGACCCATGACACGTCTCCAAAGTTAAAAGTCACAGCTTTATAGTTGGACACAAAGTTCTGCATACCTTTCCCTGTTTATACCACCTTGTACTTTGTGTTTGGCAAAATTGTCTGTCAATATGCTCATGCAAATGATTCTTTGGATTTGAACTTGACTGTGTGTTCAAGACACAAGAATAACACTTAAGAATTCCACTTTAAGTATAATTTAACCCCCATGTATAGAGTATTAATTGAGTTTTTATTGAATTAACTAAACTAAACAAGAATGAGCCTTTTTTTAATTTACTTTTAAGACATCTGGGAGCTGGACATTCTTTATTTCAAGAACTTTTATCTCATAAAAATAATTGAATTGAGTAAAACTCCAAAATGTGGAAAATCTGATGTAACGGGAAAGTACAGTAAAACTATACTTAACTAATTAATTGTAATTGTTTCTACACAGTCAGCACAATTTTTGATTTTAGCACCCACAGCAGCAAACCTTTTACACATTTTTGAATTTCTCCTCGAATATGTATTAAATGTAGATTCAAAGAAAAAGAAAAACACAAAAAGATTGTGGTCAATTTGAATATGAACCTGCATCCTGTTCTGTCGCCAGTTTCTCTTTCATGTTATATATCACGTTATATATATATATATCACGTTATATATCATGTTATATATGTAACTCTTTCATTAATCAGATGTTTAGCATGGCTGGTTTTGAAGACCGGTGTCATGCCCAGACTGGTTTCCTGTCACCTGGAACACGCTGACTTTCTGCTTCCTCGTGATGTGCCGCCGATATGAGGCCGCCACGTGTTATCAATAAGTGCATATCAGTGGGTGAGGCGTCATACATGGGAGGTGAAGTGAATCTCCTCTTTTGCCTTCTTGTACATTGGCACCTGGTGCAGCGGATGGAGGCTTTATGTGTGTTTTTTACCCTGTTGTGACATCAGCGATACACACCACTGCCCTGCCTTGTCAACAGGATAAGACAGCAGTAGTAAAACAAAATAAACAAAGTCCTCTGACAGCAGCAACGTCCCTGTAGTGTGATTTACAAACAGGATTTCTCCTCCCTCCGCTGGCCATTCTCTGTGACAGGCTCAGGAAACCCACTCTGCTCTGCCTGATAACAAACTGGACCCAAAGAGAAGGAGAAAATGGGATGCTGAGCCTTCACATTCAGGGAAACAGCTGTCCTGTCGTCTTCTTCAGAGCAGTAAAACCACTGCACACACCCGTGTGGCATTTTTCTCACGCGGCAACTGCTGGGAACAAGATAGTTGCACTATTCCCTTCTTTCTCTGTTTGTAACTGTGGCACGCACCCTCCATATATCTCTAATCTCCCCATTTTCCCGACGTCTGCGTTTCTGGTTGAGGTGAAGAGCTCTTCAGCGCCCCCCCGGCTCTTCACACGGAGTGAGAGATGAGAGAGAGGAAATCAAAGAGAGGACAAGACAAAATGCTCCAGAGGGAGGAGGAGAGAGAGAGAGAGAGAGAGAGAGAGAAAAAAAAAGAAGTGATTTAGAGATTAAGTGCAGGGTGGACAAATGGCTTCGCCTCTTTGATATTTCTGTGTGTATTTATAACTTTGCCTGTCTGTGACTTGTGCGAGCACGCTCTATTGTTACTCAAGCACAGGAGATGACATTTACAGACAAATCTACAGCACAGAACATTCTGAACACGGTGCTTCACTCAGCACCCTCCCTCTGTCCTCCTCCTCCTCCTCCTCCTCCCTCACTGTTTATCCACCTCTCCTGTTTTCTCTCCCCCATTCCCTCTTTACTTTGCAGCCACTCTGACTGTTTGCAGACTATGTCGTCTTTTACCACTCATCCATCCATACGTCCGTCCACCTTCCCTCTCTCTCACACCTCTTCTATTCCTCCCCCCCCAGCTCCATCCTCTGCCACCTCTCCATGCCTGCTGTCTCTTTGCCTCCCTCACACTCACCACTCATTTTCTCTCCTCAGGTCATTATTGTATGAGCTACAAGCTCAAGGTTGATAGACTCACGAGTTGAAGGTGTGAAAACATTTTCAGTGTAATTTTCCATTTTCATTTATTTTGGCCGCAAATGTATATTGAACGGTTGAATCCCATTCATTGTGCTCATAAAACTATAAAGAAACCTTTGTGATTTCATCACATTGAAAAAGTTGTTCAATATTAAAGAGCCCATGCAGAAGACAAAATCCATTACACTTGTCCTCTAGTTAATGATAGTGCTGCCTGTTGTTGTTGTTTTAGTGTATTTTTTAACAGATGACACCTTTGCAGTGTGTTCGCTTTTAATAAAGTTATCATAGGGAGTCTCATTAGGACGTGAACGCGTAGTCAATAGATTTTTGGGTTTAAAAAAACCCCAAACCTTTTACGCAACTTAGCCGTTATCATGGCAGGCAAATGTAAGCTCAATACTGAAGAATTTCTTCCTGAAAGTACCAGACTTTGATCTTTTTTGACACTTTGGCATATGTCACATTTAAAGCAGTATTTAAGGCTCCTTGGGGCAGAGACCTTTGTTGAATGTGAATGTCACTCTACCCCATCATCTTTCTACTATAAACTCTTTAACACAGGTAGACAGGTCACCTTTACATATTCTTTAAAAAGTTGCATCTTTTGAAAGATATGCTATTTGTGTACAGGCAACGCCTGATCAGAATGATCAGGTCGTGGACCATTTCTGTGTTTGATATTTGATTTTTTTGCTCAGCAGAGTAAGAGAAGATACATTTCACATACGTCCAGTGTGTTTACCACATTTCATTTAAAAAGATTCTCATATATTAGGCCATTAAATTAGACCCGGCTGGATCTTGGCGAGTGAACTTGATGATGTGTTTGACAATTAGAGTGTATCACAGAAGAGCCTTGTCCTATTGGTTCCACATCATCTGTAACTCCCTCTATCTCCCATCCCGCCCTTTTTCATCCCCTCCGTGCTTTATGTGACTCTGTCCGTTCCTAATCAGAGTGACAGACAGACGCTCCGCAGAGAAAGACAGAGAGAATGAAAGGGAGAGCGGAGATTTTGTCACTGGGGTGTTTGTGTGTATGTGAACGCTCGCAGTTGGGTGGGTGTGGGTGTGAACATCTCCTGATATCTCCCCAATAGATTGAAAGCCTTACCCACCCCCCATCGTCTCCACTCTTTATCATATGTGAGCTGATAGATGAGATATCCCAACGAAGAATTGACGACGTGACTGAGATCAGTGCCAAACAATCGCAACTACAAGGTAATGTACAGTGGCTCAAGAAGGTCAAAAACCCTATAAACTTTTTTTTAACAAGTGGTGTAACTGCATAGCATGCCATCCACTCAGCACTGATACACACACCGGTTTCTTCTGGTCTGTGCCTCTACAACACAGATGGCTCGAGTCATTGTAATTACCGTGGACAATGGGTGTGGTAGCCCACTAACCAGTGCCACCACAGGCAGTGCACACACACACACACACACACACACACACACACACACACACACACACACACACACACACAAATACAATGCAAATACACGCAGAACCCGATTTCATCAACCAGTGGAAGCCAGGCTGGATTATAATTCCTGGACAGGGCGTTAAACAACCAACAGAGGTGTAATATGTACATAGAGTATGTGATGATTCATGGTGACGTGAACAAATGAACGCGCACACACACACACACACACACACACACACACACACACACACACACACACTCTCCCCTTCTTTGGCTTTCTTTTTTCATTCACCTATTCTTTTTGTAAATGCTATAATTATCTTTGACTTTCAGCAAGGATCTTACATCATCAACCTCAGACGGTATTGTATGAAACGCCTGCAAAGTTACACCCTTGTTCTGCTTTAATTGTTCATGTGGAGAACCTTGACTGAGGAGAAAAAGGTTTCACTTCTTGTGTGACAGTGAAGGGAGAAGGGAAGATGGGTGGGTAGACTAAAAGGCGTGCAGGGTGAGAGCAGACCGGATGAAAGAAAAAGCCGGCAGCTGAGGGGACAACAAGTGCAGCGGGGTGGCGGTTAATGCCTCCCCCCTTCCCGCACACACACACACACACACACACACACACACACACACTCACCCTCCAACCTCACCCCTTTCGAAACAGCAAGAGCAAAAAAAAAAAAGACAGAGAGGGAGAGAGGAAAAGAGAGCAAAGCTGTGGCGAATAAGGATCGGGAGAAAGAGAGAGAGAGAGGGAATAAGAGAGTCAATGGGTTCTTTGTCATCAAAGAACTTGTTTATTTTCAAGCTTGCCAGTCCAACCGTCGCGAGACACAGCCAGATATCACTCCCTCTGTCTCTCTCAATCCCTTTTTCTCGCCCTCCTTACCCCAAATAAGGTCATAAGGGTTGGACGTTTGGACGTTTCCCAAATTACAGAGAAACAATTTGCAATGTCAATCAATATGTTCTTCTCAAAGAACAAGAATTTGAAAAAACCTCCAACCGTCAAGTTGAGACCCGAGGCCTCTACACAGTTATCCTCTGTCCACATTCTCCCTCCCTCCCTCCCTGCCTGCCTCTCTTCCCCAGCTGGTATTCGCACATGAGTAATGGGATTACCACAGCGAGTGGTGAGGGTGGTGCAGGAGGGAAGGAAGGGGGTAGGGAGGGTGACGTTGGAGGACAAGTGAGACAGAGGAAGAGGGGGATCAACGGGGAGGCCAAGGTGGCAACAAGATTTCCACATGGAAGATAGAAGACGACAAAATTTGGGAAATGGCTTATAATAAACAACAGACAATAATAAACTTCCGGCTACTTCATGATAGCTCCAAATTTGCACACTGATTTCTCAGATTCAGGGCCACTTACAGTAACCCATCATGACTTACTATTTTCATACTCGAGGCCCGAGACAGAAAAACCGCACTCTCTTTCTGTTGGATTACCATGGCAATGAGGGAGCTATTCAAGAACAAAAAGCTCCTTTTGCGGTGGGTAAAGTATGGAAAAAGCAAGCGGCCAGTGCCCATATGAAAGCGGGGTGGTGGGAGTTGGAAAGAGAGGGTAATGTGAGAGCGGGTGGAAGGCACAGAGAATGTGTGTTATATTAAACCAATGTCTGGCAGGGTGTCAAGCCTGTAATATATACAGAGAGCGAGGGGAGAGGGAAGGGGAACAAGAGCAAAGGAAGGGAGATCAGTTAATTTAGCTCCGGGGACGTGACATTGATGGACGGGGGCCGCGGGGGAGGACTGAAGGGAGGGAAAGGAAGAATGTAACCTGTTCAGATGAGGGGGGAGATATAGAAGAACGTGAGCGAGGCAGGATGGGTGTTGAGGACG
Source organism: Pholis gunnellus (assembly GCF_910591455.1). NCBI lineage: Eukaryota > Metazoa > Chordata > Actinopteri > Perciformes > Pholidae > Pholis > Pholis gunnellus. The sequence goes on along the minus strand of NC_136534.1, from coordinate 18,679,950 downwards.
GTGCAAGTGTCAGGGTGGAGAGGAGAGAGAGAGAGAGGTATGCCTGGCTGTGTGACAGTAGCTATATTGAGCACAGCGTGTGTGTTGACACTGTCTCCTGTATCTCACTGAGGAACAAACTCTTCCTATTGGCACAGTACAGAGCTTCCTCTTCCCCTCTGTCACACCTCTCCAACCTTCAGTGACCAAAGTGCACGCTCTCTTCCTCCCATCCATCCCCCTCTGTTTTCCTTCCTTATCTTTGATTTAAATACAGTCTCACGTCTCACCACGACGTCTGTCTTACTATCTATCACCTGTTTCCACTCAGTACAGTTGCTTTGGACTAACTGCACAAGTGTGCTCAGACAATGAATGTTGATTGATAATTGATGATTGGTGACTGATCAACAAATACTTTTTTTCCCGGTATTTGTGGCTACTATGAGAAGGGTCGCTTGTATTAATGAACCCCAACGACAGTTATCATCACCTGACTGCAGCTCCCCTCGACTCTACGGAGCTCTATAGCAACTTTAAGGTCCCTGCTTTAGTTCACTGTCACCGCCCTCATCACCATGGTTTCATTTTCAGTAAAAAAAAAAAAGAAGGTAACACAACCCCCCCCCCTGCTAAGCACCAAACAGCATACAGCGTTAGCAAATAGCTGGTGAACATAGTGGAGCATTTAGATGATAGGTCAGTGCAGGTTTTGCAGTGTGGAACTTCTGTGAGCCAAGCGTGTGGGAGAACTACGGTGGCCAACGCGACAACTTATACTGACTTAACGAAAACACAACAATTCTTATTTTTGGGAGATTATACCACATAAAAAACATACTTATTAATATTATATTCAATTTCTGACGATAGATCCCCCTTAATGCTACACACTGGTCCTTTAAGTCATCCATCAAAGGAAAAATGATTTTACATGGACAGCTTAAAATTAAATATTTTTAGAACATGCTGCTTTTCTTTGTTTTATAACTTCAATTCTTGGACTGAACAAGCAATTTCAAGACTATTTGTTATGGGCACTTTTCCCTATTTACTGACATTGTACAGACATAAAATGACTCAACAGATTATTTGATAACGAAGATAATCATTATTAGCAACCTTGATAACAGTGTGTAAGCCAAAGTTTGGCATTACAGTTAAGACTTATCATTCTGGTTGCCTCCTTTTGGAGATGTGTATGCTCTCAGCTGTCAAGGAGATTGTGCCACCAAAAAAAATGTTTTTGGGTCATGGCCAATGTACAGCATATTGTAAATTTAAAAACTAACGAGTTGGGAAATTTGCTCATTTGTGAATTGGGAGTCTGGCCCGATGGTGGCGCAAGGCTAAGGGGTCAGAGTCAGAAATAATCGTCAGTTTCAAAGTCACAAACAGATGGAAGGAGCCTTCACTGCTTTGTTGAGATAATGAAATGATTCGATTGTAGCAATAGCAGAGACATTTTTTACATGAAATAAAGAACACAATAATGTATTTGAAATTCCTCACCTTTCATCAAAAATATTCCGGTCGCTCTGTTGTCACAGAAAGTCCAGAAATAGATTAGGTTTTTGAAATCACTCCCTGTCTTGTGTTTGTGTGTGCGAGGCATGTACTGTATGTGCGGAAGAGGTCAGATCCAGCAACAGCCTAAACTTTTCTCCCCTTCTCTCTCATCCTCAACGAGTCATCCTCACACCGGGAAAAGTCTGGGTCACTCACCACCTCCCCAGGTTGGATCACCCAAAGGTGCTTGGCCACCAGCCACCGAATGCCTACACGCACGCACCCGATACAACACAACACGCTCATCACATACAGAGAATAGCCCTGGACAGATGCCCCTGCAGCCACACTGGGGGTGGGATGCAACGGCAGATGGCGTTCAGCAGTACATTCATTTGTTCTACTCCAAGTGACATTTGGGGATATTTTTAAAGTTGAAAAACAACATTTTAACCAAAACAAGTAATACTGAGCAGTCTCTCACAAACACACACACACACGCACACACACACATAGAGACACACTATCCCATCTTTCACCCATGAGTACGATATGGAATCCGTCTTCTTGGCCGTCACTCCCGGTGCCCCCTCCCCCCCCCCCCCCCCCCCCCCCCATCACCATCAGCTGAGCATGGAGACAGCAGGTCTGTAGGTGGTTCAACTATGTGTCATACATTACATGCCAGTGCAGGGGAGGACTGACACAGAGCATGTGTTACACTTGCTCAGTTGGATGTGCTCTGCCCTCGCACAGGCACCACTGTGGGTGGCATAACTATGTGTCATAATCACCATCATCCTTTGCTTTGTCGGATTTCTCCTCATATGTGCGTGGCTCGTGTGCGTGTGTGTGATTGTTTTTGCGTTGCTACACTGGAGGTCCCTTTGTGGAGGTGCCGCGCAGTGGGCTCATTCAGTGTGGGAGCTGCTGTTATGTGGCACTGATTCATTTTTTTCTGACCCGTGTGTGCCTTTGTGTTTATTGGTAGGTTGAGTCCTCATGTTTTACATCAAGCAAGTCCTCAACTAAAATGTTTACTGCATGTGTTTACACAGTTAATGTTCAATACAGCTCATTACAGAATATAGAAAATAGAATAATCCACATTTCATTTGTGTCAAAAAAAAAATGTACTCAAGGTCACCTCACCAGCTTTTTCGAGATATTTCAGCTGCATCTCATGGTCTTCCTCACCGGATGGAGAGGACATGAATGACTATATAACTACATATAGAAAACCAACATAGATTTTTTCTCTTCTATTCAAGAAGAATGAAGTTTCACAAACAATCTTTGTAGTTGTTGTGGCTGTCTAATATATTGGCCGCCTGTCATTGTGTGCCTGCACTTTCAGGTTAGCATTGGCTCAAAGCACCATTGTTCCTTTAGAATATCAACCAATCAGGACTATATGAGGGGTGTGCTGACAACCAGGTACTGTGATCATCACTATGGATGTGAGGTAAGGCACCATGGATGGGTGTAGTTGAGGCTGGCACAATCAATGCTGGTTTTATCTAAAGAGAAATAAGTACCATGTATTATCACCATACATTAATACACAGGGAGCAAATATCTGGCTATCCAATTAACAAAATGTACTTCATTCTAACTTGACATACATAACTCAAGCATCAAGGAACTGCAAACATAAATGTGTTAAGAGGAAGGAAACTCACATTTTAAATCAGACAATTCATTGTTGACACCAGAGAGCCCAGGTTTCTGCGTCAGTTAATGCAAATGCTTCACACCTAAACTCAATCCCTTATATATTGAATCTGATCAAGCCAGGCTCCTCCCACTTCCGGCTCCTCCTTATATAGCTCCGCCTCCTGACCTGGTCCTCACAGCAGTGCCCATGCACAGCCTTACAGCAGAAAGGATGGCGGCATGGTCACAATATCCTAAAATGTTCAGTGTGTGCAGCTGGTTCAAGTCCTATTAGTCAACACTAAATGGTTGGAAACCAAAGAGTCATTGTTAACTGGGCATAAAACATACTGATACAATATTATGAGACACATTTTGATCATTTGATCTTCATAACATTTTGTACATTCCACACTTAGAGGCCACAACTCTGTCACAGTAATTCTCAGGTATACAAACAACTGTTTCACCCTCGAGTGTGAAAGTTCACTCTTGACATGAGCTTCAGGAGATTTTTGCATCTTGTCGACGGGTGAAGTTAAGATTTTCTTTGTAGTTTTATTGTTCACTCTGGATACCAAACAGGTTTGTAGTCAGGTCAATCTGGTTATTATTGAGGAGCTTTACATCAGTGGAGAAAATAAAAGTCAGTCAAATCTGTCAGACTGTGGGAAAGAGAGGAGGTGTGAGCGTTATGGAGGGTTTCTCTGGGCGGTGGGAGCTCTATGCGATGTGTCATTCAGGGGGCGGACGGCATCCCTGCTGTGCCCACTGTTGCTGTGTGTTCCTGTGTGTTCCTGAGTGTTTCTGAGTGACGTTCACATCTCTATAAAACCTAAGGAAGATGAAGGAATGGAGGAGGCAAATGTATTAAATGACTGTTGCATCCTTATCTCTCTCAAAGCGCGCTGATGTTAATTTCCTTGGAGTGTCGGCATCCTGCTTTCATTCATGCATTTTATTGACAAGGTGAAGGCAGAAGGAGCCACAGAAAAAATAAGAGGAGGAGGATAGGAGAACAGAGTCGCTGAAATATACACTATATCTCACTAAATTGTAAACACCTCATTGAAATTGATTGAACAGCATCAAATGAGAGTTCATACGACCTAAAGCTATGGGAAGCACGGTTTGCTTCAGACTTTCTTCATGAACCTAAAGATGCTACGGAACTCTCTTTCTGTGTTGCTGAACAAAACCATGTGGTTTGGGTTAAAATGACTGTTTGTAAAGTAAAAGTGATACTTAACATGAACACATAGACACCAACATGTTGTTGGTTTCACTAGGGACACAAACTGCGGCCTCCTGGGTGTGAAGTTTTGTGTTTATTTGACCCGTCCTTACATCACTCCCACCTAACCTAAGTGGACTTTTCGCTCTCCACACTCTGTCACCACACTCACTCTGAGCGTTTAATATCGCCGCAGTGAAATGTAGCCTCTGCATTTAACCAACCTGCCCAACTTTTAGGAGCGGTGGGCAGCTACTGTTCCCCGGGAAGCAGCTTGGGAGTTCTTTGTCAGGTGTTTACATGTAAATTTACACATGAGTAGTTTAGATCAAAAAGAAGATTGCATTCGAAGATGGGCGCGATTCGATTGATGGACGAAGGGGTCATCGGCCCTCCCACTGTGCAGTATGCCCCTGGCCTGAACACCTTGAAGTCACTGACAGTTTTGGAAAAGGCACTTCACAAATCTGGTGCCTGAAAACTACCAGTTGAAATAACTGCGGGGATTATACTAAAATAAATAGCTCTCAGTGAGAAGATCATTTTCACTTTTTTCATTGAGCTACTCCTACCTTTAATTTTCTCGTTAAGTACTTGAAAACATGCACTACAGTTGGAGTAGAATACACCAATACTCTTTTTCCATCTGTGGCTTTGCTAGAGGGCAGGGGGTCAGCGGGTGAGGCAACAGTAGCTCATACTGGCACACGCACACACACACACACACACACACACACACACACACACACACACACACACACACACACACACTCTCACACACACACACTCTCACACACACTGCTGTTCAGGGAGGGAAACCAGATCTGTCTAGTGGCACTTCACCGCTGGCACTGTCTCTCACTGGCACCAATAACACACACACACATACGCACATGCACACGCACGAGCACGCACGCACACACACACACACACACTCTGGCAGCGTTTCTGGTTAAACTGACAGCTGGCACTCTGGCTCTCTCGTACCACTGACACAGTGAGGCCTTACTCGTAGCCAATTCCACCTTTACCGGGGTACCTGTGAGTTGCTCCTGTGATAACTGACTCCTCACCTAACCAGATATGTTGCTCTCCAGTTACCCGCTTCATGCCACAGTGTGGTTTTACGGTCATGGAGAGTGATTCATTTCGAAGATGATGTCAAACCAACCTCCAATAATGGCATGCAGAAAGTTATGATCCCCATCAGGCCCACAGAAAATAATTTGCATCCTCCTATAATAACTGGTGATAGAATGACATTTTGACTCAGCGCTGTTACATAGCAACAACACTTTATATAAGATGTGAGATTATCTAATTTAGGAATGAACAAGAAAACTAATAAATGTTTGAAGGGTGAGATACATCCGACTTAGAATAAAACATCAACTTGAATCAAGGTATATGCAGTTATGGAAGAAGTAGCTCTGAAAGAAATCTAGTAAGTGGACATTGATTTAAAGGTACAGTGTGAAGAATTTAGGGAACTCTATTGGCAGAAATGGAATATAACATCATTAAATATGTTTTCTTTATTCTATAATCAACTTAAAATGAGAACAGTTGTGTTTTCGTAAGCTTAGAATTAGCAGTTTCTATCTGCATACGGAGCAGGTCCGCCATGTTACAGCAGCTCAAACCGGACAAAAAAACACTAGACTTTAAGAAATGACTGTTTTCATGGTGAAGAATGAACCTTAAACCTGATAGTTAACAAATAAAAACTTACATGTGGTGGTCCTTTTGGGAAACAATGTTATTTAAATTTGAGATGGTATTGATGGTGTATGGTCCAAATGTCCTGAGGTGAGGCGGTGTGGCGTGAACATTGGGGGAAGTTGGACTCATTTCCCTATTATTTCTATTTCTGCACTTAAAATCTTAGATAAGTAAAAATACAAAAGTATTTCCAGCTAAATGTACTTGAAGTATCACAAATAAAAGCACTCAATCTGTCACCCTTTGAGTGATAATGGATTATTAATACTGATGCATTGATGCATTTCTATTTTGTTGTTGCAGTGGGTTGAGATAGATTGTTTTAATGATTCTATATTCTGTTGTGTGGTAACTGTTGTCAAATAAATGTAATGGAGTAGAAGGTACAATATTTCCCTCTGAAATGTTGATAAAAAAGTATAAAGTAATATCAAATGGAAGTAAAGTACAAGTACTTCAAATGTGTGCTTTAGTACTAAATCTACTGAGCTACATTGCGCCATTGAGTATATTTGCAAATGATCAAACTGGAATCATTTTGGGAAAGCAGAAATATTACATATCAATGCGACAACACAGCAACACAGATCTACCCGAGTCACCCTGGTGATAGGATCACATGCTCATCACCGCCGTCCGTGACTCAACTCGAAGGTGGGTGTCTGAAAGCTGTCACACTTACACACTCCAGCATCCTACCTAATCATCCACCTACTGAGCCACACAGCAGGGGGGGGGGGGGGGGTGCAGGAGAGAGGAAGAGCGAGACAGACTGAAGAGGAGAGGCAGTTAACAAGAGAGGAAGAAGAGGAGGAGGAGAAGGAGAGTGTGGAAGGAGACAACAAAACAGCCAGACAGAGAAACAAACACTTCTGGATCAGAGAAGGCCAAACGATTGAAAGGCTGTTTGTCAATTAGCAGATGTTCCCTGACTCGGCTGAGAGAAAATACATGGGGGGGATAGATGAAGGTGATCTGACTCTTCCTCTACCCCCACCAACAAGTCCACTAAAGGAGATCTTGTCTGCAGGTGTGGGGACACAGGGTGAGACTTAGCAGCCCTTGTCTGCATGAGCTGCGCTCCCTCAAAGTGTCTACAATCTGGGAGATCATTGCAGTTCCAGACCACATCACGTTTTAGTTTGGGTAAGCAACCTGTCAGTAATACAACAAGTAACACTTACGTTGGGTCAAAACAATACATTGTCTTCGATTTAATTGGTGACCCAATGGTCTTCTACCCACATAGTTAATCCAGTGTTGAGTCGTCGCTGTATTGACCCATAATAGGTCACTTTTGACCCAGTGTTTTTTGCTTTTTTGATGCTGAGCATAGATTTGAATATGCGGGGACTATTTTAAATGTATTTATTGACTGTTATATTCTCTTTTCTCCTATTTATTTGAGATTAATATATCTAATTGTAAATTATTATAAATCATTATTTTCATGAACCATTTTTGTATCAATTAATGACCTATTAAGTCTATTTATCTATGATTCATTATTTAATGAACGCTTTATAACATTTTCCATGACACTTGTGGACCCCCGTATGTGAGAGGGTCACAGAGCAACAGGAGAATCAGTGGAGCGGTAGTTTCTCGGGGCTCTGTTAGGAAAGATATCAAGTCTAACAGCTCCCTCCTCTGGTTAAAAAGTGGCACGACAGGTTGAGGTACATCTCGTGTTTCGTAGATGAGGTTTCGCCAAACCAAGTGAAACCTGTGGTTCAAGATGAACACTGGTGCACAGAACAAAGAAGACTAAGAGGCGGTGGAGGGGATCATCTGTACAGTTTTTGTCTCCTGTTTTATTTGGATGAATGAAACACTTTCAGTTACAAAAATGACTTAAAATGAACAACACTGTACAATGAACAAGTAGAGTTATTTTTCTTCGTTTTTTTGGTTTTCAAGATAAATACACTAAAGGGCTAACTTGCTACCACAAGGGAGAAGAAGGGGGGGAGACAGGAAGGGAAATGGGGTTTGGTGGTGGGAGGAGGGGGGTACAACCATACCTGCACACACACACACACACACACACACACACACACACACACACACACACACACACACACACACACACACACACACACACACACACACACTAACTGTTGTGACAGGGGGATTTAAAGCTACACGCATTAGGAAGTTGGCAAACTGGACGTTACAGTTGATAGTAAACGGCCTGTGTGAGGGCCTGTTGTTCTCTAAAGAACAGGGAATCTTTTTGTCTTTTTCTGCTGCAGCGAACCACACCCGGCCCACTTCCCAGCAGGCCCCACCCGGTCAAGCACACATACGCTGCTCACAGGTGGAAATGTAATAGACTGCCCCCCCCCCCCCCCCCCCCCCCCCCACACACACACACACACACACACACACCCTTTAACAGCTAACAACAAGAAACCACTTCCAGAGAAAAATCTTGAACTTCCCTTGGTCAATGTTTGACAGCTCACTCGTTCTCACACACACAGGCAAACATCCAGGGGTAAAGGTCTGACGGGTAGACGTTAGGACTAAACATTGGGTAAACCAAATGAGAGAGGGGGGGAGGGGGGGGCTGATGAGAGTAGAGCAGTACTCTCCGCCAGCACGAGCAGAAAGGACTAGAACTTAAAAAGGATCAGAACAGCTACAAAGATACCAAGAGAAACTTCATTATCATCATTATCATCATCATCATCATCATCATCATCATCATCATCGTAGTCATCATCATGATCATCATAATTATGAGAAGATTATTTTTCCAATGACAAATACTTAAAAATATACATTTCATCATCATCTTAATTATCATCATTATTATTATTATTCCCCTTTGGATAGCTGAGGTTAACGTTTCAAAGACCGGCTCGCTAGGTGACGGAGGAGTTAAAGGAGAGCAAACAGGAAGGGAAGGATGTACAGAGAGAGGTGAAGGATGCAGTGGAGGCCTTGTGTTGAAAAGAAGGTCAAGTTAGAGCTCTTTGGTTTTATTCTTTAACGTCTGACTCGCTTTGCTGTGTTGCTGGAGAAACCTTTGGACTAAAGCTGTATTGTAGAAGAGAGAGAGAGAGAGAGAGAGAGAGAGAGAGAAGAAAAAGATGGAAGAGAAGAAGAGCATGAGTGGTGTGGATGAGAGTGGGTGGAGGAGGAAGAAGCAGCTTGTGTTTGTTGTTGTTCTCTCTGCTCTGCTCACCGTGTCTCCTTGTTTTTCTTATCTTGACATGATTTCAATCAAGTTCAAGCATTGATTCTTGCATTTTAAAGGAATAGTTTGACATTTTTGGGCTTTCTTGCACATTAGAAAATGATCTGTACGGTAAATATGACGCTACAGCTGAGAAATGGTTAGCTTAGCCTAGCATAAAGACTGGAAACAAGTCAAGTTGCAAGTTGCTACTTTTAGTACCAAACTATGCCTATACAAGCTCTGTTTTTGAGATCAATAGATCAGCAGACACTTATTCTCAGCAGCGTTATCCGCTCAATTATTTATGTGGCTATCAGTGTCTTTTGGTAAGCCTTTAAACAAAGCAGTAATGTACTGTGAGTCAATGTTGAGCTTAAAACAGTTACCAGTGAAGGGAGCTCAACTGCTAAAAGCTACCAATTCAGTAGATACAGTTTAGTTTGAATATGTCGTTAAAGATTCATTCAGCGGTGTACGGAACACCACAGGGTTACCACAAAATCTGCCTACCAGCACCTCTAAAAGCTCAGAAATGTAAATGTTCAATAGTTTGTTTACACTGTACAAAAACTATTTATTGGCCTGCTGCAATGACTTCCTGGGGTTCCGTCGTCCCCACTGGCTCTCATCTAGTTCTCGGGATGACAATTAATAACCGTATTTCCCAAAATATGAAGCTATTCCTTTAAAGCTTCTTTCTCTCTGAGCCTGTAGAGATGATGTGATTGTGTGGAGAGAGAAATATTAAAGAATCTGCTGCCGTTTAAGCCTTATTGAGGAAAGTGGAGTTTCTGAACACTCAGATGGACGTCAGGATGTTAGGGAGTGTGTACATCGTGCAGGATCCCATGGCGGGGCATTGACTTTGGTATCATTCACTAAGGGGGTATCCCCACCGGAGGGATCTACACTTCACACCCGGTCCCTGAAACCCTGAGGTTCACAAAAAAAGCGCCTGGTCAGAAACGCAGCAGAGCACTGCTTCCATTTCCTCCGAATGCACGGAGAGAGCTCAACAACAAAATGGACCCTTAGAGTTCGATCACAGGCACACCTTCTCCTTCAATCTTCCAACGTCTCAAAACACACACCGAGTCGTGAGAAGTGTCTGGATGTGTCACCTAGCAACCCTGGTCTCAGCCGTTCCCCAGTTAGCTGCCCTCCGGCGCTCCCCGATACACGTGGACATCAAATGGTCAATGAGGCCCCTCATCAGGCAACGGACACCTAAAGGCGAGAGAGGGCTCGGCGACCTTGGTGATAAAGTTGCTCTGAGGCAGGAATCTTTAAGCTTTTTTCAGCCCAAAAATTGGATCCAGATTTGATTCTTGATCTGTGCCAAAGAGCAGCTTTAAGCCCACAGTCCGTGTTTGACAGGGAGGAAGCGGTGAGGGTCAGATATGAGGAGAGGGCTGTGTTCAAAGCTCAACACAGACGGCGGGGGTGTTTTCCAGGGGGACCAGGTGTGTGTGTGTGTGTGTGTGTGTGTGTAGACCGGAGCATGGACCAGTGTGGCCTTTTGACCTTAAATGGCACCCTCTGAATCCCATGGAGAAAAACTGCAATCTAGTCGGTGATCTGTTACTTCCCAGATCAATTCTTAACCTCTGCTTTTACCTCCATTAGGACAACAACATTTAGCCTGTGACCCAGCCGTACCGTGTCTGCTCCCGGCCACGCAAACACACCGTCCACACGCGTACCCCGATCCCCAATGGAACCCCGCATTTTAAAGCATTCATCTATTTGGTTTATCATCAAAGAATATGAGGTATATGATGAACTATCTCTCTTTTACATCCTACAGTGGATGAAGAAAAAAAGTTGAAACCAACTTCTAGAAAAGTGGAAACAAAAACTGAAAAAGAGACTGAGACAGTGTGAGAGGTAAGCAGGCAATTTACGACTGGAAATCCAAAATCGCCCTCTTCTCTCTTGCCTCCTTCTTTCCTCCCTATCGTGTAAAAAAAACCTTTGCCCCAGTTGATCTTCTTCTTTTGTGTTTTTGGTTGTGTAGCTGTAAAGCTTTCAGCGTGTTCTCCCTGTGGAGAAAATATCGAGAACTGAAGCAGCACCGCGTCTCAAACAACACCTCATGCTGTAACTCAGGCAGTTTTTCACACATAAACTATATTTACGCGTTCTCCATTGAAACAGAATTTCAACTTGCCCTTTTCTGTCTTATTATCAGGAGAAACAAAGGCATGTGTCCAGAATGACTGTGCCAAATTCATCGTTCTCCCTTGAAAAGTCCTGCAAACGATGAGGTGTTTATCAACACAGTGCTGCCTCTCAATACTGTGAGCTTCCCCTCCGCTTTAAGAGGAGAGTCGTCTCAGTGAGGAGGAGAATATCTTAATGGCTGACCATCTAATCAGCCATATTCCCTTATTAAGTCCCTACAGGACCCGTGGTTGCATTTGTGGTATTATTTGGTTTAAAGAAGTAAGAAAGAACTTCAGCAGGGGGCAAAAACAAATACATCACAAATACATCCCAGAACACACACAAAAAAAAAAAGCACCGCTAGAAATAAATTAGGAAATAAATAGCAAGGCAAAAAAAGATAACAAGCAATTAAATCAACCCTACCCTGAATAAATAGTACAATCAAAAGTCTAAATCATCATTAATAAGGAGAAATAAAAAAAGTCCAAAGAGAGATAGTTACAATTTTTGGTCTAAAATCAAGTTATCATCATCAATGTTTTTAGGATCTTTTTTTTTTCTCAAAGTCTTTTTTGTAAGTTTTTTTTCTTTTTAATACATTAGCGATAAGTAAGCAGTAGAACATAGATCTTTTTTTCTACAAAATCTATAGAAGCACTAACAGATACATTCCGTCTAAGAGTCAATGTGGAGAAAAGGTTTCACCTTTAAGGTGCAAACCCCACATCTAAAGTTTGGTTCATGAAACGATTCTCGCGTGTCGACTGTTCTCTGGTGTGGATCAAACCAAATATTCTTTGGATACGTTTACGTCCAACTCTCAAACGGTCAACCTGACTGAGGCCGCTGCTGTGTGTGTGTGTTATTCTATGTCTGAAGTGTGTATTCTGCCGTCTCTGGGGTCAAAGTTAATGACAAGACATCACTGCAGACCCTTTTCCTTTTTCTTTTTAAAAACCATTTGGCCTCCCATTAACACTTCAGACGCACAGTTTCACCTCAGACAAATTGACCCATTTCTGTGCCCTCATGCAGAGAAGGCCATCCCTGTTCCTCTCTACTGTGTTTGGTTTGGTTTCAGTATTTGGTTCAGTTTGCTATTCAACTCTTTGTTTTTGGCTTTTTGTGTGTCTTTTTTTCTTCTTCTGCCAAGACAGTCTGTTTCTTTATCTAATAAAAATCTGGAAGCTAAATTTTCACAGTATTTTTTCCAACCACCTGATAAAAATCTCTAGCACGACTACGAAAAAAATAAGGAGCTCTTGTAGTAAGTAAGCGAGTACGTTATTCCAAATGAGTAATAAGCACTAAAGTACAGTACATAAAGCGGCATCAAGAGACACAGCAGAGATAAAACAATCAGAACCAACCAACAGAAAAATAAAAACAGATTTTTTTTTTTTTTAGAAGATTTCAGTTCAGTGAGGTCATTTGCGTTTAGCTCCATCCAGGACCAGAGGGCTGAGCTGGAGAGAGTGAGAGGCAGAGGAGGGGAGGAATTGTCTGTCCTTCTTCTGTCCGCCTGTCCATCCATCCCTCCTTCCATGCTACACAGTTTCAGAGTGGGGCGTATGCTGCAGCCCTAAAGCTTACAGATAGACAGACGGCTTCACGTCTTTCGACACACCTGCATTTTGTCCTCCTCCCCTCCTCCCTCCAGCCACATTTGGTTAGGGTTCTTTTTGGTTTGCTTCTGTCATTCCTTGGGTTGTGTTTGTTTTTTTTTGGTTTGGGTTTATTTTTGGTATCCTCTTACAAAAAAAGTGTGACGCCTGCTCCCCTCACTACAGTGTGTCCCTCTCTCGCCCTGTCCCAGTGTACCCTTCTTTCTGGGGGTTCGGAGTAAAGGATCAGTTCCCTAAATAAAGCTTCCCCCGTGGGTTTTTGGACGGGCCAGGTAGAGGGTATTATACCAGGGGGCTTGCGTCCTGTCCTCAGCCCCTCTGGGTCTTTATTGTGTTCATATGTCTTGGCTGTGGTTCTTCAAGAACAGCCCAGCCTTGAGAATGCTTTGGTTTCCATTTGAGAATTAATGGCAGTCTGAGGTGGAAAATAACAGTGAAATGTGATCGATGGAGTGATGATGGAAACAGACAAATATCAGTAAACATGTCTAGACAGACAGGTGTAAGGGCGCCTATGCTGATTGACGAGGCAGGAATGAGAGCCGGCTGTGACTAAACTTGGCTTTATTGACTTATTTAGCCTTCAGTCTCAACGGTTATTACTTTAAATCTCCAATCAGAGCCCTATTTCATACTTCCAAAATGGTCGCCACTCTTAACAAGCGCCACTTTCAGTATGTGAAGTTTTCCAGGGCATGTTCATTTAGCCATGGAGTCACTGATAATGGGTTATCTATAAGAGTGAGGAAAGAGTGGTCTGATTAAGAGCACAATATGTCACCTGTTCAGGTCTTAATAAATTCATTCACACCTTGAAATCAGCGTGCCAACTCTATTTTGGATATGTGGCACTTGATGAGCATCTTTTCACCTGCGTCATCTCTGCTCCTGCAGAATAGTCACGGTAAAAACAAAAACAAAATGCACGTTGATGACAAAAATACACATGATGAAGACAATGATGATGATTTGAACCCCAGAAGCTATAGCGCTAAAAAAAAAAGCTGCAACAATAAATAGGAGTTGGAGTATAAAATGATACTAATAAATAATAAAAACAAATCCAAACTGTACTTGTCAAAGAGTAAAAAACAGATACTGAATAACAAGCCTCTGTCATTGACTTGTGAACTAACAAAGGGGACAGGAAAGCTATCCTATGCTCTTAGAACCAGAGGTAGGTGAAGAGACATGAAGATACAGAGGCAATCATTCATACGTGAGCTCCTGACTGGTTCAGTAACAATCTTTTACAAAATGATTCAGTATATCGAGCATGAAAACCTAAAAGAGACACATGGGCTGACACAGACAGGATGAGTCGATGACAGGATGGATTTGCTCTTGATGTGTGTGTGTGTGTGTGTGTGTGTGAGTAGCAGTAGAGTCCTGGTCCTGGATAGCTTCAGTATTTACACGTCCTTTGAATAAAGCTTTTCTCTCCGTATTTTTGGTTTTTGGTATTTGGGATTTTGGTATGGTTGCCGTTTTTTTTTTTTTCTTTTTTTGTCATTGTGTATTCCTCCTCCACATCCTCCTCCTTGGGTAAATTTTTGGTTTAAACTCATCCTCCCTACTCCTCTTCCTTCAGACCCGCAGCTTTTTCGAAATAATTAAAAAAGGGAAAACTTAAGCACAGTTCTCCTCTCCATTTTTTTTTTGTCCTTGCCGCCATTCGTTTGTCACATAGTAAAGTTATCTTTTGTCATTTTTGGTTTATGCACTTCGACATGCTTCTCTGCCGTCTCTTTGCTAAAGAGTCATTGGTATGTTTTCCTTTAGAGAGACAGAGTGGAGAGATGTCGATATCACGGGTTATTGACAAAAAGGTCCCACGTTGCCTCTTCTCCATCTATTTGGATAGATAAAGATTTTTGGTTTCAATCTTCCCCTTTCCCCCCCTTCTCCCCTTCTCCCCTCTTTCACTTCTTTCCCTCCCTCTCTCCTCTTTCATTCTGTGTATTTTTGGCATCGAAAGACTGGGAGAGAAAGAGAGAGAGAGCCATTGCGAAAAAAATAACGGAAGAAGAGCGCAAGAGAGAGAAAGAGATAGCTTTGGTGTGAAAGGCGAGGTTCTCGTTTCCTCCTTCCTCCTCCTCTCTGATTGGCCCTTGGCGCGGTCACTCAATCTTGGCTCCGCCCAGAGGGGTTGGGCTGTGTGCCATTTCGCTGGAGGAGCAGGAAGAGGCGGGGCTGGAGCAGGGGGAGGGAGAGCAGGGGGTGGGGCTTATGCTGCTGGCAAAGGGGAAGGGGGAGGCCTGGGAGGCTTTAGCTAGGGCGGCGCTGATCAGTCCAGCGCCGGGGTTCTGGCCCAAGTGGAGGAAGGCGGGGTGGTTGAGGAAGAGGGAGGAGGGGAGGCACCCTCCCTGGCCCCCAGAGGCCCCAAACATCATCTTAGCGGCCCCCTCAAGACTGGAAAGAGGCAGCTGGCCACCACTGGCTGCTAGGGCTGAGGGAGGGAGAAAGAAGAGAAAAAGATTAAAGGAGTCGCACGAAACGCTGACTTTATGCCTGGTACGCTGTTAGGCTTGTTTTGTAATACGTAAAATAGTCTGCTAAGGGCTTTTGTTATTTATTTATGCTAGTTACGGTTGTCACGTTAAAATGTGAATTTATCCTTTTAACACAAATTTTCCACCCTTACCGAAGTAGGTTTGTTTCCTAAACGTAACCAATGGTTTCACAACACCCACAGCGTGGTATTGTGCATTCCTGCAAGCGTGATACGAGGCTGATATGAAACTTATTTATGACAGGTATTTTTGGTTCAGAAACGTTGATATTCAACATATCGCGTGGTTTAAAAAACGTAAAATAACAACTTTATTTTTCTGCCGACTGGGTTGTATTATGTTTTCCTTTTTTTTCCACCTCCTTCTAAGCTTAGTCATGGGTAAACTTACAATCCTCCCTACTCCTCTTCCTTCAGACACTTCCAAAAGGAAAACAAAAGCTTATTAATTGTAATTAATAAGTAACATCCAGCGCTTTTTACTCATTGTTGTTTGCTGTAAAGTGTTTTAATTTATATTTTCGGTCTTTCAACACTCTTGTCAGTCTTCCTCATCTACCTTTACTTAAGTTAATAATGTCCTACAGTACACAGCCAAGCGAGAGAAAGTGCCTGAACTTGTTGAATTCAGCAGAAGTAGGTGGAGTTAACCGTCACCACCCATTTTAAATGGGAAGCTCAGGGCGCGGCCTCAAGGTGCTCAGAGTGCGGTTTCATTGTAAAAAGGGCACCTGTCTGGTTTTTGGGGAATAAAAAAACAAAAACAATATATATATATACAATCCCAGCACTGTGCCAAAAGAAAATACTTGAATATTGTTTAATATCTGAAGCAAGATATTTCTTGTGGGATCAGATAAACCACAGCAACAGGTAAGCTGACATGAGCGGTCTGTTGTTATGGAAACAAGGTCGATGAATAGTGAATAGTGCTTCATGCAGCGCCTCTTTCATACACAAAATGCTACACGTGAACGCAGCCTAGTAATGTTCGTGATTGCACAGCAACAGCAAAACCAATTTTATTTTTCCATTGTAGAAAAAGCATCCATACTGAACTGCATTGTGGTCTACTAAGAAACTGTTATTTCTGCCTCCTCAGTGATCGGTGTGTGAGTGTTTAGCATCAAAGTGGTGTGAAATAGTGAGTCCAAAATGTAGCTCTTGCTCTGTGACCCTGATGGTCTGATATTCATAGTTGATGGTTAAAACTGAAAACCTTAAATAAAAGCTATAAACAGCCCCACAAAAGCTTTTTTTTTTTTTATCTGCATTTTATGGTGAATTTCAACACATCAACACATTTCACCGATGATGAAATGAAGAGATGAAACGCCAAAGATGAGTGAGACAGCACAGACGCACACACAAAAACTAAAGCCCACGCATTAACGTAATAATTGCCACACACACACTCACACACTTGATGGGATGGAGTCATGGATGTTGATGACAACATATGAGAAATAAGTCATTCTTCCTCTCTACAACTATCTGTGCCTCAGCTGCTTCGTACTGTGGATGAGCAAACACTCTCGGCTGCCTATTCATCTGCGTCTCCAGTCTGCAGTCCACCGGCACGATTTGATTCACCTACCATGCATGACTGTATGACTCATCATCACACTTCTGTTTTTAATACGTCTCTCGCCCCCTTTCTCATCGCCACATCACAAAGTATGATTGAAAATTAGCTCTGCTGACGGTGGTCTGGATTGTTTGGTGGTCAGTTCTGCAGGATTGTACGCTTATTTTTTCTTGCGCTATTCTTGTGTTGTTCTCAAGTGTAGGACGGTGTGTGAGAGAGGAGATGTGTCGTGCGCAGTATGTGTCTGACTTTGAGCATTTATGTGTGTGTAGGAGTGTATAAGTGAGAGAGGAGAGGAGGATAATGTATTGCCAGAAAACAAACACTCTTCTCTGCGTATTATTTATGTATTCTGTGACCCTAAGATCTTCCCAGAAATTAAATAATAAAGTACACCACCTGAGCCTTGACCTCTAAATTATATATTTATCAGTGCTGCTGATGCTCAGCTTTCTCTTTTTTCACTCTCCTGAAATAAACTCATTTCTTTCTCTCACACACACACACCTTGGAGAGTGGCCAGGGGATTGTTACCGAGGAGGGCTTGGTTCATCCCTGTGTTAACTCCCATCACAGTGTTCCTGTTGTGTCACGCACACACACACACACGCACATACACACAAACACAGAAACACACACGCAGCACCACACATGTGCAAGCATATATACGAACCCAGACAGACAGAGGAGAAAAGGTGAGAAAAAAAGCAGGTTTAGAAGCAAGGACAAGCGGAGGGCAAATGCAGCCCTGCACATATAAAGAGCAGTAGTGTGCTGACAGTTGGCTGTACAGCCAATAAACAAGAGGTTAGAAATGCAGAAGGAACAGAACATCTTGGAACATGTTATAAAACACCAAAACTCTCAACTCTTAACTATGCATTTATCTTAGAAGTGATTCAATACAAGAACGCAGCATTCTGCACCAAACAAAAGTGTGTTGTGCTGCGTCATCGGCATGTCTCGGTCGCATTCACCTCAAATTTGCAGCAAAATCGGTGATGTAGTTAGACACGTCACCGTTCTTTTTACCCATACGCCATAAGCTGTGAACACAAGAGCCACACACACAAACACACACACACACACAGGATTAGAGTGGACTGTAGTATATCGGAAGCAGTGGTGCCCAATAGCATGTCGGGATATCAGTGTGTGTGTCCAAACAATCCCTGTGTATCAACTATTTAACTACAAACTGCAGGTGAACCGAAGACGGCACGGTACAGTATTCATGGTGAGCGTGTTTATGGAAATGTGTGGTTGCATGTAGTGGCACTGAAAAAATTTGCCTAAATGTATTCAGTTGTGAAAGCTATAAAAAAAAAGATTGTAATTTAGATTAGTTCAAAAGAAAACCAAACAGAGACCTAACACTTAAAGGATCAGTCCCCACAAATTACAAAAAAGCTACTTCCTCAACTTTAGTGGGTTTTATTTGACTTAATCAGGTTTTGCAATGTCCTTCTCTCAATAGCCATCATGTTGACGTTTTTGCTGCCGATTTACTGACATATTTTATGTCATAGAACGAAACATCTCATTATTCTAGAGACGAGGGAACTGGAAGCCTCACAGCAGTGAAACATGCTTTTTCCAGATTCTGCCTTGTGAATCACTTTGCAGACGACCTATCCCTAAAGGTAAGTGGAAAACCCAAGTTGCCAAGACAATAACTGCTGTCAAGTAACTGATGGGGGAATCCCAGGTGGTGCATTGTGAACGGGGCATGGTCTCTTACCCTGTGTTAAGGTTGAGTGTGCTGTGGCTGGGAGTGGCTGGGCTGGCCGTGCTTCGGGGAGGAGGAGTCACCGAGGAGGGTGCGGAGCTGAGAGAGGGGTGGGTGGAGGTGAGGCTGGAAGTCAGGGAGCAGATGGGGGACATGGTGGTCACTGCTGTGCTGAGACTGGTCACGGCCTGCGACAGCTGGCTGGACATCTGGTAGAGGGAAAGAAAAAGGCAAATTCAGAGGAAACTGGGTCACGTTTATCACTAAATGTTCTTCAAAAATACACAACAATGTTGGATAACTACCATGTGAGGGCTGTAGCAGGGCTGTTTGTGCGCTGGTTGGGCAGTGGGGGGCTGGCTGGGCAGGGGAGGGGTGGCACTGGAGGGATTGATGCGTTTCTCTTTCTGCCGGCGGTTGCAGAACCAGACCCGGATCACCTCCTTCTCCATGTTGAGCTGCTCTGCGATCATTAGGATCTCCTCTGAGGTAGGCTTCTGGTTCTGCGGGAAGGGACAGACAGGAATTCAGATCATTTCAGCAGTGCTATATTTCCGCCACATGATGTTTATATTAACACAAAGAGCACAATCTGACATTTAATTAAGAGCTCAGCGGAAAAATAATGACTTAACAAATTGAACTCGTAACACACTTTTCTTCTGTTACACAATCAACAGAAGTAGAAAAAAATCGAGGAATTTCAATTTCTTCTTTTTTGAGTTAAATAATAATAATCTTACCGTCATGAATGCGCGCTCCAGGGCCACGCGTACATTTGTCTCGATGCTGGTTCTCTTCTTTCTGCGGCGACCAGGAAGCCCGTCAAAGCCCATAGAGGAAGAGGACAGGGAGCTGGGGCTGGGCAAGGTACAGTCTATGGACATGGTCTCTGATGAAGGAGAGCAAACAGATGAGTGTCTGACTCTAAAAGCACTTTTTTAAAAAACACACATGTTAATCTATATATAAAGTACTGTTTGATGAGAGCTCACCTGCATCATTGAGCCACTTCTCCAGCAGTGGCTTCAGCTTGCACATGTTCTTAAAGCTCAGGTTGAGGGCTTCAAAGCGAGAGATTGTGGTCTGACTGAAGTCGTTGCCATACAGCTTCCCCATGGCCATACCAACATCTCCCTGTTGGAGGGATAAAAGAAGTACAGTCAAAATACATCAAAGACTAAGTAACTGCTAATGTAACCTGCTAATGCACACATGCACAGTAGGTGTCTCTCCCCCACCTGTGTGAAGCCCAGTTTGATGCGTCTCTGTTTGAAAGTGCGGGCGAACTGTTCCAGCTCCTCCAGGTCACTTGGCTCCTCGGGGTGAGAGGTCACTGAGGACACCGTGGTCACACCGCTCACCTCCATACTCTTATCTCGCTGTGGCGGGTACCACGTCAGAGGAACGAAAGTGAGAAGGAGAAGGAAGGGAGATAGAGACAAAGGTGTTAGTTTATTGCTGGTGCAGAGGCTGGTTTTCCTTTTCCACTGACTAAAGCTTGAGAGTTTCCTCATACATGTGCTTGGAGTCCCATTCTATTTGAAGCAGACAGCAGGCTCCCTTGGTTTTGCTGAGGTAGCGAAATTAGATTTGATGTCGATAAGAGTCCTGAGGGGAAAAAAACACAAATAATTATGACCAAAAACAAACAAATCAGAATTTATGTTCACAACTTATTTCTGCCAATTACACAAAACGCTATCCCAGCAAGAGGCCTGCCCACCTTGCTGGCCCTGCTGTGCCTGTGGGAGGAGGAACTGGGCAGGGGACGGGAGCGAGTGGCCGGGCACCAACACCAACTGCTGAAGCTGCAGCAGCTGCTGGATGTCCTGTTCAATCAAGAGAGAGTGGCGGACAGATTAGAGAGAGAACAAGAATGCATGACTTTACGAGAGACAGATAGACCGCGCAGTCACACAAAAATGTGTTGTTGTCAGCAGATTTAGACGTACAAAAAAAATATAGAAGTAGGAGGAGAAACTTAGAAATGGAAAATGTGTGCATTCGTGCAAGATGGAAACTGTGACTCATGAAATAAGCGATTGACATGTAAGAAGAATTGTTCCGTGGCTTGATACTGGTTCCTCAATCAAGCCGATCACCAGGATGAGGCTTAGATTGGCAGTCAGTACCTGGGCGGTGAGTTGGATTGGCTGGGAGAGGGTGAGCTGGGGTGGTGGAGGCGGGACAGGGACAATCTGGGCTGTCTGTTCCTGTGTGCTCTGTCCCTGTCCCTGGGACTGCGACTGGGCTTGCTGCCCTGTTTGTCCTGCCTGCTGCTGATGGGCTTGCTGATTTGCTGCTGCGGCTGCCTGAGCTTGCTGATTGGCTTGGGCGGCCGCGTGGGCAGCATGAGCGGCGTGGGCTGCACTGGACTGCTGCACAGCTGCAGCCAGGAGCTGCGCCTGAGCCTGCTGCAGCAACAGCTGCTGCTGTGCTGGCAACAGAGCTGTCAACTGGCGAAGAGGGAGAGGAAGGAGAGGAGAGGAGAGGAGAGGAAATGGACAGAGGGAGACAAAGAAGGAAACAAAGTGTTCAAAAAGCAGCACAAGAGAAGCAAGCAGGGAAAAAGCAAAGCACAGTGTGTGTCTGTGAGCAAGTAATAAAAAGTCTGTCTTACCCCTGCTAGTTGGGAGCCGGTCAGCATGAGCTGTGTATGTTGCAGGGCCGTCTGTGAGGGGGTCGGGCCGTGAGAGAGATGAAGAGCCGGGGACATCTCACACTCGTCCATCTTATTCTGTGTGGAAGACAGAAAACAGAACGGCAAATGTAATAGAACATTAATTAAAAAAAGAACATTCCCATTATCCCATTACTGAAAACAGCAATTACGCCTCTCCTTCCCAGCATTAACTGTTAAAAGCATGCCTGCACTAAAAAGACAGAGCAAATATATGAAAAAACAAAACACAAGGCAGGGAACCACCATGTCCCAGAACATAGAATTGGTCAAAAAGGTTCATTAGAAACGTACAACTACATAAGCTTACCTGGCTATTCAAGATCATGATAGAAGGCGTTGACTGTTTAAATTCTTAGTAATTTCAGATGATCGCTCATAATCAGTCACGGGTAAACTGATGAGAAGTGTGTGTCTAGTCTGTCTCAGGCAATGAGAGTCCACCAGTTTGTTTCTTTCTTGCACAAAAGGATCATATTTTGCTCCCAGGATCAGGCATGTTTGAACTGGCAGAGGGGACTCTTCCAGCTTAATAATTTGCATATGCAAATCAGGTAAATTTACCCTTTCAGAGAAAGTCATTGCATTATAGATATATTTCGATTCTCAAGGCACTTTGTGTAGGGAGAGTGCCATCATACTCTCAGTGAATTTGTTTAGATTTAGGAATGGGTGGAGAGTCAACACATTATGAACCTCAACGTCGAACGCGACAAAAGAACAATTGCGAAGCAATGAATACAAAGCTGAGGCAGCTATACTGTCTATAAAGCCATTGTTGGAGGTTAAAACACAAAAGATGCGCAAACATAAGTCCAGACATATGCACAGGCAGTTCAGTGACATGGACACACACACACACACACACACACACACACACACTCACCTTGCTGCTGCTCAGGGTCGGTGAAAGGGGAAAGGGATTGACTTTCATTGACTGAGCCTAGAGGAGACAAAACGGACCTCGTATAAAAAAATTACTGCCAAAATGCATCATATTTTATTTAATCTATTTTATTTGCTAAAAGAAATAGTGGATTTATTAACAGAAAATATATATATTTTTTAATTGTATAACACATTTTTGTGATTTATCAAGCTGCATCCAACTGCTTAAATGTAAGGATTTGTTGCTAACTTCTGCTTTATTTCATGGTCAATTAAAGGATTAAATTAAAAAGACTGGCCAAATTAATCGATCGTGTAAAAAGCCAGCAGTACAAACTGTCTGACTGGCAGTGTTGTCTTTTCTTGCATTGATTATGTGGGTGACAGAGGTGGGAGATAATGGTTGATTATGAGCACACCAGTCAGACATACCTGGTGATTTGATTCAGGTCCATTCCGCTCTGAATCTGTGTGGGAGGGAAAGGAAAAAGTGAGAAATTGATTATGTGTTGAGCTCCAACGTACAGACAACTACGGCATACGACATCATGTATGTATTACGTTTTATATAAAATATATGCATGTGCTTGTGAATATTTAACTAACAGCAGCACGTCTTACCTGTTCCCTCCAACGGTGAGTCAGCCCCTATTTTCTCGACCTCTACTGCCTTTGACATCCTGATATCTGTGACAGGAAGACACACCGATAAATAAGTCAGCGAGGCTCATTCTTAAATATGTGTCAGAGAAATAAATGCCGACAGAAGCAGAACACATTTACGAAGCAGGTGATCACAATCTCGATGACGAAATGGGAAAGAGGATGTCCAGGGCGTCGAGTTTAGATAGGTTAGAGTGTTTTCAGGTCACAGACCAGGCCTACACACTGTACAACAAACAATGTGGCTGAATCATTCACAAGTTGAATCCAGCCCACATTCATTCATTCTTTCCAATTAGCGGTTTAACAAAAGAGTAGGTTGACCTGAGGTGTCAGCTTGTTCTAAATTTAGCTTGAGGTGATTACGTGGGAGCAACTCAACACTTTGTGTGTCATCGTTTTGTGTGTGTTGTCACGTCACTTCTGATACTGTATTGGGACAGTCCCTTTGGCAACAGGAGTGAAGGGAGGGAGGCAAGAAATGTAAGTCTTTAAATGTATCTATTACAAAAGGGAGTGGAGCATTTTGGCCCAGAGTTTGGGAAAGATGGGGATGAGGATGCTCCAAGAAGAGTTCTCAATGTGTGTGTGTGTGTGAGTTTGTGGTTTAAATGTCTGCATAGTGTGTGTAGTAGTTTTCTTTGATTATTCACCCAATGGCAACATCTCACTACAGAACTTTTTATTTCTCTGAAACCACAAACTGAAAGACTACATTTTGTTGTGTCCATTTGAAACCTTTTTTTCTCTCTTGTTCCCCCCTTTCTTGACAAGCTCTCACAATCTCACTCTCTCACACACACACACACACACGCACACACACACACACACACACACTCACACACACATGCAGAGCTACTTCCCTTTTGTGAAAACATGCAAATCTGCCCAACGACCAACTAATTATATCTGCCACCTGCATAATAAACTCTCAGTCTCCCTCCTCCCTTTTCTCTCTCCCCTTTCACCCCTTCATCTCCTCTTTATCGCTCCTCTCTTCGTCCTGTTGTTTCTCACGTTGCAGATAAGAAGGTGCTGACTGACACTATAGCACATTTTAATTTCCCCATATGCGTGTTGCTGAGCTTTTATCATTACAACACACTAAATACTTTTATTCGACCTGTAGTGCAATTCCAACAAGCAAGTGGTCAGGCTCGGTTTTCACCATCGGGGGGCAGCAGTGACACACGGAGAGGATGACCATCACTGACCTGATGCCACTTTTAAAAAGTGAATCATCAGTCCAGTGCAATATTTATAAAGACAAGAACTTATAGATAAAATGAGCCACTTCCTGATCAAAAATAAGTGGACTTTGATACAGGCGGTGTTTTTTTAGGGGAAGGGGGAAGTGGCTGTGAGCTAGAAAATCTCCACTCTGCCGCCACATTGGTTATAACTTGGGGTCAGGACATACACACACACACAGACACACCACACACACACACACACACCACACACACACACACACTGACAGCAGGCTTTCCCTCAAATGAACAGACTTCTGCAAAAAAAAAACTAATTTGGTCATATGGACGCAAACATCTGGTTAATCTAATATTAGGCTCGACATTACACATGGCTGCTGTTTTGGCAATATTTGCCACCATGGCTATTGGTGAAACCAAAACAACTGTCCAATGTTGCTTAATTTCTGGTGAAAATATAATCCTCTCAAGATGCACAAAACTACGTTTTTGACAAATTGTAATGCGAAACTATGTATTTTGTGTCACCACAGTGGACTATCTTGTGCTCCAATCATCAACACGTGCAGTGTACAATATTCCAAAGCCAAATCCACCATATAAAATGATTGTCCAGCTCATAAAACAGCTGTAATGTGAAGTTACCAAAGTGCTGCCTCTTGTCCTGTAATGCTCGCTCGCACCCGGGCAAGGTGTGTATTGATTCATGGTTCAAAATGGCCTACAGACAGTAGCATGGTGGATAATGTGGTCAGTAATACAGTAGTGGGACAGTATATCAAGATGCTGTGTCTTTTTCTCACTTCCCCTCCCGACTTCCCCTTGTACCGGGTTGAACGCAGAGTGCTAAACCCAACACTTACTGTCAGCGAGGCTATTAATATTAGCCTGCTCTCTCCCTCTCTTTCACTCTATCTTTTGAAAACCTGCCCTCTCTTTTACAACACATTGCTGCACACACACTACTAATTTTGCTTGACACGGAGCAGAGTTACACGTTGGCAATGTTTTTACAATTTTAGTGAATTTGTTTAAATAAGTTTGAGAATAAGAGGCAGCGGCTCCTTGTTTTTTCTATGTATATGTGGTAAAAACCTAATTTATAGAAGTGTTAAGAAGCATTTTACAAAGAACAAGGTTAGATTACTATGTCTATTTCGTCCCTCATTAAGATGTTGTACTAATCTTACAGCAAAGCTCAGGGTTTAACTTTGAGACCATTGAGACCAGAGCTGCAGCGTACTCTCTGTGTCTTAAACAGAGCAAATTTAATGTGCTATAATCCTGTGTCATAAATAAATGATGCAATAGAAAATGAACAAGGAACAACAGTGTCGTTGCTCAGGCAGGACTGTTTCTGTTATTCTCCTCTGGGTATTTTGGCTGAGATGAAACTCTGCTGTAACTACCCCAATGCCCCCCCCCCCCCCCCCCCCCCCCCCCCCCCCCCCCCCCAACCCACCACCTACAATCACCCGTACTTCCTGATTCAGGACGCAACCCCAGCGCCAAGGAGGGTGTCTGGGAACTAAAGTCATCACACCTATTAACTACGGATTTAAAAAACCAAGAAGCGCTGAGAGGTAACGATTTTCATTGCAAAATAGATATTTTCCATTTAAAACTGAGCATCAAAGAGTCGGCCGTCCAGCTCAACAGCTTTTGCACATGAGGACGAAGACATACGTTGACAATTTGAGAATGAAATAAGGTGCTGAAGAAAAAAAATTAAGATTAAGTAAGTGGATGAAGACAGAATTCAAGAATGAAAGAAGGAATTGAAGAGGAAAAATCTAACAATAAAAGTAAGAAGCTAAAGGAAAACCTGAGATGTGACATTGTTGGTTGCTAAGTTGGTGTTTGTATCAATAACACAGAGAAATGACTAATGACTAAAAATGCAAAATATGAACTGGTAAAACAGCTTATGAATAAAAGCAAATGCGGCTGAAATATAGACTGATGTCACTGTGGAGGGCCTTCATCAATGAGAACCTCAGTTCACCAGTTTGCAGATTTGTGCTCATTTACAGTGAAATATGTTCTCCCTGCATTGATGCACTTTGAGCAGATGAGTGAGGTTGTAAATGCAGGTGGCAAGAAGACTATATTGAAACATTTTAAATTGGGTAAATTACTTATTTATTCACATATAATTCTGGGGGAAATTAGCATTACTGCATAACAGTTTAATCAACCTAAATAATTGTAGAAAATGCACCATCATTTTTAACTAATAAAAATCAAGAACGAATAAAAATACCGAGTTTGTTTTGCATGAACCTTTTGTACTATTTACACTAACTGTTTTATTTGCATTGTGATATATTCTTGTTCGTCGCAGTTTGGTGCTCAGGAGGTTTCACTCGGGTCAGAGCAATGTACCAAAGGTCCCAGCTGTGACCACATCAGGTTGAGATGTGACTGTGAATTTTAACCCATGAATCACTCCTTAATAAACAACGTATGGCGTCAAATTTTCAAGAATCATATCAGGACATCAAAGACTGAAAAATATGAGCTAATTGACATTTAAAAATGTATTTCTGGTAATAGGTGAGTAAGCTAACCGCCTGCTGTGCTTTTCGCTGAGACTCGCTCTCGGTCAACTGAGACTCTGGTACGTCTATCAGCCTGAGCGGACCACCAAAACAAGGCCGAGGGGCAAGAAGAGTCCCATCCTTCTGTTTAGTTTTTTTTAATCAATTTTCAAATACTGAGAATGACAGTTATTTAAGGCATTTCCTCTTTCTTCTTTAAAAAACAAAAAAAACAAGTATCTTTGTATCTGAGTCCTTAAAAAAAATGTCTTTAGAAGTAATTGACATACAGTTAAACTTTAAAAGGGACAAAACAATAATCAATAATCAATAATTTCACACACACACACACAGAAAGTTAACACCGGTGTCGAGGTTCCATATCTATAACGTAAAAACAAATGCAACGCTGCTGCAGTGCTAAAAAGAAAAAATGTTTTATGATGAAAAATGAAAAATAATCCCAATATTCCCAAACACCGGCTCCAACCCTGCTTTACCTTTCATTAGACATTTTGAAAAACTTTTTCACTGTATTTTCCTACTGTGTTATTTTTTATTTCGTTTTTACCATTCATAGTATAAACGCATTCTAACACACACAGAAGCATGCTATGGACTGGCGAGGTGTCTGACCTTTCCCTCTGCCTGCGACAGGCGTCCATCCATCCATCCATCCATCCATCCATCCATCCATCCATTTCTCTACGACCTCTTGCTCTTTGATGTTCTCTAATTAGCAGAGCTTGTTAGACCCAGTGGCATTAATCAACAGCATAGACACAGTTTTCTTTCTGCCTCACACACACACACACACTCACACACACACACAGTGCCTTCTCACTCACGCAAAGCTTAATTGGTCTTGGTAAATGAAGGCCAGCTGAGAGAGAAGGCTGCACAGACAGTCACTCACCTGGCAACCACATACTGAAGAAGTCCTTTGCTGCTATTGCTGCTGTCTTGGTCATATCTGTGTCTGTGTGAGAGCGTGTGTGCACGCTACATAAAGAAAAACTCTCACTCTACCCCTCTCTCTCAAACTAAAAAGGAGGAGTGTATTAAATCAAATGGTTGAGAGAATTACTCTCTCTCTCTCTCTCTAGTCCACACCCCCCCAAGCCCCACCTCCTCCCCACATCCTGCAACACAACAGGAAGTAAGCCTCAAAAGAGTAGGAACTCGGCACAGAAGAGAGAAAAACACAAGACAAAAGAAAAAAGAGAAAGAAAGGGGGACACGAAAGAGGTTAGAGAGTGGGAGAGTGAGTGAGCGAGGAGATCGAAGAGATAGACAAGGTGAAAAAGAGGGGGATGACGGGTGCCGACGGAAAGTGATGGCGTGGCTGGAAACAGACACTCACACACACACACACGCAAGAGAAAAACAGCAGGCTTGACATTGTGACCGAAGAGTGTATGATACGTTTGCACGACATGTGACCCAGTGTTGCTTCAAAACCTTAACGATAACTCAACTGAGCAGAGTTTTTCCTCAACTCCAAGTTGTTCTAACAGGCGCTCGTAGTCTGTTTTGTCTGCCATGAGTCATGACCATCTCTCCTTGGTCGTCCGTGTGAGACTGTGGGGTTGTTGTGAGCGAGCACATCAGTGGGAGTTAGGGTGGTCTGTCGAGGGAGGTCGACACCAACAAGAGAAGATGTGAGACATCCTCGGCTACGTTTGCCAGCCACAGCTCCACTCTAACCCCGAGCGGAAGGAAAAACTCTGTCACAACACGCACTGTACCACTGACCAACCCACACTGTATAGGCTGCACACAGTGATGCACCACAGAAAAGCCACGCCGCAAAAAAAACCATTTCATGTGACGAATAGATGTGACATGAAAGTGGAACATTGCAGATTAACTAGATATGAGCCACCAGAAGTGCCGCCCACAAGGATTACCCGACCAAGAAGATGCTAAATTAGTGAAAATCTGTCAACGGAGAATGATCTCAAGGAAGCAGACTAGCATGTTTCAGCAGAATTATTGCCTAGATTTTTAAATCTGAGAGAGACAAAAGTGCTGCTCTGACAGCAGGACGAACCAACCACAAGGTGGCACTCTTGATTCTCCTGATGAAGAAATAAACTCCATCTACAGAGGAGGGCACAAGGCAGACCACTGATCACCCCCCTCCCTCCCCTTCCTTCTCCCTTGGTCCGAGTTCACTAATTCAAAAGCTAACGGCAGCAGAGTTCCCAAGTTTAACCTTATAAATACTTTATGTGGTGATTTACAACCGCCCAATGTACTGCTGGATAGACACTCACAAGTGCATATGGCGCTGGAGGTGCTCTCTGATATACAGAGACATCTTTTTACACCTGTCCTAAAATACATACAAATACTGATGTTCTGAGATACGTTTATATTTACTATGCGGACAATATCAGGACATAAACTTGGGTACATTGCCTTCTTAAAAAAACTCACAAATGCACAATGTCTTCGGGTAAATAGCTGGATTTACAGCTGAGACGCTATTCGATTAATGATCGGTCAACCAACAGAAAACTGACCGCCAGTTACTTTGATTGATTAATCATTTCTGTCGTATTTCAGTCAAAAAATTGCCCCAACTTCTGAAATTTGAGGATTTGCTGCTTTTATTTGGCCCGATGATCGGATAAAACAAGGAATCTGAAGCTTTTAGACAAATGATTTATTGATTAATCTAGAAAATAATCGGCAGATTAATGAAAATGGTCAGTTACAGTCAGAGCAGTGATTCCCCCCTGTTTGTTTCTGTCTTATCAAACAAAAAAATAATTTCCCAGTGCATTCACCTTAAGATGCAGGTTGGACACTAAGCAGACTTAAGGCCCTGAGACTCATCTTCAGTTTCACTAATCTATTTGGACCCCTTGTTTTTGTGGTGATGTTTGGGGCCTTCATTAGGACGTGAACGGACAGACTGCCAGGCCTGTCCAACGACTGTGACAGACTGCACGTTGGGGAGGGGGCGTTTCTCTGGGTCAGAGGTCGTCTGGGCAGCCTAGCTTTGGCCGTGACCTTTGTTCAAACTCCAATCTACCCACCTAACAGAGGGTGTGTTTTTGTACTTGTGTATGTGTGTGTGTGTGTGTGCATTTTTGTTTGAGTGGCTCTAATAGGTGGCTGGTGAATTTAAGTGTGCTCTGTGTGTGTGTGTGTGTGTGTGTGTGTGTGTGTGTGTGTGTGTGTGTGTGTTAGTTCATGGCCATGGGGGGCCTTCCTGCCCCAAGGAGGTCTGAGCCTTGGTTACCATGGAGACCAGACCTAGCAACACTCCACTTAGATGATATTGGGGTGACTGCAAATGGTCTCAATTGAAGACGCCATATTAACACTTCCCTGTAAGAAATGGTGTTACTGTTAACTTGTAAAATATAGTAAATGCAAAAATATATAATTATAAATGAGTATTTATTTAGATGATTTTTATCAGGGAATGTGAGCTATGTTAACGCAGAGTTACTAGAAGTTACGTTCCAAAGATAATAAACACACCCACATACATACGCACACACACACACACACACAATCTGATAGTGGGACCCCAGGGAGGAGGATGGGGGGAAGCTGAGGCCTCTAGAGCGCCATCAATCACTCCACTGTCAGAGAGGGAGAGGGAGAGGCAGGTAGGGAGGGTTGGGGGTTACTGAGAGGGGGGGGGGGGGGGGGAATAGTAAAGAAAAAGAAAGGAAGGAGATGAAGGAGAAGAGAAAGAGTGATGGGAATGAAGGTGAGGGATGGAGAGACGGAAATCAAAAGATTGTAGAGAGGATGTTAGCTGGGGGTGAGGACGCTGTGTGTGTGTATAATGGGTCATTGCAGGGACAATTCAGAGGTCTCCAAACCAGTTCAGCATCCCTCTACGGCTCGGTCCTCCTATATCTACTGCAGCCTCAGGCCTGGTGCACACACTGGCTCTAATTCATATAATCCATCATATTCCTCTTCTTGAAGAGGGGACAGAGCCCGGCTCAGTGATGGACCCACCAAGTCCTATTCACAGTCCGACCGCAAGACTCCATTCTACAAGGTGAGAGATTTAAAATCTAGTCTGGTGTAGGTGTGTAAGTGTGTGTGTGTGTGTGTGTGTGCAGGTGTAGCCCCATGAGGAGTTGCAGGATTATAAACAGTAGGTCTAGCAGTGTGGAGACTACAGAGGTTGAGGTTTTGTATGAGAAGCAGCAGGGGCTAAAACACACTCACACTGTTGGCTACCATGGGACATGCGCCATCTCACACACACATACACACCGCCTACACCTTTACAACACCTATTCCTCCCCTGTCCTAATACCTCTCAATCGTTCCTTTTCCTCCGGCCCCTCAATCCTTCTCTCACACCATTCCCCTCCTCTCTGTATCATCTCCGCAGCCCATAGGGAGCCGGGCTTGTCTAGACAGACACCGCTCTCTCTCCCACGGCGCTACCAAGGTTGATGCTCAAATCTTTTTCTTTTGCTTGTCTCACCCGCTCTTCTTCTTCTTCTTCTTCTTCTGGCACAAGAGCGGGACAACTTGTGGCCTTCACCGCCGGTTCAAGGAGCATTTAGGCCACTTTACACCAAACTGTTCACTTACACTGACAAAGCACGCTGTTGTGCAGAATAGGCCTTGATATTCACCCTATTAAAATACAAATAAATGGGTGTACTTTAGTTATGGCAACCATCGTCTACGTGTGCTCCTTCGACCCACCCCTCTTTCACCTCGGCTTGTTCTTCAACTGCTTTGCCTCCTTTCCTTCAAACCCTCTCATCATCATCATCCCACTCTTTTCTTGCGACCTCCCCCCTTTTCTTTCTCCAATTCAAACTTTCTCTTCTCCTCCTCCGCCTCTCTTTCTCTCTCTCAGACCTGCTGGTCAGCAGCAGCTGTGACATCACCGGCCACTGTTCTCGTCTCGGATTGGACACTCGGCCACGTTGCCAGGCAACAGCAGTGAAAGGTCTCAGTGCGAGCGTGTGTGTGCGGCGTGCGCGTGTATGCGTGTGTTTATGTCTGTTTATAGCTACGTGAGTGAAAGGTGTGTGAGCGATTTTCCTCGCCTTGCCCTTTATCTGTGCATGAAGAATGATCAGAACAGATCTACTTCTGTGCTTTATCTCAGATCAAAGCATGTAGATGATTGGGCTGCCTCGCTACTCTCATTCACCACAGAAGAAGAAGGATGTGTGTGCATTGCGTTAATGAAAAAGAAAGATGGTGCGGGCGTGTCAGTGTCTTGCATCGAACCAAATAAATGTGTATGTTCGTGTCGAATACGGGTATGTGTCTGTATGTCTGTGTGTCTGTCTAAATGTGTGTGTATGTCTGTGTGTCTAAATGTGTGTGTATGTATGTGTGTAAGCCCCCGGGAGCGGGTGGTTATTGTATCTGACACAGCGGCTCTTTCTCGCGCCTCATATTTCTGGGCCGATCGATTCCTCTGACTCCCGACAAGACAATAATCGCACCTCCCTCTCTCACTCCATCACTACCATTATTACTGACCTCCCCAGGGAACGAACAGGGTGGAGGGAGGGAGAGAGGGATGAGGAAGGAAGGAAGGAAGGATGGAGGGAGGGTGAGGAATGAGAGGGGGACATAGAGTTGACAAAATGAGCCTATGATGATGAAAAAGCAAAAAGGGACAATGTTGAATATGAGCTGGCCTGGAAAAGGGACATCAGCGGGTTAGAAAGGAGAAGAGTGTGAGAGCGGGGAAGTTGAGGTATGTTGATGGAGGGAGGAGGTCCGAGGGGGAAAAGAGAACAGCAAAGAAAGGGATGCGACATCTGTGTGAGGCGACAGAGAGAAAAAAAAGAATGAGAGAAAAGCCAAAGTATAACGGGAAAGGACGGCCAGAGCAAAAAAAAAAAAGAAAAAGCGAGCAATATAGATCACGGCGAGGAAAGAAAGGAGGACACAAGCGAAGGAGTGCAAAGACACAGAGGGCCGAGCGGAGGGACAATAACGGAGAGAATTAGTGGAGGAGAGATGAAGGATTCGCACTATCTTCTTCTAATAAAGGAGGGAATGAGAGACAGGGACCGGGGGAGGGAGATAGAGGGGGAGGGAGTGGTGAGGGTTAGACTGAGGTGAAAGAGGGAGAGAGACAGAGAATTATATAGGAAAACACACACACACACACACATATAGAGCCATGGCTGTAGCGCCGTGCAGGTCAACGCTCAGAAATATTATTAAATTGACAAGAGTACAATAGTTGATTGGCAGGCTGACTCCTGCACTGCCATTCAGTGAAGAAGAATGGAGACAGGGACTCACACACACACACACACACATACATATATATACACACACACACACACACACACACACAATGCATGCACATCTGCAGTTTCACAGAACAATCAACACAGCATGTAGAGACATATACACACACACACTCACACACATACTCTCTTTTGTCTGTTTTGTGCGTGCATGTGTGCGTTTGCCTGCATGAGCCTGTCACTGCTGTGTCTCTATGCTTTGAATCCAGATTACAATTACAGTAATTGGCTCTCAATTCAAGGGATTGCTGTTTGACCCCCTCACCTCTCTCTCTCTCTCTCTCTCTCTCTCTCTCGCTCACTCCCTCACCCATCCCCACCCATTTTACCTCTTCCTCTACCCTCCTCCTCCTCCTCATCAATATTCCTCCGCCTCCTCTGTACCTGTATCGCTACATCCATCTTTCTCTGAGTGCAATCCTTCTCCCCCCTTTCCCTCTCTCCTTTTTCTCTACCTTATCCCTATTCTCCCCCCTCTGCACACACTCACACACTTTATCCCCATATAACTATCCTTCCTTCCTGTTTTCCGTCCGTCCTGCTCCCTGACTGTTTTCCCCCCCCCCCCCCCATCAAGCCACAGTTCTTGCCACTTTTCCTCCCTCATCTCCCTCTTTCCACCTTTCTCTCAGATAGTTGGGGAAGCAGGGAATCTATTGTATACTTTATTCATGCTGTATTTATTATGGAGAGATAGCTGTTCAGCTATAGAGTCGGGGGATATATTGTGCATTTGGGAAAAAGAAGGTGAAAGAGCAATAGATAAAAAGACGGTGGTAAGAAAAGGGGGCGATAGAGGTGGTGGTGATGGTGATGGTGTGTTGGGGAGGTGGTGGTGAAGCGAGCGAGGAGGAGGAGGAGGGGGGTTAGGAAATTGGTCTGGCTAGCGGAACAGCTTTTCACCTCTCTCTCTCCCTCTCTTTTTCTCTCTCTCCCTCTCTTTCTCTCTCCCTCTCTCTATTCTGCTTTGTATTCTGCAGAGATGACAGGGGGAAAGCTTTATTGCTCCGAGTTTGTATCGATCGGGGCCCCTCAAAGGGGGGAGGCCGGGGGACGCGCTGAGCAGGCCCTTTCTCAACGACCGCGGCTCCAACAACCCGCTCCCCCCCCCCCCCTCGAGCTGCCCAAGCCTCCCCTCTTTTCCTGCCCATCCGCCTCCTCCTCCTTCCAAACCCTTCTCTTGCTTTCTAGCTCGCTCTGAAATTCAAATTCAAGGCTCTTATTCTCAAAGGTTAGGAAAGGAAGAGCACCAGAAAGCAACAGAGTCAGAGAGATTGAATGAAAGAGAGACGGCAGGCGTCGGGCTTCTTCCCCTGACTGTAGCCCTGAATGGAGCCGGGATCTGATAAGAAGAGCCCACAAACACAAACAATGGAAGAAATAGAAAAATAAAGGAAAGAGAAAATAAAATTGCCAAGAGGAATACATCAGCTACCTCCTTTACTTCCTCATAGCCTTTCCCCTCTCACTAACTGCCCCCCGTCCTGTCCTCCTCTCTACTGTATCTCCATTTTTTTCCCGAGGTGTGAATGATTTTGTTGACAGGTGAAGAATGAGTCGGGTCCGGGCGTGCATAAACCTCTCCGCTACTGTCCTTGTTAGAGAGACACTAGGAGAGCTGGGATCCACGGGAGACAGATAGAGCCCTTGTGGATCACACATAATGCTCTATTTATCTATTTCAATGAGTGCAAAATACAATAAAAAAATCACCTCTCACACCGGCTTGCAAAACAGAAATCTCAACAAAGCAGAGTCAAGAATCAAAATAACAAATCACCGCGCTTCAGGCTTCCTTTTTCACCTCTTCTGTTTGACAAGCATTAAATAAAAAGGGGGCAAGACCCAACGTCAAAGCCACAGCCAACTGACCAAACACTTGACTCATACATGGAAGTGTCTATGTGTATACACGCACACACGCACACACACACACACACACACACACACACACACACACAGACAGCCTATTTATCCGTTAATGGCATGCACAGTGCTGTAGCGAGACTCGGGAGAAGAACAGATTGTCCATCAGGGGGTTACATGGTTCAAGTCCATGACCAGAGGGCTAGAGGAAGGTTAGGGGGTTGTAGGTTCAACTCCCAAGGGGCGAGGAGGATCCCTGCTGTCTCCCGTCCGACCCCAACCCTCCCCCCCCCTAAACCTCCTCCAGGACAATATAACCCCACTGCTTCACCTCCCTCCTTTTCTCCTCTCCATCACGCTGCTGGCCCTTTTAAGCCCTGCTTAGTCTGATCACACACGTGTAAACCTGAGCCTAGCCTCCAGACTCTCTCCATTTGTCTCAGATGTGCACATGCACGCGCACGCGCGGGCCTGCTAATAAACAAACACACACACATTCAATCGTACAGATAACTCACCGATGCACAAACATATTCATAAAACTCCAATGCACACTTACTATTCAAACACAAATGCTCTCGCTATCTTCTGTTTTCCCATATAACAGCAACTCATTTTATTTTTGACCTACATCATGATTGAAACGGATTATTTCCTTTCCAAACTCCATCTCACTTACTCCTCTTGTGGTGAAGACCAAACAGAAGCACGGCACTGCCGCAGCTATCAGTAGCAGCAGATGTGAGTGGATATGAGATATTTGTGTAAACATTGGATACATATACTGTTTATATATTGTCATTGATATTGCTAGTGTGGTTTACGTGCAGCACCAGATTGAGTTCAGTGATAAAGTATACAACAGAGACTTCTGCTGGATGCTCCACGTCTGATTCATAGACGAATACCCACACACACACACACACACACACATGCATGTGCGCAAGCATGCACGCACCTACACACGCACACATCTGTGCACACGCACTTGCACACACAGCACAATAACCTGCAGGCCTGTAACCTGTCTTGTTGGCTGGATGGGTTGATGCATTATTAAACACGCAGGATTTCATATGTAGAAACAGAATATGAATGCTGCATTGGGTCCAACTGTGGGCATTTGCTTGTTCACTCCAGTCTTCACTCTTTTTCTTGAAACTCTTTAACTTATTACACTTAATATTGACTTAACATCCTCATTCTGTTTCTCCATAGCGTAATTCTTATTGCATGTTATTATGCTAACACTTTTTGCACCTCTGTCCGTGCTGGAAGAGGGATCCTTCTTCTGTTGCTCTTCCTGAGGTTTCTCCCTTTTTTCTGTAAAGGCTGAGGCAGGTAGGTTTTTGGGACATCATTGGGCACAAATTCCATAATAACCTTCAGCATATTGTAATTCAAGGGGACTGAGAGAAAGCTAGACTTCTGCACCTCCTCTCATGACAGGAGACTATTGGATGTTCTACAAATGCAGATGTGCACAAAGCCCAATTCAATAGTGGAAAATCCTGCAGATCCAGCATTGGCAACAACTGCAAAGCATCCCAAAAAAGGAAGACTGACTTATCAAAAAGAGTCTTAACAGGAGTCTGACAATAAACGCAACAAAACACATGTCAATATCGGTAAAGCGTATCAGCGATGGAGGGAAAATGTTGCTGATAGTTTAACCTTCTGCTAACCGAAGCCTCTAATCCTAGTATGTCATCTCAAAGGGCTTTATAGGCACACAAGTTTGTAAAGAAAACAAGATGGTAAATCTCAATATTATTTCCCACTCTCAGCATCAAGATCACAGTCACTATTGGGATAATGTTTGAAATAAATGACAAGTACTCGTACAGGTTACTGCATGAAGCACGGGCGTATGTCTGTGCTCGTCTGATGGGAGGGGCTTAGGAAAGTGAGTGGACAGCGGCAGGAAGAGGGTTGTATTTCCAAATTCTGGCATTTTCTTTGCCTTTTCCAGAAAACTGCCTAGCCCAGCTTTAAAGGATTGCTTAGTGGAGGTTTTCTTTATCCGAATCAAGGGTCTAA
This sequence comes from Pholis gunnellus, assembly GCF_910591455.1. Classification (NCBI taxonomy): domain Eukaryota; kingdom Metazoa; phylum Chordata; class Actinopteri; order Perciformes; family Pholidae; genus Pholis; species Pholis gunnellus. Next base: position 18,642,871 of record NC_136534.1, on the reverse strand, counting down.
GGATAGGTGTCGAATGTTATTGCGAGGGGGTGTCGTTTTTAAAGCTCTCTGAGACTAATTTCTGATTTTAGGCAATATAAATAAAATGGACTTGATGCGACTTGTCCTGCTTTACTAAAGGCTCTAATTCACCTTATAACTCTGATAAGGAAATGGATCAATTCAAATATAGATTGGAGCTTTCTACTAGTCAAGGATGTCTGCTTTTGACGTCACAAATGAGAGATCATATTTTGGAGACGGCAGGTCACAGGCTAGATGGTGAATGTATAACGGCATCCTCCTGACAATCATGGGTCCGAGTCATCAAAGAAAGCCGCCGTAACCCGGTAAAAACCGCTGGATCCCACTGATTACCCAAAAGGCCCACACACAAGGAGCGGTCGAATGGCAACTAAACCACAACCTGAGCACTGAGTGTGTTTACATCTGTAGGGCGGGCGGGCCGGGCCCCGGCTCTCACGGTAATCGATGAACGGGGGAGGAAAGCGAGGCAGCGGGCGAGGCGGGGATGTGTGTGGGGGAGGGCGGGTGGGAGAAAATCGGTAAAGAAAGCAGGTTATCTCCCGTGATTAGGGGAGGGGGAATCCCCGTCTGGAGGTGGAGGAGGGCGGGGCGGGTGAGGAGGGGTGAGGGAAGACCGGGGTTCATTGATAAAAAGCGAGAGAGGGAGGGAGAGGGGAGAAGGGGAGACTATGTTTGGCATCGAGAGAGAGCAGACAATTATCTGTATTGATTAGAGCGGCCCAGTACTGTGAAGACTGAGAAAACTATGACTGGATCAATAGAGAGAGAGAGAGAGAGGGAGAGAGAGAGGGAGTTAGCGGATAGACAGACCAATAGAGAGAAACAAACGACAGAGATAAAAGATACATATAATGCCAAACATTAAGAGACAGAAACATAGTTTATGGTGCAAAGCGAAGTCAAAGACCCAAGGTGGCATAATAGGAGGGGAGTTGGTGGGAGACAGGGAGAGTCAATGAAAGCACAAGGAGATACATTACATTGTTGATGTCATTACTCTTTATCATTGATTTGTCAGCACGACCACAAAGTTCATTCAACAAGCCCACCAGAGCCCTCCCATCACCACAGCACACAGCTAAGCAGAAAGAGAGAGGGAGGGAGACTGAAAAAGACATTAACTAAACACACGCTGATGGGCGAATTCACAAAGAATGGACTGCGGCCGCGGACAGCACCATGAATTACACATCACTTGAAACGGCTATTTGCCCCTTCTAAGCTCCGATTCACAAAAGATATTGCAGCAATGATATTACAGCGCAAATAAGCCCATAAAGTTTTTTTAAAAAAGTTAAAAAAAAATATATATATCATTCAATGCTGCCATGATCACTGGAAAGTATGGGCTACACCACCAACCAAGACATTATTCATTTTACTGGAGCTGCATGTGGCTTTTAGTGCTGATTTTAATTGGACTTGGTTTTTGCAATAAAGCTCAATGTCATAGCAAGAGGCCAAATGTATGCATATTACCTCATTTAAATACATGCAAATCGCACACGAGCACCAAAAAGCTATTTTATCCTTCACAGGTGTTTTGAGAGTTACACGGTTTATTTTTGTCTCATTGTTTGAGGCAAACCAGAGGAAACTGACTGTGTCGGTTCTGCCAGCAACAAAAGATAGAGACCTTGTATGCATTAAGAGAACTGGTGACCAACTTATTACAATGTAAGTTGCTGTCGGCACGGACGCTGAAAACGTTTTTTCAGTTTTTGTGCATCGGAGTCCTTCACCAGCTCTCAGCAGACATGAATGGCATGAAAATATTGACAATGTATGCGTATCCAATGGTAAATGAGCAAAAGTCTTTTTGTGTTATGTGACCTCCAATACAGAGTGTGGCCATGTAGCTGTTCCTGCTGTTCCTGCAACCTGTAGCAGCCTGTATGCAGACATGTGGACCAAGTTCTTTACCAAAATACAACTTCAACGGTTTCCAAAATACCAAGCGTTCAGACCCAAAAAATGTCAATATTTCCTTTCTTTTCTTGGGAAACAGAACCTGACAATGCCACTGATGCATCAAACTAAGTGCGAAAGTCAGCAAAGAAACGCATGAAAATTCTGTGCTCCTATTGTTATATATTTTATCATATATATATATATTTGTTTGTATATATATGTGTGTTGTATATATATATATATTTTTTTTTTTTTTACTGTTACTGTGTTTTTGTGTACTCATGTTCACACCATTTGTTTTTTTTGCATTGTAAAACTTCTACATTTGAATATTGAATTTGAGAGCGAGAGGTGAAGAGAGAACGGCTTTGGGATGAGCGGTGGGGGGAGAGTGTGTGTCGGAGGGGGAGCTTTGGTAAATATCAGAAGGGAGGCGGTGCTCAGGTAGGGGGGCCTTGATGTGGGGCCTCTTTTTGTCCGGAACAAAAACCAAAATGGTGGAATAGGGGTGGAACAAAAGGTACATGGAGGGAAACAGGAGAGTGACAACCTGTGCTGAGTAAAAACATCCCGCTGGCATGCACACACACACACACACACACACACACACACACACACACACACACACACACACACGTTAATCCCTAATCAGACCCCATTGAGCGTGTGCATGGGCAAGTACCCACTCACTACACTTCCGGTTGCAACTTACATTTCATGGAATCCTTGGCCCCATTACCTAGACAACACACACAAACACAAACACACACACACACACACACACACACACCAACAGTGGACTGCATCTGTCATGCCTTAATTTATTGAACATTGCAAGATGATAGAATTCAGCCTCCTCCTCTCTTCATATTTATTGACACTGAAGAGGAATGTATTGTCAGAAAAGGTTTATACAAAAGCAAACAAATAGATGAAAAAACATAAACTCTGAATGGGGTAGCCGGGCTGGATATTGAGGAAACCTTTCGTAAGGGCAGAAAATGTCAGGTTTGACAAATGACCTTTTAAACATGGAGCAGATGTAGAGAGTCATGTACACTGCAGAAAGAGGGCAGCACAACTGTCTGTCTTTTAACAGCAAATGAAAAGATGAGCGTCACTGTTAAAACGAAATGCTACAAGTTTAAATCAAAATCTGGAACAAACCGAAGTGAATGCTAAATCAAAAGTGAATTTTATTTGAGCGGGAACAAGGTGAAAAAGCCATCTAGGATGTGAAATAAAGCCACGGAGGAAGGAACAAAAAGAGAGAGGGGGGGGGGGGGGGCAGTGTACGAAAGCATTTGAGATGGGGGGGGAATAAAAGAGACAGGAAAAAATAGTAGTGTAGAAAAAAATGAAGAAAAAAAAACAGAAAGTAAGGAAAGAAAAAATGTGACAAAGACAGAGAGGAAGGCAGAACAGGACATGAATTACAGGTGTGGAGTTATGCATGCATGACATCACTGGAGCCCTCCTCCAGCCCTTGGGAATGGGCACCTTGGAAACGGTCGCTAAGGGAACAGAGTACTGAGAGAGAGAGAGAGAGAGAGAGAGAGAGAGAGAGAGAGAGAGAGAGAGAGAGAGAGAGGAAGGGGTGTACAAGATGGTTGGGGGGAAAAAAACAAGCGGAAAGAGACAAAAATCTAATGTAACACTGAATTCTACCTCAGTAAGAGCAAAGTCATGTGGTCAGGGAAAAAAAAAAAGTTAATTCCCTCACAAACCTTCCTAATGTCCCATTCAGCAAATGGGCCACCTCTGCTCATATAGGGTGAAAAACAAGCTCCATCACAACTAACGCCTGCATTGTCCTCCTCCCCCATATACTGTGACCTTTCATCCACTCCAGTCATTTAGAGAGGGGAGATTTAGTGCAGCACCGATGCAGCGTGATGGTCAGAGCCGGCACATGATAGAGAGGCAGAGATGGCCTCTGGTCTCCGGTTTAACACATGGAGAACTATTGATGGAAAAACATGTTGATGGACAAAGAGACGCTGGTACAGTGAAATGCTGGCTGTTAATGTATATGGGTGCTTGGAGGTCATTTCAACCAAGAAGCTAGAAGCTCAGTAAGTGGATTGAGAAATTGTAGTTAGCACACAACATCCACTTTGGTCTTTTGAGGCGTCGGAGTAATGAACACACAAGCCCGAGCCCACAGGAAAGAACCTTTGTGCCATTCTGACCTCAGCAAACTCTCCACATCCCCGCAGACGATGCCGTGTCCACACTCGCATGAGCTGAACGGATGCACTTTGTCTGCCTCTGTCCTCTCCTCTGACAAGTAAACAAGTCAGCTCCCAACTTTACCGCCCGATCAACATTTCTGCATACTATCACCACATCAAATAACTCCAGCCACAAAAAAAAGAAAAAATATCTTTTTGCATCACCAAAGAGTTGCAGAGTTTATGCACATAGCAAACACCTACATCCAGCATGCACCATATTCTCAAAGCAGTATCATATACATATCAAAGGCTCGGATTTGGTATGTAATATAGATCTGGTATGTATGCATAATACCAGTGATCAATATCTACTGCTGAATAAAACATGCTGCTGGCTTTTGACAGGCCGATTTGAAATGGAGATGCTATGCTAATACCAAAGGCTTCAGTGAGATTGGCCCTGAACCCTCCTCATACCAGAAGTTCACATTTAGACGCTCTAACCTGCACTCTCCATAATGCATGAGCTGCCTGAATATATATCACCCCTTGCACAGCTCGCGCTCTCTCTCGCACACACACACACTTCTACATGCACAACAATGCAGGGACACACCAGTGTGTGCACAATGACAGGGGCTTACAGTACATGCATGACATAGCCATGCACACCTACATGCTGGCACACACACACACACACACACACACACACACACACACACACACACACACACACACACACACACACACACACACACACACAGTCCACCACAGCTGCACACAAGACAACCTGAAGACGCAGACTCCATGGTGAGAATCTGATACCATACATGCAGAAAAGACAGAAATACAGCAAAAAGAAAATAAATGGCTATTTGGTCTCAGAAAAAAAAGAAAAGAAAAAGGAGAAAAAAAAACTTTGCTGGGAATTTAAAGTATTGTTTGGCACCCTTAAATCTATTCTCTATTTACTGACAGAATTTTGCAGACACAAGAACAACATAAATGTTTTAAAAAGCTCTGATTGCTATGGAACATGTAGCAGCCGCGTCCAGTAAAAACAGATAAAAACACTGTGTTTCTTCTTTGATCAAGTGGTGTGAGACACACAGGCAGTGCTTAATCAAAACACTGGTAAGCCATCCTGAACTTCTAGGCTTTCAGCAGCAGGAAACAGGGTCAGAGTTGCAGAACAACTCAGTGTGAACTGGTCTGGAGTTTGTGTGTGTTTGTGTGTTCATGTGTATGTGAAGGGGCTTGTGTGTGTGTGTGTGGGTCTGCTGTTTGTTTGTGAAAGACCATGTCAGTGGTGTTTGCTGGCTGCCAATTAACACACACACAGTTTTTGAAAGGTAGAGGAAGCCGAAGCGAGGAATGAGGAATGGAAAGTTAGAAAAGTAAAGACGGTGGAACAGTTTGATATTACAGCAGGGAGCGTTACAGCTGGGCAGATAATGTCTTACTTTACATTACATTCTTATGATAGCCAGCAGTAAATATGCATTTATAGGGTAGTATGTCTGTTTTAGAAGACAACTGAATTTACTTGGTGCTTCTATCTCTGTGTCTCTCTAACCCTGCTGGTCTTTAACCTTGGCCTCTGGTGCTTCTGCCTAACGCAATAAAGTCACCCCTCCTCCCCGTTACCTCTCCCTCCCTCTCCCTTTCCCTCTCTCCCTCTCTCTCTTTTCGTCCTCCTCCTCTCTGTCTCTCTCTGTCCCCCCGGCACCACTGTTGTCCACTGTTCCACTCATTCATAGTAAACACTATTGATTTTCAGCAGAAAAAAAAAAAGAGAAAAAGGCCATGAATTTTAATGCCCCTATCTGTCCCCTTCTCCATCTCTTCCTATCCCCCCCTGCCTCTCCCTTCCCTTCACCCCCTCCACCTCAGCCCCTTCTTTCCTGAGGGGAGGATAAAGAGATGGGGATCATATATGTGTGTGCGCGCCGTATGTGTGAGTGTAAGGTGGTAGTATACGGGGAGGGGGGTTGCATTTCTCATTTCCCAGCTGTGCCTCTCTCACACAACTGCTCCCCCCTCTCCTCCTCCTCCTCCTCCTCCTCCTCACCCCATACACCTCTCCTTCTCCCCATCCTGTCCTTCTCTCCTCCTCTGTTCTTCTCCTCGTCCCTCTGTCGCTCCACTCTCCTCTTCACACCGACTTCGACTCTGGGGAGCGGAAGCAAACGAAGCTCTCGCACAGATAGGGTCCGTCCCATTCTGCGGGCGTACGAGCACTTAAACAATCACATGCTCAGGCGCCTCAAGACATACAACCGCTCCTCGGTCAAAGCCACACGCAGGCAAAACAAACACACACATATAAATGCACTGATTTCAACACACAAATACACACATACACAGGCACTATGAGCGACCCAAGCCGTTCAATGTCACTATATTTCTGCAGCGTTGGAGTTAAGTATTCCAATTTCTTTCCATTTTACTTCCCGTTCTATCCTCGCTCTGTCTCGTTGCCTTCATCTACCTTTGAACACCCCTCCCTCTCTTTTCTTTTCTCTACCTCCCTTGCCAGGCCTCTCTCTCTCTCTCCCTCTTCTACTCTGTGTATTGATTTTGCTATAAGCGGTGTCCCGGTTGCGACAGGTTAGCGCAGACAGACAAAGGCAGACTTCATCAACCAGCGTTAAACACAGGAGCCACGTCCTCAATAATCACTCCATCACACAAAAGACGACGAGAGAGAGGGAGAGGAGTGAGTGGAGAGGAGCATGTAGAGAGTATTGACGACTAGCGGGGAGAAGAACAGAAGGGGAAAGAAAGGGATGTATTTTCAAGGTTGTCTTTTTGTTTCCCTCAAATTGTAGGAAACACAGGGAAATATTCCACCACCTGGATTAGACACTGGAGGGTTCGTGCATACACACATAAAGAAACTTGTCGTATGTCTTAAAAATCAGTTCCTCTCCCTGTTGCATTTGTTCTTGTCTCTGATGAGCACCCTTAATTTATGAGAACTTGTACTTGACACATGCATAAGTTTGAGGTATGCGTCATGTTCAGTGCAACACCGCCTCCAATTAGTACCTTCTTGAATTTTTGGTTCCAAGGGAGGAATTTTCTACTATTAACCTCATTATAACAGTGAGTGTATGTGAACTTTGCTGGTCTTTTTTTGTGTGTGTGTGTGTGTGTGTGTGTGTGGGTGTATGTGTGTGTGTGCGTACGCAGACAGTTTTCATCTCCACTTAATCTCCCGCTCCTAATTCAGAGTGTACATTGAGCCGCCTAATAGGATGTGACTGGAGCGCCTGCTGCAGCGCTAGCTAGCTAGCCGCTAATGAGAGAGCCGCCACAGCCGGAGAATCAAAGCGCTTCATCAGCACTCCTAATTACTGTAAACCTCATTAGCTGGCGGGAGAGCAACATCTGCTCTCGCTAACAAAGTACATCCAAATATATAACGCGGGCCTGGCCCGGTGCGTCCAAGTGAGAATCAAAGAGCGCGCTGCCACCACACCCTGGGATTTCATTGTTCTAGTCTGTGTTGCAATTGTAATGACAGCAGAGGAGGTTTGTTGCTATTCAGGTTGAAATGAGAAAGCAGAGAAAGAGTCCAAGTTCAAAACAAAGTTTATACTGTAACGCCAATCAATACACATTTTTCCAATTAAATGTGGTTACAGAGGGCTGTTGCAAAGCTCTCCTGTGATGTTCTATAATACACTGAGGTCTGGGGGTGTTAATGTCGCCCCATCTATGAAGCAGCAGGTGTGTGGACAGCAGGTTTCCATGTAGCTCTGTCTGTTTGCCCGCTCACCCCCTCTCTACCTCTGATCAAAGCACTTCCTTTCCCCCCCCCCCACCCCCTCCCCAACCCACCACCACCACCACCTTCTGCTGTTCCTCTCCACCTCCCCTGGCCTCCACCTCTCTCCCCCATCATAATTTGACTGATGATTACACTTGTCACTCAAGGCAGCATGTGGCCAATTAGGAAGAGGGGTGACGGGGAGGGGAGGGGCAAGGCGAGGGGAGTTTGCGATGATGGGGGTGGGCGGCAGGAAATTTGGGTTACAACTTTTCAGCGCTTGTTCCACTCAGGTAGCCTTTTTAGCTCTTAGCTGTGGGAGAAACAAATATTCGTTTCTGTTCAATTTTCCTTAAGAGAGTCAAGAAATGTCCGAGAGTAGCTCTTTCTTCTCCTCTTCCCGACGCTTCGGCCTTGTCTCACACTCTCTTGGCCACTTCAGTATCTCTCCATGTTCCAGGGTAATCACAGCCTCATTTAAAGTCACTTTTGTACACTACCTCTGACTGGTGGTTAAGAGTGCGACCGCAGACCAGGCTTTTATGGGCCTTAATGTGTCCTGCAGACACTTTGGCAACCGGGCTGCTGCTGTCAAAGATGCGGGTAGAGAGGGGGGGGGGGGGGAGGACGTATGAGGCCAACAGCCATGGCGACTTAACCAGGCTGAAAAAAGGGGGAACGAAAGAGGATGAAAGAGGAGGGAGGGAGAGGGACGTGCAGGACAAAATGGACAGAACATGGGAGCGTCAAAAGAAACGAGAGAGAGAGGTCACTTAGTCACTCCTTCGGCACCCCCCACTCTGCGCCTCCTCTTTCGTCCCCTTTACAAGCAGACAAAGGGACAGAGGGGTGCAGCCCTTGTACAGGAGAAGGAGGGGTTTACGCCACCCTCTGTCACCCCCCCTTTCTTTCTGCCCCCTAATATTTATAGACGCCCAGTGATTATTGTTGGTAATGGTATGGATAGATGCAGGAAGAAAGGGAGTAGATAGAAACATCCTGGGGGTGTATCAAAGTCTAAAATGTTAATTTTTAATGAAAAACTATCTATTGGGTTATGTTTTTTTGAAAGTTTAGAATCAATCGCAAGAACGTTTTTGTTAACTCTGGAGAATTGTTTAATGCCCCGGGGCACTTGTTTTCACATGCAACGAGAAAAGGAGCGAGACCATGCACTTGTAAAAGAAAGGCAAAGTAAGAGAGATTGCACAAGGGAATGAGAGGGAGAAGAGGTGGTGGATACATTTCAGAACAGAACGCTACTGTCGAGAGAAGGATAGCGAGTGGGAAGGATAGAGGGGTTAAAGAAAAGGGAAAATGCAGACCAGAGATGAGAGGAGGAAGATTAAACATGCATTCCTGTCTCTCAAAGCGCTCCTTTTGGAGTCTCCGTTGTGCATGTGTGTGAGTGTGAGCTGAGCGCGCGTGCACTCCAGAGGGAGCATTCGCTACGATGTGACATTGCTTATAGCAGACATGTTCGCTGCCTCCGCCTCAAACCCCGATCGGTAAGCACTCTCGTCCACCCTTACTCTGAAGGACAGCCGTGAAACCCCAAAGGTTAATAGGACCCCTTCATTACCATAAATCTTATCAGCTAAATGAAATGGAGAGAAGGACCTCTGATTTAGTCGTTCGCTCTGCTGGGCTAAGGGGAGACACCCAATCAAACCCTTGGATTTTATTGGTCTTTTTTATTATCTAAATGTACCGACACATGAGCGGGGTGGCAAAGGTTACAGCCTGCGGCAATCAACAACAAAAAAGACAGCGGCGGGCGAAAGCTCATTGTTGGTGTGTTTACGAGAACACGGTCATCTCAGCAAATAGACTGTCCAAACCTTGCATGTTCTGTTACAAAGAAACGCTTAAAGCTTCGCTCTCTCTGACCAGAGAAATGCAGGGAGTCTGCCGCTGAGCCTTTGCACTGACGTTTGAATAAATCAGTCAATCTTGGTTGTGAAATCAGATAATCAAGAGTTCAATATGGTCAGCGGGAGCTCAAAGGCTTGTTTTGACTGCCTAGTCTGACGTGGGTGATTGGCGGCATGTGGCGAAGCCCACTCCAACCCTGATCACAGCCAGGCCACCGCTGACCGATCGTCCACACACACACACACACACACACACACACACTCACTGCGTCCCCCGTGTAGAGGTCAAGAATGCTTGAAATCTCCGTATATACGTCATCTGTATGCTATTGAAAGAGAGAGAGGGAGAGGCAACGAGAAACACAGAAAGAGGTATAAATCAATACCGAGAATGGAGTCAGGTGGTTTGTATGTGTTTATTCCTGCTGATGTGTTGATTAATTGCACGCGCACACACCATCTATCCCTCTGTGTGTGTGTTCTCCAGGTGATAGGTCTGATTAAGTGGCCTGCTCACCCGGCCTCTGATTAGGACTAATGCTGGGCTGTATTTCACTGGACACAGGGACCAAGTGCACACAATTATTCCTCTGACTGTGAGTCCGTGTGTGTGAGTGTGAATCAAATGATATAGTGTGTAGCGAACACATTCAAGAATAATGGATGGCCAGTAAATGCTGCTCATCAAGCTCTTTAGATGAATATGTTTGCATGATTTCATGGCTGTGTCCTGCTGTGTATGCTGTCCGTGTTGAAGAATGCATATTTAAAAGCACATGTGTAAAGGTCACAGATTGGTGGGAGTGCGGTTGCGTTAGCGTGTTTATATGTGTGTGTGTGGTAATGGTTATTAATACGCTAATGGCTGGTGAGGATGCACTGTATATGTGTGTGTGTCTGCGTTCCCCGGGAGAAACTCAATACCACTCACTGTTGCTAATGAGCTTTGGGACCTCATCAGCATTAATACTACATTAGTCTCAACCAACCCACACACACACACACACACACACACACACACTATATATATAAATACAACCTACTGGCGCATATGCACACCTGTGCAAATCAATAGAAAAGGTAAACAGTTAATAGGATTAAAAGGAATTTATAACATAGCAGTGTTATTACGAGACACATGGATTTGTGTGGATAATTCCAAAACCATGTAACAGGTTTAATTCTCAAATGTATCAATTTAAACAGAGTATTATCACCTTGAGTACGTCGTTAAATGAGCAGGTGATTACATGCTCGGAAATGATGCCATACAGTCGTAAACAAGCCTTTTTCTGTTGCCAGATGATGTTTTAGTAATATCCTATGATTACTTTTAATACCTTTCTTGGAGCAGGATTTTCAAATGCTGTTAGTCGCATTGCATTAATGCAACAGCTAAACATAAGATGTCATTGCTGCAGCTGCTTTGGCCCTGTCACGTTGTCAAACTACGTCTGGGACATCTACGTGAGCCTAATATAGGTAAATAGACGAACCGATAGCCCATTAGCTCCTGAAGCATTCTGCCATCAGCCTGCTGCATTTAGGAGCCCGTGGCCGGCTCATATACTGCAATCTAATTCTACAACCACGGGGAGACGAGAGGAGGGAGAGAGAATCGTATTGTGACGGAGAGCAGGGGGGAGTGGGAGGGAATGGGAGAAGAAGAGGAGAGAGAGAGAGGGCCACAGAGAAGGAGAGAGGTAGCTTAATGCAATAAAGCATGTAGTATTGACATCTTTCTCGTGTCTATTGATTCCCCATTATGTTGCTAACAAACCCAGGTTGACATTTTGTCATTTGCAATCATGTTAACACTGCGACTTGCACGCTCCCCTCCACAAACCGATCTATACCTACACACACTAGTTTGCACGTGTGCTCGTGCCTGTGCACACACACACATACGCACTCACTCTTTCTCAGACAGACACAGAGCAAATAGGTTTGCACATGCATGGTCCCACGTCAACCATCGAAGACATGTGCCAGACCCCCATAAACATGTAGAAATGTCTCGAAAGTAGCCGGGAAAGCACAGACACAGAACTGGAGAGGTCGTGATTAATGGATTAAGACTGAACATTTTATTGTAACACGCTGTGTGAAATGAAAACATCAGATTCCTAGATGATCAGGAAAGTTATGAGGAAAACAAATATCAATAACTGTACGCTTAATGTTACTCTGTCAGACAGAAATGAAGCGAGTCTAAAATCTGATGGGGTGTGTATGAGAGAGAGTTAGACGGTATGTTGTAGGAGATGGTGGTTAATGGTGTGTGACAGAAGGTGCATAGCTGAGATGAACTGAATCTAGGTGTTTGTGTAAGTGTATGTGAGCGAGAGAGGGAAAAAAAAAAGCAGTCACCTCGATGCCCCATCATATCATATCATATCAAGCCCTGCGCTGTGTGGGAGACCTGCGGTTCCTCCTCTATGTCCCATTAAACTTTCATACACCAGTTAATGCTGATGGCTTCACAAACCACTTTACTACACGTACACACACAGAGTTCACTATAGCGATGGCCCTGACCTGCACCTTCACAGACACAATGCCATTAAAAATAGAACAAAACCTGGATCATAGAGCGGCTCGCCATCCAGGTGGAAAACGGTCTAACATCCTCACTTTATGCTATATGATGGTTCGCCTGTTTCATGACGATGTGTCTGTGTGTGTGTGAGCCCCCACAGGGGTTGTGAATGAATGCTTGAGGCCTGTTGTAACATGAAAGAGATGGAAAACACAGGGGGCAGAGAAGGGTCAGGTGGGGCTAAATCAAACCTTTCTGCTGTGACCTCTGACCCCGTACAAAGCTTCAACTCAAAAGGAGTCAAGGAGCTGCTACCAGTCAGAGACACAAGTTAACTGAGAGCTTGAATCAAAAGCTCTAATACCAAAAAACATTGTGTGTGGGGGGGGGGGGGGTATTACAATTTCCTGTGTGAGCTATCAGTGGAGGTTGGGAAGCACAGATTAGAGCTCAAGGGCACTAAACAAGACAACAAGTCACTAAAGACACTTCTGTGGTGTGTTGGCGATGCACAATTCTAGAAGAAACAACCGTCCTGTTTCAGTCCTGTTTCAGTCCTTAGTTGTTGAACTGGCCGTGCACCCTTTTTAGCGACAAACCCTCTGAATTTGAAAAGGACAGCACCTTGTACTGTGTTATCAGAATGGAATAAAATCAGCATAGCATTGTGAATCACTATTATCCGACCATCTAAGGAATCCAGCGGCACACATCCCATCAGTTTGCCTGCTTATTCAGATGCAGGCCCTGGCCCGGGACACTGCAACATAATGGCTCATCTGTGGTTTACTCTCACCTCTCAAGCTCAAACTGGGTTTTCCTCTCCCTCCTCATTTTTCACTCTGTCATCTACTCTTACTCTCACCCAGTTCTCCCTCTCTCTTTCCACATTTTTTTTATCTCATTCTGACATTCGCCATTTTTCAACGTGCGAAAGCGCGAAAACTCCTCCTCCCCGGTCCCCGCTCCTTCCCCTCGTCCTCCCTCCAACCCCTCTCCCCTTATTTCTGTGTGTATATCTCTGGAGATACGGTAGGTTACAGGTCCCTCTCGTCCCTCTTTGCTCTTTTCCTCTCCCCTTCTATCACCTATCCCTTCATTGTCACATGCTCACTGCTGACTGAGTATGTGGAGTAAGGGTGAAGCCTGGCATCTCTGAAATCATATGGGGTTGAACTGATCTGGAAATGAGAGGGGGAGCTGAGCACAGGGGGGGGGGGGGGGATGCCTGGCCCTTTAAGAGCCCGTCCATCGGATAAGGTGCACACCAGCCACATTTATGCACCATTACGCACTGATAAGCAAGTTACTGTATGTATATGCATTGGTGAATGAATTCCCCCCCCTGTAGGCCTGCTCTGCTGTCCTTCAGAGTGCGCAGGAATACACTAGAGCCAGCACATCCTCCCGTCTCCAAAGAGGTAGTAGGGGTAAAGGGCCGAGCAGCTGTTGCATGTCTGAAAAACAGTCGAAGCTGGACTGAGCTGGAGCTCTCTCACAACGACAGCCAGTGGCACACTGAAGCCAGCCTGGCTGCTCCCACCATGCGTCCTTTTATTCCGCTTCAGCGCAGATGAAACGCAGACGGCGCCCCAGCCGGCACCCTCCCCCTCCCTGACTCCACACTCCCTTTGCTTTCAACCGTGCAGCAGCCGAGCAGCGATAGGACAGAGAGATGTAGTCACTAAAGAAGTCTATTTCCAGTGGTGTTTACAAAGATGCGAGCCTTGTCCCTTACCCAGCAAACACAAGTCAGAGCAAAAGCAGTCACCGCGGGGAATCAGAGATGTTCGGCAAGCTCAGAGCCAAGTCACAAATATATTATCCCCCTGAATAAAACACAATGTCAAAACAGTATGGAATAAAACGAATGCATAACTGTGTTTTGTATCTCTCCTCTCGTACGTTCGTACTCCTCCGTGCACCTACTCTCTCCTTCTATCTCCCCCTCTCCCTACTTCCACCGGCCCAGGAATCGATCTCCGCAGGATCGATAAGTTGGCATGAATATTCCCTGCCTGCCGAGAGTCTAGTCGGGGAGAGACGGAGGTTCAGGCTCAGGCGCAGGCAGTGGAGGAGAGGGAAAGGATGGGGACGGAGACATGAGAGAAATACACTCCGAGAAAGGGGCATAGTCGGCGTGGAAATTAAGCAACACACGGAAGGAACAGTGGCGCATCGTTCCACGGAATGGACAGCAAAAACGGACATTTTACGCAATTAATTTTCAATCCGCACGGACACTCCAGCTCGCTCGGGAACGCTTCTTTGATCTAAACAACCACCCTGCAGGTGTAAAGGACTCTGTTTAAGCCTTCAAACGGAGCCGGAGGAGCGTGTGCGCGCCCGTGTAAGTGGGTGTGTGCGCCGACAGGTCTTCCCGCTGCAAGTGCATCGGCACCGAACAAGGCGGGGCGGGTCTGCGCGGCGGAGTCTGACCGACATGGAGGATGTGTAGCAGGGAGAAGAGTAAAAATGTCTTACCGGAGTTGGAGCGGAGAGCCAGAGGGGACTTGAGACGCCAGGCGTTGAGGTCAGGGGCAGTTCTCTGAAATACGAACGGCACCGGCAAGGGAACAAACATGGTCTTCCTCCGGCTTCTTGTTTTGATGCAAATAATCTTACAGAAGTGCTGTAATTAGCTCTGTCCTCTTGTGAAGCTTCCGTGTCTTCGTCCGTTTCTCTGGTTGACGGCTTTGGGAAAATATTTGGTATGGAGGGCTCACAACATTCGCCGTTGGGTGTGTACACATGTAGCCCAGCTGCGCCTTTTTTATTTACATTTGTGGATGTCGACTGGTGGCCGGCATTAGTTTTGATGTAAATGTGCATAGAACATATATGTAGGATGGTCCCTTGAGTGCAGCAGTTATCTTACAGTCCAGACTAACACACAGACGGACAGAGGGGAGATCCGACCTCACTTCTTACAGGCTACGGGAAAAAGTTGTGATACAATTGCAGGCCTATTGTTGTGGCTCATTTAATAAAAGGCTGTGTGTCACCTGCCTGTCGTTGATGCACCTGCGTCTCTCTGTTACCTTTGCACAGCTAAAGCGTTCTCCTTGAGTAAACATAGAGGCCCGGGGGCTTATTTTATCCTCTCACTCCTCACCAGTAATGTTTCCTGTTGGTGTGAAAAAGGCATGAGAAGAGTCGCTAGCCTCCTCCTGTAGCATCCCCGACCGGGCTTAGCTTTGGTATTCGCTTTGCAATTAAAAACAGCACGATAAATGATGATACATAGAAACGGACAAGGCCGTGTAAAAGGCCAACAGAGTTAGAAAGTCTTATTTGGATTTCTGTAGTATTTGGTTTGATCTATTGTATTTGGTCTCTAGCTGCACGCGCTCCTTCTCCTCTCTCCTTCGCATGAAGGCTACATTCATCCGCTCGGGCAAAGCAGCGGATCGCGTCGCGAGCACATTTAAAACAGCTTCATTAAAGGCTATCATCAACAAATAAATAAACAAGTGGGGGGCAGAGGCTGCACGGACACACGGACACGCACACACGCACACACGCACACACACACACACACACACGCACGCACACTCAAACACCACGCGCGCGCTTGGCCCTGACGCTCCTCCTCCCTCGCTCTCGGTCACAAGGCAGTAATTAAAACGCAATCAATCGATAAATAAATAAATAAATAAAGCGAATAAATAAATAATTAAAACTACCAAAACACAAAAAAAACGGCAATAAGACAGCGTATAGATTCCAGCTATGGTCTCGCGTTTTATCGGAACACTTGCCTATCTCCGTCCGTCCGTCTGTGTGTCTTTTTTGTCTGTCTGTTTGTCCCCGTTATTATATGGGAACCCCAATAGCTCATTCGACCCGGCTCCCTCCAGGATTGTAGCGATCTGCCACTAGGCTGGCCGCAACATTGAGGCGAGAGAGGACCCGCTACTACTCACACATCACCACCCCACCCCCGCACCTCCCTCCCTCCATCCCCTCCCTCCTCCCACCCACCCCCATCTCCCTCGTTTTCACTACCGCTGCAAAAGGTATCCTGTATTGATTTCTGGATTTTTTTTCCCCCCTCTTAATAATACCGGCTATAATGATGCCAGTGGTGATCAGTGCATTACTACCGGCCTGCTTTGGAAGGGATGAGGACCAGATAAGAGAATCCATGGATACCTATAGGTGCTTAACGCTAATCCCTACCAGGATACCCAGCATGCACACAATTAAGTTATCTCATCACTGCTGCTTTTAATAAGCCCTCCTCAGCGGACGATGTATCATTATTATTCAGATAAAGGAAGACAAGGACGACCTCTACTGCTCCGAGCATGGAGAATATAGTTTGCAGCCTGAAAATACATTTTGGGGAATTGTTAACCAGCGTAAACTAAGTGAGATAAATGCACTTTATGCATGGACTATTTTTTTATGTAAAAGGCACACACTTCAAGTATAAAAAATACTTGAGAGATCGTAGGTGTCAGGGGATGAGCTCCTCCATGATTGAGGTGATCACCACCTCCCTCTCCTCCCTCCTGCTCCCGGATCTTGTTTCCCCCATCCCGGCCACGCATGCCGGCCTCCCCAGCATGCCTCTCCTCGCCTCCTGCCCTCTCCCTCCCCGGCACCGACATGTTACACGTTGTCAATTACAGGCCAGCACCAGTCAACGCCGGGCGCTTACACACCAGATTATTGTCGATATAGATTTTTAAATAGAAAAATCTATACTTTAAACATCGCAGTCAATACGGGCAAATCAATAGAAATGAGCGAGCTCTTGCTCCTGAAAGCCCCATCCCACAGGACTGTTTATACCTGCTCACTTAATGCTGCGGGTGATTAGGTCTGTTTTAATGGAAATTGCACGTAAAATAAATAATTGTTCTATCATCACCACACTGTCATGGTCTCTGTCATCAACAGACAGCCACGTTGTCAAGAAATGTGTGCTGCACATTAAACTGGCATATTCTTAATTATGAAAAATGTGTCATCCTCTGTAGGAGACAACCAGGTTTTATTGTCCTTCTCCCTCCGCTTCACGTATGACAGATGACATCCGCAGGTCCAATGAGGGAGAGGAAGGGAATGGAGCAAGAGGAGGACAGAGGAGAGAGGAAGAGGGGAGAGAAGGAAGGGAGATGGAGGAGAGAGATGGAGAGTAAGGAAGGGGGGGAAGGAGAGGAGGAAAACTGATAGAAAGGAGCAAGGCGAGGCAAATAAGAAAGAATGAGAGGAAGGGAGGTGAGGCAAGAAGAGGAGAGGGGAGAAAGAAGGAGGGAAGGGAGAAGTGACTAGTTGTCCTTCAAAGACCCCCTTCTCTCCACAGAGGGAGCCATGCGCGCCCCCTTTCCCTCCTCCCTACACTCCTTCCAGACAAAAGCAATTATTTCTTGTAGAATGTAGTGTGGTTGTGCGCGTCTGTGGAAGAGAGGGATGGAGGGAGGGTGTGTGAGATTGAAAGAGGGGAAAATAAGATGGTGTTGGAGGGGTAGAGGAGGATGGGGAGGTGAGGAGGAGGAGGAGGGATGCTAACACCTACAACATCCACCCCTTCGTCCTCCACGCACTATTCAGACCAAACTCTTTCTTTTCCTTCCTTCTGACACGGCCGCAAAGACAACATAACAGAAAAAACTATCAACTATTCACACGTGTAAAAAGACACCACGAAGCACCTGCACGTGAATTTAAGATGAACTCACGGACTCAACCTGCAGTAGATGGAAGATCTAAAAACTTTTAAGGGAGAAAAAAACTCGCTTTTCAAACGTACAAACGTTGACAAGTAAAATACACACATTGAAACACACAGAACACAAAGATACCTGGAGATGACCTCTATCTCGTTCATCTTTGATTCTGTCCATCTGTCTGTCTGCGTCTATGACCGACCGCCTGAAATTCAGCTGACTGTGTGCGTTTCATGCTTGGTGCCTATAGGAACCCTGCAGCGATTTGGTCTCTACAGTTTTACTCCCCGGGGACCCAGAGAGACCCATGGGCCCAAAGAGAGGGAGAGAGAGAGAGAGAGCTCCCCTGGGGGGCCGCTCCAGCCAATAACCCCTGCTGGACCGCTCTCATCGGGGGCCCACGGGGTCCTGATTGCCCACCTCCCTCCCTATCAAGCCTCCCAATCCATACAGAGAGATATATAGCTGGTTCCATTGTTTTCTAGGTATCTTCCACCTGCTGTATTGAAAAATGCTCTTCCAAAATTGTCTCTCTCTCCATCTATTTACCTCTATGTTTTCAGATAGAGAAACACTGTAATGAATGTAATATTGGATGCTGGATACTGGCAGTTAAGTCCAGTGATTATGGATGATTATTGTATATTGGGTGTAAAATATATACTTTATATCATCACAGAAATATAATATAAATAAATATAATATTTCTACAGGAGCGCCCTCTGTATTTTCTTTCCAGCAAGAATGATCATACTGTTTTTCTATCAATTATAAAATGATTACCGGTTGCACTTATAATATACAGCATTGCATTACATTGTGTCTATGCTGTGCTTTTGCAATTTACTACTTTTACTAAAAATCATTTGCATTTTTCTATTTTTCAAAATGTCACAATTTCAATATTTATCTTCTGCAAAAATGATAAACTGTTAAGAGTATGAACTATACAAATTTGGTCATGATGGCAAATGTCCTTTTCGTCGGTGGTCCATTTAATATATGGAAACCCGGTATATTAAGGTATTTTATTACAATTCTTCGACCCGATCAATAATATATGGAATGTAACTATTAACCAAAAAAGTTTAAATGTTGCAGCATTTTTTTCTTCTTTTCTTTGTGTTGTTTGCAAACAGACACAATGATTAAAAACTATTCATTATTCTTTAGATTTGTTTTATACTGACAATTGCTATTCAGTGATGATCAGATGCAATATTAATGTAATGCTTTAATTTAAAATCAAAAGTCATGTTAGCATGTACAATATTTGCAAATGATGGTTTGGTTAACTGTTTTTTTTTTCCTGTCCTATACACTAGTTACAAATTTATTCATAGAAAGCAATTTGTTCAATTCCTCACCACAACATGTTTCCCATGTCATATGCTGTAGGTCAGAATGTGGCATGAAATATTTATCCAATCAGAAAGAGCCAGAAGTATCCTTAGGCTATACATTAGTCATAGCATGGACCATGCATTAGTCATATACTTTATTGCACTCTTAGTAATTGCCTGTAATTCATTTTGAATGATTTATTTGAATGGTTAAAAACACAGTGTTTGAATATTGAACAAAATAATTTTTATTGTAAATGATGCAAAAGAAGCAGCAGGTTCTAACAGAGAAATGATTCGTTTGCCTCCATGAAACGGCGCAAATCTGTCAAGACTGCATGTGTGTGTGAAAAATGTTTGTGTGTGTGCAGTTTTTTCTTGTGAACCTTTCTGTGTGTGTGTGTGTGTCTGTGTTTTAATGTGTGTGTGACCCAGCTCATCCGCGGGTGTTCGCATCCATGTCATGGCCGTAGTTAAATGGTGATGTCATGTTGACAAACGAGCTGGTTGAATTAAATTCTCACTCATCAATAACGGCGTCGGTCGGGAATCAATAGCAGCCAACAGTTGCGTTACTGGCTCTGTCAGCGGCCTAACAAGGCCCCATTAGAATGGACAACGCTCTCTCACTGTCGCCCCGTCCCGTCTCAACCCAGCACAGAGCGCCAACGCGCTCTTCTCATATCCTCTCTGCACACACACACACACACACACACACACCAATAACACAGCAAAATGCAATATTCACATAAAGCCATGCTCTGACATGATGTATAGATTTGTCAAGATAATATGGATATGATGCATGGCCTTTTATGATGTTTGTTTGTGGGTGTCTTTGCCAGTGTGTGTGTGTGTGTGTGTGTGTGTGTGTGTGTGTGTGAGAGAGAGAGAGAGAGAGAGAGAGAGAGTGTGTGGGTGAGTGGATACGTATTGTTTGTGCATCTTGGTTAGTGCCCAATTCAAGGTTGTGCAGGGTTTGGATCCCAACCACAGTGTTCAGATCCAACCAGGATTCAATCAATCCAAAAAGACTCACATGCAGGAGAGGGAAAAGTGAGCTGTGTGTGTGTGTGTGTGTGTGTGTGTGTGTGTGTGTGTGTGTGTGTGTGTGTGTGTGTGTGTGTGTGTGTGTGAGATGTCAATGCCAATTCGCAGTCACACAAAAAAAGTCCCACATGCAGACACCAAGAGTGATAAAACTTAAATTCAGATACACAGTCACACACACAGATACACGTGTTGAGACAGAAAATGCAACTAGACAGACAGAGGAACACAAACCATGACTGTACACCACTATCTCCTTCCTTTCACTCCCTCTATCCCTCCACCTTCCCATCTCTCCCTTTCCTTTTCCGTACAAGCAGCTGATCCAGCTAAAGCCCTTGTTATTTCTGTATTCCTTGTCTTTTTTATTAGTTTTTATTAACTTTGCCTCCCTCTCTCTGTCAGCACTCTCAATAATCAATGCTGATATATTGCCAATATCCAGCTCAGTCCCTCGTGCCATCTTTCACAGAGGCTCTGTTATTGGGGGAGATTGGCCCAATAATAATGATATTTATTATAGATATTTATTATCTGGGTTTGTGGCAGTGCTGCGGACGCACCCTGCTGAAGACTTACAGGCCGGCAAACTAACCGCACAGCCACACACAAACACACACATACACACACAATCTCTCTGGGGCTCTTTAATTCACACTGGTAATATCAGGCGATTATTCCCCATACAGATAGCTTACGGTTATCAGCAGTGTTAGCACACAGTGGCCATAACAGTATTCACTCAACATTACAGAGTTCACTTTGTGTGTGTGTGTGTGTGTGTGTGTGTGTGTGTAAGTGTAGAGCCGAAGGTTCACCTATGGCAGCCTACTGGCACTGAAAAGTGTTTAGAAGGCACGGAAGGCTTGATGGGAGGGGTCAAGATTCAAACAGCGCTTGGTCAGGGGAGGGGATGCAGGAGAGAGGGGACTGGACAATCTGGCCTCTCGCCCTCCACACCCACACCCCTCCTCCACATACACACACTCTCTAACCCCCCCCCCCCCCAGGCCTCATCTACACCCCCTCCATCTCCCTCCATCCCTCCAGTAGCCAGGGCCCCAGACGGTAATCCACCCCAGTGCTCCTCATCCTTTCATGTATTGATTTCCTCTCCTGCGCCACGGTTACATGTCGCACCCACGTCATTGGGTCCCGGCTGCTACCACCGCCTCCCCTCTCCGCTTCACCCATCCGTCCGTCCGTCCGCTCCCCCCCCCCCCCCCCCCCCCCCCCACACACCATCTTCAACAACAACAACAACTAAAAGAGGAGGTGGGGGGGTGTACACCCAACCCGTTCAGGGGAGAGAAACACAGAGAGGGGAGGAAAAGGAGTATAGGAGGGGGACTAAAGGGAGGAAAAAGAGGGCAGATAAAGCACTGCAGTATTTCAGCAAAGCAACCAGCATTTTACAGGGATAGAAACAAACAGGAGAAGATGGAGAGAGAAATAACAGGGAAAAAAAATGTGCCCCCGGGGGTTGCAGAGGATATTGTGGAAATTATCAGAGTGCGACACACGCTGGAAGTCCATGGCGAGAGATTTATTTCGAATTTGTCTTTGACAGTGAAATTCATCACTGAGTAGGCCTGTATCTGCCCTAATTCTACGGACATGTTTGGATGAATACGGGGAGCTATGGTTCCATTTTGTAAGAAAAGTATACTTCAAATTCATCACTAGAGCCGCAACAATTATTGGATTAATTGATTAGTCAACTGAATTAGTCCGCAATAACTTTAATATCGTTTTGAATAATTTTTTTAAAGAAAAGAAAAGCCCAAATTTCCTTGTTCCAACTTCTCACATGTGAATATTTCCTGCTTTTCTCTGTTTCATCTCCTTGATAACTGAATTTCTTTGAGTTGGACAGAACAAGATGTTTGAAGACGTCACCTTGCACATCTTCTTTTCATTCTCCACCATTTTCTGTCATTTTACAGATCAAACCACAACAAATTATTCTTGAGAATGAAAATAATTTAGTTGCAGGCCAATTCATTCTTCATTATAAAATACTCTCAAAATACATAAGATCTTTACTCGAAAGCTCAAATGATCTCATTCTTAATTTATATGATCGAAGACAACACCTACTTTACCTGAGTAACACATTTTAGAGCTGGAGCCATAACCTTCTTAAAATCTCACACGTCTTGACAAAACTCTTAACATGAACATTGATATGAATTTGTGTTTGTAAACATCCATGTGATCAATATATGTTCAAAAGTGTATCGTAGTGTGTGTGACATCTCGGAGTGAACGGATGAAGTATGTATGACAGAGCAGGCTGGGAGTACGACAGGTCAAGGTTATGTTTTGAGTGTGCATTGGACGGAGTGTGTGTGTGTTTGTGTGTGTGTGTGTGTGTGTGTGTGTGTGTGTCTCTCTGTGAGTATGTGAGAGGTGTCTGTGAGTCCAAGGACAGTTTATGGGTACAATTGAATTTCAGTCGTGCTGTTGTGAGTTTGTGTGTCTGTCTCTTGGTCGTGTATATCTGCATGAGCTGAGAGGGACATGGCCGTGTGTGTCTGTGTGCTGAGTCTGCAGGTTCCTACTTCTCATCTAAAAAAGCAGTCGGAAAGAGTGACTATCAGGCAGTTGGAGCGTTATTGTCTGCGTGTGTGCGTATGTGAGTGTCTGTTTGTACATGCGCAATCTCACATGAGTAAAGACACATATTCTTGATTTATCCATGCGTTTTCAAACTAGCATGTGTGTGTGTGTGTGTGTGTGTGTGTGTGTGTGTGAGTGCATGCAGCGCGTGCGGTAAGGCCATCCCTATCACCAGAGCAAACACAGGCCCCATCGCTACAAAGCAAACAGCAGCTCGGCCCAGTGTATGCATTTTAAACACTTTATCTCTCATTGTCTAGCCAACACACATTCTGCTGTGAAATAATTTTACATTTTCTGCAAAAATGTAAACACTGAGAACTTAAGCAAAACAATCACCTCCGTCCTCATCTTCACTGTCATTGCCAGCTTCGCCATCCCCATGATAATGCAGCCATTAAAGAGCACTCTTCATAACATCGTACATTTAACGTCACTGCAGCGCAGCAATACATTATCCCTGACAACGGTAGTGATGTTGAAGTTTTTTGTTGTTGCTGACAAAAGTTGCCTTTCCTTGCTTGCCATTTGAAAGCACTTATCTTAAGTGGATCTAGAGAGTAAATTGTAATTGCAACACAGTAATGCTACATAGGGTCCATATATTGTGTATTGTGCAAGGCACTCAACTGCCCGCTGAGACAGAAAAGCAGCAAATGACTTGAGAAAGGTTAGCACAATTTGCTCTAGAACAGAGGCTTTAAAAAGAAAATGCTATCAACTTAATGTCTGAATTTGAGCCTCAACACTTAAGCCAAGAAAAGGTCAAACACACAAACACACACACACACACAGAAATATACAAACAGATGTATAAACATATATGTTCTTGTGCGCACACACAAGAGGAGACATAGTTCAGTTCACATAAGTCTAGCTCACATGCACACTCACGCGTGCACATTCAAGCGTGCACAACCACACACACATACACACACGGAGAGACTCGGATACAGCCAATTAGGTCCACCACCTTCAGAGAAACACCAGTGGGCATGTAAGATTCGGAGTCCAGCGGGCCTCTAAAGCCTAACACAGTCATAAGCCAGAAATAACACACACACGTCTCCAGTAGGCTCTGCAGACCATGTGAAATAGCAAGGCAAAGACAAAACACTCCATTCCATCTCTGACATTTCCAATATCTGTCTATCGCTCATAAACCTCTGTTCACCCATAAAGTGACTCATTCTTCACATGTGAACATGTTCCGTCCGGGCGGTTAGGCCGGCAACTCGCTGCCAGTCCTTCCTCATGCTTGTTATGACTATAAAATTATGGATTCTCTTTACATTTTTACAGCTTTTCCGCTGGGACACAGCCAGATGTGTTCAAGAAAAAAAAGGCTCAAACCATGACAATGCTGAGGTGCATTGATAGAGAAATAGTTTATCTATCAGTGCTGTTTGCTCTTTTGTTTCTTCTCTGCATGCATCTACCAACTCTGTGCGCTTCCTCTCACAGCTCATAACTCTGTTTTCCCTCATCACCTCCTGCTCTTCTTCTCCTCTCACTCTGTTAATTCACTACACTGTCACCAGTCAGTGTATTTACCTAACACCGATCCCTTTCCTTTTCCCTCTTCCTCTCCTCTCCTTTCAAACCTTTTCTCCGTCTCTGCCCCTGCGAACGGTGAGCCTGCGTGAGTGAGTGTGCAGGAGATTTAGAGCGGGGATCAATAAGAAATTTAAAAATCAATGCACTTAGCGCCAGGAAATCAATGGGCCTAATCGGGATGCCAATCGGCCCAGTCAAAACAATTAAGAGGGAAGAAAAATGTTTAACAACCTCCTCTCTCTTGCTTACATAGACACAGGGGAGAGAGGGGAGAGAGTGACGGAGGCCTAAAGAGGAATATCAGAGGCAGACAGAGAGGGATGAGATGGAGTGATATATGGGAAGGAAAGGCTCAGGAGAAAAAGCTCAAAGCTTAGACCCAAGGAAAGCAGGATTGGAGGGAGGGGCGGAGAAAGGCAGGGAGCGAGGGACAGGAATGGAGATAAAGAACAGTAAAAAGGAAGAATATGATGCAGTGGTGTGACAGTCATGAAGGACAACAGAGGAGAAAAGGAGAAGTTGAAGGATGTGGGCGGAAGGACAGAGACGGATTTGTCTTCCACACTTTTTATATGAATATTCTGGCTTTTGCTCAAAAGGAAACATGTAACAGAGCTGGTTCTTACAAATAAGGTTATGGTTTGTGATCAGAAACACGAAAGTAATACCCTCCCTCTGGAAGTGGCGCTGTTTGGTTCATCAAAGGCATCCAAACCAGCTGCTCCCTATGGTCAGACACAGCCCGGTCGGTGTAGCACTCATCCTCAACAGACAGCAAATCAACTGACAGCCGACACTGCCAAATCAACGACATCAAAAAGGAGACATTTCTCTCCCCGTTGAAGTGTCCAATCATACCGAATGTTTGTCAGCACGGGCACCCAATGAGGAAGCCGGGGATGAGTGAGGGAACGGCAGAACGAGTTGGCGGGTGGTGGTGGGGGGGCTAATTTGGGGTCAATCAATAGATCTCCTCTCTCTCTATCTTCTGCCTGCTCACCACGCTAAAATCAATGGGAAAGCCAATAGTTCCCCGCCCCAGTGTGGATTAGTGAACACACAACTAATCAGCCAGTCACTGAAACTGACATCTCAGCTATTAACCTATTGATACGGGGGACACGTGTTGAACACGCGCAGAGGCACATTCCAACACAAACATCTGCTGTAGCGGCGAGCGACATTCCTTCAGATCTGGATGCACACAAACACACTGAAGGGCTCTTTGAAGCCACGTTTAAATAGCAGAAACTTTCACTGTAAATCTTACAAAATATCTCATGTAACATTATATATATATATAGTCACAGAACAATAATGGCCACCTCTGTCTTGCCCGGGGATGTGATTAAGAAAGCATCACCCCGAGCAGCGGCGATAAGGTGTTTCACTATTAGACTGACCAATCGACTTCAACAATGTCCTCTGAGCCAGTTAGATTTTTTTCTGCCTCCATCTCCTTTCTTCTCCGACATCACATCACATCAAATCGCGTGCCTCATCTTTTCTGTGGGATCCCTGGCTTTAAGGGTCAAAGGGGGGGGGGGGGACTCAAAATGACTCTGTGCGGACGCCAGCTTCACTCTAATTCCGGTTTCAGCCACCGGCCAGCCAGCAGCAGCCTCCGTTAAGGAAGGAGGGAGTCTGTGTTAGAGAGGGAGAGTGTTTGCTTGTAACGTGGTGGCACTCGGTTCGCACCTATATATTCATTTGACACATAAAAGACATTTTTTGAATAACTGGTTGTCACTATATTGTGGTAATAAACAGCAGATGCATGCTGACATTTCAGGATTCCATGAGTTACCTTTTGAAATGATCCACATTTATGATTTGAAGAACATTTCGCTGAAAAATGATTTAAAATATGCCTGTCAAAAATCACATTAAGGACAATAAACTGTGCAACTTCAAAGAAACTACTGCCAAGTTTTTTTCTTTGTGCCAAAACACCTCACTGATTCTCCTCAGGAAGATAAAATAATATGTACCTGGCTCTTAAGAGGAGCACTACACAAGGATCATTTTTCAAAAATAACAGCCTGACTAGCTTTCATCCCTTACTTTTGAAAGCCCTCTTGTTTTCTGAGATTGCCTCTCCTTCCTCTGTTCCTCCTCCCTCCCCCCCCCCCCCCCCTCCTCACATCTCTGTCATGTTTTAGTTTTCATATGTTGGTTTTGTTCTTCCTCATTTTCCCCTTGTGTAAAAAAAAAATGAAAGGCTGAAAATAGGATGAGTGAGGGGGAAAAGACAGGAGGCAAAAGCCACCACTGTACATCGGTGAAATCACTGTCTGCGGTGCTGAGACTGCTCTCTGTTTTTTTTTTTTTGCACTGACAGTTACGGACCACAATACAGCCCCCCAACCACATCCATATACATCACACTCTACAAACCAAAGCCTCTCCATAGGCAATGCTAAACGCTGCCTATGCCCAGTGTTGAAATACTGTACCCCAATGTGATATTCTTACAGCATGACAAGAGGAACAGCATTGATCAGCCACAGGCAGCTGCATAAAAAAAACACCCTTTAAATCGCATTCAGACGTACAAGCTATTTGAAAAGCTACGCCCGGCCCCATGCATGTTTTTTGAATTAGTTATCAAGCACGCACATTGTAGTGTGACAGGCGAGGCAAAGCAAGGATAACTGTCTGTCTTTTCCTATCTCTTCCTTCTTGACATCCTTTCAGCAATCCTTTTTCACACGTTAAACGCACAAAGAGAATGGAAGTGAGAGGCGTATGAAAGGGAGTGGATTTTTTGTCTTTTTTTCCCATTTTCCTCTCTTCACAGACTTTATTACCATGGTGGACCGGGCATGAGAGCCAGTCATGGCTTGGTCGACACGACTCTACATTTAGGCCTAATCCACACCTCGTCCTCCACACTGTTGTGGGTTATGATGGGGATGGAAAGCGAAAAAGTTATTGAGAGAGAGAGAGACATGGAGGAAGAGAGCGGGAGAGAGAGAAAGTGTGAAGGGGTATTGTTGAGATGTCCAGGCAAGTCCGGATGCATTGGTTCCATATAACATTCCTATTCCACTTCAACAGAAGGATGCTGCCATTCTGAGAGAACGCAATCCTGATTTCTCGCTTGAGACCCAATATCTGCACCATACAAATAGGAGGATATGGAGGGAGTGCGATACAGACTTGGAATATGGCTCTTTCTTCTTATCCTGCTCAGCCATATTGATGTTTTTGAGCCTTTCATTGCTCAGCCAAAATGAAGTCTTTCAAGGCCGGAGCCATTGACAGATTAAGAAAACATATCCTATTTTGTCGGACATGACAGAGGCTTTCTTGTTATCTGAATAATATGAGCAGTGCTGAGGTGGCACAGAAACACTATTTGTGAAACATTGTGTGGTTAAACTCAGGGGTGAAATTACGTCCCACTCTCACAACAAAAAAGTCGAATTGTGGAAGCAAAAGTAGTTTTTCACTGTGTTTTGTTTGTCGTAACATCAATTTTTTTTTTTCCATTTCCTTCATCAGCTTTCAAGTGGAAAAATATTCTTTACATTCTGTCAATTTGTTATATCATTGATAATGGAAAAATCAGTCCATGATTATGCTCCAATAACCACAAGGAACAACTTCCTATTCCTCTGTTAGCCCTCAGGTACGGCTGAAAACGTTGAGCTATACATGGCAACACCGCTGAACCCGAACACAACAGAGAGACTGACAGGCTGGAAATCACTGAAGCCAAATCACAGAAAATTGATCACATCCAACAAAATGGCGGCAGTGACTAAAATTGGTGTGTGCTTGAGCTCGCTCGGGACAGAAAAAAAAAATCTCTAGCAGGTGCATTGTGACAACGGCACGGCTACCATTCCTACATAGGAAAATGATTTTAGAAAAAGCACTAATCAACGTATTCTGGAAATAACTGTGATGGTGACTATAGTGACTTTGAAATCTGGCACTATTGGACAGCAAGCAGCACAATGAAAAGAGACGCTGGGGCAGCTATTTAGTGGCTCAAAGAGGATGTGTGGATGATATAACAAAGAAAACAAGGGAGGAAAAAAAAAAACAGAAAACAAGGTTCAAGAGATGAAGGAGAGAAAATAAGGTGCTGCAGTCATCTGGAGTGTGTAAAGGGGTTATGCTGAGAGGTGGCATGTTCAGATGCGATAGACAGAAAGGAAAAGAGGGAGGAGGTGGGTAACAGAGAGGTACGGGGAGAACAATTGAAAAAGGGCCGGTGGAGAGGGTAGAAGAGATTTAGGATTAAGGAACGAGTGTGGGGTAAAAGGAGAAGGATTAGGGGTTTGGGTGAGAGAAGGACAAAGTGAGAGGCGGAGAGAACAGGAGAGCCAGAGACACAGAAAGAGAAACTGTACAGGGCTTTTGACGGAGAGAGCAGGGATAAAAAGATGTATTTTTCCTGCTTCCTCTGTTGTCCTCCCTCTCCTTTGGGCAACTTCCCGCTGCTCTCCCCCTCTCTGCTGCCTTCCTCCTCTGTCTGACACAGTGGGAAGATAGGTAGGAAACCTAATCGAGCCAGACACACCGGCTGCTCTCTGCTGACACTCACAGGCGGAGGGTGGCCACTACAAATTCTGCTGACCAGCCCGACCGAGACCCCCCTCACCTTTCGGCCGGAGCGGCCATCAATCCGGCACAATAGCCTTAGGGAGGCTGTGGGAGATGGGATGGGAGGAAAAGGGATGTGGTCCTGTGATGCTCAACGGGTAACGGACAGCACTTACACTGTCAAGAATTAGGAGTTTAATTCCTGCTGGGCATGTGAGAAAAATATGTGGGTGCCTGGTGTCCATCACCATCAATGTAGGGAATGATCTGGCAACGGTAATATTGTTGTTTTTTACAAAAGGGCTCATGTGATGAATAGCCATAATAATCACTTTTAGAACCTCTTATAACAATAGCGCTGACACACTTGGTTGATTCATGCATTTTCTGATCAAAATAAAATCTTTTGGTTATGAAAATAACTGCAAATATCTTTTACCATTTTTAGTTAACAAGAAAAAATACCAAACATTAGCTGGTTATATCTTCACAAATGCAAACATTTGACCTCAGTTCTGTTTCATATTTAGTCAAATGCGAATGTGATTTTTTCTTTTTACAATATATCACAATAAATAACATCATTTTGGAGTCTGGAAACTTGTGGTTGGTCGTTATTTTTTACTAAACGACAACTAGATTGAATTATAAAATCAAATTACGACGGAACAATAAAGGAAACATTAGCTGCAAATGTGCAAAAAATGTAGAGACATTGCTTCTGCACAAAAAATAAATAAAACTGGTGCAGATTCTGTTACATGACTTCATGTCAATTGGTATATTAGTAAACAGAATTTCAGTAGTTGTTTGTTTTTGGTTGTATAATAACTATACATTTCTGCCAATGTAGCTGGTATATATATAAATGTTTTTTGCAATATCATACCTGTTCAACTTTTTTAATCAACACAGATCACATCGATACCGTGCACCTATATGAAAGGCAAACTGCCACCATTGCTGCTTGCAGCCACTATAAACCAATGGTTCCACAAGATGGTTGAAGCGTTTCAATGATTTTTGGTTTGTTTCCTAATATTAATTCCAAATATCTTCTAGACTCCAGGCCTCTGGACACTTCAAAACCAAACTCCCCTAAAAGAGACAACGTTCTTTAATTGTTGTGCACATCACTCTGCATAAACACACTTGAAGTATTGGTTTCAGTTTAAGGTGTAAGAAATCAAAAAGGGATTCAGGTGGAAACTGGTATGGACAAAAGCTATAGGTTACGGGTGTGGCAGGGTGCCAGGATGGGAGCATGTACGGGGTACAAAGCTGCGGCAGTGGGGCCGCCGCTGGGCTACGTCCTGCAGGTAAAATGGATGAGGGTCAGTGTGTGGGGGGGGGAGTTTTCCTCCCTGGTCATTGTGTTGGGGGAGGTAGTCATTACAGACTGACCGTTACGGTGACAAGCAGTGACACAATGAGGCTTCACTCGGGGGAATTACATGGTGGACAGACGATGGGATGTGCAAAGGTTGTGTGGACATGCGCTGCTTTGTCCATTTTTACTCCCTATACATTAAGTAGCCAAGTGTGTACATGTATGACTTTGATTCTGTGTTGCCATATGTGTGTGTGTGTGTGTGTGTGTGTGTGTGTGTGTGCGCGTGTGTGTCCAGGCGTAGATAGCACATATTTGCTAATCTGGAGGTGGTAGCTGGAGGAAGGGGGTAGGGTCAGAAGCCGGGGTCGGGTGTTAATTCACTGCTTCAAACCAGAGCCAAGCACCAAAACAGGGGAGAGCGCAGTGGAATAGATCGACAAAAACCACAAGGATATATTCAAGGTCCACTGTGGTAACACCTCTGTCTCTTCCCCTGCCGTTTTCCTCTTTAGATTCCCCTTCGCTCCAACTTTCCTCCCTTCTGTCCGAAATTTCACCTCCTCTGATGCCATCTTGTTCCCCCTCTCCCAATCCTCTCTCCTCTCCCCGGCCGGTCCAGTACGCCACATTCTCCCCCAGCTGGTAGACCCCCAAAGGTCAGTCTGTCTGCGGGGTCATCAGTCTGGGATGAAGCTGAACTTTGGCCCCAAGCCCTTGATGTATTCCAACCACAAACCCGCAGACACACTCACATAATGGACATGTGTGGCCTCACAAGAGGACCGTTTCATTGTGGTCATTTTTGATCAATTTATCACTTCTCTTCTGGCACTTATTGAAGTCCTGTCTGTGCTGGTGAAGTCTCGCTCTGTGCGGCCGCTGCACCGGTTGAGTGGTCAGGTTAAGAAACACAACGCCATCGACAACAGGATCTTCTCAGATGATTAATCCAACCACCATTTATCAGCTAATCGATGCGGCGATGATCGTCAACTGCCCATTGATTACATTCAATAACCACAATTGATACGCGATTATGTGGGAAAACAACACGTTCTTCTACAGGACAGACAGACGGGGTAGCCTGCACACACGCACACACACACAAACCAAAGAATGAACACCTCAATAAAGGATTTTTCACAATTTTCTTAAATTGTTAAAATAGCAAACTAGCCCAGGGGGAAATGACATTGAGCCCCACAGTGACAATAAGACTTTTTGGTTATCCTTGATGTTTTCTCAGAGTCTTTATAAATGTGTGATTTTTATATGAAGTTCACACCAACCATAATCTAATATATATATATATATATAATGTAAATATTATTCACCACCATTTTAAAAAAAATGTTTGAATAGACAAACTCTTTCAGAAATTATTATTTTTTTTAAAACACACAAATCATTTTGAGGTGAAAATTGTCTATTCAGGCAAATCTTGCATTAATATGTTCTGTATATAGCGGTCACTTCTGGCCACTTCTTGTCACAAAAACGATGAATCGTGCAACTGCAATCTCTCCGCCTTAATTGAGGAACTGGCCAAGCGACCTTTGACCTGGGGGTCATTACCGCATTGTGCGCCTGGCCGCGGAGAGCAGCAACACCATTTGGGAGGGGAGTCGTGCGCAGAAAATGGATTAATTTTGTATGGCCTGTGGTGCTTGATACCGACTGGAAGTGGCCGGTAACAAAACTGTATAGAAAAGCATATAGATCAAAGCCTACAGGAACGATCTCGCTTCATGACACCAAACCTGAGCCAATAAACCGTTTATGAAATGAGCTCTCGGACAGCATAGACTTTAACATAAACCATAAAATTGAATGTTTCGGTTGTGTGGTCTGTTTCAAGTTGATAAGGTGCAGGACAGAGTGTCCAGTCAGCCCCAGCTCATACACAGGCTTCTCATTGTAACATGCTTCTCAATCCTATTTGGATAATCTATAAAATATCAATAATCACTCCCTGAACACGCTGCTTTTGCAATTCATGCAGAATTATAGAAATACAATTTTATGAAGATATCGGGATTTCAGCTTTCGAAATATGTGGTTGTCATCACTTGATAACCTTTAATATCCTGTGGATTTCACTCCCTCAATAGATTATTATGGAAACTTTATAAAAATGACAACTATCGTCCTTAGGATGCATTTACAAGCGATTCAATTTGCATTTAATGCAATTTAATTATATATGTTAGACAAACACACACACACACACACACACCTTTTCACATTTTTCCTCTAAAGAACGAAACGTTTTTTTGTGGACCTGAATATTGTCTAAATAATCCAGGCTATATTTTACAGATTGTCTGATGTCTAATAGTTCCAATATGAACGCGTCAGTACGAGTTTCTGTTGTCTTTTAATGCGATAAACTCGCTCAACTCAAACCGTGCCAATGCTGTCTGCTCTTCCACTTATGTTTTAGAATCGCAGAAGGACACATTTTTTTAACAATCACTCCTGTAAACACCAGTCTGATAATTTGTAATACACTGAAATGATTAAAACAATAAAAGTGACCAACACACATACGAGGCCGCTGTTTGAATATGAAAGTCAGAGTTTCGAAATATTCCTCAAGTTTCCTTCAAAGGATTTGAACTTACCTAGAATTAAAATCGAAATTCTGAACACCACTAAACTGAAGGATGTAGATTGTACTCTCAGTTTGACCGAATACCAATTTAAATACATAAAAAAATAATAAGTATCGACTTTTTATTTTAATATTATGCATGCATGCATACATATAGGCCTACATAAATATGTTTTAGAGTAACAAAGTAAAGGATAAGCAGCGATATTGAAAATGATCAGAAACCGGAATAGTAGTCTTGGTTAAAATATTAATATGCAAAAAAACCCATCTGCATGAATATTTACATATTTTCTGACAAAACGTACACATGGACAGCTGTAGACTGTCGATTTAAAAAGCGAAATACAGATTTAAAAAATGTTTGATGTGGCCATAACTTTGACGTTGATTTAGACTGCATATGCAAAGCAACAGTGTTCAAAGTTCTGCAGCACAATTCAAATTCAATTCTCTTTCAATTCTGTTTTGTTTTTTATTTAAAGCACATTTTTAACCATTTGCAAATAACATGTAAATTATATTTACTGTTACATTACGCAGATGATTTGGAATAGCCAATTAAAACACAGACACGCGCACACACACATATTGGCATTTTGACACTAAAATTACACTGATGGTTCTTAGAGAAATAATTAGGAATATAAGGTAAAGACGGGGCTACAACTCAAAACACCAACTACTGACGAGCCTTATTAGAATGATTCATATTACTGCAGGACAAGAGGCGCGAAGAGAGGACATCAACTCAAATATTTTCATCTTTCCCATTTTAAGAAAACATTACACACACACACACACAAATAAAGATATATTATTAGAGGACAAGACGCGGTCGAGGTGAGTTGAGGGCTCTCGCATAGAGCAAACCTAATGTGTTTCTCAATGCAGCATCCATGAAACACATAGCGACTTTTAATGAGACGTCCTTTGATAAAACAAAGTGGCGCAATAGATGCAAATTAGGGGGAAATAAATTATCTGTATATATGACTGTTAAATAAAAGACAAAAGTCCTCTCTCTTTCTTTCCTTAGAGCTGTCTGCTGACCAAAACGTGCTGCGTCTCGGTCTCTTGGGATTCAAAGTCAAACGTGCACTGGGCTTCACTTATCATGTTGGGCTGCTGTGTCATATGGTGAATCTAAACCGTCCGCACTTCGCAGCTTCGCCTATTCTTCACACATGCACAATTAAATTAATCTGCATAACCACGAGGCGAAATACACGTTTGGCACGTCTTCAGTTTTCACTACGGATGTATACGCAAACTCAGGTGTCGATGTGCAAAAAAAAAATCCTGCACTAAAGCAGGCCGTATATTCTACCTGTAGATTACATGTGCACCTGCCACATGCAACCTTGTAACACGCAGGCCTCGTGACAGCGTTATCAAAAGAAACAAAATGATTCCCATCAACACGTTTTCACCTCCCCACATGTTCTCAGTGTGCCTGTTGAGATTAATAGAGGCCCTAGAGCCCACATGTAAATATGACCACGCAGTGTGCATCATTTTGATGGAGAGCAAAGGTCAAGCAGAAATATGTTTGGAAACATCTGAACCAAAGCCACAGCATTGCTCATTCAGGAGCTGGCGTGCGTCTTATCAGTGGAAACCATCACATTGACGACACCAAATCTAAAATATTCTAGCATCCAGTGTGCTGGATGGCAGGATTCAAGGACTTTATTCGGGCGTTTTTTTTTTGTTGACAATGTCGCTGAAGAGCTGCTTGTTAAATGATCACAGCGCACCGTGCGAGCAGCCAGCAGCCAGCGGGAGCTCAGCGGCCAGCAGGCGGAGAGGCGAGCACCGGCAGGGAGGTGTCCGCTGCGAGCTCTCCTCTCCTCTGCCGGTGCGAGCTCCCCGCTCGGCCTTATAAAGCCCACATATCCCCTCCTTTTAATTGATTTTCTCATAATTAACTCAGTCTGTCCATCGATTTCCCTTCGGCGGCGTATCAGCCCTCACCGCGCGTCGAGGTGTTATTGTGCTATCTGCGGACATCGGGAATACCGACGAGCAAATATCGACCACTCTGATTAAAACCCTCACGGCGCGGGTTAATCTGGCCGTAAACTGTGTTACAGGCTACATTATGCTCAAATTAAGACGCAGGTTGCCCATTAACACACTGGCCTGCACCCCCGCCTGCGCGTGCAGAGCTCTCAAATCAGCCGTGGCCTCTCACAATTAGGAACCAAGCACACAAAAAAGATGAGAGGAGTCAACGGAACAAAGAGTCCAAAGAGTGTAAATAGCTGTCTCTATTTCAACATGATTTAACTCCTGAATCCAAACTTCCATTCTGCCATGATTGCATGAATTCAAATGTGAGCGGCATTACGCGCGAAATAATAAAAACACTGCATCCAGCAACCACACACTCACTCGCGTCGTTTATATGAAGCAAATAACGTGCATGACATTAGCAGCTGATAGGAGAAAGCATTGCAGGTGCACAGTTGCAGCGTGACTTCCGTATATATGCATAACACAGAGCATATTCCAAATCAAATATTCCCGCGATGATACAACATGCAGAGCAGACAGGAAGACACAACGCTATTCGTCCACGGAGCAAAGGCGCAAGGGAGGAGAGGATAGAGAGAGAAGGGGTAGAGAGAGAGTGGGAGAGTCAGAACACGAGGGTTGCCCCCGTGAATTAATTTCTATCTAATCAATACAAAAGAAAAAGACCATCCCCGCACACAAAAATCATTAGGACCGATATTTCTCTAGCCCCTCACTCCTCTCTCCACTGCCTTTCCCCAGGACGCTGCCATGAGGAGTCCCCTGCAAGTGGACTCAAATCTTTCGCCTTTTGAATTGACACAGAACAGAAAGATTGTGGTTTGAGAAGGGGAAAGGGGGAGTGTATACAGCTGAGGAGAGGAATGGTGAAAAGACACATGGAGGAAAAGAAGTTAAGTCTGCAGGATGCATATCTCAGCCACCCCTCACGCGCGCCCCTAGAATCATTTTCTTGTTTTGTTTTGTTTTGTTTTTGTGGATGTGGAAATTTACCAGTGCTTCCATCGGTGAACGTCTCCATCCCCGCCATGCGAGCAGCCTGTCTGGACAAGAGAGGGATGGAGAGCAAAAAGACGGGGGAGAGGGTACGGGAGGGGGGGCAGAGGTGTGTGTAAGAGGGGCCAGTGTGTGGGGCGGTTGATCCGGGGTTGGGGGCTCAGCATTAAACTGAGGGGTTGAGGGGTTAGAGGTGAGGGTGGGGGGAGTTTGGAGGGATATGGCAACACCCCAACCTTTCATGTTCCCCCTCTCTCTCTCTCTCTCTCTCTCTCTCTCTCTCTCTCTCTCTCTCTCTCTCTCTCTCTCTCTCTCTCGTCCCTCTTTCTCTCTCCATCTCTCACCCTCGACGCGTGTCTCTCCGCGGTTTCCATGGCGACCCGGTGGCTGTGGTACTGCTGCTGAGGAGAAAGAGGCGCGTGCATGAGACAGGGAAGGAGGGAGCGAGGCGAGACGGTCGTTTGAAGTGCAATGAGGAAACCATGACACATCTGAGGTAATTAGCAATCAGAGGCATTTCGGAGATTAAATATCACTGCGCAGACCTCATGTTATGTTGTCCCCAGTCTGCCAGTGTGATATTTATGGAGCTCATTTCTCGACTTAGTGAGTGCAAGATGTTTTAAAGGGCCCAGTGTGACCTGGGTTGCTTGCATAATAATGTCATTAGGTGTGTACAAAGAAACCATGAAGTTAAAAAATCTCTCTGAGTCATGGGAGGTTTTACAAGTTCTGTAACTTCATGCCACGACAGCTGGTCCTGATATGACACGGTGGATATTCAGCAGGGGACTCTGCTGTTTTGAATACGAGGCCTCCTCAAATTGGTGATTCCTCTATATGCTGCCACCTGCAGGCCATAGAAAACACAGTCCTTCCTGCTCAGCGGGAGCAAGAAGAAACCAGCCGACCTTCTGCTGCTCACAAACTAACAGTGGCTCTCTAGTAACCTTGGATTGCATGGCGAATTGGATACCAATGAAACGGGTCTCACTTAATTTAACCAAGCCACTTCCACCAGATTCTGTACAGTGGAAAATAATCCGATTGAATAACTCAACAAGGAATATATCCACTGACATATACATTTTTTTCCCTTGGTTAATCATTACAAATTAAGCAATTGGCCTGACTAATTCCATTTCATTTTTTTATATATTTGGGAAAAAATGTGCTCATGTGTTGTCTTTTTAAACTCTCTTTTGAAATCTGTTGTCTGTTGTTTACCTCACGGTGCAGAGGTAAACCAAGGAAGAAGGCTTTCGAGAAGATCACCTAATCTAATTTTCTCCCCTCAATAAAAGCCATAGAATTCCCCCCATCAGAGAGATGTACCATATGCTGCAGGGTATACATATAATAAAGGCAGCCCCAGTGGGCCGGCAGACGGCTGTAGTGTCTATCAGCTTTAGATGACACGTTTCGATAGGAGACTGATTTAGGCCTGAGCTGCCACAAGATGACTTGAGTCTCCATCCAATCAAGGAGGTGCGAAGAACACCTGCGGACAGTGGAATAAAGTCTACAGGAAGATGATGGCCGGTGTCCAGCCGCAAAACCCAGCATTACATTAGCTGCTTGCACCCAATACAATTTGCACTATGGAACACAAGACCACCTCTGGTGTCTCTGTGAAGTGTTTTAGGCAATAAACCGAACAGTCACCTCACCAAATGTTCAGTGTGCTCTGGTGTAAAGGAAATAAAAAAATAAGGGCCGCTTTTTATATTTGAGTCCAAGTTACTCCCTACTGCTGGTAATAGAAAGTGAAAACACATGTGGAAACTGATCGATTCATTAAAAAAAAACAATACGGTTTTATTATTTGCAATTTTGTCTCAATCACAGGTTTTCTCTCTCACCATTGCTTCCCCTGGTTGTTTGGTCCACGGCCAACTGCACCGCCACTGTCCTGCCCCGGCTCCGTCACCATAGCAACGGGATCTTTTGACCCCATCTGTGGAATCCTTGACCTGGATGTAGATCAGCGAGGCATCAAGGGAGCCCATTGGCTGAAAGCTGCTGCTGTGCTGAAGCCGTAGAGGAGGGGTGACTGTGGCGGTGGTGATGGGGTCAGTAGCAGGCCCGGGAAGATGGGAGGATCCATGGGGTTCGCTGTGCCTGACGGACTCGAAACATCGCTTCAGCTGTGGACTTGTGCTACCTTGATCATTGTAACTTTGGACAATGAGGGGGTTATTTAAAGCCTCGATACATTGTGTTACCTTTCTGATCATGTCTGCAGGTATTAAGTTATCTTCGCTTAGGATAAAGGCTGGAAACAAGGGTTAGCAGTAAGCCTGGCTGTGTCCAAAGATTATATTATCCACCAACATATATTACTAATTAACTGCGTCCGGCCAAGAAATGGTCCCATAAACCCCATGGAAACCACAAAATTGTAGTTTTTGGATGGATTAAACAAACGAAATACAGAATGTTAATTAGTTTGCTTCACAGTTGCTGGTAGACAGATTTTGTGATCTTTGGACAGGGCCAGGCTGTAGCTACCAATTATTGTCAACTCTTGACAAGAAAGTGATGAAGCGTGGTACTTAAAATGGCATAATATTCCTCCAAAAGGTGCTCAATACGAAATTAAGAGCATGTCTTCATGGCTGTCAACATGACGATGGCTGAGCCAGCAGCTTGCAGTTTAACAGTGCAAACAACGGCAACAGTTCTGACAGAGCTAACGGTGTTCACATGAGGGGGAACCGGAAGGTGGGCGCTAGTTTTTGCGGCGACAACGCCGCCATCAGTTGGGACGGCTGTTACAGCTGTAACCGCCAGCCAGCGGGGCTCACTTACATGCACTAAAAAGCATGCAAGGCCGGGCCTAAAGGGAGAGGGACTTCTCTGCTCAGGTAGACATTACTCCACTTGTATCCTTACATAGCAAATAGTTGTTTGCTGCTATATTAATTCTCTGAATATCGCAGAGAACCTTTAAGCATCCAGCATGATTGGGAGATTGTGCAAAGCTTTCTGCACAGATCTGTTCTAGGAGACACATTTCTGAAAGTGATGCAGTGGCCACAGCATCATTTTCTTAAGTTTTACAGCGAGATGAAATAAGAAATGTCAGTAGGTGTAGCGCTGGGTCCAGGGTGTAGCAGTCCAGTTGTTCGTCTGATGAAGACACCTCAGCGAAGACCTCCAGAGATCCGATTCCTGTAGAAGAGGGCAGTCTGTCGGAAGGAAGGGTGGGACTGGTCCATGATGTTCGGCCTGTGCCTTGTCCTTGGATATTTGTGAGTATAATGTTCCTGAGTGCTCCAGATATGCGCCCCAATTTCTTTGACAAACAAATCTCTCATAGTGGCAGGGTCATCCAAGAGGGAGTCATTGTTCAGAGGAGCAACACGGCAGCAGTCTTTGAGTTGGATCTCTGTAGTTTTGCAGACTTCTCAGACAGAGTGCCTGGGTCTCCCTGTGGGCATCACATCGCTGGTCTTGCTTTAAGGCTGGGTGTGGTGAAAACTGGGCTTTCAAAAAATCTCAGTTTTCCCCAAGGCAGGCCTGGGGCAGTTTAGCTGGCCATCAAACAGGCCTACTCTGAACAGGGTAGAAACGGCCCTATCAGGTTTTTCCCTGAGGGTTGGTCCCGCTTATTGTTCTCCATGATGGCAAGTCAATAATAAAACTTCATTTGTACCCTCTGCAGCATTTTTAACAGGCGGGTGTGGTCAGAGTGCTCTTAACTGACCTAATAATTGTATTTTTAAGTCAGCAAGTGACAAGCGAGTAACAGTGCACTAAATATTTAAAATGAAAGAGACATAAAAGATCCAAGAGCAGAACTTAATCAACAACAATGAGCCCTGAAATATCAATAAAAAATTCAATTAGTTTAGCTTTGCTGCATAGCATCGATGGCTGCAGTTTGTGTGTACATTGGATTAAACAAATATAGCATAATAGATAAATGATTAGAATAAATAAATCATAAATAAATAGGTTTATTCCCCCGTGTCTTTGAGAGTTAATGTATCTTTTTGAGGAGCATTCACTCGGCCAAAATGCCATTAATAGCTAATTAAAGAAAGTCACTCATTACTGTGCCAGTACAGAGTGCTTGCTTGGATTTCCAACTGAAATGAGGTGACTCTTCAAAGTGCCCTTTCGCCGGCATTTACATTATTTATTCATGTACTAGAGGACTGTGTTGGTCTACATCAGAGGACCTAATCATGTGAGGTCCAGCAATAAGCCAAAGACTCCACTCAATATCAGGAACTATCGTGTATGTATCCAGAAACAAGCATTTCTTAA
Source organism: Pholis gunnellus (assembly GCF_910591455.1). Classification (NCBI taxonomy): domain Eukaryota; kingdom Metazoa; phylum Chordata; class Actinopteri; order Perciformes; family Pholidae; genus Pholis; species Pholis gunnellus. Next base: position 18,602,503 of record NC_136534.1, on the reverse strand, counting down.
TGTTACATTGAAACGATCTACATATTAACTCATCTCTGCTATATATTATATAAATATTTCTGATGTAAATATTAATTTAACCTCAACTCAAAAACACGAAATGCTACCATTTTAGTTTTGCCCTCCATGATTAGATTCGGAGTTGCCATAATCTTTGTACTACAAAGCTACATGAACATATAATGTCGTAGAAAGCACAACATCAATTTTCTCATAAAAGTTGACAGAGAAGCACACAATCTCAGATCTACTAGACTGGACTGGAGGCAGCCACAAAATAGATTTTACTATGGCATCACTCATTTTGGTTTTGGTAAGAATCGTTGACAACTCAGCTATGTTTCATTGTTATTGTGTGGATAAAAACGGCAGCCAATTGTCTGGCAAAAAAAAAAGTGTCAAACCAGCAGTTTAGAGCCATTACGTACACTGTAATTACTAAGCATTCAAGCAAGTGAATGGTAAAATGTAGCACAAGAGTGGGTAATGTGACAAGATGTTCGAAGCACACACCATTCTTGGGGTTCAACATGCCGACAGCTTTAGAGCAAGGAGAAATAATTAAGGATCTGATCCACGGTGACCTGCATTCGATGGACCTCTTCAGACCGTTTGGGGGCAGGAAGAGGGCACACTGAGGTACGGAGGGTGGAGGACCGGGAAAAATGACAGTTCAGAAAACTGAGGAAAAAAAATAACAAGAACAATAACAAAACGTGAGACAAAGAGATAAGAGGTATAGTAAATGTACGTGTCCCTGTTTCTTGTCTTAAATGATTGTCTTTGTTGCAAACACATCAGCTGTGATGCAAGAAACTCACGACTTGATTTGACAATAAAGTAACATCATCATTTCAGAAGACACACACACACACACACACACACACACACACACACACACACACACACACACACACACACACACACACACACACACACACACACACACACACACACACGTACCCATGTACACATGTCCAGAATTTTCTTTTCTTACAATACATTGGCAGCAAAGATTAAACATTTTTGAAATTTTAGTTATGATACAATAAAGGTCAATGTGCAAAAACGGCTTTAGGCAAACAAACCTTTATTATTCACCACAAATAATATCTCATATATAAAGATTTCCACAAAAAGAATTGGCATACCAAAATAATTTTTTCTTTAACAAAGATGTTCCCCTGAATCCGTTGTTTTTTTTCCCTCATATGAATAATACAGTTATAATAATAATAATAATAATGATAATAATACATCATCGCTCCCTCTGCCTGTCCCTTCAGGGAGCCCTACACTTCAGACGGTAGCAAGTCTGCCTGCTTAAGTCGCGCCGGTATGGGGGGGACTTACAGGAGGGGCCCTATTGATCGTCTTCTACGAGTGAAGTCCAGGCATTAGTTCCAGCAGGGTGAGTAGACAGCTGTCCGTGAGCCACTCTACTGGGCCTACATAGCAGGGCTGAGTGGAGCTGGGATGTGCACTTTTGATTTTGATCTCCCCAACATCACTTCTATTGACCGACGCACTGTCCTGTGCTTTACTTGCTGAGAGAAGCACTTGCTGAGGCCTAGCTGGAAGCCCGGACACAAGCCACCATTGTATTATCCGGGTTGCTGTTGACAAGCTTGGGATGATGAATCCTCCATGGTCTGCTGAGGCCTAGCCCTAATCACTGCTGTCATCTACTGGCAACAGCCGTATCCACTGACCACTGCAATCACAAGTCGGGTTATCGTGGCACACAGTGCCGGGAATCCCAGTGTTTGTTATCTAGGTGTTATAGATGGTGTTATATGCATGGGCTATGCTCTCCAAAGTTGGACACAAAAGGTCAATCTGTACTGAGAGAAGCCCACTTTTCCATCTGTGCTCAGTTCTCTCACACATCTTTAAAGATCAGAAAGTTTTCAGAGCATGTTTCTTTGACCTTTACATTTGTTTTCGTAAAGAAGAAGTGCCAGTTAATATTGTCGTTATTCTTCAAGTTCAACAAACTAACGAAAACCAAACTATCGGTGAGGCATGTTTCGTTTGGTAAAGGGGTCCGCTTGCATTTTGAGTTTCAGGAGCCGTCTTGGAATCTGAATGCCCACCATCTGTGCATGAATGTGGGCAAAATAAAAAGGTGGACAAATGCTTGATGACGAGGTCTGATTGCAGCCTATTTAATCTGTGTACATGTATGTCTGTGTATGTTGTAGTCTAAAACTTGTCTGTAACCAGGTGCAGGTGTCAACACTATGTAGCTATCGAGTTATTTTCTATCATTTGTGGCACATCAGTTGTCTTAGCCTTAATTATTTAAGATAAATATAAATATAAGATAATATGAGGGGCTTACCACATCTTTTGGCACAGGCCTGCTTGCTCCTGTTCTCACTGAGACTAAGAAGAAAAATCTTGACACATCCTGTTTCATCCTGGTGTCCTACACAGTAGCACCTGTTATTATTTCATAAAAAAAAAAGGTAATGTTTCAACGAAAAACAGACAATTCTGAAAATGTAAAGGCTGGCTGTGAACACATACAACCAATGGTGAAAGCTGCCATCTAGTGGTTATTACATTGATTGCAACTACAAAAGGAGGCCTTCCAAATTCGCCTGTAACCATAACCTTCAATATGATTCACAACTATTCCATTCTGCTAAGTTAATATAACACACCCCAAAGAGTCTTATCGGCCTATACGGCCCAGTGAGTCTCTGTGCGCCCACCAGTACTAGATAGCAACATTCTCCTCGCTCTCAGCAGCATCCGGCCCTCCTCGTAGTCATCCTGGTCCACGCTGATCAGCAGGCGGACGCCCTCCGTGCCTGCTGCCATCCTCAGGGAGTCAGTGATGAAGACTCCCTTCAGGGCCTCCAGCAGAGCTCCACTCAGGTAGTCACTCCAGAAGGCCTCGAGGTTCTCCAGCTCTGTGAAGTTGATGTCGCAGACGATGGAACCCAGGTCTCTGGCACGAAGCAGCGAGTTGGCTTTGCTGAACAACTCGAACTGACGCTCCAGGGGCTGCCGCTTGTCCGACGAGACGCCCTCACGGAGTGCCGAATCATGCTCCAGGTATTCGGCCCGGACACGCAGGCGGATTTCTGATAATGGAAGAGAGAGGAGGTAGTAGCGGTGGATAAATAAGGGTGACGGCGTGGTGGAGGAGAGTTGAGGAGTGAAATAGTAAAAAGGGAGTGAAGAGGGCCAGGAAGTGAATGAGGAGGGAAAGGCAAAAAGGTATAGTGAGGAAGGAGAGAAAAGGAGGAGTAGTGGAAGTTGAGGAAAGGTCACAGAAAAAGGGTCATATTGGACAGGCCCACGCACAGTAACGCACAGAAGGGGATGGGTCATGAAATGAAGGGAAGAGAAACAGACAGAATATCATTAACAGACAGCTCATTTACTTTATAGTGCATTACATGAAGCAGGGATTTAAAAAAAACGGGGTTCAGGAGCACAGAGTTCTCACAAAAACATTGTGACCAGATAAAATTACTGCAGAAATTGGACACTGAAATACTGCAAGTATGGGAGGCACTGGAGCTAGATCAATCAGACTGGTGTGCATTTCTGGGCTAAATACTTCTGCAACAGGTTTGAAAGTGTCTGATATTTTGGAGCACTGAGAGAAATACTTTGCAACTGAACAAGTGGTGTAGTCCCTTTTCTTCCTAAGCAAATCCATGTCAGCTGTTAGCTATAGACGACTGCCGGTGATCAACAGAAACTGATGCATGAGGATTTTCAGTGTGACATTCTGCATGCTCTACATAAATCATGTTGCAATTAACTCAGTGAGATTAACTTGACGCCCCTGAACAAATATCGTGGTGGCAGCAATGAGAGCAACTTAGCAGTGTCAAGCCCTGGAGTGGCTTTCTGTTCCCAGTCCGGTGTTTAAAAACCATCATTCCTATCAACATGTTTATTGCAGAGAACAGTTCAGTGCTGGAGTTCGGCAGTAACAGGATTGGTGGTCATGCAACAGCGCAGCGAGAAAGATCAGAGGATACATACTGTACTGAGTAAGACAACCGCTGAGATCGTCCCCCATGTCATTATTCCAGAGCTTGGAGAGGAAACCAGCTGCTGACGACTTTTGCTGCAACAAAAATCCATCCCTCCCACTCAAACCCCTTTAGAAGAGGTGAACAGTATCTACTGACATCCATTTCACTGGAAACATTCTCATCGACGTCTCACTGCAAAGGTGTTTTAAAGCCACATTTGCATCTCTTGGTATGAAAAACCCAAACCAACCAAAACCTCTTGGCTGCTCTCCATCAAGCATTGGACTAATGGACTAAAAAAAGGCCAGTGTGTAGCATTTCAGGGGATCTAAAAGCACAAATTAAATTAAATATTCAGAACTGTGTTTGCATTTAATTTAGCATATAATCACCAGAAACTAAAAATCATTGTTTCCGTGAGCTGAGAATGAGCCCTTCCCTGCCGTGTTGCAGCGCCATGTTTCTACAGTAGCCCATAAGGGACAAACCAAACACTGGCTCTAGCGAGACAATTTGTGTTTTTACGTTTTACCGTAATTCTCAGAACCACTTGTGAAAACTGCGGTAACGTAAGTCACAGAGGGCGGAAACGTGCTACCGCCAGCCGCCACCTGACTTTCGGTACTCCTGAAGTAGTGTCATTGCGTTAAGCATGGCCTCTGAACGATGCCACGATTTTGCACAATGACAGCTCACGTTAGCGCGAGCGAGTATTCAGTTGGTTGCAATCTGATGCCACCAAATCCTACACACCGTCCTTTGAAAAGGTCCCCGTGGAGGCATTTCTTCAAGAATTCAAGATCACAGGGGTTGAGTAATGTATACTGTAAAAAATGTTGTGGGTAAAGTATCCCTTTAAAATGCCTTTGAATGTTAGAGTTGATTGGCACGTAACAGAATATGTCTTCACATCACTCAGACCAGGAGTAATGTGGTTAAAGCTCATACTTGTGACTCTGATGGGAAGACATTTGACTTGTCAAGGTCTGTGCCTGATTCACTACAAAGTACCTATGAACCCACTGATACATGATTCAACTCAAAAGTCACGTTTACCCATTTACATTTTGTTTGGCGCTACGGGGAACGACACAAGACTCCAGAGGGATAAAGTTCGGAGAATGTCAACATTAGAAATGCAAGTGTTGAATTAAGGCATTGATTTTGCATGTCTTAACATTTCTAGGACAGTGATGAGCAAACATTGGCATTTGCATTCAAGCTTCATTAGGCTGCAATTAGATTACTATAAAAACAGAGGACTGGATCAAAAGGGACGCTTAATCGATGGGGTTTGGGAAATGTTTAAAACATGCAGGGTTGGGGATAAGACTTGAAGACCATCAATTTACATTAGCTCATGCAAAAAAGGCAAAATGTTTTGTTCATAGAGGCAATATGAAACACTTGTTTTTACAGAAATAAGACATTTGATTGTTGCTTGACAAATTATTAAACCCTGTCTCTATTACAATGTCTTAAATTACTAATATTAGTCTGTAAGAACCTTTCTTTAGGTCAATCAATTGACAATACAAGTACATTATTTTGTCATACCACACATCAACACCTGTCCTCAGAAAACGTAAACTGCCAGTACTAAGAATTCATCCACCCATTTTGGCGTTTTATTGGTTTTACAACATTGATTAACAGTGGACTGCTGACAGACAGCAACTCTACTTCATTGCAAAAACTTCATCATGAAGACAAACATTGCAAACAAAATGGCGGCTGTTCCTGATCGGTAAATCGGTCTGAGGAAGGGTACAACAACTGGTTGAAGATGGGCCCCCGAGAGGCTTATGAAAACTGTGAGATGGGAGACACTGTGCACACAACCCGTAAAGGCAGGTGCAGAGAAATCAGCATTAAAAAAAAGAAAACAATTACAAGATATGTCTTGTAATATGCCAGCCACAGCTCACCAACAGAAATAAACTAACCTCACAATCAAGTGTGATGGTAGCAGCGTCATGCTGTGGGGATGCTTCTCTGCAGCAGGCCCCGTATTGCTCGAGAACATAAGAGATTAAACTGAATACTGGAGCAACAACCTGCTGCAGTCTGCAGGAGAGCTGTGACAGTTTTTCAGCATAATAACCTGTGACTTTGTGCTGATTTGTTTTCACTTTGACAAAGTCTTAATCCGTTAATCAGGGTCAAAAATGCATACATTGTGATTCATTGTTGCAAATCAAGATCTTGTTGTACAATATCCGTGCAAGAATATTGACAAATCAGCAGACTCTGGACTTTTTAAAAAGTATTTCAGTATTCTGATTCATCACAAAATGTCTAATAGGGCGTCTATATACCTGCGTGTCAACTAACTATTTGAACTCTTACACACTATTCAGTATGAAATATTAAGTCACAGCTCTGTTAACAGTTTCGACCTTTTGGATCATTATGCTGTATGAGGGCTGTGGCTATGACAAACAACCGCCCTTCATGCAATTACTGTATTTATGGATGGCCTCCATTTCTGCCTCCCCATTTCATACGGAGCAGGATGGAGGTAGAGATAGCGGCACTGAGGAGAAGGCCATTTAAAACCACAGGAACACCATGATAGTCATTTTGTTAGGGTTACAGAGCACTTCACGCTTCATCAGACACAGAGACATCCACTTAGACAGGACATTAGGAGGCACAGCTTTCATCTTCTCACTTTAAACACCGAGCCCGTTCGGCTTCGGCCAGCTCACCCCCCACCAAAAAAAAAAAAAGAAAAAAAAAAAGTTTAAGTACCCATTTACGAGGAGTCACTTGGCACGGAGAGCTTCAACTCTTTATCGATCCGCTTTTCTGCTGAACGACTGACCAAGAGAGTGGAGAGTTAGCGGCGTATTGAGAGATGGGCAGACAGAACTCTCTCTCTCTCTCCCCCCCCATAGACAAAAATCACTCTCTGTACCATTTTGCGTAGTTTGATCATTTAGAGCTCGTTCTCTCCTTCTGATTGTGTGTAAGGATACTGTTTTCCTGAGACACAGGTTGGTCTGTTTAGAACTGTGAACACAGAGAAAGGAGAGAAAGGAGAGAAAGGAGAGAAAGAGAGACAAGCACAAGTGGGTTGGACATCTGTCGTCTGTTTTTTTTTTTTTTTTCAACATCAAGCAGACATGGCACAGCACTCACTACTCTTAGTCGTAATGAGGTCCGAGTCAGGGCAATAGTTGGTACTGACAAGTTAATCAGCTCAGCTTTTACTGTAGCTCTACAATATAACGTGGTAGCGTCTAAGTGGGATGCTTGGGACTACACTTACCTTGACCAATCCCCTTACCCTCACCTTCACCGACCCATTATTTAAGCTCCCAACCACCACATTAATCGAATATGTCCATTAAACCAAGTAAGGGCCTTCTCAAGCACCCCATTTAGATGGCACAAAACCACCGCTGAGCTGAGGGTACAAACACCTTGAGGCCATTTGTAACAGCAGTTGTCATTGTCTGAATGTAATTGAGACACTTCACTGAAAATGATCTGAGGGATGAATCATGACAAGAAAGAGTGTTTGAGGTCTGTTTAAAAGCTAGTGGCCGGCATTGGACTGAACCGCCCTATCTATCTCTGCTCCCTCTTGACAAGCGCACACCCAGAGCTGACACGGGGCACAGAGATAAGATACAGCAGCAGCTTCCTCCAGCAGAGCACTGTTGGGGTTATTTTCCTCAGAACTGCTCCAGTAAAAGGTTACATGGGGCATTTTTGAAACAGCCGTCTCTTGGCAGCCATTTTATATCCTCTGAAATGGAATACGGGACCGGTCCTTATGAAAGGACGAGTATCTGTGCTAAAGAAGCATTGTTCTTTTTAACTTGAGACCTTCAGAGCTGGCTGTCATGGCGTTTCTGTTAGCCCAAATGAATTGAGTTGATCTGAATATTAAGGCAGACGCTTACAACCACGTGTAATGAAGATAGTGTGAGAGGAAAGGACGGCCCAAAAAGGTTTCCCACAAGCGGCAAAAAGTGGCACCTTCACAAACATGTCCAAGATATTTTTATTTTGCAATTAAATGTATTAATTGATTCTCCCTCAATAAGACCCAAACCATAAAGCTAAATTGTGTTGACATCTCCTGTAACACAACTTGTAATATCCACCCTCGAACATGGGCAGGTCACATTGAGTACACTGTCATTTTAACTAAGTATTTGACAGTGATTGAGAAAATGGAATGGATCCAATTGGAAAAGAATACAATGTAACAATTAGCTGCTCAGTTTAAGTGAATCCCTTAATCTGGCTGGTAAAGATTGGTTCTCATCTTTATCAGCAATGCTCAGCAGATCATTTGACATCAGATTTAAGATTATTTTTTTTATTTTTTTTTATTTTATTATTTCTATTGTCATATGACCAGTGTTCAATTTTGTTAACTAAAAGTATGACAAATGATCTATTTTCACATGACTAAGACAAGACGGAACCGACTAACGGTGACGAAATCAAAAATATTGTATCTTACCATGCTGCATTCTTACTCATTTAACCTGTGTTTTTCATCAAATCATGGTAAAATAAAATCTTGTGTGAAATAAGTTTGACTAAAATGGACTAGATTGACTCAATTTTTCAATATAATTGGATGAAAAATGATAAAACTAAATCAACAATAGCAGCAAAAATTGAGAGAATACATTTTGACTACGGCTACATCCACACTAATACATTTGCTTTATTTTATTTTCAAAGGTGTCCGGTGTCGCCTGTTCACACTACAACGTAACCCCGGAGTTTGTAAACTTACACGGCTTTGGTCGCGTTTCAAAACTCTTCCATTTTTGGAGTTTAAAAACTCCAGAGTAGCAAAAGCTATGCGTTTTAAATTGGAAACATAGTAGTGTGGATGTAGTCCAAATGATCCAAAATGATCACTGGATATGACTGCACAACTATAACAGTGTTTGATCGAGTGTCTCAAATGCTAACAGGGTTACAAAAATGTTCATCGACTTACTTTACAGTCACGTAACCCGGCTGTAACGAGTGTCAACACCTGTTCTACATCTACAGTGAAGACACTGACTACCCTGCAAAGACATTGGAGCAGATGGCCACGTTTGTGAAATTGTGTCAAGTTCTAATATTATGTGGAGAGAAAACCAGGGAATGTAAAACAGACTTTCTCTACATATATCCCCATTATTGTGGTTTTAGTGAGATCCAATAAACTTTGAGTTGTCCAGGAGATTTTCGTTTCAAAATCAGCTGAAAAACTTTTAGGAAATATCGAAAGCTTACTGCTGAGTTCTGTGAAACACTGACACCAACAAGCCTTGTCAGAAACAGATCAGGAATCATCCACAGTGCACAACACTAAAGAACATTACAGGGTGATTCATTTGAGGAGCGAACTACGATGCCTGAGGGGGGGGAGGGGGTAGGGGGCAGCTAGATTATGAACCACAAGCAGAAAGAGCAAATTGGCCGCCCCAACCCCTGTAGTAACAAGGGGGGGGGGGGGGGCTCTTTTACCTTAGGCATCGGCCCAGACTTGTGAGAGAGCGCACGACTGAGTTGACCACGCACACTGCAGTATCTATGGACTGAGTGGAGTGACAGACGTTTTTGTTTTGTTCCTCAGCCTCCCCCTCTGTCTCCATGATCCATTGAGTCTTAGGTTACTCGATCTGAGTCACAATCCTGAGACAACCTGGTGGAATCAAATGTGGAGTCAAGACAGCGACATGTTTATCGTCACACAGGCACATCACTGCACAGCTAAGAAGGGCTGTCCTTTTTTTAATCAAGTCAGAATTATCAGTCCTTTGCCGTAATACGTACGTCTGACCAACAGGCAATGATGCAAGTTCAAACGACGAGGCAAACGTCACACAAAGGCAACTGATGTTAGTGTTATCTCAATCGTGTTGTGTTGAGAGAAGCATTGATTGATTAAGAGGCAGGCAATAGTTGAAACGTGGAAAGGACATTCATAATGGAGTACAGCGGAGTTAGATTGTTTCCAGCAACTACACAAAAGGTGTTTTCTTTTCAGGAATATATGTGAGGTTTGACAGTTGGGACTTGGGACAACTTTGTTTCAAGCTTGACAATAGAAGCCGAACAAAGGGTTGCATCGAGCGGCGACGGGACAAAAATCAATAGCAGCAGCAGAAAACAGTCCGATGGGTTAGAGAAAGGGTGAAATGAGGGGAAAAAAGAATGTAAAGATGGAGAAATGGGGGGAGCGACACCAACCCCCACCCGATGTTTAATTAAGACCGTTAAGGAGATGTAATGCAAGACTAAACGTAGAGCGAGATAATAAAAATACCACGTGAAACCGCTGTAAGTCAACTGAAAGGAAAGTACAAGCTGTTTTTTTTTGTTGTGAAATATTTTTTTCCTGAAGTTGTGAATCAGACAAAGTGTTTGAGATGTAAACTCAGCATCGGCTGAACACAAAGTGAATAAAGGTTTTGACTTTCTGGTACCATGAGACAGTAAATTGGGTTATCAAACCAAAGCGTAACTGAAGCATCTCTACAAGTAAGTCTGGTACAATCGCTACACACAAAGAAGTCGTACTGTATTAATATAATAATGATGTACCTGTATCTGTACCTTCTGAAGCTGTCAGGATGTGTTTCAGTGAAGTATGCTGACATTAAGCAGCCAAAGTCCCTCCACTGTCTGCAAGTCTAAACAGTGTTAGTGTGGCTGGTTAAAAGCCAGAATATATATATATATATAAACGCAAATTTACGCCAGAAGTTAAAAAAAAACATTGGACGTGAAAGGTGCCTTGAGCGTTTTTGTAATGACAAAAATAAAGAAATATTTGGAAAATTGGTATGAAAACTCCTTAACTCGAGCTGAGGTTCAGCATAGACGAACAACATCAGAATTAAGGAGACAAAACAGAAACTGTGGTGTTAATTGACTGAAAATGAAATCGAAGCTCATATGGCAAACGAAAAAGACAGGAAAATGATGTGGAGGAGAAAATGGCAGGACGAACGATAAGAAGGCAAGAGCTAAGAAGCTAAAACAGAGATAGGTTAAGCACACTTACTGCAGAAGGCTTTGTGTGGTCGTGGTGGTGGAGGCAGTGGCGGATCCGGTCTGCTTGTTTTCTTGGGCTTGCGACTCCAGCCGTTCCCCCTCTTCTTCTTCTTCTTCCTCCTAGCAGACGTACCAGGCATAGGAGGGTAAATACCTGACAGGACATGCATGGAATTAGTTTGTGGAATTCAGACAATGAGACATTAGCATGGATGGGGTTCATTTGTGTGTTTAATTGCTATTGTCCTGTTTTATTTCTGTTCCTGTCCTTCCCCGTTTCTGTTAACAATTGCTCCATGTTCATCCTTTCTATGCAAGTTTCCCCACAAGCGTATGGTATATTACCAGGCACCACTGACTAGACCCCATTCTATAACCGAGGGTATTATCATTTTGACCCGGGGCAAAACGCTTCAATTTAAATAATGTTCATGTACATTCTGAGCACAAAAGAAGGATGCAACAAACTACATTTCCATGTCAGAAAGGAGGTCTCATCACCAAACATGTGCCGGGTTTAAGAGCAGTCCAAAATGCTACTTGCTGTCAGGAATGATAAATGCTGTTTTGGACACTCTGCCTCCTGAACTGATTGGAAGGTTTGTGGAAACAGTGTAGCCTGTACTCCCAGTGAGCTAAATAACATGCTACAATGCACATACCAGTTCTAAACTGCTGCGAGATATATGGATGAGGTATTTCTGTCTGTCTGTAGCTGTGCTGTATTCCAGAAGCGCACACAGACTGGTTGTTCTCTGTCCTGTTCCTCTGTCCAATTCTCTCTGGAGATACTGGAAAAACAAAAACACGCGTTAGTAATCATCAGGCTGCGATTATTTGGACAGGAATGCAGTTATTGCCGACATGTTCTGGAAGGCAATCGTAGAGAGAAGCACTTGTTCTCAAAATCTGATAACGAGCCCCCCCCCCTCGTCTTTCATCCTCACCTGTCCTCCTTTTCTTGTGGGACACTAAAGGCAGCAAGTCATGACGAGTGAGGACTCTAAGTAGTTGCAGTAGTGGCTCCAGGTTGCCATCACTGAGGTACCCTCGCCTATCCAGCTCCAACAACAGCTCGAGGCCACTCTTGGGCTTATACGAGGCCGCTAAGGGCCGCTGGGAGCCCCGAGACTTTAACCGCATCCAAGCCTTCAGCAGCTCGGGACTCGGGGAAACACCCAAGTCGTCTGGATCGCCTCCGAAGGGCTTAACTGTCCAATCTGTCGGGTCAAGAGGGTGTGTCGCAGGACAGGTTTCATCCAGGAGGAATGACAACACTTCAACGTCAGTCTCTGTCAGCTGACACCCAACGACTTCAAAGACCTCATGGAGTGACAACATCCCATAGTAGTTTAGACACTCTGTTTCATCCCAGTAAAGAGAGTCCCTGAGTGGGCACCCTGGGTGATGCACGGCAGCCATGGGTTGGGTCTGCCTACAGACCCCTCTCCACCTTCCCACCTGTGTCAAACTGTTCAGGATAAAAAACACAAGTTATTCGACAGGTAACACTCAAAATAACAGCATATGATTCATGTCATGTTGAACTACACATATGGAAGCCAAAACCAGCAAGCCACATTCCTCGTAAACTAACAAGTGAGCTTAGCAAAAACCAGCAGCCAGCTGTGTGCACTTTACAAGGTAACATGTCAGCGCGATGCACGCTTTATAGTTCCAACGCCCGTTTTAGCAAGCTCTGCAGTCCTACCCGTTTTCGAAGTCAGCTCGACGCTGTCTTGAAACGTGCAAAGCAAAGTGTTGTCAGCTGTGAACGTGCTTTGTTGTCGTCGTTTCAAAGAGTGTCCTGCCAAGTCACAGAGCCGCGGCGTTCATCAAACACTCAGCAGCAACAACCGTTGTAGCAAATTACCCCCTCACGTTACGTCATCACGTTGCTCTGAGGAAGAACAACACAACAAACACAAAGAAAAAATGACCAAATGCACGTTAAAACGAGCAACAAACATGGTGTATTGACATAACTTTATATACATATATGTGACAGGTACTCCGTTCACTATGGAAAGATAAATCAACCGATATTACTTCCTGGTTAAGAACTTTGTTTGTACACGCGACGGTGCCCTGTTTGGTGTCAATGACAACGTAAATACAAACGGGTTTAAAGGGGTTCGAGCGATATTTAAACATTTAATATACCTCAAAAGGCACGTTCTTCGTTATTATTAGAGTTTGATGGGTCGAGGTTTGGATGATCTCTGGCAACTCCCACAGCGTCGAGCAGTCCTGACAGCAGCACAATAACGCAGAGAAACGGACCAATCACAGCGCTCCGCCTGCGAGATGACGTCTGGTCGCGTTTTTAGTTCCACTGATCTGGAATCAGATGATTCGTCTACTAGCTCCACATCAGCGGCACAACTGACAAAGACACGGCCGATCCCAAGTCTGCTATATTGATTGCATTGTCACAGCTGTCTCGCTAAAACAAACACACATAGTCGTACCAGATCTCTTACACATATAAGACTTAGAAACTTCCTATAGAACAGATTTAACAGAGTTCAATGTGTTAACCATCAACTGGAACCTTTCGGAGCAGAGGATGAGCAGTCCCCGCTGCGGCCACTAGGTGGCGATGTTTAGCACCGAGCCAGCAGGAAGTTAAATAACATCCACATCACATCCGTGAACCACAACAGCAACAAAAGGTCTGAGGCGTTCACACCAAAGTTTCTGCTGTAAGTATATAATGTTACCTTATTATAGAGTTTCCACTTCAACCGGGTCTGGCGTTTGTATTCGTGTGAAAGCGTCCTTCAACGTGTAACATTGTAATAAGTTTCTATCAGCCTGGATAGATACTCATTGACATGAACGTTAGCGGAGAAGCTAGCTGTGAAAATGTTATTTAACTCGCAAAGTTGTCTTTTATGCACATATATTTTTATTTAGCTATGAGTTACACAGCAGGTCACATGTAGGTTTAGTAACGCTATGCAAGTTTCTTCATAAATGATTAATAATAAGTGATTCCTTTGTATCCTTCGTGTAGTGATGTGGCAGAGACCAAGCCCTTTGATGACGAGAGTTTTCCACTCAGTCACCCAAACACGACAGTTTAACTTTAGTTGGTATTCTGCATGCATGTGACGTGTAGGCACATAACTGCTGTTATAAACAAATAGTTACTAACTACTTACACTTGATCATTGATTTAGCCTCCAATGTGTACTTGTACTGTGAAATATTAACGTCACATAACAAGCATTCATTGAGATTAACTGTTACTCTCTAACTATTTGAAATGTCTAAAGCAATCAGCTCTTCATCTATCTGAAGCTATAACCATCAAATATTAGTTTTTATTATTTAGTGAATAGCTTAATTGATGAGTTATTTATCTGAATGTTACTTGATTCATTATATGATAAAGAGGGAACTGATTAATCTAGTAAGTGTGTTTGAAATTATTATTAGTTTTCGACAAATTCAAATAGTATTCATTCTATTGTTTGTTTTTGTTATTGCCTTGCAGCAGATAGTCTGTAGATGCCCTCTGGAGCTCCAACGGGGGAGAACTGTCTTGTCGACATGGACAGCAAGGCTGGAGATCTGTTCAGTGCTCAGGATGCTCATCCAACGGGCACAGGTGGAGCTGGAATCCTGGCACGGTAAAGACCTTTACATTGTTATTGTTAGTGAAAATGCTTTCATCGTGAGGGCTTGTGACTCTATGTTGCTCAAATGTCTTCCTGTAAGGGCCCTACATGGGTACTTACACTCTAGTCTCGGTGGGCTTGTTTATGAATTCCTTTAATACTTCTCTATGTATTCAGTTCTTAATGTCTTTGTCTTATTTCCTAGGCTCTGGCTCCCCAAAGGCCTCTCGCCCAGTGTGGCTAAAGAGTGGATCGACAGGCGTCGGGCGTCCATTCGACCGTGGGCCACCTTCGTGGACCAACGCAAGTTTTCGAAACCCCGCAACTTTGGAGAGTTCTGTCAGAGGGTGGTGAAAAACGTGGACACTTTCAACAGCAACTACACCTTCATCTTCCTGGGTCTCATCCTCTACTGCATGTAAGGCCAACTAAGAGGAAATCATTTGTGTTGTCTTGTCAGCAGGAGTGTTTACTCTTCCTGCTCTTACTCACACGGTCCGCACCAATACACACGGGAACTTCCTTGGAGGGTTTTGGCCAGTGGGTATATTAGAAAAGAGAACAGAACAATATGCGTGAGATGTTATTAAAAGTAAAATATACAATCACTAAATCTGGAAATGCTGCCATAAGTTAACACCGAATTGATTGTTCATTTGATATTTCTTCCCCTCAGTGTCAGCTCTCCCATGCTGCTGATTGCCTTGGCTGTGTTTGCTGGTGCCTTCTACATAATTCACATCAAGTCCATGGAGTCCAAACTGGTTGTCCTGGGTGAGTAAAGCTTGAAATCCATTAATATTGCGTACCTACCAAATACAGTGTGTTCTTTAAATACCAGGCACCGTACTGTAATATGAACCTTTGTGTTTATATGTCTTAATGAGCTCAAATGTTTGAAACTAAAGTTGTTTTGTCGTGTTGCCTCTCTGGGATTTTTTGGCAGGCAAAGAAACAAGTTCATTTATACAAGGATAGATTAAATGCATATCCGTGGCTAGCATCAGAAAATCAAATACATCCTCGGTCTTTTTTATCAGTGGCATCATCTGTAATTTTCTTGTCAACCAGGCAAGGAGCTGAATGTCCCTCACCAGGCGGGTCTGGCTGGAGCCCTTTCTCTACCTGTGTTCTGGTTGGCCGGAGCTGGAGCTGCAGTCTTTTGGGTTCTAGGTGAGATAAGATAGAATATATCATCTGTCACAAAACATCAGAAGGCCTCAACAGCAGACAAACAATGCACATTTAAAAACACACACACAAACACACACACATGTAAAATAGGACTAAAATTGTTAAAACTGTTAGAACCAAACCACATTAGTTATTTTTGCAAGCCATTATTATTCATGCAGGAATATTTGTTGCAATGCTCATCCGAGCACTGTGATATTATTTCAGTATTAAATCCTATTCCACTGCTACATTCAATGAAAGTGTCTGTGGAAGAGGGTCATCTAAATTACCTCAATGTAACTGTAAATGCATGTGGACACTCGCTGTGTTTTTCCATTTCACATTCCTCTTCTCCATTTGTCCCGCCTCCTGTCAGGAGCGACGCTGTTTGTGATTGGCTCTCACGCTGCGTTCCGTGAGCTGGAGCCATCTGATCTGGAAGAGCTCCTCATGGAGCCCGTATGAAGAGCAGCGTGAACCCTGTTATCACGTTCGCCCAGAGGGGTTGAGGAAGAACTGCTCCTAGATCTGTTCCTTAGCTCTGCGTGTGTCCTGTATTCCCTGTATTAGAATGCACCTTTTCTTGCCTCTTAAATAGTTATTGTTACAGACTCATTCAGACACATTCCCTTCCCTATGCACAAATGATTAATTTGTTAATAAGTATTGAATTACATTACCATACAGATGATTTGCCTTTCTCTACATATGTTAAACCTCGGATGCCTCTGGTTTGTGTCAAATAGCCTCTTGCTTCCTGCAACGTCTTATATCATATCTTTCAACTTATTAGTCTCTGCTGTAGATATGCAAAACATCGGACAAGATGGCTGCTTTCTTATGTAAAGATAATGTATACAGTAAATGCATTGTTTGCCATTCTAAACTGTTAAGAAAATAAGATAAATTTTCCAAAGGAAAGTTTAAAGCTTTAAGATGATCATGCATGAAGAAAAGTAAATATTTTATTCAAGAAGATACAAAAACAAATTTGGTCAGTAGACAGGTTGATGAGGTAACATCTTAAAAGGTCAGTACATAGTAATAGTGGTTTTTATTGGCGATAATATGGTACTTTGGTGTCTGTGCATATTTGTCAGATCTGAAGGTTACTCTGTAAACCTGAAATCTTTCTTTTTTTTAAAATTCATTATTCATATGTTTACATTGTGATGTGATTTGGGTATTTTTGTATTTAAATTCTGGAAGTGCAATAAACCCCTGATGTAAAGATTTGATGTCTTCTTTGGTATTTTGCCTCTGATTAATTCAGGTAGTTTGTTCAATTGTGTCCTGTTTTTTTGCATCCGCGGCGAGCAGTTGCAGTGAACTCAGTGGCCCCTCAGTACTTAGTCTGTACATTTTGTCATTATTCTGGGCGGGTCTGAATCCTCAGTGGAGTTGGACAGTTCCAACCCTCGTGGCTCCTCTGCTCTGTCTCTAGTACACCAAACACTGCAGCGCTCACCAACCCCCTCTTGTCCCCCCCCCGTCTATTGTCCCCCCTCTTGTACCCCTTTTCATGTGACCCCTGTGACCTGTGCTCCGTGACAGCACAGCGAGAGGACCCCCGTGCTCGGGTTGCCATGGCGATGACCTTGGAGGGCCCCAGTCAGACACACACTCGTCCACAGACACACTCGCTCACACACTGCGGCAAAGGCGAGCGATCGATATTCTATTATACAGAGGGTGGCGAGGGGGGTGAGCGAGGAAAGTCGCACTGCAGTGAGCTCACTGCAGAGACACAGGGGAAATTAGAGCGAGTGTGAGTGTGTTTGTCAGTGGGAATGACAGAAAGTGTGCGTGTGTGTGTGTGTGTGTGAGAGCAGGAGACACTGAATTTGTCATTGGACAGTGGTAGAGCGGTGCCAGAAAGTTTTTGTGTTGTCACTCAAAGAGACGTGGTAAATGTTCACAGGATGTGGCAAAGTGACCTCCCAAACGACCCCAATGCTTATCTCTCACATAAAGCTGTATATTGTGTATATTTTTATTTTATTTGTGTACTAGGTGGGCAATAAGAGGCTGATTTAAAATAGACGACCCTTGTGGCACAGAGAGGTAGCACAGTTACAGCCTGTTCCCTTAAGATTAAAGATGTACTGCCTTGCTTTGCTTGCGGTAATGTAACCTTTAGAAAATAGCTTTTATTAATCATAAAAGTTGCTATTCCGTCCTGACCACATCATTCATGTGCTATTTCAGATTTTTAATGTCTTGAAAAAACGAGTTTGGGGAAATAGTAGGACATCGTTCCCCTTGTAAGACTCTGCACTCTGACAGTGACTGTCATCCTGAAGCTCATGCATGTCGATGTCAGACATGGCTGACACATTTACAGAGTGGTTTGGTGCATTACCCTGGGTCGCTGCCAACCCTTCCTCCTATGGAGCTCTTTACCATTATGCAGCAGGTTGGAGTGCATATAATTAAACACTAGGTGGCATCCCAACATCATATTTCTACTCAGTCATTTTTCTGCTGCATTGTACACACTGAAGTGTGACGAAATAATGTATTATTGGTTGTATAAAATATGATTATTTGATATCACATTTAAATAAGTGTTGGAATAATAGTGCATCTGTATTCCAGTCAACATAAATTAATATCCATATCATTAGCATGTTACAATCGACCCAACACAATAGGATAAATTAAGGATCAATGCTACTTTGGTGCAGATTTAGCAAAAATGTAACATATAACAGGCTTTTAAAGGGAGTATGTGTTGCAGGTCTATAGTAAGGTATGGCATTCAATTATTTTTATTTAGTCAGAATGTGCCACCTTCATGAGAGATGCATTTCATAAGCTGTTTTCAAGAAAGAGCACTAAAGGAAGATAAAGACTAAAGGACATAAAAAGATAAGCATATTATTGTAATAAAGTGTAGTTTTTCATTCGACAGAAAGACACATAGACAGGTCTAGGTTGTATTAAATGTTCTAGATGTTTTATTGTTGTTGGTTTTGTTTATTTGACACACATGTTCTACTAGTTGTGTTTTTTTTTCTTCTTCTTCTTCTTGACTTTCAACTCTTGCAGCCATCTGAGATGGATCCCGCCTGAGACCGCTTGGCCCTTCACTGGTCTCCAACACATACATGCACACAGATCCGGGCCAGAACGGGCTATACCAGGACCTGGACCGAACCAGGGTTGGACCCGATCCGGTAACAGACCGCAGGCGCATGGTCTCATCATCACCACTCACCACATGATATCATATCGGCACACCTGCAGTGGCGCGGACTTGAAAGCCTTGGTTGGTGTCTTGTGTCTTTTGGTAAAAACACAATCTTAAAACCCTGCTCTGCTGTTACAGTTTTAGAATAGCCTCCTGAAAAACCAGCAAAAACAACTGAACCCAAACAAAAAAACAGAAACAGAGAGACATTTCTCCCGCTTTTTCCTATTTCACCATTATCGTTGATGTTATTCTTCATTAATTTCTCTCTCGAGCTGTTTTTCCAACATGTTTTTTATTGTTTCATTTAAATTCAGTATAGAATTATATAGATTTCCTAGAGCACACAGAAAGATTGAGTTGTATTTACCAACTTGGGGGGAGGGGGGGTGTACTGTAATAGTTATTAACAAGGACAATGGTTCACACAGTGCACACAAACAGAGACAAACGGGGCAGGAGGGAGGAGAGGGGAGGAGTGTGAGAGACAGAGGGGGAAGAGAGGGGGAACAGGACGCCATGGGGTGTGCTTTGTTAGGCCTAAATGAGGAAAAGCAGCTCTCACGTACCCCCCCTCCCGTCTTGGAAATAAAAAAGACAAGTAAAATCATCGAAACCCCCCGTACCCCACATATTAAAAAAACAACAACACTGTGGCCGTTGAGAACGGAATAGAAGGAAGATGGATGTAGCGAGAACGACAGGGAGATGACCACTCCGCTGGTTCTCCACAGACAGGAGACGGAGGCGAGAGGTGGCAGTCGAAGTGGTGTCAACGGTGGGGGTCTCACTGTGTGATCTTTACATCTTTGTGTGATTGGAGGACAAGCAAAGGGTTGGCGAGGAGGGGAAAGAGAGAGGGGAACGAAGGTACAGAGACAGACGAGGGGGAGGGGGGGGGGCGCAGGGGGAGAACAGGGAGGGGAAGGAGCTGGATGGCCCTTTTTTGCAGAGCATGGACACTCCCTTCGTATCCTTAGCTCATTCAAATCTACATACACAATATGCAGCTGCCGTTTGGTAGATATATTGGTTTATGTACACAGCAGTGAGAGAACACATGCAAAGAGTATCATAGGAGATAGGGAGAAATGGGGGCGGGTCAATGTAGAAAGTTGTAAAGGTGCTTTTGCTGTTTTTAATCTTTGGGGCAGTTGTGATGAAAATTGCTTCAAAGCGTTTTTTGTCTTTAAGGGGGCGGGGCATCTGAAGGTGTGTCTGGCCAGGGATGGAGTGACAGGGAGGAGAAATAAGTGGAACATGTAGGGGGCTTGAGCAAAGATGCTCCATTGATCAATAGTATGTCTCTCTTTCGACCCAACCTGGATGAGAGAAAGAAAAACACACACAAGTTCACAGTCAATTCAGTGTTTTCAAGTCAGATTTTATGCAGATTTTCCATTGAATTAGCATTAGTTAAAGGACTAGGTACTGCCAGCAGTCAGTTAGCATAGCTTAGAACAAAGACTGGAAACGGGTAAACAGTTAGGCTTGCTCTGTCCATTTATGCCAATAGATCCTCTAAATGCTATAAACTTACCTCCAGGGTTCCTACGAATGAGAAGTTTTCGGACCTCATCATAGACAAAGATGAGAAAACTATAGGGGAACGCACAAAACCACCAGCTAGGCCTGTGGGCGAGACAAGAGAACAACAAGGATTAAAAATAATCAAGCAAACAGATATGACACAATATGTCTTAGAACCAGAGTGACTGCATATGTATCCATGTGATACATGTGGCACTCACTTTAGTGGATACATCCTGAGTGCCACATCCATGCCTGGGCAGTAGGACAGGAAGGCAGCCAAGGCTGTCTCTTCAAACAGGCCAAAGATCAAGATCTTGTTCCTGGGTGGAGACACACAACAAATGTTATATACGTGTTACTCTAATTTAGATCATATAAAAAGACAAATTACTGAAAGGACACATTCAAGTATATCAGTATCACAATAAATGTGGACTCACCTCATGCCCTGCTGGAACACAGAGTTACGCCTGGTCTTGCAGACGATGACGTCGGCCCACTGCACGACTACAATACTGACAAAGAAGGCTGTGTGGCATGTGAACTCTACAATCTTCCTCTGCTCGTATGTCTGAGGGCAAGAGAGGGAAGAACCAGTAAGATAAAGTAACAAAACAAGAAAACACCTAAAAGTTCCCTTAAACACATCAAAACTACACACTAACCCATTGCTGCCCGTAGCTGTCTTCCAGGTCGTTGCAAGAGCGGTCGTCCCAATGGAGCCTGATGCCTACTAGTCTAGTGGGCAGGAAACCATTTTCAGCCAAGATGACAAAGTAGGCGAAGAAGCCTCCAAGAGCCTGGATCATACCTGAGGACAAAACACACAGACACAGAGATTAAGTTACAGATTTTTAAACTTTTTTTTATTTAGTTTACCCAAAAACATTACAGATAGGCCCAAAGATAATCCAGCTGTTGTTTGTGAACAATGAAAGGTGGATAAAGATTGATTTAAACACAAAATGACTTTCAGGCAACGAGGATCAAATTCAATCCAGATCAAAGACAATTCCGAGTTTGGATCAGCGGCAGCCATCTTCATTTCACCTACCAATTTGTCCATAGGCAATGCTGATAAGCCTCTCATTCACCAGCTTGTCCCTGAATGGGTTCCTGGGCTGACGCTTCATGATGTCGCTCTCTGCTGCTTCATAAGCCAGTGAGATGGCTGGCACCTGAGGGACGAGGGAGAAATGGGAACTTTTAGTACATTAACAGTGTGTGTCCTATCAACAGGAGCTGTTTTCAGTGATGAGATAGAGATTTAGTGAAAGCTGCGTTTGTCGTAAAAGACAGTGAGTGTTTGATCAGATCTCACCATGTCTGTTCCCAGGTCAATACAGAGGATGGTGATGGTTCCAAGTGGCAGGGGGATGTTGACGATGATAAACAGTAGGAAGGGGGTGATCTCTGGGATGTTGCTGGTCAAGGTGTAGGCAATGGACTTCTTAAGGTTATCAAAGATCAAACGGCCTGAATGTGGAAAAACAGACAGGTTACTACACTAAGTCCTACAGTTTGGGTCTCTGAAACCCTTCGTACTGTACATCCTCAAGGATCACATGTTCCACTCCTGTCCTTTGGGTCTTCTCACCTTCTTCCACTCCTGTGACAATAGAGGCGAAGTTGTCATCCAACAAGATCATGTCTGCGGCCTGTTTGGACACATCTGAGCCAGAGATTCCCATGGCAACACCAATGTCGGCCTTTTTCAGCGCGGGCGAGTCATTCACACCATCACCTGTCACAGCCACAATGGCACCCTGGGAGAGACGCAGGAGGGTGAGAATGAGGTTGTATAGCATGAATATATAGAAGACGTTATACTTGTTAAATGTATTTATCCTTTAGTTACCCATGCATCTTGAGCTTGAGACCAGGGTTATTAAACGAGTCACTACCTCATAAGTAAACTGTTTTGGTGTCATTTTAAAACAACCCTGATTAGAAAACAATGTTTTCAAGACCTGAACAGATGTCTGTGAAATTAAACTGTCACCTTTAAATGGCAATCAAATGTATTGAAATTTTAGAATTAATTGATTTTATTTAAATTCAATTCAATTAAAATATATATATATATATTTCTAAATGTAATCTAACCACTCAGTTAAAAAAAACAACAACATGTATTGATGTATTAGTCAGGGAATAAATTTGACAGATAACCAGCGCCATCTGCTGTTGTAAAAGTGTAATGCTATTTGAAAATAAAGTCCTCAAATGTAACCTACAGAAAGCATGAGGAGAACGCTGCTTGGATTATAGATTTAACCTCTACTTGTTCAAGTCGTCCCAAGTATTTATTACCCATTAGGCGTTTTACTCTAAAAGAATCTAAAAATGCTCGAACCAGTCTCTGGCAGCCTTCTACGATGATGAGCTTCTGCTGTGGGGAGGTCCTAGCAAAGACAATCTCTGTGTGATTCCTCAGGATGTCGTCCATCTGGTCCTGGGACAGATCCTTCAGGTCTGTACCGTGGCACACACAGGCCTTGGCATCCCTGAACACAGACAGTGAAGCATTGATGTGGGTCTTGTAATTTGCCATTATTGTTTTTTATGACTGTGTGTTTGATTTTGTGTGAGTTTTTCTGTAAGTATTCTCTACCTGGGGTTGACCTGGCTGACAGGTATGTTGAGACGGGCTGCAATGTCCTCCACTGTCTCGTTACCCTCTGAGATGATGCCCACTCCCTTGGCAATGGCCTTGGCTGTGATTGGGTGATCTCCAGTGACCATAATGACCTACCAAGCAACATAAAATACATTTTATACCATAATCACAAACACTATTTGTTACAAAACCTTATTTTAAAAGACTTTAAGGAATAAAGAAATCTTATATTAGGCTTGCAAGAAAAAAACTCACCTTGATACCAGCAGATCGGCATTTGCCAACAGCATCAGGCACAGCAGCACGGGGAGGGTCGATCATGGACATGAGGCCAATAAAGCAAAGGTTGTCTGTCTGGAAGTTGACATCATCTGTGTCAAAGGCAAAGCCCTTGGGGTACTGGTCTTCGGGCAGCATCACGTGGCAGAAACCTGGAGTCAAAAGAAGTGTGAGATTTAGTGTTTGATTTGTGATATCTAATTATCAACCCAGACCTTCTATCCCTATCCTCTGACATAACTTCCAACACTCTTCACAAAATGACATTTCAATAGTGCCTGGTCTTAATAATTCAACAGATCTTAAGCGTATGATCATGAGCTGTCGCATATTTGTTAAAATGAATGGATTGCAGTCACACTACTATTAGCCGTAATGTAACCGATGTCCTTTCAGTTGCATATCGTCACTGTCCAGTCGCTGTCCTATGAAAACTATATATTTTCACTTTTTCATACCGAAAGATGTCTACCTCTTATGTAACAGAAACCATTTAAAACCCTTTCGGCAATATGAAGAATGCATCGTCACGAAGCTGAAAACAAAGACGTTTTCTTTTTCCTTCTGGAGATACAAGGTTTTTGCAGAACAATAGCAGGGTATAGGTTTTAATAAACTATTAAGCAATGACAGCAATGAAAATATTATTTTTTTTTCAGAAAGTAAAATCAATGGATTGACAAATTTTGATAAAACTGAAATATATTAAAGTATGAGGAATATCTAAATAAAGTGGAAAAGACAGTAAAATCCCTGTTTGAACCTAAGGGCTTAGTCAGACTGTACTTACACTGTCACCCTCCCTCCCTCCCTGTATCTTTGAATCTCTCCTGTTATATCTATACCTACCGAGTACTCTCTCTCCCAGTCCTCCCAGCTCCATGTAGGCATTCTGGAAAGATTCCTTCAACTCCTCATCCATAGGTTGCTCCTTCCCCTGAATCATGATGGTGTTACAACGGTCCAGGATCCTCTCAGGGGCTCCCTTCATCACCAGCAGGTAGCGGTTGTCATTGACATCCTCTGTCTCGTGCACTGAGAGCTGGAAGAGGAGAGCAGAACGTTAATTTAATGAATATGGTGTGCATATGGGTTTTTATCTTGTTTACACAGCTGTTATAAAAGCTGTTGCTTACCTGGTATTTGTTGGTGGAGTTAAAGGGGATCTCAGCCACCTTCTTATTCCTATCCCTTGTGGCCCTGACTGAGCCACAGCACAGCTCGATACACTTCAGTAGGGCTGACTCTGAGGCATCGCCGGCCACGTCACGCTTCAGGATGGGCAGCTGGTCTTGTGCTGCTTTAAACTGAGCGCGGTTGCACAGACCAGCGACACGAGCCAGAGACAGCCATGTCACTGAGCTCTTGTCAAAGGAGGCACCTGGAGCGGGAACAGGAGAGACGGTATTATTAACCTTCATGATTGCTAGTTATCATTTATCCCTTTTATAGTTGTTACATATTTCGTCAGTGGTGGCTGTTTTCGCCCCATCGTCACTAACCAGACTGGTCCTCAGTGGTGTCGGCCTCGTGGATCTGGTTGTCAAACCACATGTGGGCCACAGTCATCCTGTTCTGGGTCAGGGTGCCTGTCTTGTCAGAGCAGATGGTGGAGGTGGAGCCCAAGGTTTCCACAGCTTCCAAGTTCTTCACAAGGCAGTTCTTCTTAGCCATGCGCTTGGCAGTCAGGGTCAGACATACCTGCAGACAAATACATGTATAATGTTCATTATTATTGGGATTGGATGTATCATCTGTGAAGCTCCAGAATTAAATTTTTCTATAAACAACTAAACTAAATTTAATAAAATGTAACCACAAGCATTGATAAAAGATGTACAAACAAATAAATAAAATAAGGAAAATGCTACGGGTCCAATATGAGCATTAACAACAGATTGAAGAAAAATATACCATATGATACCAAAGTATCTAATTCAAAGACATATGTAATTATTTGTCCACTTACGGTGACTGTGGCCAGCAGCCCTTCAGGCACGTTAGCCACAATGATGCCGATGAGGAAGATGACAGCCTCCAGCCAGGAGTAACCCAGGGCGATGGCCAGGATGAAAAAGGTGACACCCAGGAACACGGCCACGCCTGTGATGATGTGGATGAAGTGCTCGATCTCCTTTGCGATAGGGGTTTTGCCGGTCTCCAGGCCAGAGGTCAGAGTAGCAATGCGCCCCATGACTGTGCGGTCTCCGGTGCAGATAACAATGCCACGCGCCGTGCCTGGTTTGGAGAAAGAACGCACACACAATGATGTAAAATATCATCTGAAGCATCAGTGCCTCGGAGAGTACAGTTAGGTATACTCTTTAAATAATTTGCTCAATTTGGGGGCTTTGAATCAAACCACAGGCACACGAGTTAATAATAGCATGTCATACTGTTGCCATGGTGACCATACCTTCCACACAGTTGGTGGAGAAGAAAGCAAGGTTTCGGGTCTCTAAGGGGTTGTCATGGGTACAGTCAGGTGACCTGCTCTGAGGTTCTGACTCGCCTGTGAGGGAGGAGTTATCAACCTAACGGGAAACAGGGAAAGTAAAACATGAAATTCTATCCAAGAAGAAGCAAGACATTGAGTGTGTGTGTGAACTATGTATGTGTGTGTGTGTGTGTGTGTGTGTGTGTACCTTGCAGCCATGAGCGGAAACCACCCTGATGTCAGCAGGGATCCTGTCTCCTCCCTTCACTTCAACCAGATCTCCACCCACCACTTCTTCAGCGTTGATCTGTACCTTCTCACCCTCACGGATCACCAACGCTTGCTGCAGGGAGATATCAGTGATGGTTAGAAAACACACAAACACAATATTTAGAGAGACACGGTGTCTCAGAAAATGTGGAGTTACAGCAAATAAAAGCAAAGATCTTTTCCATCTCTTCATGTGAAAACAACTGTCTGACTAGACACATTGTTAGCAAAGAATTCATCCATTCAATCATAACGCACAGTATGAATAACTATTTTCAGGCAGATGGAATGAAAATAAGCTTTCAGACATAGGTTGGTTTCTTTCGAGCAAACACATATTTACCTGAGGCACCATGTTCTTGAAAGACTCCATG
Source organism: Pholis gunnellus (assembly GCF_910591455.1). NCBI lineage: Eukaryota > Metazoa > Chordata > Actinopteri > Perciformes > Pholidae > Pholis > Pholis gunnellus. The sequence goes on along the minus strand of NC_136534.1, from coordinate 18,575,965 downwards.
ATTTTGGAGCTTTTGGCTTCTTGAAAGTATGAGAAGCAGCCAGTGATGACGACGACAGCTGTGAGCACAATACCTAAGTACAACTGGAGAGAGACAGAGAGACAAACAGTCAAACATATGCAAGTGTGGTCTGTGGAAAAGCACTGGATGCAGTGTGTGTAATGCTAAAATCCCTTTGTGAAGGTGTTATTAACGCATGTACTTCAGAGTGGGAAGTGGGACGGATGTGTTAATGAGGTATAGATGGGTCAGATGTGAGTAAGTGTGTGGATGTGTGTGCGGATGCTCACATTGTCTCCTGCAGGATCGTCCTCAGTGGCTGCCTGGATGGCGTAAGCCAGGAAGCAGAGGATGGCGCCAGTCCACAGCAGGACGGAGAATCCGCCAAACAGCTGGCGACAGAACTTGACCCACTCCGGGGTGGTGGGAGGAGGGGTGAGAGCATTGGGACCATCCCTGATCAGATACTCTGCTGCCTTGGCATTGGTCAACCCCTGGAGGGAGCACACAGACAAAGAAAAACACACATTTGTTTAGGTTTGTTAACAATCTCCTATTTCTTTAGTATGATTTTGGAGTTGGATCGTCGATTGACAAAAACTGTAGTAAAACAAGAGAAGTATGCCACCTAGTGGCCAACTGCAAAATCAGTCTCAAACCACAGCTGTACATACAGAGAGAAATATGTTGTAGATGCTATTTCAGACAAACAAGCTGCAGGTAATGCAAGGCTCAATCACATATACATATATATATATATCACAACAAATATCATCAACTCACCTGAACAATGTCAGTCTGGTATTTCCTGCATGTTTCCTCTATGGACATCTTATGTTCCGTCTGGAAAAAAAATAGATGGATAATCAATACTCTGCGTAGCTCACTATGTTTAGTAGTTGCCATTTTTTGCATGCAAGGACAATTTAAAGAAAATAGTCCAAATTGAATCAAGAACTATGCTGATATGTAATAAAAAAGAGTTTTGAGCTTCTTTTTTTTTGCATTTTCAAAACATCCAATAACTTAATGGCAGTCAAGGTAATTGGAAATGTACTCCATGCATGCAGTTCACCTGAAAGATAAGAGTATTGGGGCAGATATATGGCGGCCCAGGTGTCTGTTTCTTGTGCAGGGATGCAGGATCAAAGTGACGACCTCCTGATAACAAGTCACCCCTCATACCAGCAAAAATACATTTTGTTTTGGGCTGCATGAGAAAGATTTCCCTTCTCTCCAACAGAGTTGGCGTCAATTCATTTTCCTTTACTATATTCTCAAAAAATATGTTTTTCAAAAGTTTAAATCGTTTACACGCATCCTAAAAATGCATGGGTGGCATTACAAAATATTACTAATTAGGGAATTTTAGGTGTCAAACGAATCAGCTTTTGATTGACAGGATTAAAAGTGGATTGGTCTCAAACATATTTTATGCCAACACTCAGTTCCACAAGCATTCATCACAGATAAGAGAAGGATTTACTTACAATCGGCACTTCCTTCTTCAGGTCGTCCATGTCCTTGGTCTGTGCCCCCTTCTTCTTCTTGGGGGATCGGTCATCTTTGTCCTGTGTGGTGGCAACGCGGTAACTGTCTGACCGGCCATACTACAGACACACACACATGTTTTATACATGCCTTCGGACTAGATTAAGGAGATAGTAGCCTGTGCGCCTTTGTTTATAATCTTAACTGTTCTCTTGGCTTGAACATTATATCAACAAACTACACTTTTGCTTTGAATTATTCAGAGAACTGTATTGTCTGGCATTCTAACAGTATTTACCAGTAAGACTGAAGGAGCCAGCGGGCTTTATTGAATTGCCCTTGAGCTTTCTCTTTCACGACACAGTAAAACATGTTGTACCCTTCTGAAGTGGCCTTGTGAAGTAGCCTGTATTTCGTTTATGAGGAGGATGTCAGATGAAGAGCATATTAAAACCCAATATCTTAAGAATTGAAGACGTGAAAGATAAATGCATCACCTCGGTAGCTGGTGTTTTTCTCTGAACAAAAACCTCCACATTAAGCATGCACCATCGCCACACATTAAAGCACGTGACTCCTGTCTGCTCTGACACATCTATTTCATCCCTCCACTGATCAAGTAATTGTTGCTCAGATGTTCATAATCAAGAGCAAATGGTTTAACCTGTAGGTTTTAACTTATCACTTCTAGCAGCAAGGACATTAGAGAGAGAGAGAGAGAGAGAGAGAGAGAGAGAGAAAGAGAGAGAGAGAGAGAGAGCGAGAGAGAGAGAGAGAGAGAGAGCGAGAGAGCACATCAAAGGCTTTCTGATTAGATTCTAGTATGTTCTACACTATTAGACCAGATACATCAGAGACACTTTGATGTCAAAGATTGAAAATTAAGTCTCAAGTACATGCACACACACACACACACACACACACACACACACCCACACACACCACACAGACACATCAAATGTCCTTGTCCTCTTCCGCCTGCTTTACTGTGCTGCCTGTTGTTCCGGATACTCTCCCAACTATCCCCTCAGAAATTGGCTTATGTTGTTAAACGAGACGTGAGAGGACAATTAATAACACAGATTTTCTCCAGCACTACACATTGTAGTCTTTCTAGGTCTATAACTGGAAGGAGAGCAGCTTGAGTTGCTGGACCACGTCAATACAAATGTTCCTCATCAAGGGTCAGAGGTGACACCCACTCACACCCAGGAGGTGTGCAGTCAAATTAATATACACTGATGGTATGACAGAGTAGCAAAGTCCAGCCACATAATTCACCCTGAATCAGATCGAAACATCAATAACTAATAGTCAGTGACAAAAAACCTCTTAATTACGGTTTGCTTGTCAAAAATGAGGTTAAAGGTTTCTATTTCATTGATAAGAGGCTCTGGCTGCGTGTTCCTTCACAGGAAATCAAAAAACAACTGTGTGGTGAAATTCACTGAAGTAAAGTAAGCACCCTCTAGTGGTGCAGCCAGGCAGTAACATTACCAGGGGTGCGGCATGTCCAGGTAACTGCTCCTCGACTTCCTTCTTTGCAGTACCAATGTGAACTACAAACAGATGTCTCCTTTGACTTCATGCTTAATGTTTCCTTTAAAATGAATCTGTCAATCACGAACCAAACTTCCATATTTACAAAAGCAGGAGAGAGAAAGTATGAATTGAGATCCCACCCCCTCCACAAAGACTCACACACCCAAACCACACCAAAACACACACTTGCCAACTAGAACAACTTGCCCCTTCAACCCCAACTGTGGGAGCTGCAGTTGAACTGCCGTTGTGTGAAACTCTTGTGAAATCATGCCTTGAATTTGTATGTGGTAACAAAGACCTGTATTTCTAGTTTGTCGTCATAAAAAAAAGAACAGCTTCATGAAGCAGCATGTGGATGACCACTCCCACTCGCTTCATTGTGGAGCGCGGGCTGCTCAACGACCGCTGCTGAATTCAAAGCAAACAATTAAACCCTTCGTTCGAGCATGTTAGGCAGAGAGTAGCATGTCAGTAGGAAGGAGCTGTTTGACCCAAATGCAAACACACACACACACACACACACACACCCACCCACACACACATGCAAACACACGGAGTTCTGCAACAAAAGAGCAGGTGAGCAAATCTCTTTGCCGCAGCAAGACCAGGCAGGCCTGGTGAGGCCGAGGCTGCACGAAGAAGAAACTGATGCAGTGGAAAAGTACTGCTGCTCATCCCCCCTGAGACACAACCGGTATGCGTGTGTGTCTCCGATTGAGATAGAGGGTGTGTTGGCACATACATGTATGTATTATATGCACGTCATTGTTCATTGGACTGAATGAAGGACGGCTCCTAATCTCTATTTTAGAGATTAAGGGTGTTGACTAATATGGAAAGTTACAGATTTACCTTCTAATCAGTATTAAATTGGCGCCATAATCTAAAAGATGAGAGACAGGCAGGTGTGTAAGTGTATTTGTTGGTTTAATATTCTTGTTGTGGCTAGTTTGTCTACAGATAATGAGGAACGCTGCAAAAGCACATTTAGGGAGCATTGTCAACGTCGCACCTGCTCTTCTGAGCATATGCACACCGAAATTGATATCGCAAACCTTTGACACACACTTTCTTCCTATCACAAACACACATATGCCCAGACAATAGAAGTGTTCGGTGTGGAGATGGAGAGGAGTGCCAAACAAAGCGATACGTGGTGAAAAGTAGGGACACGGAGAGATGGATGTTGAGGGGGTGGATGACGGACGCGACTGGGCACATGGAAAGGGAGACATCAGTGGGAGGTGAGAAGCAGGGGGGGGGGGGGAGAGAGAGAGAAGAGCTGTTGACACCCTTCGCTCACGCTTCTAATTAGATATTGACCTGCAATCTTTGTCTGCTGGCTCTGTGTCAGTGTTTGGCCCACAGTGACCCCACTCTAATAGATTACAAAACCTTACTTATGGTGTGTGTGTGTTACTTCACATATGCTAATAGCTTATATTCTCACCCCGGGTGTCTGTGTGTGTGTGTGTGTGTGTTTGTGTTTGCGGATGTAAATGAGGCAAAAGAGAGGTCACGGATTTATCTTGTGTCTTGTTTACAGTATGGGGAGTATTTTAAGTGCATACCTGGCTTTGTGTGTGTGTGTGTGTGTGTGTGTGTGTGTGTTAGTCTCTCACGTCCCTCCTCCACACACACCCTGTTACCTGATAAGATGTATCTTTGTTCCACCGACGGTATGTTGCGAACACTTTTGCAAAAGCATTCAACAAGTAAAAGCCTTCAAGCTCTACTTCGGGCTACATTTAAAGCTGTTGTTATTGTAGTTAGATGACGCATCTGTTTTTTAGATCTATCTGTCTGTATATCTGTCTCTGTCATTACCACTTTGATTTAAATTATTCAGCAGAGAAAGATGGAGTCCATGTTGTGTATAACTTGAGTATCCTTGCATTTGCAGAAGACATCAACGTGCGCCTGCCTGTGTGCGTCTGTGTGGGTGTCCGGCTGTCTCACACAGCTCTGGGTAATGTAATGAGCCCCCTCTGTCCTTAGGAAGGAAACAGAGACTCGTGGCTGGAATTACAGATGCTCGCTCTCCCACAAACACACAGACGGACAGACTGATGGACAAGACACATGTCTGACATCGCCAGGGATTGGAAACACTGGATGCTCCTCTATGGATTACATCCAGTTACATATTGGCTTATTAAAAATCTGCTTAAAATATCAATAGTTCAGAAAAGCCAATTGCTTCAAGTATCTGGTTGTGTGTTTGATTTGATCTTAAATTATTCTACAGGCCGGCTCCAGCTAACCAAAATGAATCCTGCGTTTTGTCCTCTGATGAATGACTGTGTTTGGAGGGCAAGTCACCATGGTGACCAAGCTCAGCAGTGGCCTAGTACTCCTAGGATCCCCTGATGTTCTCCGGGACCAGTAATAATTGATGCATCTGTAACTGGACACTGTATTCACTGCTGTATAACACAGGGGGGAATTAGTGTGCGTTTGTGTGAGCAGAGGTGAGTCATTGTGTTGGCCACAGTCCCTGTGTGCAGCGTCTACACGCATTGCGGCAGAGAGGAAGAGAGATGTAGAGTGAACGAGAGAGAGAGAAAGTGATTGTGAAATAAAATGATAAGACACAACACCAGTCTACTAGGAATACATGTGGAGTGGCAGTTAAGAGTGTATTTTCTAACTTGAATGAGAGACTTCTTATGTAGCATTGAACCTACACAGTAATTTATTTTGGCAGATGGAAATCAAGTAATACTACTCTGTAATGTTGTTCACATCATGGACCAACAGTCTTAAAATTAGGAGTGGCACCTGAGAGAATTATCATGTCAAGCATCTCGAGGACAACGGGTCGAGGCATGCCCACCAACGGTGGGTTTGACTGGGACTGGCGTGTAACATATTTACTTCTGCTTTTATTGCACGCATGAGGAATCCTGTAACAGGAAGAAGTGACGTGCGTACACAAAAATGTACCACCCTGCTCCATTTTATCATTCGCCAAGCACCACCACATGTTTCAAGTGAGTCAACACTTCCTCTTTGTACAGAGCAGCCAGAAGCATGGATCACATTAGCTCATCTGCACTGCGCATGTGAGAGCTACACTCATGGCATTGTTGTGTGTGTTTCACTATGACCATGCCTGTAGAATATACAGCTGAGCTGAGGAAATACCCATTTGTCATTTCACTTGTGCTCTGAGCTCATGGGAACTGTTTTACAAAATGTCTGATGGTGGTGTATAACAACATAAATAGTATATTTCTATCAGGGAACATCAAATAGATATTGGGTCTAATTCATGTCATCTTCTGTTGTAGTTCAGTAAGTATGAATGAGGCTGCAGGTTGAAAGCCCTTTGTCTTCAGTCTGGCCAGTTGCTTAGCTTGTGCACACAACAAAAAGTGCCGGATATAGTAGCTTAAGCACATTCACAATGAAATGATTCTAAATGTAAGTGTGTTGCATGTCATTTATTTTTAAGGCAATAAGGCATCCTTTAAACTCAACTTATTACTGGATTCTCCACTACACTTTGCTGTCCCTCTCTAGCGTCTCTATGAATTATTAAGTAAAGGGAGAAAAAAACAAATCTGTCAAAACATGAAAATCAAAAAAGGTATGAACACACAAGATATTGAATAAACATATAATGCATGTGAAATATGTGCTGGTTTGTAATTACATTTCTGCATCTGTACACAACTATGCGTGTGGTGTGTATATGTGTGTTGTTGCATGCATGTTTGTGTGTGTGTGTGTGTGTGTGCGACCTCGCAAGGTCATTAAGCCATCTGCTGCTTCTTGCAGCAGGATGGCAGGGCTCTGGGCCACAGTGGGGGGCTCAGGCCGTGGGCCGAGGGACATAGCTGTTAGGATTAGCTAGTCTGATTACTACACTGGATTAGCCCTCTGTGCTTCATCCTCTCTTTGTCTCTCTATCACTCCTCTTTCTCTGCAATTCTCTCTCAGGAAAATCAAAATGCATTCGAGCAATCTCCACATTTATCATTAGGTCTCAGCGCACAATCATTTGGTGAATGTCTTCCAACAGTACTGAGTAAACGAATGGATTAGATGGTTACTTTTAAGAGATGATTAGGATTTGAATGCCATGTAAAAGAGACTGTTGAGATATTTGTTTCGCTTATCTGTATCTGCCTTGAGAGTGATATGAAGGCTTTTTTTATCATAGGAGGAGATTCCAGATAACAGACATGAAGAAGAAAGGGAAAAGATGGCGTAAAACCCTTTCTAGTACAACAGTCCCAGGGGACGTTCTGTTACGTCTGAGTGGCAGTTCAAATTAAAACATGTACAAGTAGAAGAATTAAGAAGAAGGAATTAAATAGTGTATGTAAATAGAGAAATAAAAAGATTGTTGCCGCTTAAGAGCACTAAAAAAATGTTAATCTCTAAATCACATGAACACAAAGAGACTGAGAGAGATTAACTCTCTTTAGCGCTCAAATCATTTTTATAGTGTTCTCTCTAAAAAATAAAAATAAACAAAAGCAAGAAACTCAACCAAACAACCCAAACTCAAAATTTCGATTTAAATTGCCATCCCTCCTGTCCCCCTCCACTCTGTCTGTCCCATTATCGTCTTCATCTGACAGACACAATTGTGTAACTGTTTATCTTTAGCTCTATATAACGAACTGTCCACCCCCGTGAGCTCTGAGCGATCTGTTTGCGCTGTCGTTTTTGAGTCTTGCCGTGTGTGAATGTGGCCTGGTCTAGATTAGCATTGTAAATCTTGGTTCGTTGGTGCTTATAGAGAACATGGCATCTCTCCATGGGGGTGAGACCATGCACCTCACGACTCCTCAGCAGGCAGCTGGTCACATAGATTTGTCCAGATGTGCATGCACGCACGCATCCATACACACAGCTGCTGACTGCACTAAACCAAGATTAAGCCAAATACCCATTTACGGTTGAGATTGTCAAGCATGTGTCGCTTTGTGATTCTAAACCAGGTCCTGTTGTGTTGAGTATGTCTGAATGAATGGGAAATCATTCACAATTCAGGAACATAATTACTGAAAATCCTAAAAAAACTTCTAACTTATTAACTGAACGGCAGCATTATGTGGTAACAAAATACTAAAGAAATACAGCAAGGTGTTTGTCCATTGTGGCTGCCCAGTGTTATACTTTGTGCTTTGGTGTATTCACACAGGGAATGCGCACACGCACACATTTACACACACTTCACAAACATACACACATCTCCAGGACAACACCCTGAATTAGTCATGTCGTTGTAGTCAGGCAACCATACCCCTCTGAATCGCTCTCTTTATGGGAGACAATCAACACAATAATGTTGGAAAACTGTTCGTCAATCACTGTGTCTACTGTAATCCTGTTTAAAAGTAATCTATGAAGACGACAGCACTGACCTTAACATTTTATTAGCATTACACAAGCTTCTTGTCCCGTTAGTCTAACACTAGCGGGGAGGCAAGCTACTGTTTTTTTGCTGAGCCACGAGAGAAATCCGGACTTCAGCAGTACTCTCACTGGGGACGTGTCCTCATTACAGTGGATATCTATTGATCAGGAGCCTACAAGAGGCTTGAAGGGGACATTGAAGGGCCATTTCAAAGGTCACCATATTGACCTTAATTGACCCCTAGGCCACAGGGCATCCCGGCTGGCTGTGCGGTCAGAGAGACCACGCGGTTGATCAGATCCTGTATGGACGTGCATTTCTATTGGTTCCTGCGACACGTGGGACAGATCCGCTGTGGTACAGTGCAGCCTATCAGCATTGGGCACCAGGTGCAGTGGGGAGGGATGTGCAGTACTCTGCACCAAACGGAGGGCTGGGCCTCTGCAGAGGCCACACCACACATCATTCTCCTGAACTACCTTCCACCGACACCTTCTAACTTCTTCTCTGTCGCTGCCCACGCCCAGTGCCATAAATGAGAGTGCAGGCTGTTCTAGAAACCGTTACGTCTTGACACAGGTACTTAGTGAGTCTAATCAGGGATCTTATAGGGATCTCAACACTATCAGGAGCTTCTCCTCATCCACGCTGCATTCAGAGCGGCTCAACCACACCCCTCGTCACCAATATGACCTTCTGTCAAAGCCTCAACGCTACAACTACACCTTCATTTCTCCTGGGGCAACCAGGCCACCGACACCACACCTCTCCACACCACACTCACCCTACAGTCAATGTCCTACGAAGATCATCCAACCCAACCAGACCCCTCATCTCCCTATCCCATCTGTCTGTCTGTCGTACCCCTGATAACCAATACCACAATGTGCAGCGCGAGGAAACAGGAGCCATGGTAATGTGAGCTTCAGGTCATTATCCTGTAACAAGATATACAGCCAGGGAGCCCTCCCCCACCATACGCCTCCTCCGTCATTTTAAATCCCTCTTTCTCCCTCTACACCTGCACAGCAGCCACTACTGATCTGCCCTTCCTCCCTCTCTCGCTCTCTCTCTCTCTCTCTCTCTCTTTGCCATTCTTGCTCTCTCAGCAGAGGCACCCTTCCCCCATCAGCATCACGTGCCTGAAGGTGAAAATCTCCTCCTATGGCCTCATCAGCATCAGCCATGTATAGCTGCACTCATGCAGAGAGGAGAATAATGAGCAAGATGAGCGGGAGTGTGAGTGAAAATACATTTCTTCAGAGATGTTCTGCCAAATTAAGACTATCCATCTCTGTGCAAGACAAAATGTGCCAGTTGCCTCTCTAGTGTCCCTGGCACATGCCAAAGCTTTGCTCTATAGCATCACTGCTGTCTCTAAGCACTGTCCTTTCTGCGTGCTCCTCATGCCAGCCTATCACAGCTCTTAGCAGGGAATTTCCACACCAGAGGCCCCGCCCCCAGTTTGACGCAGAAGGCACGTCGCATGCGATGCCCCCCGCGGCCTTGGGAAAGGACAGCTGGCAATGCCATCGCACAGTGCGCCATCGCAAGATTCGCGGAAAAAAATAAAAAAGATGGAGAGAGCGTGAAAGAAAGTGTAGTCGACCGGCAACGCGTGATAACAAGATCGGTCCCATCACTCCATCCATTCATCCATCCATCCCCTTTTTCATTCAGGGTGACCTCAGCCGTCATCGAGTGAAAGTCAAGGAAACAGCGGATCGCCATTGACGCTCATTTTCTGCTTTACAATGTCAATTTATGGAGAGCTGCGGCATCTAATGGCACTCCATTCCATTGCACACAGCAATAACCGTCATGCGTAAGCACCCTTTGCACTCACATCGCTTTTGACGCAGTGCCCACTAATGCTGCCGGGTTTGCCGAATCCTTCATTTTGAACGCCTCTCACGGCAGATGGGCCTGCATTTCAGATGCTTGTGTAACTGCGATGACATCTGCCCGTACAGCCGCTGCAGCGCTGGATATCTCTCCGCGCCGCATGTCCCCTTGTCTGCGGCGTCATGCCACCGCATCATTTAATACACACACCGCAGTCGGAGATTAAAAATTACAACTCCTTCCGCAGGATGGAGATGAAGCAGAAATTGCGCAATAGCTCTGACCGGCAGTCGCATCTGCACCATGGCATTTTCCAGGAGCGCTGTGTTTTTCCACCAGCCTCTTCTGATTCATTTGCATGACTAATATATATATATATATATATATATATATATAACCGGAAACAGTAGGCTACAGATGTTTTTTTTACGGTTTAAAGGTGCGCGCACCAGATGAGAGCTCTCATTCTACTTCAACGTAACGAGCACATCGTGCTCCTGGTGAAGGCCTACTGGACGCATCACTTCTTTAATCTGTAGTTTGTGTAAATGTGTTCACTGTTGGTGATTATAGAGTTCCTGTTATGTCACAAATTAAAGGGGAAATAAGCTGGCGAGGCGCTTACTCCGAGTAACCGCATTATGACGCATGGGTCATCAGTTGCCGAGGATGAGACTCCTCCGCTGATAGCAAGGACGCGATGGGCTCAGCATCTTCCCGGTTCATCACCAGATGCTTCTCTCGTGCTGGACCGAGCCGCAGAGAGGGCAGTGCCAGCGGGCTTTAAAGCAGAAACGCAAATGAGGGGCGGAGACGGGGGGCAGCGAGGGCGTGAAGGAGGTCACAGTACATCCTGTCCATTGATCACTGAGAAGGATGTAGGACATAATGTAGGCCTCCTTTTTTTTGCCTTCAAATGTAACAAAATGCAGTTGTTTTAAACCAAAGGTAATTGATGGATGAACAGAATATGTCTATAACAAGTGCAACCCCCTCCCCCCTCTCTCCCACACGAGAGCTCTTGGTAAGAATTAACCGATCAGGCCTACTATGGCTGGCAAGGTTATCGTCGAAGTAGGCCTATCAGAGACCCGAAATACACAGGACACTCTGACAACCTCTAAACCACACACTCTACGTGTGACACTTCGGCATCATTTTTCATATTTTATCTCGGTGCCTGTTCAAAGTGACCGAGTGAATGAGAGAAAATGACATGATCCGGTCAAATTTCAATATTTCAGTTAACGTATACAGCAAAATTGATATTCAAGTGTAAACCAGGCGAAAGTCAAATAAAAATGTGTAGTGAAATGCCGCTGCTTTATATATCCGCACTAGACAGAAGCTACTGGCTGCATCAATTTGTCGCAGTCCAGGAGACCAGAGTAAAACACAGTTCCGCATTAGAGTCAATGTCACTGAGACAAGCGGGATTTCCATAGAGGAAAAAATGACATCACATCAGCCCTTCTTTGTCAGGGGTGAAATATCAGGCTGCCGCGTATTTCTCAGGCCACTTCAGGTGGGGTACAACGCAGTTAAAAAGTTGGAATCGTCAGTCTTACCCCCATGTTGGCGCAGTCACTCTTCTCCTCTCAGGTGATGCACGGCTTGAGAGGTGTCAGCCCCTCGCGTTGAATTATATCAAAATGCCTTGCCTTGAAAAAATAAAAGAGAATATGCTCAGTTTTTAGGGTTGCTTACTGAAAAATGGAAAAAAAGACGTCATGGCAGTTATTTATAGATCTGACAAAATGTTGTTTTTGGGCTTAAATAAACGGTCTCTCAAACCTTCCAACGGGTTAGGCTTCAATCTTTCCCTCCCCAGTGAGAAGTCTTTCAAATGAAATGCTGCGGTCTCGAGCGGAGCATCACGCGGGGATGCGCTTCCTTCCTTTGCTCTCTGATACTTGCGGAGAAAGACCGGCGAATCTAGCAAGCCGCACTGCTATTCTTTCAGGATTTGATATCCCTCCGCGGCTCTGCCGGTTACCGCAGTACTCCTTTAGCCGCACCACTCCGCCAGTGGAAGAAGCGCCGCCTATAAGCATATAAGCGAACGCAAAGGGGCAATCACTCCCGCCCCCAATGAGTGCAGTTGGCCAATCATAATCCGGAGCGTCTCATCGGTGATGGAATCGCTAACCAATTGGTTTAATCACAGTCTTCAAGCGGGCCAATAGAAAGCTCATTCATGCCACTCCTGCTTTACTGCAGAATACCAAGGCTTGCAGCCAGCAGCGTCGCGAGTCTCTAGGCTGAAAATGTATATAAATGGACGCACAAGGTTAGATTCTAGCTGTCGTGATTGTGTTTGTTCATCATGCAATGTATTTACCTTACATAAAATAGTGGAATTGTGGGCATTATAGCTTGTGATAAGCATCCTTGGATGTCTCATTAGTCATGTTGGTCTTGTCATGAGCATGGTGTGCACCTCCATATGCCACTTCAGCAGTTTTAGCTGATGTGGAGGGACTCTTGCTCTGTGCTGCAGGTAAAATTACTGACATGGGCGTATCTCAGTTGAAGTAAACTACAGAATCCAACCTGACTTGTTTCAGCATAATGATAGGGGTCTCTGGAGCTGTTACTCTACTTGACATTTATGAGGACAGTTGTAAAAAAATGATATAGTGTTGACCAGTGGGATAGACAACTGCAGCGAGCATCAACACACTGAGACAGGAATGTAGTTGAACAAATCAGACTACATTCTTTAAACACTGGACAGGCAGAAAGAGAGAGGGGCAGGAATGATAGAAAAGATACAGAGAGGAAATTGGGTAGTGTGACAGGTTGTGTATTTTTCGGTAACAATGCTGAATGGGTGCAAAGACAGAAAGTGTGAAAGAGAAACAGACAGAGGACACGCAGTAGTGAGTTGCCATTGCAGGCCTTCGGTCACGTTTTTACCTCTGTGCTTTTTTTTGCTGAATATACGATGCAGCAGTGAGACCAAAAACGCTCTCAGAGTTGCATACGCACATTAACACACACATTCATGCATGTAGGGCCATGCCTGATTTGCAAGGGAAAGCTGAGAGTCACACTTGCTGTCCCTGCTGCAGATTGTTGCCATGCCTCACTGCCTTCCTTGCTGCAGGCCCAGACGATGACCATCCAGCACCATGAAACCCCAAAGCATCAGAACGGGGTTAGCTCAGGGTTGGAGGACAGTCAGCTACAACCATCTTAAAAAATGCTGCTACAGTGCAGTTAGGTCTTATTATTTTTCCGAAATACTGCAGATGATTAACAAATATTCCTAATTCAATTCAGCAATGAGTAATCAGGTTGTTGTTTATGCTTTGTAACATAGTTGAATGACCACATGGGTGGGGTAAAGTTTCAAATTTTCTCTTACCAGTGTGGCAAATCCCACCCATACAGCACTCACAGAGTGTGAAAGCAAATGTTGACTCTATTGCCCTTCATTACTATGATACCGATGTCCACTTTAAAAAGAACAATTTGCAGAGCTGATATGAATGCCAGGTTATTGCATGCTGCTACAAATTTCAGCTGCTAATACCATGCAAAACAAAATGAATACACACACATAATTTACAGTACGTGTCAAAAGATAGACTCTTTTATTTATAGTCGTTGTGGTTATTTTCAAGAGGAATGAAAGTATCGTATACAACTGACGCATTACAAATCGGTTGGCTTCCTAAAGTCAAAGCACTTTGGCAGTACAATAATGTAATGGTTTTATGGGAACTTTATTTCCAAAATCATTATAAGGTTCGAACAATACAAAATAGTTAATTTGTTTTAATTTACATGCACCAACCCCCCACATTCGGGGATGGGTATCAGGGCTAAATTAAGCTATAAGTGATAACCAAACACCAGTGAAATTCAATAGCCTTTCAATAGAAAACGTTTTGTGAAATTCATAATGTTTGGGTTTTGTTGTGACTGTAGATATCTTGGTTTAATTGGATGGATGGAGTATATATTGTAGGGCAATTTAATTGTCAACGGTTTCTATTATTTTGCCCACCTTAATGTCTACTGTATTCCTGTAACTGTCAACTCATTTCATTAATGCATATTGAATTATATAACTTTACAAAATACTTGCATCATAGAGATGTTGAGATATTAATACCATACAGGATAATGTAAGGATTAACAGATAGAATTGGATCCTTAAAGCCTACGGTGCTGATGAGGGTGACTTTGTCAACATGCTGCTACTAATAAAGTTTTTTTCAATCTCATTTCATCCAAAATGGCTGCCAGTAGTATCCTTTCTTAACCTCTGTTATACCTTCCTGTTTCTCACTCCGTCCTGCCCGCCACCACCACACCACACACCTCCCTGCCTTGCAGTACAAGAAAGGAGGGGAGGGAAAACTCCCCCAATTCTCGGTCTCCACAGCAACAGCAGTCAGATGACCTTGTCTCCGACTGGTTCTGCTGAGTCAGAAATTGAGGGATGGGTGAGGGGGATCCAGACAAGAAAGAATCAGGGAACGAAAGAAAGAAGAGAGCGAGGCAGATGGCACAGAGAGAAAGTATTAATTGCTATTCTAATAGATTCCAGCTCTGTGGATGCTTGTAGACATGATGCTGTGTCTTGATGAGAAACCCATACAGGACTCAGCCAAGAGAGATACAGGGCCCTCTGCATGTGTGATAGTGTGAGTAGTCAGTGATTCTTTTGGAAAGTATGATGTTATAGTGTACTGTTTGAGTCAGAGCTGCTGCTGAATATCATATGTCACAAGGATTTAGTGTCATGGACACGTGTGTGGTTTAGGAAAATATGTGTGGGCAAGTCTAGAATAGAGTCTGTATATGTGTGAGTGCATCCATATATATAGATGTATATACATACTCTACATAGACAAAAGTATTTGGACGATCATTATATTCATATGTGATTGTCAAGCAACTCTTTCTAAAACCACAGGCATGAATATGCTGTTATAGCTCATAGTTGCGATCACTTTACACTGTAAAGATTCTTTTTTTATTGGACCTTAGAGACCTAATCCATGAGAAACAGCCCCAGACCAAAATACATAAAAGCATGTAAACAGTCCATATACTTTGGACTACAGTCAAAATTAGGGTTTGAATGGGGGTGTACAGAGTCATCTGTATTTGTCTGTGTGTGTGTGTGTGTGTGTGTGTGTGTGTGTGTGTGTGTGTGTGTGTGTGTGTGTGTGTGTGTGTGTGTGTGTGTGTGTGTGTGTGTGTGTGAAGGTGATCCTAGCTAATCCGGTTTTATAAATGTCTGACATAATCTGTGTTCTACTCACAGTTTCCAGAAGGGAGGAAAAGAGGCAGAGAGAAGAGGGAAAGGGAGGGGAGGTGGGAGAGAGAAAGAGCGACGTGAACACAAAGATGAGAGGGGTGAGATCTCAGGGGATAGATGATGGAAAGGCAGATGGGGTTAAGGTAGATGACAGAAATGAGGCATGCAGAGGGGGAGGGAAGAAAGGGGATGAAGAGGACAAGCCATGAAGACAAAAATGAAGGAGGAAAGAGCCAGGTGGGTGGTGGAAAATTCCTCTGGGATTTAGCGTGGAAAGCATGACACATGGCGAAGGTTCAGTTATCATGTAATGGCAGATGTGGGGTGAAGGCCGAGAGAGGACAGATGGAGGGTAGAGTCTGTATTCAGATAAGGATTGCCAAAGAAGCAGAATGTCTCCTTGTGAAGGAATGTAGGTTTGTCTGAAATCAAAACCATGTGAGTGTGCAGAGGGAGGAAAAGTACAGGCAACTAGATAATTGGCAACTAGAAAGAAAGAAAGAGGAAAAAAAGATTTATATATAGCAGTTCTATCAATATACTTGGAGAAAGAACTGACAATTCAGAAACAAAAGGGAACAAAACAAGTGGAACAACACATGAAACGGTACTGAGCTCTTTCAAAATCTGCCTCCTCTTTCAGATTATTATTTGGTTTTCACCATTACATTTAGTAGTTTAACTATATTTCACGTTAACATGTTTTTACACTATAGTATACTCCATACACAATTCGAATTTCACTTGTAATAGCAGGAAAAGCACAGGTGTTACCAATAACGGTGAACCATGTCAGCAAGCCAGCACGCACAACACAAGGGCCCTGGACCTGGGACACTTAATAAAGCCTTTAATCATGTTATTAATTACACCTGTGCTTTCCTTGCTGTGACAAAATACTACCAGTTCTTTCTCAGGACACACTCACACACCTGAGTGCACACATACTGTATATATATACATATATATACATACATACATACATACATACATACATACATACATACATACATACATACATACATACATACATACATACATACATACATACATACATACATACATACATACATACATACATACATACATACATATACATATATACATATACATATATACATATACATACATATATATGTATATATATATATATATACACATACATACATATACATATACATATATACATACATACATATATTTACATATACATACATATATATATATATGTGTATATATATATATACACATACATACATATACATATAAATACATACATATATATATACATATATATATCTATATATATATAGATATATATAACCCAAATGCACAAATGACTGCAATTATTGTACATTATTTTCAGTCACCTCTCTCTTTCAATCCATGGTATGGTCTACTCCTGGTTCTATTTAAGCATTTCCAATCCTCCCTCCGCTCCTCCCTCCGTCCTCCTCCTTCTCCTCCTCCTCCTCCTCCTCCTCCTCCTCCTCCTCCTCCTCCTACTCCTCCTCCTCCTCCTCTTGTAGCTGTCCTTTCAGCACCACCGTCACTGCAGCAAAACCCTGCTCCACTCTATCTATAACACTATGTTTTCTTTTCTTTTTTTTTTTTTTGTTACTACTCCACCTACGTCTTAGCTACATAATACCACGTACAAGCCAGTCTGAGTAATCTCAGCAAACAGAATTGGGAACACCATGTTTCTAATGTGAAGCGTCTGCATTTTCTGATTTAAGTGGATATGATTATTGTAATATTCAATGCTTTTAGGTGGTTTACTCGGACAATCATCAGCTGCAAATGTGTTGTACTCAAGTCAGTGGTTTCAATGTAGCATCGTTTTTGATATAGATCGGAGTAATGATTGAAAGATTTATGAGGAAAACCAAAAGGCATTTAATGAAGTCTCTTAGTCTGCAAGGCCATTAGAAAGCAAACATGCACCCACTTGTTTTCCATTTCATGTAACTGCCTTTTGGGGGGACTTTATTCTCAGTATGCACTTAAAGCACATTTAAACTTCCATTAAGACTCCATAAACGCTAATATTCCGCCATTAAAACTTGAAATGGTACAAGTAATCTTTCCGAGTCGTACACATTCTTGACACCAGACGGCTATTCAAGGTTCATATTTTAACATTTGACTCCAAAATGGAAAAGTCAAAGTAGACTTTTTATATAATTAAAGGTTGTCTGTCTTTTTTTAACTGTAAAACTATATTCATTCAACTTCATATCTGCACTTGATTATGGAGATATTCAGTGCTGTCACACTGCCCCATCATTACTTCAACAGCAAAAAGAAAACGTTTATCATAGTGCATTACGCTTTATCACTGATGACAAATGTCCTACTCATCCACGCTCTCTGTACCACAACGCTGGATGGACTAAATCAACAAAGCTCTACTTGGAGGAAGTACTTGGATATTTTAGGATATACGCCTATTCACTTTCTTGCTGAATTAGATGAGAAGATTGATACTATCATTAACCAACAGCCTGTTAGCTTAGCTTAGCATAGTTTAACGTAAAGATTTAAAACAGGAGGCCTGGCTCTGTCCAAAGTTAACATGTGATATCTCATTTGTTTAGTCCATAAACAAAAGGTAAGTATAAAAACGATGTGACCTCCTGGTTATGACAAGACCCCAGGAAGTGTTAATAAATGAGCTTGAGGTGTTGTTACTTTTGGACAGAGCAAGGCTAGTTGTTTCCCCCTGTTTCCAGTCTTTGTGCTAAGCTAAGCTAACAGGCTGTAGCTTCATATTTTCATTACAGATGTGAGAGCGGTTGTATCTGCTCAACTAACTATAAGAAAAGGAATTAGCGTTTTTCCCAAAATTTGTAACTACTGACATTAGACTAAGCAAAATACTGAAGCTACTCCAGTGACACATTAACATGAATTGAAGACAAAACAGATAGATCCGCTAAAACTCAAGGTTGAATTTAATTTATTTAATTTTATTATACTATATTCATCCCGGAAGGGGAAATTTGTCTCTGCATTTGACCCGGGGAGCAGTTAGGGATTCTTGCTCAGGGACACTTTGTCTCAGGACACGTAGCAGCCAAGAATCGAACTGCCAACCTTGCTGTTGCCGGACGACCCTCTCTTCCCAGTGAGCCACGGTCGCCTAATCTATTCATCAGTGGTACCTTTAGTAGTCATTTCTATTCAATTCAGTTCAATTTTATTTGTATAACCCAATATCACAAATCACAAATTAGAGGTACTTTGATTTCTGTGGTTTTTATATAACAAATATTGTTCATAATTAAATACAATTCTTAGAGTACTTGCCAACAAAGCAGTCATTTGTATCTAATGCCTAGATGTCAAATTGCTTTATAAATGAGATCACTGGGATGAGAGAAATGGCTTTTGAGTACTATGATTATTCAGCAGATTAGCTTTTCACCTAAAATGGGGGACTGATGGACTCTGTAAGTGGTGCACTCCATTTGTAAGATTTTTTTTCAGAATTGTACTCTTTCCATTCGAGAGAACATTCTGCTAAATGTGCCCGCTGCGGTAGCCATTTTGCTGACTGTCTTTCCGTCCGAGCTGCTTTGAAGAGGTTTGCTTTGTGTTTTTCAGGTCTGCTGAGCTCGTAGTGTGTCACGCTCACTTATCGTGAAGGAAAAGGTTTGCTTGGTTCTGACGGCGCTGGCTGTCTGTAAGCATGGGTCAAGTGTTGTTTTTGCACAGCCCGTATACTTTGGCATGTTTGCAGGCAAGCATCTTTTGTCACTGTGATAAGTGACCTGTCAAGCAGAGTACAGCAAGCAGCCCCAACCTGATTTAAGAGACAGGAAAGTGTATGAATGTGAGTTTTTCAGATATTTTGTCAGCATCTTTTGTGCGAGTGTGTCTTTAGAGTCCCAGCTGCATGTACATGTGAGCTGATATGTGTGTAGCAAGTACAGTAAGCTGCCTCAGGAGTGATGGGAATGACGAGGGTGGTAGCAGAGCTGGAGTCGAGCCATGTGCTCTGCGGGGGTACTGGCCCTTTAATACCCGTCAGCCAATGAAGCAGGGGATGCTGGGAGAAGGGCGTCCTTGGGAACGACCTTGCAGGGGGGCCGAGGGATGGCGAAAGGGTAGAGAGGGAAGAGCACACAGAAGAGGCAGAGAAAGGAGAGCAAAGGGGGGTTGGTACAGAGGGTGCAGGGAAGATGGATGAAGCAGGGGGTGGGAGAAAATTCTCAGCAAGGAAGATGTAAAATGTTTTCATCTCTACCACAAGGGTACATTTAGTACTACATGAAACAGACTCTTGATTCAATAAATAGAGAGATATTTATAAGCAGACAGATGCATGAGAGATAGATAGTTGAGGACACTAAGAGGATTTAAAGTTCAGCTGCGTATTTCTGCCTTATTCCACCTCTGTCTCTTTCTTTCTCTCTCCCTCTGTGACGGACATGCAGACGTCATCCTGTCCGGATTAAATTGACAGCATGCGACACTCTCACTTTGCATATGAATTTCTCTGAAAGGAACGAAAGAGAGGAGTAAGAATAGGGTCCAGATTTGCGGTTGGTGATAACGTGGGCACAAACATATTGGTTGAGGTTCGGGAGTGAGAGGATGAAGGAGTCTGAGATTTATTGTGACTGTATTGCTGAGAGTTAGATGAGAAAATCAATACCACTTGATTATTCTCTAAAAACAGATTCTGCATTCACATGTAGAATCTATGGGCAGTGAGACAAGACGTTGGCATATGACGCGCTCTGGTTTCCGAGATTGCTACTTGATAACTTTTGGCATGAAAGCGGATAAGTGAATTTCCAAAATGTTTGTATATTTTTTCCAAATAAATCGAGACAGAACATTTTAAACTAGAGCGAGATATGAGAGATTATGCTTCTCTACCCTTTCATTCCGAAATTCAACAGCATTTGATTATAACCTAGATAATCTCAGCCAGAGCCTAATGATGCGTTCACTTGCAGAGGCCTCCTCCATATGTGGCGTCAGCAGCAGGCGCAGCAGTGCTGTGACCCCACCAGATGTGTTGCAGTGCGTGTGGCCCCATTCTGTTCAAGATGATAGAGTGAGGGTATAAGGCTTCATCCACATTAATACATTTTCGTTTAAGACCCGGGATTTTGAAACAAAAATGATTTCCGTTCAGCATCATACTGTCCATACTAGCAAGCTTGAAAACGAATATCACATGACTGTTCACGTACACTGCATGGGCATGCGGGTACCGGTGTAAACAGTAAGCATATTGGTTGCTTGGTAGTTGGTCTTTAATAATGAAAGGTAGTGCTTGACACTTAAGATCTTGATACTTAAGATCTTCCTCTATATACTTTCAAATTTCGTGGAAAGTTTTATTTTTCAAATTTAGTTACAAGGCTGCAGGTCTTGCTCTAACTCTCTCTCACACAAACACATCAAATTTACTTTATAATGAACACTTACTAATCAAAGTTTACTAGATTATAGGTCAATAAATTTGGTCGCCACACGTCTCTCACTCTTTTCCTCTCGGTTTCGTTGTCTGTTCGTAGCTCTGCCAGGTGGCTGAAATCCCTGTCGTACTAAAGAGCATTTATGCTTTTGTTCCTTTACAGTTTCAGTGTGGACTTCACAATAGTTGTACCGAAAAAAATAAGCATTAATAAAAAAAGTAAAGTCCTCCATTTTGTGTCCATCAAAGCCGCAAACCGTGACTTGAAACGTCCGCTCCGTAGGGCTGATGACGCCGCTGGACACGATGCTTGCTAATTGCTCCAATAACAGCTGCTAGTAGTATAGACAACAAGGTAATCAGTTATCCATGTTAAAATTAACCACTGGGAGTCGATTTGTCATCTTCTGGGAAAGGGTCACGTGATAAGGGCGTGACGAATCAGGGAAGGTAGTAGTAAGTTTCCAAATTTATGCGGTTTGGCCTGTCCACACTAGGAGGTAACCCCGTTACCTCGGGAGCGCTTTTTAAACATATCCATTTTCGGTGCTCTAAAACTCTGGCCTAGAGTGGACGCTCAGTGTAAACGTAGCAAAAGATATGCGTTTTAAAATGGAAGCATAGTAGTGTGGACATGTTTGTGTGTGTCTGCCTGTGTGTACCAAAGAAATGAAGACTCTAGTGTGTCTTAGTATGTTTCCGCCTGTGTGCGTCGGCATATTTATGCATGCATTCTCTAGCCTAGTAGTGTGTGTGTGTGTGTGTGTGTGTGTGTGTGTCACTGGAGGGCTGCTGTGCCCAATGAGTCAGTGTGATGGAGTGTTAGCCCGACACTATGCTAGCTAGGCAACCTCAGCAATGTTTTCATTATTGCTGCACCCAGTCACATCAGACATGGGACTGGGTGGAGCTTTATCGCACCGTCACGCTCTATAGGACCGCTGTGACACACACACACACACACACACACACACACATACCAAAAGGTGAAGATTGCAGTAAAAGAAATATGCATCTGCTCCGCTTGCATATTTTAGTATTTCATTTTGTGAGTGTATGTCAGCTGTGTGTGTGTCTTCTGTGCCCCTGGCTTGTCCGCGGGATGTGTATTCGTGCCCTTATCCTGAGCTCTGTTCCGACAGAAAGAGGCTGCTTTGAGCTCGTTACTGTAAGACTCTCGCAGACATTGTTCCCCCAGTGGGAGTGTGGAGTGTGTGTGTAAGAAACTGCGTAACTGGCTCTCCACTGGCCACTGCTATATCTTCTGTGTGCTCACACGTACTGTTACAGGTATAGGAGCCCTAATGTAAGCCGATGGCCTGTGCGAGTCGTGTCATGTGTTTGACAGGTACTGTACATATGACATCGATCGTGACTGAAGCTCTCGTGATTCAACATCTACAGAAGGTGTGGTATTGAATATTAAAGGGAGCGCTAGCTGTCAGGGTCACCCCCCCGTCAAGTGACCCTGGAGACTGGAGCAGGTCGCCCTGGCAACCACCGGCCTTACTCCCTCCCATCCCCCACTCCCATCCCATCCCATCCCATCCCCCACTCCCATCCCACTCCTCGTCACATTACTCATCTGTCACACATGCTGCGCACACACATCCACACAAGATGTTCAGAGCACAGGGGCCGGTGTAAGATACCGGGTTCTGTGTAACGGGCGGGTAAACTCGTTAAACCCTCAATGACTCCACCTGCTCGCTAAGAAGAGGGAAAGGAAAGGGAGGAAGTAAAGGTGATGGTCTATGCAATCCGCATCGAATATTTATGTGCAACTTTCTTCCATCATCACGAGAACAAACTACGTATCTCTCCCAGATGCAGAGACGCAGGTCCATTAATTTCCTCAAGGCTGGACTACTGCAATGTATAAGTATGCCTTTGGATCCCTGCCAGGAGCCTCCAGCCTGCTGCTCCGATACTAATGAGAGAGTGGTTACACCACCAATTTCCTTCTCCTCCTCCTAACTTTACTGCTTAGTTGGCATTATATATACTACTTATTTGTATTGGTTGATTATCTAACCTCTATTCAAATGTCCTTTTGACTAATTGCACCTCATTGATTGAGAACTGTATTTAGACATGAAGCTTTACTGAATCCCCACCTCTGAAATGAACTTCCTCACATGAATAGCAGTAGCTATTTATGACAGGCTTAAAGACTATTTGTTTAGGAGGGCATGTATTTATGCTGTAGGCTGTTATTATTTAAATGACTGCCCTTGCAATGCATACTCTAATTTCTGTATTTATTGTGCCGACCACTTTGCTCTTAAACTGAAGCACTTTGACATTTTCTTTTGACTCAAAAGTCGCCTATACTATGATAATAATTATACAAAAATATAAAAAATAACAACACATTGGTTATAATAATTATATATTGATTGAAATAATAACAATAGTAATAATTATCTGTCGAGTCACTTGCTATAGGCAGGAGAAATGTCAACTGGGTAGAAATGCTATACAAGCCACAAGTCCTTCTCTCGTGTATGTTCCCCCATCTTGTGTCCTCTACATCTTGTGTCGCTCCGACCTCACCTCTCTCCCACACTTAGCTTCTCTCTCTTCCTTTCCCCTCTTCCTCTCTTGCGAGCGGACTCAATGGTGAGTCTAATTTTAGCTGGAACATGTCAGTTCCACTAGACTTTTTACTGCCCTACATATTTGCGCCTTACATATGCATTTTCCCTACAAACATCTTGAGTGGATGTGTGTGTGTGTGTGTGTGTGTGTGTGTGTGTGTGTGTGTGTGTGTGTGTGTGTGTGTGCGCGCGTGTGTGTGCAGCACGTGTGAACAGATGAGTAATGTGACTGGGGTGACCCTAACGGCTGATTGGCTAATTCCCTGTCTCTGAGCCGTCCCATGATGCTTACAGGAAGGAAGGAAGGCTCCCAAGGTTATGCATGCCAACACATGGGGTAAAATGCAGCTCACAACAACTGCAGACACACACACACACACATACACACACACACACACACACACACACACAGATAAGTGAAGCAAAAACTCATCCTTGGCCAAGCCCAGGGGAATGTCACATTTCCATTTAAACTGCAACAGACATGTCATAGCAGGAAATCACAGGTTATTCACATCCTTCGAGGAGCAAGGTGAGAGAGGGCAATGGGACTAAACAGAGACTCCTGGAAGCAAACCTGTTGAAAAAGCCTGCTATCTTTTTCGTATTTGTTTTGTGTTGAACAGAAATAGTAAACACACCAATAAACACTAATTGACGGAAAATAAATCACCAAAGAATAGTCATTTCTCAAGACTTTTTTTTATTTTGATGTTTAAAGCCTCTCAAGGATTCACTGTCTTTTTGTATTTTATTTCATTGTGATTGACAAACACTGAACATCTTTTGGTTTCGTACTCTTGGTTGCACGTAATCTTGTACTTTGAGGAAATTCCACACCATTTTCTGAGATTTCAAAGCCTGAACGAAATCTAAGGAATTAATTGATTTTGAAAGTAATCGGTATTTGCAGCTCTAAACAAGCTGTAGAAAAAATTATGCCAATTCATTTTTTTACTGGAAATAGCAGTTTGCCAAATCAACACGAGCCATCCCCACCATAAGTGAGCAACTTTCATCCCCCGATTAAGACCATAAGACACAACTGAAAAGTTCAGCAAATAATCTATTATGTGGACCTTCATTTTGCATTCTTATTATTTTGTGGTTCAATGTTACAAACCTCATATTTTCAAGAATGGATCTATGCATGCAGACCATATTGAGCGCCTCACAACCATTACTTCAGCAGATAACTCACAGTCCAGCTGTTGAACTGATACGGATGTATTCACGTTATTCCGCCTAAGGGCAAAAGGCAGGGGCAGAGGACAGTTGGGATTAAACTCGGCCATATTACATGCTTTTGACTGATGTCAAGAGGTTAAACTCAATCTGCCTGACAATAGAGATGAGGAACAGACATGACGTCATCTGACTGGGTAAATTTCATTGATCATTTCAAACATGGGTGTGCTGTTTCTCTGAATGTGTGTAGCTGCAAGCTTGATCAAAAATAAGTCAACATCTGGACACACCCTGGCATGCTAACAGGCAGAGGCGGGCATGCGCCCACAAGCACGCACGCACGCGCGGGCGCACGCACACACACACTCACACACCTCATTAACTTGAGTAGCTCCAACCCACCAATAAGTCATGATTCCTGCCATGTTAGCTTGCGCAGGCTAAGACGTTGGGCTACTAAATTAAGTCTTTTTTACTCAGGCCGTTCATCAATTTGAATGCATTGGTGCGTCTGTGTCAAAGTGGGTTTGCATTTGAGACGGCAAAGGTTGCACGTGTGCCAAGAAATGTGATTTTGGATTGAATGAAACGATGGCTGACGAAGGGGAGAGAGTTTGGATGAGTACCCAAGAGGCACTCAGTTGTTCAAAATGTTGTGTCAGCACTGGGCAATGAAACATCTGGCTCTGTGGTGGTGTGTTAACTTTGACACAACCAAGCATAGAGTAACTCAGGCCGATTAGGAAGTCTGTCTCTCTTAGTGCAGCTTTTTATGGTCATTGTATATAAATGAACAGCCCTTATTTATCCGTGATTAACATATGGTGTATATGCTGATTTTGGTCCCGATTCAAGTGGCTTTTCTTTTGATTATTTAGCGACATACGACTGACAAATTTGAGGATGAATAAATGTGTGCAGAAATGCAGCGTCCATACACAGAGTGAGGGATCATGAATGGTTACATGAGTATGAAAATCAATGAACAAATCATACTGTATAATATAGCGTTCACAGTAACCAGATCTCAACCCAATTGAACATGAATAAGAGATTTTAGACCACAGTCTTAGTCAACAGCACCCTCCCCAACTGTCATCAAAACCCCAAGGAAAAATATTTTGGAAGAATGGTGTTATCCCTCCAATAGAGATCCACAGATGTGGAGAAGATGTGCCAAAGAGCCTCAAAGATGCAGCCCATGCAGCAACATCTCAAAGTCAATAGCAATACTGTATAAATCTAGAGATGTATTAACTTACAAAGCCTTGCATATCACTTATTGCCCCTTTTCACTTCCTTACGTATTGTATTGTGTGGAGATGAGGGGGTCAAAGTATAACATTTATAAATTCAACAGTCTTGTTACAAAAACAAACAACAATTAAAATACTTTTTTTTAAAAATAATACTGGTTACTATATGATCACACAAATCCATTGTTTGTAAAATCTCCTGTTATGAAATGTAATGATTTGGTATATTATAAAATAATGCAAACAATGTTCATAGCTAAAGTCCCTACCAGACTGTGTACACAAGATTTTTTTAAATACACAAGAGTAAATATGATTTGAGAGATATTTGTAAGTTTACCATACAAAAAGATAAAAAAGGGATTAAAAGCAGATGTATTTCTATTGTTGGGGTTTAATTAATGGAACAATGCTAACATAAATGTAAGTATGTGTAACTCATTGTTGGTTTTCAAAAAGATTGTTTATAAGAGGGTTACAAGTGTGAATTAAATATATTTTAACTTTTTCTTTTCTTGAGGGTAGCTTAATTGATAAGAATGTAGGATTGACATATATAAGCATTATGCATCTGACTATGCCTTTCCAGTCATATTGTATACTAGATTGTATGTGGGCTACCTTTATCGTATGTGATGGCTGAATAAAAAACTACTAGTACTACTACTACTACTACTGCTACGACTACTACCACTACTATTACTACTACTAGGATGAATTACCATCCAAGAATATGAAAATCTAAAGGGGATTTTTATGACCACATCATTGGCCATCTCATCCTGCTGATTGAAGCATATTTCTCCTCTGCTGCAACATGCTGTAAATTACTTTACTTCATGACGTCTAACGGTCTCAAAACTCTGTATCCTTCCTCTTTACCTCGTCCTGTCCAGGTGGAGCACCTGCCTGGCAACAAATATGGACCTCCACATCTGTGCACACAATCCCAGTGCATGCATCTGCAGTGCCGGCCTTCATGGCTGTGATTGGAGGAGAGAGAAGACACTACACTGTTTGAATGGACAAGAGCTGAAACCAAACGCAAGGGACTCTCATGATGCTGGGTTCACTGAAAATGTATATTGTTTGTTCAAACCAGCATTAGAATTAAAAAATAAAGAGAAAATGAAAAGAGATTAAAAACGGGAACAAAAACAGAAAAACGGGAAAACGGCGAGGTGTTTCAAGAAAGTACTGTACAGGACGATCAGCAGAGGAGCGAGGTCGAAGAA
Organism: Pholis gunnellus; assembly: GCF_910591455.1. Lineage (NCBI taxonomy): Eukaryota > Metazoa > Chordata > Actinopteri > Perciformes > Pholidae > Pholis > Pholis gunnellus. The sequence continues at coordinate 18,548,716 of NC_136534.1, read as the reverse complement.
TGTGTAATGTAACCGCCACCTCTCCGTCTGTCACGCGATCCTCTCACACACTTCAACACAGAAAGATGTTGTCTTGCACAAGTCAACAGCCCGCTGCCGATAGTAACTGAGCAAGTATGATAACAACATAATCTGTGGGTTGGCTGTGAGCTCATCAAGGACGACATTTAAAAGGCATGTTGATGCAACCTGAGTTGATAGCAATGAACAATAGACAGAAGTTCAAACCAACTAGCGTCACCACTGCAAATGTCACACAAACACCTGGTTGCAGCCATGCAAACACACACATTCTCAGTAGGCAACACCGTGCTTAACACTGAACTATTTGCAACATATTTATTTCTCAGTATTGAGACCTGGATTAAAAAGGTATTTCAGCATTCACATTAGATTAAAACAATTGTATTGGCTCACTTGAACTTTTTAGATAAGTTGACTGATTTTCTTTGCTCAATATTACAGAGACATTAGATGATTACATCTTATGAAATTAAGTGTTGACATTGTTACTAGCTAACCTGTGCTAGTCTGAGAATGATCATTTCATGACAGCAATGAAAACGCAGTAATCATTTTTTCCTCGACAAAAATATTAAAATTTGGTTTAAAACTCTCACGATATAATAATCAAGCAGTATATAAAATTGTTAGTTGCTTAACTATGTAGAGAAATACCAAACTTGTTACATTCATTATATGTCATTGCTGGTCCTGCCTCAGGCATGCAGAGAGCAAAGTGCTGTAATATTGAATAATATCTGCTGGATGACACCGTTTCTGTCAGTCATAGTTTGTAATTGTGTTATTTTTAAATGTCAAGTTTTGCTGTTACGCAACATATGCAAATATGCAACAAGCACTGCAATATCATCACAATCTTGTCAAGTTTTCACAGGCCAAGTTTATTTTTTTTACATTTCTGGTCTCATAACGTAACATGTAACTAATCAATGACCCAATGAGTAACACCGGGAAACGGGTAACATTTGAAGCCCTCTGAGCTGAGCCAGGCCTCTACCAGCTGTCCGTTGGCCTTGTCTGCCCTCCACCATCATCTCCTCTTTAATCCCCAAAGCCTCTCTCTCTCTCTCTCTCTCTCTTCCTCCTTCACAGCCTGTTCCCCTTATCTACTCCACCTGCTCTATCAGTTTCTCTCCAGACCCGCATGCCTTCCCTATTGCGAGGGCGTCTCGACAGTGTCACTCACCATGGTGCCAGTGTTCGTGCCTCCCTCGTGCTCTTGCTCTCCTCTCGCACTGTTTGTCCTTCTGGCCTGGTGTTTACAGAAGAGATGATGGCAGAAGGAATGTCAAAAACAAAGTGAGGGGTGAAGAGAAATTAAGTTGAGAATAGGTGAGGAAGTTGTAAAGAGGGGGAAAGAATCAAATTAAATATATAAAATACAGTATACACAATCATGGATAACTCATTTAGAATCTTCTTTTTTTTTACTAACTTTTTTCAAATTGCTGTTAAATTCTAACTATGCTTTAATCTGCATTTCTTTCCAGCTCTTAAAATAGATGTTCAAGGTCATTGGCGGTGTCCTTAGCCTTGTCAGGCTAAAACAGGCCTGTATTTATAAATGTGTGGGTGTCTCTACTTACCAACCAAGCCAACAGCATGCAGCCAAACATGCTCATCATTGTCATACACATGATGAGTTTGTCAGAGTTTGTCCACCAGGTTGCTGTTGGCTCAAAGAGCACTCGGGTTCATTGAGGATGCTTCTTTGCGTTTCTTTGTGTGCCTTCAACACGCGTGGCCACACATTTGTTCTACTGACTGTCAAGGTCACCTGGTAAATCCCTCCTCACTTACTTTGCTTGGAGTCAAATCAGCCGTTTCCTCCATCCCCCATCTTTTCTGTCGACGCCGATTCCCTCAATCCCTCTCTTCTGCCTCTATTTTTAACCAGCTTAGCAGCATTGAAAGCATGAGAGGTTTATTCTCTACCTTCTCCCTCACTCATTACCTGGCTGCCGATTCACAAAGTCTGTTAATCCTATAACACTGCTACTGCACACATCGCTGCTGGTTTACAGAAAAGTAACACAGCGAAGGGAACAGTTTCCCTTCAATAGTTTGCCATTTTCTGTTCAACTCAACTCTATTTGATCCTCAAACATACTGTGAAGTCACTTATTGAATCTCAATGTCTCCTCTATCTTTACGGAAGAGTACTGAGAGTATATTCCCACCATACCAATGTAACATTCTTTCGATCAATACAAACCGAGCCATTAGAGAGAGCTACAACTCCTGCTCGATTCCCGGATCATATCTATTGATCCAGATGCTTATAAAGTCACGTTAATGTACATTGCAAAGTCCTTATAGTGTACTTCCGCACAATTAAAATAAAACAAATAAATTAATAAATGTGTTCTTAAAAGGCATCTAGAACTGTAAGAGGAAGAGTGAAATTCAGAGTTTCCATATTTGTTAGAGTTTTCAATGCTTCCGCAGAGTGAGCCGACCTTGGAGTTAGGTCTTGAATGGCCGTCGGTTGCAAAGTACATTATGTCAGGAGTAAACCCCTGACACAGGTAGATGGGGATTCTAAGAAGAACTGACTGTGTGATCAGAATACAGGCAGAGAGCAGATTGCAGAGTCATGGTGGGCTGCTAGTCAGGCCTCACCTTTATCTGCAGTACGAGAGGCTGGTCTGCACCAGGACTGGCTCAAGACACTGTTGCACCCAATTAATATGGATAACCTGCAGGACACAAATGGTTTAAACATGTGAATCAGTGGTGCAGGAGGTTGATGTATTTAATCCTCATGTTCCGCATCTACAAGACTCCACATTTTGGCTCCGTTGGTGCAGTCTCAGTGCTGGAAATGAATCACGCTGATCTAAAAATAGTCCTCTTCTCATGCCAGCAGACTTTTTCATGGACTGTGAGTACGGGATTGGAGGAAATGCAGCTTAAGATAGAAATAGATGAGTCAGACATGAGGGGAGGAAGCAGAGAACAAGCGCTTGCCTTTGCATCAGGTGTGCGACAGTAAAGCCTCTTGCAGTTCCAGCCTTTCATTTCTAGAGCCCTCACATGGACACTTGGAGGTACTGCAGCTGCAGTCTATAACTGCCATTTTGTGCTCGTACTTTCCCTTACAATTTATTGATAAATGTAGTGAAGTGCGTATAGCTAAAGCACTCCTATTTCCTCAGAATATTCTATATCAGACGTTACAGTGTGCTATTCATGGGTCTGACTCTCTGCTGTGCTAAACCCTCCTGTACTTTCAGTCCATACTGCATCCACATGGTGAAATGGAGGAATTACAACTGACGTGAAAACATATCTGCAGCTGCAAATAATTAATTAAATGAATAACTGTCGTTAGATAATGTAACCAGGATCACAATTTAAATGTTTATTGAATCAACAACTGTCAAGATTAATTTACAAATTCTTAAAATTGAGGAGCAAAACACATTAAAATCAACATAATTCAGTAAAAGAAAAAAATAGATCAAGTTTCTCAAAAGGCTATTTGATCAAATAAACTGGTTGGCACGGCACCAACACGCATAGAGACACCTTTTGGTTTATGATGGAGTAGAAGAAATTCACACTAAATATTACTGACCCGTTTAACCCGTGGCCCTGATAATGGACGGGCATATCAGTATACTAGCAGGCTCTGTGTCAGCCCCCGTTTGAACCCCCTAAAGAACTATTTAATCCTCCACTAGAGAGATGAATTGCAACAGATTTCATGGACATAATCCAGATTTACCCTAATCCTTCAGAGCATGCTGGTAGATAATGTGAAAAATAAAAAAAAGGCACAAAAGTTTTCAAGTAACAGATATCCCCAAAATATATACAGCACTGTTGCTACTAATAGTTTGAGCAACTGGGAAGTGTTTACTATGGCTTTAAGGAAGGATGGACGCAAGTACAAAAAAATAAATCACATGTTACAGCAAGAAGGCTGCTTCCCAATTAGGTTCCATCGGTCACTATAGCTCTAATGTTCTGTTCCCTTCCACCTATGTGTCACTGGATTGTCACAAGAAAGGCAAAGGCCAGACGCAAATACATAAAAAATATTAAAATAAAACATTAACACAGAAGTTTTTCTGCTGCAGTAACCCCCCCCCCACACACACACACTGCTGTTTACACCCTGATGTCATCACGGTCGGTGAGTCTCAGCGCTGCCCGATTAACTGCAGCTAATAGCTTCTCCACAGGGCGCCTGTTTTACACCGACTTCATGCCAGCTGGGTTTGTAAACCAACAACAGCGGACCGATACGTCTAGACAGAAGGAATGTGTAAAACCCACACATTGTTTCTGCTAACCAAGCCACGTATGTAACCATGTGTGGTATAGCGCCACATTCAATAATGCAAGTCAGTTCAGTGTTGAAACATGCTATTGCAATGCAACAGTGTTAAAATGTGTTTGTGTCCTGACTATGATGTAACATTTATACACAGCATATGGTATTTAAAACAACATTGTCTTTGATTTCTCTGCAGTTCAACAAGAACAGTTTCATTAGGTCCCTCGCTGTATGATACAATTGTGCGTAGCAACATTAGCAACATGTTGTGTGGTGCTGGCTCAAGCTGATCAGGGTTTAGAAATGGTCAAATTCTCAAAAGGAGCAACACACAACTGAACCTGGTTATTTCATAGTACTGGTAACCTACCCACAGATAAATATTCTGAAACAAAATGGCAAAACTGAACTGTCTTTGTAGCACAGACTTGAAAATTCATATCTAAGCATACAATTCACAGTCACAAGTCCTTCACACCGTTGAATCTTATCTCTTTCCCATGTAAGCTGTAGAAATGCTCACTCGCCCAGTCATACACTCATACATGCACACATATTTATACACACACACACACACACACACACACACACACACACACACACACACACACACACACACCTCCTCAGTGTTTTCTCACACAAACATGGCGGACGACACAAAGCTTTCCCCGCGGTTGACATTGGGGCCCTGATGATAGTCCTGGGGGTCGCTGTCTGTGCGCATGTAAGGAGGTGGGACTTCATTGTTTCCGGGATCATCCCAGCCAGAGGGGGCAGCAGCGTGATAATGCTCCCTCTCATCTTCATCATAATCATCATTGTCATGGTAGGCATCCAGGTCCTGCCAGCAAAAAGAAAACAGTAAGCATGCGATGAAATCCCTAACTAAAAAAAAAAGCAGAAACCTAGTGAACTGAATTGCTTTGTCACATTCTGGCAAAACCTAATAGACCTCTGTTAACATGCCCTCCTCAAGCTGTGTCCTCAAGCTAATCAGTGTATTTCCAACAGTACTGCAACACACACACACACGCACACCATTACCCAACGTTTTATCAGACTCCAGTTAACTGCGTCCGAAATTAGCCTGTTTTCAGACCTGTGATTCGCTAAATGGCCATTCAACCCGAGTATCAGGCTGATCTGAGATATTCTGCTATGAGATTGCAGCTCATCCACATTTCTCCATTTTTTTCCCATTCTAGGGGATGGGATATGCAATATGTAAAATACACATCTTGAATTATCCATGAATTCACAAATTGTCTCCAGTTGAAATAGTTAATTTAAAACAAGTTATTTTTTGAATGTGTTGCTTTTTCACAATCCCTTTCAAAACTAAACCCCAATGTTCAATTAAAAGCTTAAAATAGAATTACAATTTTGCACACAAAGAAAGTGTTAATTAAACACTGCATAATATTTGATGTTAGCCTGGGTTAGGGTTACTTTGGATATGTGTTCCAGTATATTTGAAGATTTTCTCTCTCCCTGTAGGAAAACATCTCTGCCGCTTTACAAGGTTTGGCTGCACAACATATATTAACATTGATGGATTGATGAATCCAACAGTGTTGAGAACGTTGTAATAAATGAATAAAAAACGTAAACAACCTCAGACACCACCTTGATAAAAGGTAAAATAGCTGAACATGTTCCACAACATGCTCTGTGTGCGTTCTCAAAGTTAGAAAAAAAACATCGTTGATATTATTCATTTGAGTTAAGAGTCATTGAAGTGCACGTCACCTCTGCATCTTTAACCAACATGTTGCCTTACCGTGACTGGCTCAGCACTCTGGGTGTTGTAGTATTGGTCCTGCAGAGGGCTGTTCTCGGCCACCGGGACATGATCTGTGTTCAGCTGCTGAGGAACGCACACATCGGACAGAATATTTCAGGAGATATAATCGAACATGTTAACTTTACAATGTGTAGACCAGCCTGACACAATTGTCTGGTTAAATAAAACTGTTTGTCGACGGTGACTCACTCTGGTAGCGGAGCCGTTGGTCTTCTTGGGGGGAGGGGGCTTGTACTTGGGTGGACCACTGAAACACAAATGAACACAGCTGTCTGGTGAGACACAAAAATATGAGACGTGCAGCGTCGCATTTCATCTAATGGACCAGTTTGCACATAACACAAGGAACAAACGGACATGAAAAAGATAAAAAAACAACAACAGTAAAGTGAACAGTAGTCATCCACACTCAGTCAAACAGATACTCACTCTGTGACTTTTTTGTTACTGTGTTTGCGGTACATCGCTATGGCTGTTCCAATGATGGCCAAGAGTATAATGACTCCAATGATGGCTCCTATGATGCTGCCCGTCGTAGCACCCTTCCCTGGAAGACGGGTACCTTGAAACATAAGAAAATGAGAGGGGAGAAAATACCTTTAGACAAGATCGGAAGTGGACTCCCTCTTTAACTGGAGGGCACTGCATTAGTCCATTCCATAACACAGCCTTTCATTTCAGATATTATTGCCATATATATATATAATGTATATAACAATGATTTACAACCTTTTAGCCTTGTGAACCCCCCCAAAAAAACATGTCTACCATGTGCCTCTTATCACTCGTACGTATCCACAAATTCAGTTCCACCAGTGATTCAGATAGTTACATTTAAATCCCTTTTTAAAACCAGAGGAACAAGAAAAAGCAACACTTCAAGTAATAGTTTGACATTTGTGGAAATGCACTTATTAGCTTTCTGGTGTAGAGTTAGATGAGAAGATCGATACCACTCACATATCTGTCCGTCAAATATGAATATGAATGTGGCTGAACGTTTTGGGAAGGCCAAAGTAAGTGAATCTTGAGTTCAGAACTGTTATCATTGTATAAGTGTTCCCAGAGTTAAGAATGAACCCCAACACTTTTAGCGTATTGCTACTGTAACATTACACTGTAATTATTTTTTTTTATTGGTATTTTCAGTAAAAAATGTTATTATCATCATTATTATTACAATTCCATTTCATTTTATTTGTCTATTTACATCTATATTTGACTTTTTCTCATTATTCTTGGTAATTTGCCATATGTCATAGAGCTCTCTGAGTTTGCTCAGTGTCCCAGCCGAGGTAAACTTAAACTTCTTACATAAATAAAAGAATGAAACTCACTCATATTGGAATTAGAGAAAGTTAGCAAAAAAAATATTTTGTGGAACGGAACTTTGTTTCATCATCGTTCCCATTTTATTATTTATCTTACGACCCCTTAGACTTATCTTAGGGCCCCCTCTCCTTATGAACCAGTCATATATATATAATAGAAGTCATATAATGCAAGACTGCATGTAAAATGTCAGACTCATGACTATGGTTGGCCTCATAGAAAAGAGATTCAGCAATGAGAATGAGTGTCTGTGTGTGTCTGTGTGTGTGTGTGTGTGTGTGTGTGTGTGTGTGTGTGTGTGTGTGTGTGTGTGTGTGTGTGTGTGTGTGTGTGTGTGTGTGTGTGTGTGTGTGTGTGTGTGTGTGTGTGTGTGTGTGTGTGTGTGTGTGTGTGTGTGTGTGTGTGTGTGCAACACTGTGCTGGTGAAGTACAGAAAGGGTCTTGATTAGAGCATTGAGTCACACGGGTGATTAAGATGAACCAGAGGAATCATGCAGAGGTTCCACTAATGAACCATGACCACACTGAACATGAACTGACACACACACACACACACACACACACACACACACACACGCACGCACGCACGCACGCACGCACGCACGCACATACACACTGTGTTTACTGAAGGTGCAACCCGGCTCATTACCCCCCCCCCCCGAAGTCCCAGGGGATTATGCTAATGAGGGGGCGTTAAAGGGCAGAGAGGATCTGAAGCTCATTTGATGAGAACAAACCCAGGTCCTAGTAATTGGAAGGGTCATGATTGAATATTGTTAGTCCTCTAATTACAATTCTCTTCTAACAATAGACTACTTTGACTATGTCCTAAAAATAATATTCATTCCTTCGCACATACACAAGTCTCCCAATGATCGTCTCTTTCTTTATTGCTCATTACAACAGAGCACACCTTTTACTGCTGACCCTCATTACCTTTCATTTTCCTCTCGTGTATGCTTTTTATTGTGCTCAGTAATTCATAAAGCCTGTATTTGGAGGTCTCTGTGAACCAACTACACAATAAACTTTAGAAACATTAATTTAGAAGTGAAAACATGGGAATGGCAAAATAAAAGACATGACATTTAAAAATAAATCAAAGTGGAGCTGAACCTTTGATATCAAAAGCTCAATGTGCACCTTGAGAGCAGAGTGCAGAGTCACAACTATAATCACTAAGCTTTCAAAGTCTTTAATGATGAAAGGAAAGGGTTCCCTGGATATAACAAACAGAAAATCTGATTTTCATGGGGTGAACTGAGTTAATTGTGTTTGGATTTATTCTGTGGGGTGCAAATACGTCTCCCATTGTTTTTTCCCCCCGGTGCAAAACCAACATGTGGTGCCCTCATTGCATCTAAAGTAGTTTTCTGCTTCTGGAGGGACACAAAAAATCTGTTCAATTAAATGTTTTGAATTTAAATCACATATATTATACAATAAGCTGTATTTTGTGATTCCTTACGAGTTATATGGCATACTTCTAGTCAATATAATACATTTTCTTTTATTAAAATACATTTTGAAAAAGTAGGGGATTGAGATATCATCAGTACTCCGATACGAGACAAGATATTTTCTGAGATATTGATTAGCGTAATATATTACCGACATATTTCCCTCCAAAAGGTTTCGGCATTAGAGTAAAGTGATACAATTCTTTGTTCTAATAATCAACCGTGGTCACCAAAATACTAAATTAAAGTATATTAACTGAAACACTAGATTTATAGCAAAAGGGTTATTAATGGTTTTAAACACTTCTGTAGGAAAGAGATGAGGACCAGCTGCTATTATATTGGAGAGGAAAATTAAAACTAATTATTCATGCAACAGTCTGAAATTCTTAAGTGTCTAAGCATGAGCTTGTAAAACACAACTTTGTTTCAGCTCAACCATAAAAAACAGACTTTGGGTTATGCAAGAACAAAGAATATGAACTTTACAATTTACAATACCATATAATTACTCAGAAATGTTTACAAGGATTGTCATGAAGGAGTGTTGCAAAGATGTTACTGCGTCATTTTCAAAGTAACGATGGTTCAAGTGTTTTCCGCTTGGTAATTTAATGGACATGAATGGGTGATTGCACAGAAAAACACGGAAGAATAGAAGATCAGGGTGTCTCCACAAAAGCACACTCAAAGGAGAGACTGGATGTGAAGTTCTGGAGTAGGATATTAGATTCCCAACTGTTGCAACTGAAAATTAGCATTTAATACATCACATCTTATCACATGAACTCAAATATATGTAATCTGCCACATGGTGGTGCTGTGTCACTTTAAAAACCCAAGTGCTGAATAGCTACAGGGCACATTCATTCCAAACGTGATACCTGACTGGTCTTTCGAGTGTTTTTGCGTTACTGCTTCCTCATTCCAGTGCCGTGTCTGTTTATCATCACACCGCTCCCTACTCCATTTTGGCTCCCGGGAGTTTTTTGAAGCTCTATAAGAGGCCTCCCCCGCCCTTAACTCACAAGCATCATTATCCAAATAAAGTCATTTTCACTAAGCGGGTTTCAGGCAGAAAGCTGGTCCTTCCTTGCCGATACCCTCTGATAGAGAGGAGAGAGCTGCAGGAAAAGAGGCCAATTTGAAGGATCGAGGTGCGGTGCTTGTGTGTGAATGACTTGACTCGAGAGAGTGCCCTTTGTGTTGGCCCTGGACACCAGCCATGTCGTGCGCTAATGAAACATCTCAGACAGAGGGAGTGTGTGTGTGTGTGTGTACGTGTACTGTACGTCTGCGGGGCCCATTTAAATCCTTGCAGCTCTTTGCCAAGGACATACAACCAGACAAGCACTTACCCACACATACAGAGTACATTAAAGCCACAGACATTTGCAAACGCAAAATATATACACGCACCCACAACATTGTATTAAGAAGCAGCTGGCATCCTCTGCTGTATCCTCGTCACTCTGACATATTTACACAAACACTCCGGCCTGCAGCGGGCCCTTTGCCCTGTTGCCAGACAAACATCACATGCATACACAAAGACGTATTTACACACATATTCAAACACAAGAATAAACATAACAAGAGCGCACACAAAATAACATAACATCTATGGCAGCGAGAGGTTCTGTACCTCCCATCTGACCATGTGTTTTCTTTACAGTGAATGAGCAGATGGTCCACAGTTCAAACTCAGTTAAAGGTCGGCTGTATTTCCGTGAGCCGATCTATGGAGTGACCATCAAGTCAGTTACACACCTATCCCTTCCTATATGTGAGCCCTCCATTGCTCAGCACTGCCTGCCCGGCCAAGCCAGTCAACCATAGACCAGCACTCTCCCACGAGGCACAGAGGAGGGGGAGGATGGCGAGGGAGTGAAGGAAGAGCAGATGTGCCTGGATGGTTGGGCTGAAACTGAAATTATCGCAGACTCACTTAAGCAAGTTGAAAATACCACCAGGATCTCTGGAGCTTTAGGATGCAAGACTGAATACTGACCACAGCTGTGCAGCCAGTGGCAAAAGTTTTTCGGATTCACCTTTATGCTCTTCCTTTCTGTCTCAAAATACTTTTAGTGGAGGGCGAGGGGCGGGGACGAAGACAAAGTCGAATCGGGAGACGAATCAGGACTCCGTGAAAAACTTGGCACATATGGGTCACTGACGGGAATGCTGAAATGAGGAGGGAGTACTCCGCGAAAGACAATTCGTTGAGAGATGAGTCAAGTCGAGATGACGGGGTCCAAGCAGTGGAGTTCAGGCGAGTGACATTGAGGAGAGAGGAGGTGAGAAGAGAGGAATCAAAAAGGAGGAAAAGAGGGTGAGGGAGCAGGGAGAGGCCAAGTGAGATGGAGGCTGTGATTAAGACGCTGGCTTCAGAGAAGTATTGGGATTTCCCGGCTGCTGCCTGCAACTGGCTGATCACACACTGAGGAGATGAAGGAGAGAGCGGGAAGACAAAGATCTCACATCCCTCTCTTTTCCACTCAATCCCATGTTCTCTCTTCCTGTGTGTTTACGCCTCTCCCTGAGGGGATTAAGGTTAACATGCTGGCCTATCCTCAGCATCCCCGCACAGGCCGGGCTTTTGCTCCATTTATCTCTGCCTCTTCCCCTCTCCTCTTCTTCCACCTATCCCTCCTTCACTCCCATCATCCCTCTTTCCCATCATCCCGCTCCATCGCCGGTGTAATTTGGGATTCGCTTGTTTGGCCCGGTAATACGACAGCACAAATCTGCAGCGTCTCCCCTCTGCATCTCTTATCTCCTGTGGCTAACGAGTAGAGATAAGCCTGTTTTTATTACCCTCCCTGACCTCTTCCACAAATCTGTGCACACACACACACACAAGTATTTACTACGATAATAAAAAATAACCTTAAAATCGGAAACGTTCATCTCTTCCAGGCTGATGTAGAAAAAGGTTGAGATATACAGTACATGTGGTTGGTCTTGGTTTAAGAGATTAGCAGACCACTAGACTGGTCGCTGGAAAAACAATCCTACTGTAGCTGATGATCAAACTCATTCCTAATGGCTTAGCTTGACTTTTTAGGGACAGTTGACCAAAATACCCAAAGCCTGAGGCGTCCTGTTGGCTCATTGGGCCGTAGCCTTGGCCATGTGGTGGAATTGCGTCCCGCTTGTGAATTTTGCTGCGTGTCCTCTTCTCTTTTTTTCCTCCCACACATCTTTTAAGTCACTCTCCAGTAGGATTTTTAGCAAAGTGAGACATGTCTATTTAATTATATAAATCCACGGCGTTTGATCACTCCACATTAACTTCTTTGAAGGAGCAAACATTTGATTCGGTATTCCCTTTTAATATGCGCACGTTTTTCCTTTGTTGTTTTGAAGATGTCAGTGGAAACTGGCAAGTTTCAGCAAAGGTTTGCCCTCAATGCAAAGTTTGAACATAACGAGACAAACTGGTTTCAGCTGAAATACGAGCCTTTTGAACTCAGCTGAGGCGCAAGTTACAGTACTACCCGGGATAGAAAAACACTACCACGGTCACAGCAGAGTGCCTGGAGATGAGATTAGGACCGAACGAATTGATGGCCTCTGAAAGAGATTAAGATAAAGAACAGTACATGTAATCTCATTGCTCACTAAGAGAAAAGAGGAATCCTACCCTTTAGATTCTAAGGTCTAACTTGGTAAAACAAACACCCTGTCCATCTATTGACTCATTCATTCAGGTCGAGCTATGTGTAGACCTGACAAACGTCTCTGGTAATACAGTAACCCGACAATCAACTGCACAGAATGTGTAGTGAGCGGAGGAGGAGAGAGTGAACAAAGGGAGGCAGAAAAAGATGAACTGACAAAAGCTTTTTTCAAAGGATGTGGCTAATCTGGTACATACAGTACATGAGCTGCTAGCCTGAACACACACACACACACACACACACACACACACACACACACACACTATAGAGTTGAGTGCTGTAGCTACCTCCGACACTAATTTTATGGCAGTTGAAGACCTGCTACACCCACTATCACAATCACCGTCACCATCACTGGCATTTACTGTTCAGCTGCACTCATGATGCCATTAAAATTCATTTCAGCACAAAACAAATTGATTGTGCCGCTTCGGACAACACGACCAGCTGAACGGCACCGAGAGGACAGACTCACTCCACCGATCTGACTGAATTTAGTGTATGTGCGTTAGCGTGTGTGATGCTGTTGCCAGGGTTTTTGGTTTGGGCAGATCAGTGATGCTGGTCATTTCTAATCTACTGCGATTCCAGAGCTCAACCTCGTGCATTTTAACTGTCTGAGGATTAAATTCATGTCACCGACACCGCGTCTGGGTGTACATACTGTGAGCGCGCGGGTGCATGTGCATTTTGACATTTCAAAAAGCTGTGTGGTGGTAATGGGAAAACTCTGTATGGTGCGGCTGCTCTCCCTCTCTGGGGAGACAGTGTGTTCCCTGCCACAGTGCATCAAAGCACACTCAGTTGCCTTGGGAGAAGGCAGGAACTCACTCTCCTTTCCTCTCCCTCTCTTTCTCTCCATCTCTTCCCCCTCTCCAAGCCTCCATCATCCCCTCCCCTCCCCTCCATCTCCCTTTCTTTCTTTCTCTGACAAGGTCACCGCTCGCCTCTTGCTGTCTGCCTGTCAATATTTACAGTCCACTTTACACTGGCACTGAGGTGGTCGGCTGCAGCCAGCGGAGAAAGCTGTGTTGCATTAGCCAAATGTAGCTGTCCACTCAGTACATGAATGATCTGTTGTACTACAAGCAGCACTCTGGTTCTTCTTTCTCTCTCTCCCTTTCTCGCGCACACACACACACACACACACACACACACACACACACACACACACACACACACACACACACACACACACACACACACACACACACACACACACACACACACACACACACACAGGAGGTAACAGGTAGAGCTGGAAACAGCGAGCAGATACTTAACAGAAGAATAACAAGTGCTCAAAAAGCACAGGTCAGAATGTCATCACGTTCACGGCAGCACATTTAATATCTAAACCCATTTTAGCACTTTTAAATATCAAACACATTAAGCTAATCATACATTACACCACTGTCTCAAAATGTAAATAGATTTTAAAATACTACATATTGTATATTTAACATATAGTGTCTTTTATGACTGTACTTCTATATAAATTATGGTATCACTCAGAATAATTGTAATGATAAACACAACTTCCCTATTCTATGATCTGATTGTGATGCTCTGATACATAGAATGAATACATTTAAAGGGCACAATCTGCCATCTAAATGTAAATCAAGTTCAACGTTTCAAAGGACATCAGGAATGCCTGTAAAACAGCAGTAACATAGATCTATCCTTTCAATTATGATCAGCTGACAACCATAAAATGCTGTTTTTATCCTCAAGAGATATTGTAGAAACTATTAACACAATAATGTGTTGCCTATATTGATAAAGTAGCCCACGACATGATATGCAAAATGGATAAAAAAAAAATCACATTTTGCATACATTTTGTTGTTCAATGAAATTAACTGTGGGTTTGTAATGTAATACATCATAAAATAACAACAAATGTAGTTTATTAGTTCATTTGTAATCATTACAACTGACATGGGATCATGAAACAAAATGTAGTAAAACAATAACACAAAAGCATCATATTGTTTGGCGAATGGCCAGGCCACATTGAAGTTGTAACAAACGTGCCGCAGACCGTATCTGTTTCACTGGCTACACATGCAGCAGATATACGGAGTAGGGTTGTGGGAGTATCGTTTTGCTAGTGGGCTTATGTTTTTGGACCCAGCAGATTGCTGTGAAACTTCATCTTCTCCACTGAGTTTGCGTAGCCTAATGGGCTAGTTAACAGCTACAGACGGCAGTAGGCTATGGAAGGAATAAAGTAACTAAGCAGCTGCCGGCTGGTACTGGCAAAGCAAATGCAGACAGACAATCTCAAAAGCAAACTGCCATGGCTCTCATTGGTAGCCGTCAAGTAATTTCCTGTATCAGTAGTTTAATAAAAAAACAAACATATGGACACAAGGATGGACATGTAAAAAAAGGAGAAGACTGGCCTATTTGTTTGGTTTGTAGAGAGGATCTCCGTGGCACATACGGATAAGTTATACTTTCAATGTAGCCTGGGTGCTTTCTTCCTTAGATACCGCTCGACTATGGAGCCGGAGCAGGGCTCAGCTTAGCAAATACAATGTGGCGAGAATAAAGCTCAGTTATTAACATCAATAATGTCATTAGTTTAAACTGTACAATAAATGTAATGTACAAACAACAATTAGGAGTTTAATAGTAAGTTACATGATGCAACTATTTTGTCATTTATCTCCATTTATTGTCCTCCCAGCACCTCTGTGCAGCATCAGCTCTGGAAAGTCACTGTGCTCGGCCAGGTAACTCCCAGGAACATTTTTATTTTAGTACAGAATAAACTAACTAGATGTGACGTGTTAATTATTGAGCTTCAGATGGATGTTTCAAGGTGGGAGAGAGCCAGGCTAGCTGTTTGCCTCCTGCTTCTCTACGATAAGATAAGCTATTCACATCTTGGCTCTATGGCTCCATACTTAGGGAGCTGGGAATCTGTTTGATCTCCTCTTCTAAGTCTCTGCAAGAAAGCGAACAAGCCCATTTCCCCAAATGTCAAACTGCTCTTGCAAAAGTAAGAAATTCAAAAAGGGCTTTTCAAATAGCAGCAGGTGTCCTACATTTTCAATAAGTGTAACACAAAATAAAATGTGTTTGTATGTAAACCGGAAAGAAAATCCGATTATTATGGCAAACTCTTGGGTGAAATTACAGAATATAATTAACTACCAGCTAACCTACTCACCCAGGGGGGGGAAATACTGTAATTCACAGTGTGTGTGGCAATCTGAGAATATCCAGCCATATTTTACCTCACAATGCCTTTAGGCTTCTCATCCATCATCTCGCCCTGCTTTTTTCCCGCTCTCCTCACCCCCCCACAGCCCATCCGCCAACCCCCACCTCCCCCACAACACGCTCTCCTCCTCTCTACCAGTGTCACTGCGGCCTTGAGGCCAGGCAGTCAGGAGCAGCTGGTATGTTTACCTGCCCTCCTAACCACTGCTAACCTCTGGCTAGAAGGGACTCTCACCTCATTACCTCACCACTCAGCCACATACATAACCTCAAACTCCGCTATCCTCTTAGATTTCGCCCTTACATAACGCGATGCTACACCGTAATAGCCTCCGTGTACCGCAATCTATTCAGCAGCCTGCTGTGCAGAGACGTTAGATATAATGACTGGGGGAAAAAAAAAGTGACATCTAGGACTTGGCTACCGCTCCTTTCCTCCCTCTTTCTCTCGGAGTCAGTTCGTTGATTCCCATCTCTAACTCTCGCCGTCTCACATGAGAGTGCTCTTCATGTCGCCCTCCTACCAAGTTCCTCACACAGACTGCCATAAAGGAAACAAGGCACAGAGAAAGAGACAGGGATGGTGAAGAAGGGAAGAGAGTGTGGAACATATAGGAAAGAACATAGAACTGAGAGAATAGAAGATTGAAGCTGGCGGGTGGAGAGATTTAAGGAGAAGTCGACGACGTGTAGGAGGGAAATAAATCCGAGAGAAAAAGTATGTGTCGCAAAAAAAAAAAGTTGCAAATGTCCCACTCTTTCAGCTTGATAACTTAAAACTAATGATCATCGTTCAGAATTTGTGTTGTTTTTGGGGGTTGAGATAATGATTTCCTTTCAAGTGTTGTTTACTATGTTTGTACCTGCTGTGTTGTTGACCGCAAAGCAGGCTGCCTGAACGAGTCTCGCATGGAGGGTCCTGAGAGTGCCATAGCAGTAATAGGCCCATCTCTCCGTCAAACTGCCTCTCATCAGCTACTGATTAATGACACACAGAGCAATAATGGCCCTGCATGCTCTCCACATTCATTCACTTTACTCTTCATCCCATGCCCCAGGAGAGAAACCACAACAATGCAGGCTGCAGAAACACCTAAGAACTACGCTCTCGCTGCACTCAAATTCAAACCCTCATTAAGAAAGACGCTTCCTCCATTGCCATTCAGTTATGCATTGCCACTGGGAGCGGGCAGGGACAATAGAATACAGCAGAGATGGGAAGGAGGACAAGAAAGCATTCAGAGTTTAATTTATCTGAATGGGAATAAAGAATGGTTTCATCAGTGTTTAAATGTGGTTGATTGGCGTGGAGTGCTGTCGATTTATACATTGGTTAAAAGGATGCGACCTGTGTTCTGGCACAGGGTGTACATAAACACGCACTCACATAAACACATTCACTACACTTCAAACCAATCTGTGGCACTGGATTTAAATCTGTGGGAATAAAAACTGACTGTTGTTTGGATCCAGAAATGCGTGGCGAAGTTCATCATTGTGTTGGTTGTACAGCTCTGTCAACAATACAACACACTGTAACTCACTGGCCAGTGTCTTTAAAATGCAAACAGAAACACGAAAGGGAGCATGCATGCTGGCAGGCACACACGTGTCAAGGCCAAGCAGAAAAGCACAAGTGCACACAGAGATCAACATCAAAACTGAGGCACTTTTCTAATGCATGTGCAAAGATGCAAAATACTCCCATTTATGGACACGCTTCAACCCTCACATTTCACGGCTGAAAGCTAGCGAACGGCCGAACATACATCAAACGACATTACAACAATTTGCCGCTGCATAAAATCCCTCTCGGCATAAATAACGAACAGATCTGATTTCTCATCCTCCACCGTGTATCGAATGCACTGAAGGCAGTGCCATCGATTTCATTGTTACAAAGCAAAACGGGTTGCAAGCGCATGTTAGTTTATTGGAAATGCAGTTATATGCACTATTTATGTAAATATTCAGATATTACCAAACTACTCAATCTCCTCCACCTCCCAGTTTTGGCTGTTCAGATGCTCCTGCCCTCCCGTCTGTGCGGGGGCATCTGTGTACCAGTGAGTGTGTTTGTTTTGCAGCAGCAGTATTTATGTTCAGTGTTAGAGAATGTGTTGGGTAATCAATAGTGTTTCAGTGAAGGACACTTAGGAGCAGATTGGAGCCCAAATCCAAGCCAGCATGAAAGACAACATGACAGAAATACTTGCTGCTCGACCTGAAGGGGCTCAGTGTGACATCTACCCTGACTGTTGTCAAGAGGACACACACACACACACACACACACACACACACACACACACACACCTTTACACACGCACTTAAACATGCCTGTGAACCCATACGAGTATCTACAAATACAGTTAAAAACATTTACACACCGCTACATCAAAACAGGCAAACTAATGAGTTATTGACCGCTGAGTGTACATGTACACACACACACACCATCTATTGCAATGCATCCATTCCACCCAGAACGAACGTGACCAGCGTCCCCGTCACTACTGAGCGCAGTGTGCTATAATGAAAAGTGTGTGTACGTGTGCATGCCTGCCTATTTGTGTGTGTGTCTGCATGCATGCGCTGGGCTCACTGTGTGTACACAAGTCATTATTAGAGGTTTAGTGTGTGCTCACCAGTCAGTCAGGCTCCAGTCAGAGGAGTCAGCTTAAGGGCTCATAGCAGCTCCCTGAGGAGACACTAAATACCATCAGCCGTTTAAATCCATCCATGACCATTTTAAATATGCAGCACACACTCACTCCATTTTTAATAAGGGCTCTGAGCAAGACAGAAGGAGAAAAAAAGGAGAAGAGACAGAGAGCGAGAGAGAAAAGGAGAGAGGGTAGACTGAGGGAGAGGGAGGAATATGAGGGGAAAGGAGGAGAGCAGAGTCTGTTGCATTGATTTCTTGGCAGTTTGGCAACGGCCCTGATTCGCCTGGAAAAGCCACAGATGTGTCAGAGCCAGTTAGGCATGCCAGAAGAGAGGGAGCACGTACACGGGAGCACGCGCACACACACACACACACACACACACACACACAAAACTCAGTCACATGCTTGCACACACACAGCTCACGTGCAAACAACATATACACACACACGGATATGCTCATAAATAGAGAGAATACACAGCGTGCACTCAAAGTCTCTACGACTGTGTGTGGATTACAAAAAGCACCTGTGAGAAAGGAGCAAGTAAAAGCCGGCAAAGATGCCAGAGGTTTTGATGCCTTTCTGAGGGAAAACCAGGCGTTTCTCTCTCTGAAGGTAGAGTCAAAAATAGATACTATTACACACACCTCGATGGGCAGTAAATTTATCCTTAATCCATGGCTTAAGTTAGCTCAAAAAAGCTGTCTGCTCTCCTCAGCTCTCAGAGCACACCTGACTGTGTGCGGGTGCATGCACAGCGCAGCGGAACAGCAGGGAGCGGTCGGATGTGCGTTTTGATCTGAGGGCGGATGAGACATTAGGATCAAAGTCGGGGGACTGGAGAGAATCAACTGATCTTAGCACTGAATCCATGAGCAACCTCCAGACAGACTACCTGATTAGAGAGGCATTTGTGGCCTATATCCAGCACGAAAAGTGAAGGGAATATTGATGATAAAGCCTGGGGCAGAATTGTATCTAGGGCCTCTTATAGCTCAAAGTAATGTCAAGTCTAAGGGTTTGAGTTGCATCGGGGTCACCTGTACTACTGTAATGAGATTCAAATACAATTTATTTTCGATTTAGTCATACAAAAGATACATATTTGAATAATAAACAATTCATATTTATTTTATCGTTCAAAACAAAGCGATATTTCATATTTTACATTGATATATGAATAAAAATGCAGCTGTAAACTGATTAGAGCCGATTGGTTACTTTTGAACTACTACTAAAAGAAGCAATTTATGTTTTTACATGCATTGCATGAAGTTATGGATCTCTAGTTGTCTTCAATAGGACGGGGAGTTTCACTGAAGCACATGTTACTGTAGTAAAAAGGTGTTTTCTAGCAGACTGGTTAGTCAGCTAGCAATCCACCCCCTATACAATATGCAACCTCTTTTTTGTTTGTTTTTTGTTTTTTTCTTAGATTTGTTTGTATTGTAGTTTGTATTGCTTGTTGTATTTTTGTTTATCATATGATGTTTTTTATGCGTTTTTATATTTACTATTTCTTTTCTTTTTATGGAGGCTCCCAGCAAAATTCATTTCATGCAACTTTACTTGTATAACTGGAGTGACTTTAAAATCCTTGAATCTCAAATCTATTATCAAGAAATAGAAGCGTCAAGGATGAGATATATATATATATATATGTTATTTAACGTCAAGCGAAGAATCTTCCATAAACATTAATGAACTACTTGCCTTTTCACTGCCTATTGAGTAAATGAGTGAAACTACAGGTGCATGCTGCACCTGAGTGCGCAACACTTAACACCACTTCAGTAGATCCTATATGTCAACAGCATTCACTGAGCAGGAATGATGTCATCCTGAAGATAATAGAACAGTGCTTTGCCTCACACCATTTCCTGTTTTCAACAAACACAAAGACACACACACACACCAATGCAGCTCCGTCCCCGTTGCTCCAGGTGACAGGTGTGTCCAGCAGAACGGATGGAACCTGGTGATCAGGCGACAGACTGAATGACCGGTTAGTCAGCTAGACGGCTGACTCACTGACTGAGAGGATAAGATCTCATTCACCGCCACACCGGCTGCAAAGTGTAAACGTGGATCTATTCTCACAATAAGAAAAAGGGGGAATGTGTCACTCTCAGTTCAAACAGGATAAGACGGGGAGATGCTCAGACTCATCAGAGATGTAGATTAGACATGGTGTGTTTATTACCCTCAGTGCCACAGACGAGACCGGTTCCGGGACCTCTGTTCATTTGGCTGTCAGTAAAGACACAATAGGACAGTCGCACTTTCTTTGACGCGCCACTCTGGAATGTTAATCACCACAGAAACCCATTATCTTCACATCCTCTCATTCCCTCCCTCCCCCCCCATTTGTCTCCGTCTCCTTTTAAAACCTGACAAACTCATTGCTCGTTACTAGAAAGTACCATTGTTTCATTGAGCGCACATGTAGAGGGAGACAGAGACATGAGGCGGAGGAGATAAGAGGAGGCGCAGCAGAGAGGGGAGGCCTGCCTGACTGCTGACATAAATTGGGGATCATAAAAAGTGTCGTCCCAGAATTAATCTGCGAAGAATGAATAAAGTGAAGTACCGCGGGGAGGTTTTGTGTGTGTGTGTGTGTGTGTGTGTCTGTGTAGATCAGTCTTGAATCCAAAATGAAGACACAATAATGGAAAGAAACATAAAAACACAAGACTTTTAAAAGTATTCATAAAGCTTGATGATCTAGGTTCAAGAGGATGTATGTGGACATTTATTTTTCTGTGTTAATGCGACAGAGCTACTGTATATATGCGCTGTGTGTGTGAATGTTGTGTGTGTCCGTGCCTCAGCTGTGACATACTCCTCGCCCCTCTCTCTGCTGCAGTGCCTACAGGAAGTGCCACATACATCATGAATTTTATGCATAAGGCAGAATGTCAACACCGATGAATAATTGTTGTGGTAAAATGCTAAATGTCACCAAACACCAGGCTATGTTTCGACTGACGGGGGGCCCTCGTATCACCAGAGGAAGTGCTGGCAGCCAGAAGTCGCCACACCAGCCGTCACACCAGAAGTGAAAGGCTACAACTGTACGCAGCTGTGGCAGGAGTGGCGGAGTAGGCGACAGGGGAGATCAGGGAACAAGGAGGGTAATGAAAGCAGATTTGAAGGAGAAGGGAGCGAGGCAAGTGCATTTCTTTTTACTTTGTTTTCCCCAACACGGATGCATTTGCAAAAGAAGAGAATCATTATCCCCCCCCTGACGGATTAAAACACGTTTGGGACAACAAGGTTAAACACATAAAGTATTAAAAGCTCCATTCACCCAAATGATTAAAGAAACATATTTTTCCTCGTATTTGTGGTATCCAGCCAAGAAGAAAGGTTTGGTTTTATTTCTGTTACATCTCAGATTTCTGCTGCCACCTCTATGGAATTGGATCTGTGGTGCTCACAGCTCAGAGGCAAGTTATTAACTTGCGACCTATATCTGGTTCACTATCTGGATAATAACGGTAAATCCAGAAGCCTTTGCATTTACACCAGGTATTGAAAAAGCATTCTCGGTATTAAGCCTGCATTGTGATTGGATCTCTACAAATTAGTTGGAGGTGCAGTTGGACTTGTCAACAAACAATGCCATGGATGAGCATCATTCACTTTAAACATCTCTTTTTATGAGATAAACTTGCAGCTTTTTCCTGGATTGCTAACAGGAGCATGGACATATTAATGAGAACTAGTGGATAATGCTCTCAAGGATTCTGCTCAGTTCATTTCAAAAGTGTCTCGCTGGGTACAAACGCTAAAAAAAGTCTCTGCGAGCTTCATCGCACTTCCCTTTTTTGCACATTAATGGGATCAAATGATGTAATCACGAGACGCTTCAAGACTAGACATCTTATTCAATAGAGGTGGTTATATTAAAATCCAAATAAAAAAAAAAAATCCAATTATCTGCATGGCTGGATACCACAAAGGTAAGCATTGTTATTGGGGGGAATTGACCCTTTGACATTTTTTAATATGGCCTTTATTATAATTACCACTACTTTATACTCATTATACCCAAAGGGAAGAGAAACACACACACACACACGCACACACGCACACACACACACACACACACACACACACACACACACACACACACACGCACACACACACACACACACACGTGTTTTCATGACTATTGGGGACATCAAATTGACTTCCATTCATTTCCTGGAGACTGACCCGAAACATAACAACGACCCTATTCTAACCTTACCCATACTGTTGACCAAGTCTTCACCCTAAAATGAAATGATTTACGTTATAGGGATGTGCATTGTGTCCCCATAAGAAAGTTGAGTCCCCACAACACGACTGTGTAAACAGATTTATGTCCCTACAACACGGGTAAAGCATGCCAACACACACACACACACACACACAAATGTGAGGAATGTGAGGACAGCAAGAAGAGGCAACCAAGAGAGAATAAGTAGCCAGTGATGCAGATATATGGCTTAAACTCTTCCTCCAAGGCAGGGGACCACCAGCTGAGCTCCCCAAATGAAAAACTACACTATTAATATCTATGTGGAGAGCTGGCATCAAGTATTTTTAACACATGCACCAAGACACACAGAAAGAGGGGACTGTGCGCGAGCATCCACATACACAAAAACAGCACCAACAACAGGCAGCTACAAAAAGAAGTTTAGATATTCTTGCATTTTAAAGTGCCACGTTAGTGCTTATGACCTTTAAGGTTGAAGGGGTGAGTAATGAGGAGCAGGGCGACTCAACCAGGCCTGCCTGAGAGGCTGCTGAATGAAGGACAAGGATGGAGGGATGGGTGACAAAGAAAAAGAGAAGAAAGAAGAAATATGAAGGCACTGTCATCTCATTTCCCCCCCCCCCCCCCCCCGGCTCACCCAGCTGTTGTTCTCTCTCCCTCTCTCTCTCAATCACGTCTAATTGTCACTCATCCCCTCCAATCCCCCCCGAACCACTTGTGCTGCCCTGCCCTCACTCGCTTGCTCTCTCCCTCTTTTTCTCCATCCATACAAATGACTCAGTGAAACAGGTCAAGTGTTACAAAATTTCCCCTGCAGCTCAACCTGCCTAATACAAGGTCTGGCTCATTGCACCAAGACAAGTAATACGCTGCCTACTCACTGAGAGGGGGGTGCACACACACATGCAGGCCTACCACCAACACAAGATGAAATCAAGCCCATAAAATGCCTACACAATTAGCATATTAAACCATTATGTACAAGCATGCCAACTCACACATTAAACAAATCATCCAGATATAGCCGTTTGTAAAAACAATTCTAAATCCAATTTGTTTTATTACAGTCAAAGATGTCAAAAACTAATTCCCATTGCTTGTGATTATCAAAGTCTTTCTTAATCTACATGGAAACAAAAAGAAAAACATCACATCCGAATCCTCTCAATAGAGCTGAAAATATTACTTGATAAAGAGATAAATAATCAGCATCTATTTAATAACCGCAAAAATCCCAAAACATTTCCTAATTCCCCTTATAAATTAAGGTTAAGATTAATTAATTGTGAGGATTAACATACATTTTTTGTCTCGTGTGATAACAAACTGAACATTTTTGAGTTTCTGCTCGTCTGAAAAAAAATAAAAATAATGTCACGGCATCCCATTGGGCTTTTGTCAATTGTGAAATTAACATTTTAAAGACTACGTGAATAAAAAATGGTCAGCGGATTAATCGGTTATCAAAACTACTGTCAATTGCAGCCCTACATATCAACTCTACAGTAAATATTAGTAGTGGAGCCAGTATAAAAATTGGGAAGAAGCCATATTTAAACACACGCTGCCTCTCTTTCAACCTCTCCCACCTATCCACACTAATGAAAAGCAATTGGGCGACAGAGAACCCTGAAGCAACAGAGTGAAAGTGGTTTTCAGAGGGCAGCAACAGAGTAAAAGGCCTTAAAATAGGATTAATGACCGGGAAGAACTAAAGCCAACACACACACACACACACACACACACTTGCCTTTTAACACACACAATGACAAACCTGGTCCTAGAGAGTACAGTATTATGCAAGTATGTTGGCTCAGCAGGCAGAGTGTTGTGATATAGAAATGTAACAGCTCCATATATCAGGAAGGTGGGGACCCATGGAGGATAAACGACCTGCGAGCAGTACCTGGACAGTGTGTGTAATACACAGATAAATAACTGGGAGCCATATGATGACACACAGTCTCCCGGAGAGAGCATGTAAACCACCGCACAAACACAAGACGATACAGAGACCAGTAACATTAAACCAGCTTGTTCCTACGAGTTTTGTTTGTCTGAATACCCGGGGAACGACGGTCGTTTGGGAGGGTAATGACTGAGGAAAACTGAAATGTACTGGAACATAAATTAATCAAAATGTGAGACCTGCATTCACGCACACTGGGAGTGCTCGGCGCCATCTATTTTTGCTGTTCATACCCCGCTGTTGGCGCACAACAAAGAAGTTCCAGCTATTACACACAGTGAACAGAGCACAATTCTGCATCGATGTTTCCGCTCGCTGCTCTCGTTGAAGGCTGGTCAGATCGCAAGTCTGTGGCTGGGACGAACCCGTTATTACTGTCAAGGTGACAAAGAGCACGTCCACGTTTGCGAGAGCGATGATCGGCTCGTGTTTATAAACATTTCACGTAGAGCTCCTGTGATGCCAAATGCCAAATTTCAATAACATTTAATTTCCTCCTCCAAGATAAGACCTTTTGTCCGTGCAAGACTATTTTATTCTATTGCTGCACTAAGCTGACAGTTAAACGGACAGCGTGGCTGTGCTTCGCATTGGCAATGCCGAGCTATTTTCTCAAACTCTGCCTTTCTCCCGTTATACACTGAAGTGCACTCTTCAGCTGTGATTCAGGGCCGTTACCCACGATGCCTCGGTTGTGGGGGGTTGAGTGACGGGTGACGTTGAAAAAAATCGGCCCTTGAGGAAGGGAGGGATTAACAAGGGGCCAAACACATACAGGAGACCCCCAGCAGGTGCTGCCCTGTGGTACCAGATCAACACAGTGGCTCTTCATGAGGCGCACGCACACACGCACACACACATATACACACACACACACACACACACACACACACACACACACACACACACACACACACACACACACACACACACACACAGACGCATGTAAACACACACAGAAACGCAAGTAAATGACAGAGTCTGAGAGTAAACACAGTCTGACTTAATAGCTTGGAGCAGTTTAATTTTGTGCATACAGACTTCAGTTTCTTGGGGCCTAAATTAATAAGTCAAATCAATAATGTCATTCCCTTTTAAAAGGATGCCTCTGGGTTTAAATAGCAAGTGATTGGAGATGTGTTGGAAGTGAGAAAAGAGGAATGATTAGAGATGATTTTACACCCTTGGACAGGTTGGACAGCATTGGATTTACACACTAACACACAATTCTTTAACAGACTTGCAATGCTTTAACATTTACTATTTACTCTGCAGCAGAAGATAAGAAGATAGGAATGTCAGAGGAGATGGGGGGGGGGGGGGGCGCAGAAGAAGTGATTACAGGAAAAGAGATGTCTAGATAAGTTGACAGACAGATGAATGGGGAGTTTGTGGGTATAAAAAAGGAGGAGCTGAGACATGCACATGAGCAGACAAAGACACACGAGCAAACACACAGAGGTCCTGACAGTCCTCTCCTCACTACGACTGTTATTTAATGTCAAGCAAAAAAAAAAGCCAAGAGGGCTCGAAGCGCGCAGGGGAACCAGCCAGTGCAGTTATCTTCACCCGTCGACTGCTGTACGCCGCTGCACGGTGCTGCAGACACAGGAAATGTATAAATGAATATAGCGCCGCGTAATGATTCAATGTTATTGTATATCAACGTTCAGGGGAATGTTAACGCTATGTTTTTTAAGTATGAATAACAAATGCGATATTCATAGTATTTTTTTATTAGTATACATTAAGTGTTGTGTTTTTTTGTGTGAGCAGTTAACACTATACAATAATGATACAATGCTTTGAAATGTATGTAATAGAAATGGAATATACCATCTAATATAAAAAGACAATAATAGACTGTTCCTTCCATTGAACATTGATTCATTTATATGTAATTTTGCCTTTATTTCTCATATGGAGACAGACTTCAGAAAATATCCTTCATGATATTATGATTTCAGCCATTTTGCCCTAAATACATTCACAATGGACTCATTTTAATATAATAGCATGGGTCATGACATAAGTCAGTGCTGATGCGGTTTCAAGACATTTTATGAGGGGAATAAAAAATAAAGAGCAGCACAAACATTCGATGTTCAACAGCAATCATTTGTGAACATTTGTGATAAACTCCCACACAGACAGAAACATTTGCATGCACTTTCCGTACCGTCAGGCAGGCAAACATCTGCACAGCAGTTATATGCACAAATGAACGTGAACAAAATCATCCGCGATTTACTTTGGACTCAGCCGTCCCCAGCAGACCATCTCCAGTCCCCAAGACCAAATATTTGCAGACTTATTTTGTTTTTATCTCCATACTCATCTCCCATTCTGTATGTTTATATCTGAGGTTATGCAGACGTGCGTGTGCCGGTGCGTGTATATACTTTGTAAGAGCTGCCTGTTGAGACGGTGAATTAAACAGCAAGTGCATTTGATCTGCAAAGCACCCCTGGGCAAATACGCACAAAATGAGACAAACACGCACACACGCGCAGAGGCTTGCATAGAGCATCAAAATCATTTCCGTCACAGAATCTATTCTTAGGAGCAGAAACAAACCATTCTTTCCCTGATATAAATCTATTTTATTCATACACACACACACAGTCACACACATATACATACACACACACACACTGACACGTGCACACTTTGCTCAAAGCTACACTCCCTGGTGGTCATAACGCATTCACATAATGTTCTTTGTTTTCTGTTTTCTAGAACAGGATTTGTTCCAGGTAAGTCACAGTAGGAAGACCTTTTGGGGCTTATTTAACTCGCAAGCACGCACGCAATCGCGCTGCAACTTCCATCTGGTGATGGTGGGCGTTTGTGCAGGTGTGTCGGGGCTAGCGGCGTTCAAAGCTTCTTTCCCATCTCCCTCTCTCCCCTCGCACAAACAACCTGATCTGTGAGAAGCTAAATCAACACAGCTGCAACAACTCAGCCCTCACGGCCCTCCTCCCTTCACACAGCTCTCTTCCCCTCCATCTTTAAAACAGGCGTCTCCTCCCTTTCTCTGTGCTAGTTTTTTGACCTTTTGCTCTCTCTGTCCTCCAAGAATTCTCCTCTCCGTTTTATTCAATCTTGCATTAGTCACTGTTAAATTTATATGCCGGCCAGCTCTCTGTAGCTTTTTCCAATACATAAAGCTTCAGATCTCACCCCTCCAACCCCTTCCCTCTCCTCACACCATCACTCCCTCGCTCTATCCCTCTCTCCTTGCCCTTCTCTGCCCTCCCAGCAGTCGGCCCGAGCATGTGCTACCCTGGGGGAGACGTGCTTCATCCGCCCAACAATGCACTTCAACCAACCAGTTACCTCCAGCCCTGTCAGCACGGGACAGGAAGAGTAAACGCCCAGGGGCCTCCAGGGGAAACAGGAGCATCCACTTCCCCCCCGTCTGTCTGCCTGGGTGTGTATTTATACGAGTGTGTGTGTGTGTGTGTGTGTGTGTGTGTGGCAGACACATATCTGAACAAAACTGACCAGAAGCCAGAAGATCGGATGTTATCGTTTACTGCTTGAGGAAGAGGAATGATACGATTTCCAATTTCCTGTGATTATTTACAAATGTAACTTCCTCTGCACTTTGCTTTCACCTTGCTCAAAATGATAACAATACTCTGTTCGACCGAAGAAATACATTTCCCAGTCTGGTACTTTTAAAGCTCCTTTTAAAAAAAATGTGTTCCTTATTTCGAAGGTCCTTAAGACATTTTTGTAGAAATTGATGGTGTCAATCAAACAAGCTTGCCATTCTTTGACACTGAATTTTGTATATATATATTAAGGTGTGGAAGAACTATCATCTTTATCTGCATTGCATTAACATCTTAGGTCATGACGTAATGTTTGTTTCCAGAGCACACGGTGGGTGAGTGGTTGTTTCCTGACACTGCTGCCTTCCTGGCAATCACCCAAAAACAAACTCCTTAAAAAGTAACTAAACTTTAAAGCAGACATCATACCACACAACAAAAAACAACAACTTGCCAACAGCACTATAGCCTGTGCCACTGAAAAGTACCTAATCTAACTTTCACAAACAACCATAGACAGAAACTAAATTGGTCTTTTACTGACTCCCATATTGTCAACATGACCAAATTTGTAACAAACTGGCTGTACAATTAAAAACTCCACACACACTTTCATAAAAAAATAATAATGCAGAATTCAATTCCATTTCAATATAATAAGAGTGTGAAAGTGAGCGATATCAACACTGAAAGCAATAAATGGGTGTGTAGAATACTGCGGTCAGAGAGTATTAGGACTAGAGACTGTACACGATTAGAACAGCGACACAACGTTCATGTTTAGACTTTGTACAATGACTATGAGGTTTAAGTACAGACATCTTCAATTTGAGGGGATTTATCTCAACATCAGTTGAACTATGCAGGTATTGAAGTAATTCTTAGCCATGCTGGTCGGCCCACCACTTTGATCCAGACTGAAATAGCTCAACAAAGACTGGATGGATTCCCTAGAATCCTTCTAGACTTTTATGCTCACCAGATGATGATTCCTTGAGTTTTCTTCTCGCGCTACCATGTTGTTCAGATTTAGTTTTGACTGAAATGTCTCAACAAGAATCGTGATTTGTCACTTTCTATGATGACCACGTCTATAATGCATTACAAACATACTAATAATGTGCTATAATCCGCTTGTAACACTGTATAATCATAGTCCCAAAGCCTTTTCAATGACGTATAAGGTCAAGTATCATAATACTTCATAATTGCTGGCCACTACAGTAAAGCAGAAGTTAATTTTACATGTGTGTGCAGGCATAGATTTGTAATTTTCTTTTTTTAAAGCAAGCAATGACCACTTAGAGTAACCATCATCAGATGGTGATAAAGATCAGTTCGGTATTTGGTCATCAAAAAGCCACACTCATGACATTCCCATTGGACTCAGCTGTACTTTGTTTTTAGTGCATATTGGCAAATAAACTGAGAACATGGTTAACATACCTGCAAAACATCAGAATGTTAGCGTCGTCACAATGAGCATATTAGCATTCTGACATTAGAACTTAGCTCCTCACAGAGCTGCTAGCATGTGGACTCTTCTAATACAAAACATAGGGAAAGAAAGCATTGTATAAGTTAACACAGACTTTGAAATAGTCGTATAAACCCACAGACATCACCAGACACTTGTTATCTCTCCTTGTGATTTACTGTCAGGCCTGAACTACTGGTGCCTCCTTCAGTCTGCTCTTCAGTAAATGAAACAGATGTTCGGACTCAGGTCAGATGACCGACTTGGCCAGAGAAGAACATTCCACAGATCGGCCATAAAACTGCTTAATTACCTTGTTTTCATGCTCAGGATCATTGTTCTAAAACTGGAGGAGTATGTACAATACGAAGAGCTATGAGCCAAATTCAATGTGCTGGAGTACAGAGACTAGATAATGAGAAACATATCACTATCAGTTTAAAGACTAGCCTCTTAAAAGTTAGTGTTTGATACAAATATTCCAGTAACAAGGCACACGCTGGAGATTTGATGATTCACCACAGGCAAGAACAAGAAGAGCCAGTCGCTTTTTAAGCCAAGAAAAATATGCAGGAACCAACTTGAATAATTGAGGTCAGAGGCAGACACTTGCTTTAATCCCTGTGAAGGCCCAGTTCACCGCATCCATCACTCAGAAAACCATGCAACAGCCCAGGCCATTCATCACTCACTCTGGGATTTATTAGTTAGGTCTGGAGCCGGGAGGGTGAGAGGTTAAATGAGGAGCATTGTGTTCGCGGTTATCAGCAGAGAGAGCCCAGAGTGGGTCTGTCTGCTAATCCACAGACACTCACACACACCATCAGATGTTTAATCAACACTGCGGCTACAGCTGCAAGTTAAATATACATCCATGTAGAAACATGGATGTGTGAAAAGCTACACACATACTCACACACATGCTGATCACATTAGCTCGCGCACACATACCAAACAATCTGATAAGACTTAAGCGCATAAACACTGTCGCACACAAACATCCTGTGGAAATGGGAGCGGTCTGCAGCCCAGCAAAACACTTGACGGGTGCCTAAACACATAAACAACATGAGCCTACTTCTTAAGCATGCTGTATGACCAAATTGCACACACTCTCATGCTCATTCTTTGTCAAATACATGCCTACGCGCACACACACGCACAGAACTTGGTATAAACAGGGCCACAGCTAGCCGGATTGCCCAGGGGCACCTCAACATGTCTCATCACTGTAAGCTAATGTTGAACACCGCGGTGGAGCTTGGCGTAGCTGCTGTCACTTTGGCTTCGGATCCAGGTTATGCGCTCGGAGCTCAAATGGGCCAGGTTCTGCGTTACGGGGTCACCGCTTTAACAAGAGGTGCACACTTTTTTTCAGGGACAAACGCAGACCAACATGTAAGTGTTGCACAGGCTTTTATTACTAGCTGCAGCTTAAAAGCCTTTCTGCTGTGCTCAAGTCTTTTACATTCAGCTACAAAACCAAAGGAGTCAGAGTGTGCCTGTGTGTGGAGTGTGTGTGTAAGTGCTCTCTATCTTGCCAGCCTCAAATCCAAACCAATTAGAGAGGCCAGATGGTGGGCTGGACTCACAGTAAATAGCTGTGCATTGACAGAACACGCCTGCAACAAAAATGAACTGTGACAAGGAGCCAGGATGACACACAGATACATGACGGCATCAAAGCACCAGGCAAACATCGAGGATGCGCTGCCTCGACCGCCATAAACCAACTGTCACAGTTGTGGGGATGTTAACGGCACAACATGATTGCATTGTTTGATGGCAGCACAGAGGGGGTACTTGTATGTAAAACAAAATAAGACAGATGCACATACACGCATGAAAGCACACATTCATTCCCATGCCAGAACACACACACACACACACACACACACACACACACACACACACACACACACACACACACACACACACACACACACACACACACACACACACACACACACACACACACACACACACACACACACACACACACACACACACACACACACACACACACACGTTAAAATTTGACCAAATCAGTTTGGTTTAGTCCGAGTTCAAACAATGCAGCCTTTGAGAGGCGCTCCATTCACCGAGTTTCAGCTTGGCGTGCACATTCCCCAACTGAAAACACAAGCTGCCTCCCTCCAGGATAACCACTGAAGTTACAGCAACGCATTCCTCACATCTATCCTTTTCTGTGTGTGTGTGTGTCCCTGAGAGGTGTTGGGGCCCCACTGACTATAATGATTATGTTTATGCATCTTGAAATAAGTGAGTGTATGTGAGCTTTCTATCGCCACTCTTTATAATCCACATGCTCAGGTAAGAAATGTGCCCTTTAAACAAATACAGCAGTCTCCTACTGGTTACCAAGGCAGCAAGTTCACTCCAACCAACTAGGGAAACGTATAGGACTGAGAGGAGGTGGAGCTTGAGCGCAGGACAATTGTAATGCACTAAATAGCCTCTCCTATTTCTGTGCTCAGTTTCATAAGCTTGTTATCACACCTCTGTTGACACACACGCAGATTTATCAAAACTGAAATGAGACAAACAGCCAGACCAGGAAATGAGTAAAAAAACAAACACAGAGAGGGGGGGGGGGGGGGGGTCTGGAGTGTGAAGAATGGGTGACGAGAGACAGAGAGGCCACTTCATATCCCGATCAATTAATCTATGAATCTAATCAGTGAGAATCAATGACTGGCGCTCTTATCCATCTGCTTCCTCAGTCATCCAAGCTAACCTCGAGTGTTAAAGAGAAAGAGGGAAGAAAAGGAGAATCAGATATCACACGCAGCAACACTGGAACATTTCAAAAATCAAGAAATCTTTAATAGCAACCAAATACGAAAAAAACATAGAAAGACACAACAAAATGGTGACAACAATTCTAATTCATTTTTTTTTTTTTTTCAAAAGATCAAAATAAATCGTAAATTACAAAATATTACAAAAATAAAAAGTAACGTTAACACAGAGCAGTCGATAATAAAAAGCACATTTTGGGGTAAGACTGTTTTGTTGTGTGTACAGTTCATTTGTATAGAAGAAGCACATTTGCCAGTTTTGGCAGCAATCACAGCGCAGCAGTCAAGAATAAAGCACTCAGAAAACATAAATTATAAAGCACTGCAAAATAACAGAAAAGAGGGGAAACTGTAAAAGGGGAAAATAAATCCTTCATGCTTGCCGTCACTGAGAAATACACAAACGTGACACCATAAATTAGTAATATCTTTTTCTCTGCTACTTATTTATATATTTATACTATGTACACAGGGAAGTTTTCTCTCTTTTTTTTTTTCTTCTTTTATGCGAGTGAGATGGGAGATGTTAAGGCTTTGATTAGTCATCAAATGTTTGGAGCAGAAGAAATTGCAACAGTATGTGGATTTGTGTCTGTGTGTGTTGTGTATTTTGACTACCTAACCTTGTGCTAGACCCGGGCCAGGATCGTGGATTTCTCTAAAAGCATTTTGTCTGACAAGCCTCACTTGGGTGCTGAGGTGGGTAGCGCAACGGTGTGTGTGTGTGTGTCTCTGAGGAGGCGGTCGCGGAGGTGGCTGAGGTGGCTGAAGTGAGAGAAGTCCAAAACAACATTTTGTAGATGAGTAGGAAGTTGTGTGACTCTAAAAGCTTTCGAAGGGATCCGGGAAGGGGGAGCAGGTCAGCGCGGTGGCTTTTTAATTCCCCGAGTGAAACAAAAGTGGAACGGACAAACGGTTTCCTAAAAAGCCTGTTTCTCTGATACCGGGTGAAAGGCGTGCGCCCCTGAATGCGTAGTTGTCGCTGTTCTACATGGTCGTTCAGGTGATTCTGGATCAGGTCGGACTATTTGGGGGAATATAAAGCAGTGGAGCAGGGGACGCATCATGCTGCAGCTCTTTCCACAGTAACAGGACTCTGTATATGTCCTGACGGAGCCACTGAGCAAGAAGAGGAGAAAGAAGTGTTTTTGTGTCTGTGTGTGTGTGTTTGCTTTTGTGTGCAGCTATGAGTGTACATTTGTGTGGGCTTATGTCAGGAGATGGCAGACTTGTCAGGTATGAGGTGTCTTCTGCACAGTTCGGCTGTGGGAGTGAGCATAATGAGAGTGACTGAGGGGTGTATGTGTGTGGGCGAATGTTCCTCTGCGTTCTGCGTATATATATGTACAGTATTGTGTGCGTGAATGAGTGGGTCTTCAAATTGCACAGTAATGTCTTCAGTTTGCCAGTTTTCCATGGTGACAAAAGGGTGGCTACTCAGGTTACAGCCCCAATGGCAGTGAGAGATATCCCGAAGCCCCCCTGAGCATCACAAAAATACTCACCGACACACTACTCTATACACACGCACACACAGAGCTGACTCAACACAGACCATCGCCTGTGTGGTGACGATCCACCTGATAATTTACGAGTATTGTGGGTATTTTTGCATTGTGCAGGGTGTCTGTCGTGACAAGGAGAGGAGAAGCCAATTGTGCTAAAAAACAAAAACACTGTGTGCTTATTATGTGGAAATGCAGGCAATGCTAACAAAATCATTATACAAGCATATATAATTTATTTTTTTTCACCAATACAAATCGACTCTTTAGGCAAACTCAGCTCAGTCGGTCCAGCATGTTTTAACATCCAAACCACCGAGGTATTAATTGGATTAAAAATTACATTCTGAATGCCATCTGAGACATTTGAACTTTAGGCTTAGTCGACACACAACGCCTTCCTCTGTACTTCCACAACACTGGCAACACTGGCTCCATCGATCTGATATTTACATTGTCATAAATATCCACATTTTCACAAGAAAAATAAAGATGCTTACATATATAGTACACAGATACCTCACACCAATAAGTACATACAACAGTTTTGTCGCTATTTTCATATTACTCATATTTCTCTTCGTTGCGGTGACACGCAAGTGCAAAAATAAGTAAATTCATTTTTTTTTTTTATTTTGAGTGGTTGTGACAAATTAGTTTTCAGTAAATGTACTGTACCCCAGGTTGACAGGAGTTGCATTTATGTATAAGCTAAGGCCATTAGACGATAATCCTATTGAACACACTGGCTTACAATATGCTAGACGGTGCTCAAACACTGAAAGCCGTCTCTCCGTTTCCGTCATCTGCCTCCTGTGTTTCTCTCTTGCTCTCTCTCTCCGCCTCTCTAAAAAGGTTAAAAGCCATCACAACGGCAAACTAGCACTGCCTCGCTTTATACAGACACTTGTTCTGTATGCAAGTGTTTCTCACCTCTATAGCTCAAGGTTAAAAACAGCTATGATAGGAAATGCAGGCAAGCGCAGTCACCCTTGCTCTTGGCAATGGGTCACCCTGCATTTGACCTCATGACCTGCAGCGAACTGCAACCCAGATCTCTGCTGGGTCTTACAAGAGGGCAGTACAGTCATCGAGAGCTGTACTCAAACGATTCCCAGTGGGTAAAGGGGGGAGTTGATTAGAAGGCCAGGAAAAGCATGATTAGAGGAGCTACAGTAGGACTTCTCTCATAGATTGTCCATCACAGTCATCCAGTGTCTATATAGATACAATGACGCATGCAAATGTACAGACTCGGCCTCAAGGACAGCAGCGTGCAGTAGCCACGCAGTAATATTGGCCCGAGCGGGCCTCCGGTGGCTCGTTAAAAGGATAAATTAACAGTCAGGAGACAATCAGCCTTGAAACTGCATCATAAAAGGGCCATTTCACTGCTTGTTGCCCGTTAGTCAATATGACTCCTGAAGCTTCGCTGTGGATGCAACCTTTTACGTGACCCGATCAATTCCCTGTATTTAACACCGTCCGCTAACGGAAAGAAATATGACATGTATCTCATTGAAAATCTATCTAACCTATTGCGGCTTCACTTGGGGGGTGGGATTATGTTGCATCCGTCCATTTACTAAAGTGTGGGAGGAGACGGTAGCGTCCATGCGGTGGAGTGAACATGGTCACTGCAGGTGGATTAGTCAGTCCTAGCATGTCAGGGCAGGCATCGCCGGAATAGAGTAAGTAGGGCGTTTGACACATCGGGAGCAGTAAAATACCCCACTGCTCTCTGTGGCCCTGACCTCGACACTACCGGATAAATCATAAACTCCCCATAAACACTGGGAGAGAAGGATGAAGAGAAAGAGAAAGAGAGAGAGAGAGAGAGACAGAGCGAGAGACAGAGGAACGATAGAGAGATGGCGGTGGGAGGGGGAGCAATCGCCACGTCATAAACGGTAAGTGTTGGCAATCTGTTGGTCCCAGCTAAGCGAGCGACTTCACGGCTCATTACCAATCAAGCTCCTCCTGTCAGGAGCGCTCTGAAGAGACGAGGATGAGGAGGAAGAGAAAAGAACAGACATGCTCCTCTCTAGTCCTCCTGCCTCCCGCATCCCGCATCCCTCTCTCCCTCCCATGACCCTGTCAGATCGACTACACCTCACTCCCTCATCTCTCACCTCCAGGCACAGGACAAAAGTTTGCATGTGAATACCTTGTTGAGAGCTTCGCTCAAACCCTGTGCAAACTTACTTTGTTGAATTCTGATGCTCTGGTATTTGTGCAGCACAGAAGGACCTAATGTTCGTCTTTAAATGTTGTTAAGTCAAGCGTGTCTACTGTTGCTGATAGTTTGCGGAGGAGTTTGAGAGGAAGGCAGAGAGAGTGGAAATGAAAGCTCACCAGTAGAGTGGAGGAAATACTTTTTTCTCTTCTCTAAATCACCCGATGGCTACAGTCTATACCGTTAAAACCTTCCTCCCAACCCATCACTAGCTACTAACTACCCACCAGCTGTCACAGCCCATTGCACTACCAACGCAAAAGGGTTCCCACAGGAGATAGCAGGCAACCCGTAACTGCTCGACAACTCCTTCCACTTCTACAGTTTTGGTGAAGATAAGAGTGAATATGCAGGCGAGTTGCCGCCTTTATAGCCAAGCTTGTATCATGATTCCATTATTCTACTCCCACACTACACGGTTTCTCTATTTTAGTCTGTCTGTCAAGAGTCCTCGTCAAGGTCCCAGTGATAGCGATAGCATGAGCAGAAGTGAGACAAGTTGTTTCTTTTCTCCGTTTGATTTCCAGTTCGTATGGACCAGACAACAGCAACGCTGTTTTCAGAATACCCCTCCACACCCTCCTGTTCATTCAGTTTATTCTGGGGCTGCACTGTGATTAATAATGGGCTATGTTTCAAATCAATTTTCAAAAATAAAAGTGGTAATATTTTTTCTTCTCTATTCAGACAGGAACGAAATCCTCGGGAGGAATCCTCCATCCATCCTTTTTCTTCTCATCCTCCTTTCCTCCTCTCCTTCTCTATACATAAACAGCAGTCCGTGAGATGACAGAGCCATCCCGCTGGGACTCCATGTCATCATCCATGTAATCTCCAATCATGTCATCCTGGTCATGGGGTGGGCGAAGCTGAAGGATGGGGGCCCCTCCAGTGAAGTGGTCATACCTCTCCTCCGCCTCCAGCTCATCAAACTTCCTCCTTTCTACGTCATCTAATTCATTGCTTAGCAGGATATCTTGGGCGGTGGGTGCAGTGGCATCAACTTCAGGCCGGCCCCCGATGTTGAGAGGCTGGTGGTGGTTGTTTTTCTCTCCCTGGTGGGACGAGCTCTCGTTGTAAACGTAGACGGGGCCGTTGTTGTTGCCGCCTCCGACGCCGCTGCTTGTACCTCCACCCGTGCCGTTCTTGCTGGCCTTCTTGCCGGCGCCAAATATGCGCGTCTTCATGTCACTGCCGCCATTGGCGCGGTAACCCTGCTGTTGCCTGCGGCTACGGGTGACAAGCACGGCGATCAGAGCGGCGACCAAAAGGAGGGCCAGCAGGGAGCCAATCACAGCTCCCGCCACCACGCCGGCATTGGATGGGTTCACTGAGGGCTCTGTAGGGGGGAGGAGAGGCAGGGAGGGAGAAAAAGGAAGAAAGAAATATGGTTGAGAAAGGCGAAAAAAAAAAAGGAGAACAGTGTGAAACATGGAGAGAGGGCAAGAGGGAAAATAGAGACAGCATAAAGAGGAGAAGGAAGAAAGGGTAATGTCAAGGAAAAACGAGAAAGGAAGGAGTTGGAGGATGTCAGTGGTGCTGGTCTCAATTGTATTCAGTGAAGTGTGTAAGAGTGCTGAGGTGTCAGTACAGTCAAAAGTGTGAGTGTGCGCGTGTGTGTGTGTGTGTGTGTGTGTGTGTGTGTGTGCTGAGCCTCTTCCTACACTGACATTTCCTCCTCTCCCTCAGAGCTGCTACTGTCCCAATTCCCACAGCCACGTCACGACAACGACGCAGTCACGTCTCCCCCTGTGTTGCCCTTCAACGGCCAGGGTCTATCCAAGGCTCACCACAAATCACAAGGCAAGTCAAGGCAAGGGGGGGGGAGGGGGGGGGGGGGGGGCTAGCCACGTACACATACACTTTCTGAAGGAGCGGGGAATGGCGCGTGCAGGGGGCAAAACAGGTGGAGGCCATGCAGCGGAGGAGGATAATGATGGATTGAGGAGTGGATGTTGGGAATTAGAAGAGGAGGAGTAGGTGGCGGAGTGAGTAAGTGACAAAGTGACACTGTGGAATGACGACTCCTCCTGGAAGCCATGAGCAGAGAGCAGGGGGAAACCTTGGCAAACCCTCTGCGCAAAACGTGAGTGCTTGTCATTTTTATTCCAGCACTATTAGTTTAGTCACGACTGCTATGGTACACACTAGCATACACAAGAAAAGAAGCCATTTTAAGCACATTTTGAAATAAACAAAAGGCGTTCACAGAAGGCATACTGGATAAGGAGGGTGTAAGTAAACTAGGCCCCACAGTCCAATACACAGTATTTCTGTTTGTGTATCAAAACTCCAGGGAGCGGTACAGTAGCAGTGCCTAAATCAGGGTTGTGAAGACGTCCCATATGACTTGTCAGCCATATAGGGCTTCTTCTCTGAACCTCCCACTCCCTCGACTTCCCTCTGCAGTGATATTAGTAGAATATTTCAAAGCAGGTATTTGAACAGCAAAAAGATACAACTGGTTTGCAGAGAAGGAAACCACCAGTTAACAGGCTTGGTATTGTTTAAAATGTTTTGATTTACTGTGGTAAATAACACATCTACATTTCACTAAGACCAATACCAAAATACTGTTCTTCATTCATTACTTTGAGCAATTTCTTTATAAAATCAGCCTATTTAAATACAATAGTTATGTTTGCAGCCATACAGCCTAAAAAAAAATATATACAACTGTGTAAAATGAGCAATATTACGATTTCAATCAGGAAGTATCTGATCACAATTAAGCAAAATAGCTTTCAGTACTTGCCATGGACACATTTCAGTCATTACTCAAAAAGTATTGCGGTTTGATACCAGGCCTAGTTAAGACACGACTAGCGAGTAAAGCCTCTGGGAGAACCATGACAGTGTTACTGCCTTGCACAGGCTTTTCGGGGCCATGAGTTCAGGGCTCTAAGTGCTTTCTGGGAGTACGACAACTCCCTGCAGACCCTGTGACCGGTTTCCCCATGTGGTCATCATCTATAACTCAGTGGGCAGAGATTATGGCACCAACACTGCCGGAGTTAAGGGTCAGCTCCACTCATGCTGTACACATTCACTGTACTGTGAAGCACTTTCAACAAAAATCTTCTCCAAATCACAGACAAGGAAATACGTACAAGTAATAACTTGTATAGGTAGGAGAAACACTTCGGTATGATGGATATACAGCTCAGACATTATTCCAAAAGCTGTTTTTGCAACAACATGCCTCCTTTCAGCGCTTTAAAACCTACTTTTCATACAAGGGAATATTGATGCCTGAATGTATATTATTCCTACTTTTCAAGGGTTCAAAGCATGCAAGTTTAGAGCTTAGATGTTTTTTGTATGAACACATGTATTTTATTATTTTTAGTTAATATACTTGTTTATTCTGTTTGGATAATTTTCAATATCCCAGGTGCAATAAGTAAAATGATTTCATTTCACTGCACATTGATGCCGAAACCTTATCTTATGTAACAAAGTATTTTTTATCATCCATCATCTTTAAGTGTTCCTACTTTCTTCAGGTTTGAGCGCATGAGCTACATAATAAAATCAAGAACCCTTGGCTAAGCTGAACATCCTGTCTGTTGCTCTGGCTTTCCTTTCCACTCTCTGCACTTTCAACAGCCGCTGCGGAGGATTAAACAGCGGACGCTGCAGTTGAAATCCCTGCCTACATTTGAAAAGTAGTGAATCAGCCCGGTTCTTATTGTCATTCCTATTTGAAATCCATCAAAAGCCGGTCCCTCTTGTTAAGTGTACAGAGAGTTGGCAGAATTACTCTTGTAACACCGATTCTTGTCAAGAGAAGAAGTGGTAGTCTACACCGGCGCTCCGCTCTTCTTGTCCTCTTCATTTCTGCCTCTCCTCTTCAAGCCCTTTCTCCATCTCTGCCTCCACTCCACCAGCTGTCTCCTGCATACTCTATGTTCTCTAAATCTATTTTTCCTGCCATCTCTCCATTTTACAGTTGTATTTCTGTCGCATGCTACTTTTCTCCTCTGCGCTTCAATTTCAACATATGCCTAAGGGAAAAAAAAAAAAAAAAAAAATTCATGTGGGTATATTTCTCTCCACCGGCCTCCCCAAGCACACCGTCTCCCTCCCCTCGTTTTCTCCCGCAAGCAGTGCTAAACATTCCTGTTCACACACATAAGAGTGAGAGCTAGCCCTTAGTGTCCACTTGTAACAGGAACACAAGAAATGCATTATCACCTCGGGCTCCATGGAGCTCTGGCACATGCAACGTAGCAACAATCTCTGTGCAAACTTGGAGCCGGATGCTGCCACACATTGCCGTCTCATCAAAGGGAATTACGCTGAAATTGAAATGCTAATTCTCCCTAAATTCCTCTCATCCAATTATTTTTAATGTGTCGATCAAGTCAGTTCTTAAGTGTCTCTCTCAAAGTCCATGCTGCCGATTTTAAATCCTTTCGTGGGTGATAATTCATGTTTTATTCTACCCTTCTGGAGACGATGCTTAAAAGATTCAAGAGATAGATGTAAAAGAAGCCACCCCAGGCTCCCAGTACAGGCCCAGTACAGACCCAGACACATCCTAACAAAGCACCAGAGGAATGTATTTCAGTGGGTGAGGAGAGGACATCTTCTAAACACATGCTGCTGGATGAGTTAGCAGGAAAACCTGCAATATGCATGCTGTGTGGATAACAAGGGGGGGGAAAACAAACATGCAGAACTACAGTACCCCACCCCTTCCCCAAACAAACACACACACACACACACACACAAACACACACACACACACACACACACACACACACACACACACACACACACACACACACACACACACACACACACACACACACACACACACACACACACACACACACACACACACACACACACACCATACTGTGGAAACCAAAAAAACAGAATGCTTCTTATGAAGTCATGTCCAGCACGACCGTAAGCTCCAAGTGACCGCAAGTAATGAGCGAGATGGAGCGGAAGTAACGTCTACTGCAGCCTCCCAAAAACATGCATGGTCAGACACACACACACAAACACACAAACACACACACTCATGGTCACCAGTGGCCTGACGCTGGGCTGGGCTGCACCTAGAGCATAGCTTAGTAGTATTCTCTGTCAGCATGTTAACTTATTGAAGAGAGCCGTGTGTGTGCGTGAGTGTGTCCTAATGAGGGGTGGGCAGGGGGCCAGTAGCAGGCTGGAGGGAGACTTGGCTCCATCAGACCTGTTCCCTAGCCGTTTTCGCATGGCCGGAGACACACACTGACAGATACAGGCAGACGCACACACCCAAACCCAGTGAAGGAAATTGGCCAAGCCCTTTGCTCTTGAACTGCCTTCCTAGATGAGTCTGGAATTGGGAGAAAATGCACCGAATTGAGGGGAAATATAATTTCCGTTGAACCGACGAGCCACTGGATTGAGGACATTTCACTTTTTGAGGTTCAGCTGATGCACCCCTGTACAGAACGATGAAGGGGTTAGCCACACAAGAACCCTGCGAGGGGAGACTGGAATGGAGGGACGGATGAAGAGATGGGGACTACTAAACTGTGATTAAGGAAGAGCTCCTGGTTTTAAAGAGTTAAGCTTTAAGAAAGGAAGACAGCACGGGCATAAGCAGGGGAGAGAGAGAGAGCGAGAGAGAGAGGGAATGCTGGGGGCAGGAGTCTCTTCTATGAGCGGGGGAGCTCAGCGCCAGACTTGTGGAGGCTGAAAGACAACCTGTGAGAGATAAGGAGGATGAGGAGAGAGCATATGCTAACTGTGAGGATGAGAGATGCAATGAAAAGAGCAAACTGCAGCAAAAGAGATAGCGAGGGAGAGACAAATCGAAAGAAAGCGGAAGGGAAAGCAGGGGTAGAATACTTTTGCGTGTGTGAGTAAGCAGCGGGATCGAAGATGAGAGGAGGTGAGGAGATGACATCCATCCCTCTCTGCCTCCGAAGGCACAGGACAAGACTGAGGGTAGACGATACGGGCAAACACCCACACAGACAAGCACGTAGATTTATGTGTGTGTGTCAGCAGCTGTGGGGTAGAGAGGAGTGGGGGACCTGCTATGTAGCAGGTGCTGGCCATTTCACGCCTGTCGGCCCCTCTTAGCCCTGTTTGTCTACACACATTCACATTAGCCTCCACGGGTCTGCATTGCTATCCCATCTGGAGTCATTCCGCATCTTTCTCTCGCTCTGTTTCGACAATCATCCACTCTTACATTTCACTCCATCCAACACAAACTCAATCTCTTTCTTTCTGAACACTTCTCGCCATCTCTCTGCCTTCAACAAAACCTTCAATCTGACTCTTGCTGGTTGCCTCAGTCACCTCTTAACTGCCGGCAAATTTAGCTTACATCTAATCCTCCTCCTCTCTTGCCAGTGAGTAAGAGAGGAGTGGGAAGGAGGGAGGAGGTGGTCGGCCGAGAGAGCACAAGAGGAGGTGGAGGAAAGAGATGGTAGGACAAGGAAACTGTGGGAAGTTCAACACTGGAAGAGACAAGAGAAACGAAAAGGAGAGAGGAAGGGAAAGAAAAGGAGAAAGTGGGATGAAGAATGGGAGTGGAAACGTAGGATAAAAGACCGATGAAGAAGGGAGCGGATGGTGGAATGAGGAGAGAAGCAGCCAGGAGCTGAAGCAGCAAAGGGTGACTGATCCGCTCTGAGAGGCTTGGAGACAGACAGACACACACGCTATGCTGAGAGATAGTGGAGGCCAATAGCACTGGAGATAGGATGCAGTGGCACAAGATTCCCATGGGAGTTTTAAATGCCGTCAGCATCTGCTCTCTCCCCCTCTATCCTCAATGCAATGCTCTCTCGGTGTGAGGGGAGCATGCTGGCACCGATTTATCCTGGTGCACGTTCTCTGGCTTTCTAGTTTAAAAGCAGCCGCCTCCATCTTCCTCCCTCCGCTCCCTCGATCGTTGTATCTTCCTTGCTTGTTGCTTGTAATACACAGCAGGAGATGGTGACATCCTTTGTGCTACAGAAGCCAGTTACGCTACTGTGCAGCAGTACAGAATGGCCCCAGAGGAGTGGTGATGCATGCTGTGGCAGCCAAGGGACTCCCCAGAGATGGG
This sequence comes from Pholis gunnellus, assembly GCF_910591455.1. Classification (NCBI taxonomy): domain Eukaryota; kingdom Metazoa; phylum Chordata; class Actinopteri; order Perciformes; family Pholidae; genus Pholis; species Pholis gunnellus. Next base: position 18,505,320 of record NC_136534.1, on the reverse strand, counting down.
GGGAGAGAGAGAAAGACAGAAAAAAAAGAATGAAATAAGTAGAGACTGAGCAAGAGGACAAGAAAAAAAAAAAAAGGAGAGAAAAAATGAGGGCATGAAGTAACTGGGTTGCTTTTAAACTGGAGCCACCTGAGAAACATTTTTTGTAATGGGCAAGATTTACCCCCATGTCAGCAGAAAATAACTTCCGGTTAAGTGCAGGCAGAAGAGTGGAGGGGATGTATTTTGTATGAAGTGAAATGCAGGAGTGAACCTTGTTGAGGGGTGCAGCTAAACCTATTGAGGGACAGAGGGGGTTGGAGGTATGGACTGGTTTTTTTAAATCAATGCATACACCTAAACATATCGCAAACATGAACCAGCAAACACACTTAGACAGTGTATCAGCACTCATCTCGTCTCAGCGAAGCTAAGGCAACACTGAAATCCACTTCATTTCAAAGTCAACAGTGTCACTTTTAGTGACGGCAGCCTTATCTTCAAGTCACCGACTCTAATGATGGTGCTCATTTGCTTTGCTTTAGTCTCTCCTGTCATTAGCGTTGGGCCAAGGGTACTTCTGAGAAGCTACGCCGTAGCTTTTGTGATCATGACTGTAGGGGGCTGACTTCTCTCTCGCTCTCATTTTAGAAAAATAAAGGAAAAGCGAAAAATATCTCGTCTATGTGCACCGCTCACAATGTGAACTACTACTAAAAACCTTGTGAAAAACTGCTTTGTAAATGCCATGTGATGTACAAAGCCGATACAGACCTTGAGTGCCGCTGAGGCATAGAAACTTTGATAATTCAGTTTTATTGAGAGCATGCAAAGCGATGGAGATGTGACATGCATTCTTAATAGGACACAGAGGAAGAGAGATATGAACAGTTGAAAGGGAGAACCCAAAAGCACGCATCTACATATTCACTCTCTAAAACACACACACACACACACACACACACACACACACACGTGGACAGAGCAGCTGGACCCTCTAACCCTAAACTACACACCCAAGACAGACCTCAGCACAGATAGTGTGTATGTGTGTATGTGTTTGTTCATGTGACATGTGAGGCAGAACAAGGTGTGTATCCCTGAGGAAAACATTGGAGCATAGCACACCAGGAAATGTGTTGCATGTGTGATGAAAGTGCACTTGGTTCCAGTCGATTGATATAAATGAGATGAACGAGATGATATAAATGTTTTCATTTACAAGCCAGGGGACGGGTTAGATGATGAACGAGACCCATGTGAGCCACAAATGTGTTTTTCATTTCACTTCTGAAATGTTAACTGCTTTACTGAAACATTTACTGTGTCTAATTCCTCTGTGTCGTAGGACATTTGCAACTTGTGCAAATTACACAAATGGGTGGCTTCGTGATCTCAGGAGTGATTTTTAAATGGTAATTTATCAAATCACAGAGAAGTGCACAAAAATAACCCTTTTATTACTTGTGTCGAGCACACGTTGTAGTCAAAGCAGGTTGAAGTGCATTTCTAAATGTTATCGGACCTACATCTTGAGGACACTATGTATTTATATACTTTCATGTTCACGTGTTGGTGTGTGTGTGCGCTCGTTTGTGTCCTCAAACTCACCTCTGACAATGACCGTGACCTGGTCCCTGCCGGGCCCGATCCGGTTCTTCACCTCGCAGACAAAAGTGGTGTTGACCGCATCGTCCACCTTCAGCACCTTCAGCACGTTGTCTGTGATCAGCACCGTGTCTGGCATCTCTCCTGACATCCTGCAGGGACATGAGCATACCGACATGAGAAAGAAGAAAGGGGAGAAGGACCAAAAAAAGAATAAAAAGAAAATAGGATTGTGGTTTGGGTAACTTTGGGCACAATGAAATCATGAAGACAGATGTGCATTTACAGAAATGTGCTGTATTGTGCTATGTCATCAAATTTCACTAATCTTGATCGGCAGTGCAAAACTAATCAGTACTCCCCTTCCTCAAAACTCAATCCATTATCACACAGTGGAGGAAAATACGATGGGGACAGGAACTCATCTCGACCATTTTTAAGTAACAGACTTTCCATTTGTGTTGCTTTTTTTCTTTTTCAAATTTTGTCAGTTACGTTAATAGCTGATAATACAAAAGAAATGGGGAAAGAGCGAGTCATATTGTGTTTCTCATTATGCTGGGGTTAAATCTCGAGTCACTGAGTCCATTATGAAAAATGATACGGCTATCTCCATAATCAGAGCACGGGTCTGTAGTAGCAATAATACAAAGTGCTGATTACAGCTCTGTGGACCTGGGAATGAAGGGTAAGGCAGATTGAGAGGAAAAGAGAAAGCAAGAAACGCTGAGAAAGAGAGAAAGAGCAAGACAACAAAAGAGATGATGGATGTTAAGATACTCACGTCTTCCACTGGGCGGTCAGCGGAGCAGGGTTTCCGCTAGCCTCACAGGTGAGCACTGCGTTTGTACGACCAACATACCAATTATTGTCATAACCCATGATTTTCACCTGAGGGGCGTCTGAGGGAAGGACAGGTGAATGGCAGAAGGGAGGAGAAAGAAAAAAAAATGAACTAAATTAGTCACTCAATTAGAACAGCAAAGTAATTCATGGAACAGATCGTGCTGGGTTTTGTGTGTGTGTGTCTTACACTGAACTGCTAGCTTCAACGGGAAGCTCTCCGGTTTGACCTGGGTCCTGTGCACCACCACGCAGCTGAGGTCTTTCCCGTTGTCTGCTGGTGTGGGAACCATGCGGTACTCGCTGCTCATGGTCACCGTGTTGTCGGTACCCGTCTTGGACACCGTTGTCGCATTGCCGGTGGCCGCGGTCACCCAGGAGATCTCGGCAGCGGGGCGGCCATCAACAGATTCGCAGCGCGCCACAACGACCGGCTGAGTGCCGCCTGCTACCACTGATACGATGGAGGCCGAGTTCTGAGGCTTAGCTGATGGATGGATGGACGGACGGAGGGAGGGATTGATGAAAGGGCAAAAGGTGAAGAGAGAGAGAGACAGAAGATTAGAGGACGTATAAATAGATAAAATAGAAATAAGACAGCTGAGAGAAAGATAATGTGCAGCATTATTGATAAACAATTTGAGTCGCCAGCCTGGCAAAAGCTAATCCAAAAACTCAAACCACTTTTGTCCCCCCACTCACCCTGTCTCTCCCCCTCTCTCCTCTGTCTATTTTCTGTCCAGAGCCTACATTGATAAACACTTACAAGCACCAGTCCAAACACATCCAAACCCTAAATCTTCTTTCCCTCCGCCTACATTTCTTTAATCTATTCCCCTCCCTATCACCCGCCACTGTTGATAAACAATTTCCATGACTGGTCCAGGGCATTTCCATACACACATTCTAAATCACTACACGATCTCCGTCCTCCCCCACCCTCTCTACTCTACCTCCTTCCTCATCCCTCATCCCTCCACAATTTCCCTCCATGATACGAGTGTGGGATCAGAGGGAGAGCAGGCAGGACAAGAGCTGACAGCAGGCATGACAAGCAGCCAGATCAATATAGTGCCTTAGGGGAGGCGGGGAGGTATGATGCATTGGAGAGTGAAGAGAGTGGAGCGGAGGCACTGGTGGCCAAGGTTAGACCAATGGTTCCATGGCATTAACAAGAACACAATTGATCTGACAATACCACTTAGAATAGCAATTAAGCCCCGCTGGACATGCTTTTAACCTGCATGCTACCTTTGGGTGAGGGATAGAGAGCTAGAGAGACGGAGACTACTTTGCATATTATACATATATTTATTATAAATAAAATTACTAAAACTGTAACAGCTTCAATGCACCTTGATTCAACAAGTCTAACTCTACTGGAGAGACGAGCACCATGAGACACAGAAAAGCGAGCCCAGTTCTCTTGTTATGAATTGCTTTGACTAATGAATCTATTCATGGTATGAACGTCTGGCAAAAGGTCTTTGACAATCTACAGATCTTTCAGAACAGGTTAGTCCGGGTTGTGTTGGGTTTGATTCCTTTGTACGCAACAATGAGACAATGTAGGCTTGAAAAGTGGTACTTTTCCTAAAGTAATACGACATTTTATAAGGAAGCATTTCATGTCCTCGCGAGGCACAAACCTGTGATGGTTATGAAGCACCGTAGCTCGGGTGTTTCCGTATGGTTGGAGGAACTCACCAGGCTAGAGCTCGTGTTGCTGACATTTAATACCAACATGGGTAATTGTTAAAGTTCTGTGGTTCCAGAATCGTTTACCCTGGTATATTAAAAAAATAAAGCAGCTGCCACAGTTTTCAAAAGGAGATCAAATTGTGACACGAAAACGTATAGTTATCATTTTTGTTATAATTTCTTTGTAATTTTCCTGCCAATCTGTGTATACACATTACATTAGATTATGTTAGTGACCTACCCAGCATGACCAGGTACGTGATGCCTTGCTCGTTGCCACTGGGGTAGGTAGCATACTCGCAGATGTACTTCCCCTCATCTGTCATCCTAACATCGCTTATCTCGATGGACGGGCTGGCCAGGTTTGGAGGACTGGGCGTGAAGCTAACTCTGCCATACACGGGCGAGTTATTTGGGTAGCTGGGATCAAAGTTGGGGTGAAACACAGCGATGTTGATCCGTTCTCCTTCCTTTGGCTCGTAGATCCACGTGATCTGTGGTGGAGGGGAAGGGCACGGGGTCAGTGGTTAGGATGCGTACAGGGACTAGGGAACAACAGCAGGCCTTATTTATCATGGCACTGATAAGCGACACTGCAGAGGATTTTAAGACATCATCCATTTTTCTGTAAACTCCACGGGGCAGTGTACACAGCGGCATCACAATCAAGGAAGTGGAACGGGTATGAATATGGATGCGACTTTCAGGAGCAGCATTCGCGCTCTCTCAGCTGCTCTTAGCGGAACCAAACTGAGTTGTGTACATCCCACTTCATTGAGATGCGACTAAGAAGTGTTTCTATTACCATATTCAATTCCCTAAAGCAAAATGAAAGTTAGTATTCTTTGGAGTAATAAAACATTAAGTCTAAATGTGATAAAAACCTATTACCAGCCTTAGGATCATTTCTGTGGGCTATGATTTGCTAGATTAAGTTTTAATGGGATAGGTAAACAAGGCACATGGACCTGTGTTATTCTTTTGTGTTTATTTTGATTGCAATGAATTGTTCTTATTCATCTGAGGGACTACGTTTCACACACCTGCAGAATCAGGTTGATACATAATTGACAAATACTTCATTCTACAGCAAAATAGGCACATGTTTAGCAAAATGTTACATTGCGTATTCGCTTAATGGCCAATGTGTTTGCTTCAATTGTGAAAGCAAATTGTATTCCCAAGCAATTTCAACAAATTGTACTGTGTCAAGTCAGCACAATGAGCAATTTCAGGATGAAACAGACAATAGACATTTTTATGAGAACTTCACACCACAAACCCAGTTTAAAGCCGATATGAGTGCAGTTGTATAAAGAAGTAATCAAATCCTAACTGAAAAAAAAAAGAAAAAGAAAATTCTATTAAGACTGTATCACCATTGTGAGCTGAATCCCAACGGCATCAGTGAAGGCGCAGCGCAGGTTGACAGTCTGACCAGGATACGACGACACCTCTGGCTCCACCTTCACTCGCTGACCCGACACACCTAGGAGAAGTAGAGAAAGAGAGAAACATTAATGTCCGTCTTTCCTTTTTTCCCTTAACTAGCAGAGGAGACAAGGAAAGGATGCAGAGGAATCGTGTTGGTACAGAGCCTCCTGATAAATGAGGACAGTGTGGAAATGTCTGGTACAACAGAGGACAGCATTAGTGAAGCCAGGCAAGTAGGCCAAGAGTCTGGTATCTCTCCATGGCCGTGCGTGTGTGTGGACGGAGTGGCAGGAAAAAAAGGGTGGGGGATATGTGCTGAAAAAAAAAAATGAAAAAAAATAGGAAATCCAGTTCTCTTTGGCACATAGGTCATAAATCATCCGGATGGTTTATGCTTTTCTGTAGCCTGCCATTTGCTGTGCAGACACATTCCTGTGTTACAGCAAAGAGTCAAAATAAATATGCTTTTCTTAGTGTGTTGTGTCAGTGGGTGTGTGAGAAACAGAAAGCACGAGGGAGCTTTAAAACGACAATCTGTCCACGTTTACACACGTGTGTGTGTGTGTGTGTGTGTGTGTGTGTGTGTGTGTGTGTGTGTGTGTGTGTGTGTGTGTGTGTGTGTGTGTGTGTGTGTAATCCAGGTCTCAGTGAAAATGTAATTACTTGTTTGAGTAAGCGCGCATTAGTGTATGTCAGCAAGATGGCACCTGTTTTAAGTAAGAGTGGATTACCTGTGGATACACAACTTCAAATGTCTGCAGCCATGGTCTGTGTGTGTGCGTGTGTGAGAGAGAGAGAGAGAGAATGCTAGTGTGCTTACAATGTGTGTAGCAGCAAGCTACACACAACAGCACCAAGGAAACGATTTCCCCTAAAGACAAACAGTATTTACGGAACTAGTTCCACCAGTTTGTGCTGCGCCAAAGCAGTTGTGAGACTAATATGATCTACAGGGCTGATGGAGCTCACACACAAACACCCACACACATTAAACCCATTGGCTGGCAGATAAGAGGAAAGGCCAGTGCTGTCTTTCTCTTTTGACGAGCAATGAACACCGCACCTTCTCTACTCTCGGGAGATCCGAGTTATCAATACAGCCGAAGAGAAAAGGGAGCAAGGAGCAAAAGACTGAGTGGGAAAGTGGAGGAAAACAAGCCTTTCCTAGAATAACACCAGCTCTCTCAGGACCAGCCCAATTTACAACCACAAAACAACCCCCTTGTAGCCCACAGAGGAACCTCTGGACAACCACTAAGCAGCCCGTGGGAGCAGCACAGAGCCTTATTGGGCTGGAGAGAGGAGCGGTTTGCTCTTTTTTCTCTCTCTCTTGGACACATACGCGAGCATATCTGTGCAAGTGGGCACACAAAAGAATGTACACAAACACACACGCACTTATATAGGTCTCATGACAGCTTTATTGTCGATCTCCTGGCATGTGATCTTTAAAATGTCGAGCATTTAGAGAAGACTACGCTTCAACCCTCGGTCTAACTACCTGGACTAGTCTGACTATAACTACAGATTGGCTTTGGGAATGAAAGCTGCACTCTGGTTACCACACGATGTAGCAGAACAAAAGAAAAGAGGATTAAGGGTTATTGAAACTCTTGATTACTACTCTTGCTTCAGTCTATGGACCAAATGTCAGAGGTCATTACACAATGCGGGACTGGAGATCAGTTACTCTGCCTCAGGTCTCACTTGTCTGCACATGTGCAAATTCACACACACACACACACACACACACACACAACCACATGCACAGCTGTGGTGTCCACACATAATGTGGGGGCAGAGCCGAGCTGGGCCTGTTGTCTGTCATTCTGAGGCAATAAGAGGGGAGCCAACACGGGTCAGCTCCAACCAGAGCTCAGATGAGAGACAGGCTGGCCTTATGAGACTCTCTGCAGCCCCAGGGAAATGAATATTACACACAAGACATACAAAACTGGCACGTCTTCATCCTCCATGATAGTCCCCAAATCCCAGCCCCGAAGTCTCAGAGACTCGGTGTCATTGGATCAGCAGACACAAAAGAAAAAGTCAGCGTGTGCACGCGTGTGCGTCTACACCAACACGAAGGGCTTTTGCAGATGTTTGAAATAGTAATTGTCAGTATAAATATTTAGAGAGCATTGGTCATATTAAATAGGAGCGAGCGAGCGAGCGAGCGAGAGAGAGAGAGGGAGTCAGGAACTCAGGGAATTAGAGAATAAAAGACGGTTCAAGGGTAAGACTGAGAAGAGAGGAGGAGCGATGGAGGGAGAGAAAGAGAGGGTTGGAGGGGAGCAGAGTGGTAACAGAAGCCTTGTGTCACCGCTGCTCTACTTTACAGTAGATCGGCTGCCTGCAGGTGACACACATGAACAAACAAATGCATGCGCACGCAAACTGCCCTCTTCAGCATCCTCAAGTAGTCACATGTCATCATCCAAAGTACTGTCACCTATCATTATGTCTTTAACACCCACATGATGTGCCTGCACACAAATTATGCTGCGACAGTCTTGACATATTAACACAGTCCTCTCTGATCCCCCTCCCTGGTCACACTGACATTTCCATATTTCCTACCATTTCTCTGTCAAGAGGAAATTAATCAGGAAGGAGGAGAGGAAGTGTGCGAGGTGGAAGGAAGGATGAAAAGGAGGAGACCAGGGACAGCTTGGGAATGCCAAATTGATGGAGGATGAGAGTGGAATAGGGGGGCGCGGGGGGTGAGGTGTAAGGAAAGTGGGGATGAAAGTGTGCGAAGGGAACGCGGTGCCAGGAATAGAAAATGAAAGAGGGAGTGCAAAGAGAAAGTGCTGAGAGAAGAGGAGAGGAGGATCTCGAAGGGGAGACGACGTGGGCTATAAACAAGGTTAATAGGAGACAGCTGAGGGACAAAAGAGAGACATTTAGAAGAGAGAAATAAGAGAAGTGAGAGAGGAAGTAGGTGGAAAAAGAGAGAAGAAGGAGGAAACTAAAAATGGAGAGACGTGGGACGGGGGGGGTACAGTGGGGAGAGAAACCGACCGAGGAGAAGAGACGGCAGGTGTAGAGCGGTGTGATGCAGGATAGACTCCACACCTGACCTTGTGAGAAACACTGTGGCCGTGAATAGAGAAAGAAAAAGAAAAAGAAAAAAAAGGCAGTGACACAGACAGAATGAGCCAGAGGAAGGGAGAGTGAATCAGAAAAAAAATGAAAAATACTCAAAATCCAAATTTCCTCTGCAGCCCATTTGAGCCAGCCGTGGCTTATAAAACGAACATACGCTTATCGGCCCGTGTCCGCCTGCCTCGCTGCCTGGTTGGCTAACTCCGACGCCTAACGGCATTCATGTCCTCTGCCTGATCCCCGCTGTAGTGGAGAAAAGCACGACGTCAGGGAGTGCGGGCCATCACCTAAAATATCTAATGGCCTTCAGAGCTCACTGACTCTCCGCCATTTCATCAAGCTAGTGGCTATGCACTGTCAGGTGGGCTAGAATGAAGCTTTCCCATTCTCCGTGTTCTTGAAGATTGCTTCCTAGCACATTGTGTGTGTCTGAAAGAGCACAAGAGAGACAAAGAAAATGTGGTTGTGTTTCTCTTGGCCTTTAGTGCATTGCAGTCTCAATAAGCATTTTGGGCTTTCATTATGCTCTCAGGTATGTGTGAACGTCTCCATTTCCATTATTATATTGTTGTTATTGTTGTGCTCACCGTCTCTCCTCCTGAAGAACAATAGCTTTGATGCAGGCAGTATGGTGTTGTCCTGATGGAATCAGTCTCTGCCTCCTCTCTCTCTGTCTCACTTCTTCTTCCTCAAACATAATCTTTTTCTAACAAGGGAATTAGACTGAATCCTATCCCACCTTTCAAACTTGATGACTTTGACACGCTGAGTTTTGGACCCGAGGGTGCCGCTTGTGATGTTGTGATGATAACGCAAGCCCCGCTTTGGTCTGACTTCACAATACAAAGAAAAAGTCTGTGTTGGTGGCTTAATGAATGCCTATGAACAAAAAATAAATGTAAACGCAGCTAATCGCGAGTACACCTTTGTATGCACAGCTCCAATTTTCTTTGGATAGACCGGTAAAGATTATCTCTGAGCGTGACACGAACGTCTAGATCTTGTTTTTACATCGGCCAGTTTTTACACCACGTATTTATGACCTCTTTTGAAACTGCTCAGTTGTGCATATGGACATGTTTTCCGACATGAAATTTCTCATAATAAATTCATGACGAGTGTCCACGCCATTACATATTCACCACTACGTTCAATGGTATGAATGGTATGTATGGTCAAAGGCATCCTTTAACTTCCACTCAACCCACCAGAGTGTTGGAAAATGGTAAAAGAATGATCCATCAGAGCAGTTCCATTCTCCATGGTTTAATGCTCTAGGTTTATTCTCAGTGAGACAGTGTGTGCCGGCCTTGGATACGAGTGGTTTCTAAATGAAAGCGCTGCCAAATACCAGCTTTGTGAGGCTCCCGATGTGCAATTCTGTTTTGTTTTTGTTTTTCAAGACACTGGCACAGAGAAGCCGATTCAATGCCGCGATTATTACTGGGGTTGTAGTTTCGTACAGTGCAGCTTGTAAGTATTGGGACAGTGACACATTTTCTGTTGTTTTGGCTCTTTACTCCACTAAATGGAATTGAAAAGGAAGCAATCACTGAGATTAAAGTGCTAACTTTCAGCTTTAAGGGTGTTTACTTCCATTCTGTTCACCTCCTGTGTGATTTTTGAACAGTGCAGCAGGACAACGGCAAGGCGACAATTCCTGTGTTCTCAACACTCCTCAATTAAAAATGCAGTCAGGAATTTACTCATAATAACTTTAAATCCATTGTGCTGGTACACAGAGATGTGAATGTCTAACTAACCTGTATATCAGTTACGTAGAGAAACAGCTTGGGACTTTTGTTCTTCCTCACTAAATCTTCCATAACACGGGTCCCTTTGTCACTCTAGATACTGTAATATTGCAGTTGTCATGACTGACGCACCTGTAATTTGGGTGATGACTGTTCATCTCTTTTGAACTGTTAACTCCTTTGTGCAGCTTTGAAAACGGATAAGCAGATCCGGTCAAAAAAGGTGTGACGCACGTTATCCAACAGTCTAGTTAAAATGGCCTGCCTGTGTAGCAGCTGCATAACTGCGATTTCTGTGTGATGGTGTGTCCTCCACACCAGACCTGTGACACTGCTGTGGCTGCGTGTCATGTCCAAACTGCTGCTGGTATGCACTAATAGCCGTTATCAGCTGGAGTCTGGAACAGCACCAACCTGAACCTGCTGTCGGCTGCTGCTGCTGCTACCCGACACTGTTTCAGCGCTGGTTTCTCTGACCTTCACACACACACGCGCGCAAATGTGGACGCACATACAGCCACACAAACCTACGATGGACGGGCACGCACTGTGTATGTGCGCCAACACACACACATGTAGATGTGGATACTTTGGTATGCAGGGAGCAGAGTGAGAATGCAGCTTAGCTTTGACAGGCAAGGCAGTTTGACAAGCCAAGAATAAAACAAGGAAATGAAGACTTGAGATGTGTCTCGGCTTCTCATTGACCTTTCCACGGGGATCTCTATGAAGGGCCAATCGATACCACATGAGAAAGCTACATTTAGAAGTAGCCACTGCTCATTACGGACTTCTCCAATGACATCCTATTATAATCCATTCATGCTGTAAGATTTACTAGTGGGGGCAATTGAGCTGAAGCACCTTGGTTTGATAAAAGGAGCACACTTTTAAAAAGACCAAGGCTATCGTGGGAGATCTGCACTCAAAAATCCCCACAGATGTTTAATCAGCTTGGAAACGTAACAAAGAAACACACTTGTAAAAAGGGTTTGCTGTTACAGCGAGGTTGCATGCAGACAGCAGGTAAAAGATAAAAAAAAAAAAAAAAGACAGGGTCCTGTGATGCAACAGGAGCAAAAAAAAAGGTGCAAGAAGAAGGGAGAGCTACATTTCACTTTGTTCACAGTGACATGATGAAATATTTGATAACTGACTGAGCACAGAGGAGAAAGAAGGGAAATCAGAGGGAGGAATGAGGAAGGGAGGCAGAAATGCATGAAATGTAACAGAAGGGGAGCGAAGGAGAAATAGGGGTTTGGAGGGAGGGACACAGAGAGATATGAACAGGCTTCAAAGTGCCAAGGAGAAATGAACAGCTGGAGGAGAAATCTGCAAAGGGAGGTGTGAGTGTTTGGTGACTGTGTGTGTGTGTGTGTGTGTGTGTGTGTGTGTGTGTGTGTGTGTGTGTGCGTGTGTGTTCCCGTATACCCACGTGCATCCGTATACTGATGCATATTCCTATTTAGCTGCCTGTTTATAACAAACATGCCTTAGGACTCAAGCGAATATCATTTGCAAAAATAAGCATTTGCCAATTCAATTAAGTGCATCATCGTAATGAAAAAAGACCCAGCAGGGAAGTTTTTAAAAAAAAAACTGAAAGAGACAGTTTTGCCATCTTGAAACTGGGAACACTTCAGCTTCAAATGCCACATCCGCATGCCTCCGAAGCTGGACCGTGACCTTTGTCTTGCCGTGAGACTATACGTCCATACAGTATGCATGAGCTCGAGAGTAAGACGAAACTGACAAAGTAGAAAAATTCACGATAAGATCTCCCAGTAATTTAACTGCAGGAGCCCTGACATGAAATGACGTACACAATAGCCCATGCATACATCTCTCTGTACACACTTCTCACTCGCTCATCCTTTATATTCCATTCTCAGTTATGGACATGCCACAAACAGAATATTTCAGGTCTTGCCAGCTCTGGCGGTCAAACTGGTCTGAGACAGGTTTGTTTGAATGACAAAGGAGTGATCCGTAAACTTTGCATGGTTTCTTTTTGTTTTACCGAAGCGCAACACGGCTCGGAACAGATGAACCTTACAACCAACAACTTACACAACGCGCTTAATCATTTAGCATCTGCCGAGCTAAGGGAAAACCATGCATACCGTACAAGGTGGAGAGGCACTCCTCTCCACTGGGTGAATAATTCATCCCCTGGTAAGAACGAGAGCGGTGTGCTCTCCTCCTCCTCCTCCTCTCATCTCTTCATTATTGATAAACACCAACATCGACACTGTACCTGACCCGAGAGAGAGAGAGGAAAGAGAGTGAATGAGTAAAGGAGAGAGAGATAGACTGTGATAAAGAATGAAGGTGAGACATGAAGGAACGCGGCGACGGTGTAAAGTAGAGGTGTGTAAAAAGCACCGAACAGAAAAAGGGAAAATGACCAAGGGCATAAGACGCGAGCGTGTTCTTATTGGATGCATGTTGCCGTTTAGGGTCAGTAAAGTCTCGCTTGTAACCGGCAGTTTACTGCGGACAGAAAAGGACACAGCACTCCTGAGCCAAACAAATAACTGCTGCCTCTATACTGCTGTGCTACTGCTATTGCTCCAACCCACTGAATAAGTGACTGAATAACTTACTGGCTGGATGGCTGACAGACACCCAGCTCCCCTGCGGCTCCTGGCTCTGCTTTGTCTGCTCGGGCCCTGCACATCATTCTACCTCCACCGCACTCGCCTTTTCTCTCGGCATCGCTCACTTCTCTCCCCCCCCCCCAATTTCCCCCTCATCTATGCCACAGCCCTGTCCTGTCTTTTCATTTCGGAATAAATCCTTTTCATCCCTCTGGCTCATTCTGCTCTTCCTTGACTACTTCTTTTTTTTTTTCTTTTATCCTCAGTTAGTTCCTTTTGTGTCCGACTTCTTCATTCTAGCCCTGTGTGCCATCACTCCTCATGGTAATTGTACCGGGCATGTTATTTTAGCCCAGCATGTCATTTTGGGGTTTTACTGCTGGGTGACCGCAGTGACAGATCTGCAGTCCGTGCGAAAGCATAAGATGTAAATCTGAGGATTTGGAAAAACAATTTTCAGACCGGTCTAGGGTCAGTGTGTGGGGGAACATCTTGATCCATTTAAAATGATGCACGCTGATGCCTTGCACTTCTCCATCAGGTGTGGCAGAAAGCTCGCCAAAACGTCCTTCAGACCTCACTCTCTGAATGACTTTGGAAGCGTGTGTGTATGTGTGTGTGTGTGTGTGTGTGTGTAACCAGAGTCTGGCAGCGTCTCACTTCGGAAATCGCCATGAATTAAAGGATCAGGCTCAAGTCAAAAGTGCCAGATACTTCTACACATGTCCAAGGCGGGCTGTGTCTGTGTGTATCTTTATCTTTTCATTCATCACTTCCTGAATGTGCGTGCGTGTGTGTATAAATCCGTCCCTCTGTATGTCAGCTGTTAACATAATGTGATTATGCGTCCTATTTTCGCTTCCCTAACAACACTTGGATGTGAGTGTCTACCGAGGTGTCAGAGAGGATATTTCAGGCTGGGTGTGATCCCTTCCCTGAATTAAAAACCGAGCCGCCTGTTAAAGTGAAAGGGGAATTCCATGGCAACCCCACCTTCGGACCCAAACACAGCTGTGTTTCCAGGTTCTTCGTCACCAACGTTCACCTAAACTGGGGGGGGGGGGGGGGGGGCTCTCAGCCCGCTACCGACGAGTCCAATGGTCAACTACGCCATCGACGCGCAGCGCGTTCATAGTTGAGGGGGTGAGAGACCAATCCAATTCACACTGCACATTAAAAGGATTAAAATGCAGTTCGGTGATATGAGGGAGACGGCTATTAGCACAGTCAATCTGTCAGGAGCATCACACAGCGTGTTCGCAAATCAATGCCGGCCATATGGAAGACAGAAGGTCAGGCACCACAAGCAAACAAACAAGGAGGTGCGTACTAATATTATGATAAACTGACGAGTGTGTCCGTCACAACAACCAGCTGGATTGAATTACTGACAGCAAGTCTGTGTAGGAGCACGGAGGAGAGGTCCGCAGGGAAGGATTTGAGAGGACAGGCGAGTTACGCTCCAAAAGGATGACACCCACCACTTGGAAAAAAGAAAAGTAGAGTGGATATACTCTTGCAAAAGTATTGCTAACATAAGAGCAAATATTATGATTCATTATGACTCATATTACTGGAACACTGCAGCATATTGCTCAAATGTCAGGATAGCTGATCATTCCACCTGCATTTTGAAAAGACCAGGACATGCAATAGTTTTAAATAGCATCTTTCTTCTTTTTTTACATAAAGAGCTCAGCAACACTGGGGGGGGGGGGGGGGGGGGTGACAGCAATTAGTAAACATCAGGCAGGTAGGATGTGGGAAAACGGAACAAAGGGATAGGAGTGGGGGACAATAGATCACTGGAGCAATTAAAAGCAGAAAGAATCCACGTTTCAACGTCAGAGTTTCCTTCCCGCAGGTCTGCAGTGAGCTGTGAGGGCGGAGGTGAACGGCCTATTGTCTTCAAGTCTCAATAGGAGGTAGGTAAGATAAAACTTTTCACTTCAACACATATACCTCCCATCAGTTCTCCTATAAAGGAGGGGGGGGGGAGGGAGGGGAAGACACAGGGATAGGTGGTTTGGACTACAGTTTCTATAAGATACAATGGAGCAGGAGAGTATCAGCAGGGACGTAGGAGGATGCTCTCTGGCCCTCCCTCCATCTGAACTGAACGCTAAGATCAACTTTGAGTGTTCTCTGAAGGACAGTCACTATGACAACATGCCTTGGGAGCATGTGCATTGTTTTGATGCTGGCGGACGGACGGATGACTGAAGACCGAACGGACAGACAGCTCAAGGAGACAGATCGAAAGAGGGAGCGGCGCCTAATCTGATATTTCCTCAAGTTTTTTTTCTGTTAAGTGAAAAGTGTGAAAAGACACTGAACAGATGTGGCTGGCTGCATGGTCAGATTCAAGGTACAAAAAGAAAAAAAAAACATGAAAAATACTACTTAAAATAATTTACTTAATTAAATTAACCTAAAAAAAGTGCTTAGTTGTGCTTAACAACTAAAATAGCATTAAACATTAGCTTTACAATAAATAAAGAATAATTATGTACCATTAAATATCCAGAGGAGACAAAGGACTTTCAGCGAAGGCAGTCTCTGCTAGCAACATTTAATCATCACTGTGTTTACATGACACCTTAATTGACTGTCAAACATTTTACCTCTAGACTGCCTTGAACGTGTGATTAATGTGTGTGTTTTATATATTATGTTGTTTTTTTATGATGCGTCTTTAAGGACTCTGAAAAGCAGGTAGAAGAAATAAAATGTATGATTATTATTTAATTTACTGGACTAATTTGTTGATAAATGTAATGCTCTCATCCTGTAGAATGTTACATTTGTTGCCTCTGAAATTAATTCTTTACCTTTATATACTGTAGATTAGCTGAAACAATTAGTTGACCCTGAAGACAATCGGTAGAAAAACAATCAACTATTTATTATATACTATTCAATTTATTTATTAAGCTCAAATGCCAAACATGTACGCGTTCTAGCTTCTCCAATAAGAAGATTTGGACCGAAAAAGCAAGACCTTTGTCTCTAAGAATTCTTAATGGACTATTATCCAAATAGATAATCAATAGTTTGATCAATAGTGAAATTAAAAGCCCTTCAGAGTATAACAACAATGCTCCAACCACAAAGAACCATGGTTCTGTTACCTAAAAGTGAGACAATACTGTGTTGACCAAAGACATTTTTACCTTTGAATTTAAAGATAAAGGAGCTAAAGTCAGTAACTCTAGATGTTCGTATTGAGAATAAACTGCTTGCTGTTCTTAACACCTGTACCTGTCTGAGAAGCAAACAGCAATGGATCGAATTTTCCCTCAATAACAGTACGAACCGTGGCTTTAGCCTGTAATGGCTCGGCAATCACAATGATGCTACAGTTGATCCGACTGCAATTGAAAGCCCATTCCCCGAGATCATAAGGAGGAGCGCAACAACAAACGCACGCACACGAGAAAACACACAAGCTGCTGGAGCCGTCTCCTGTCAGGTCGCCATTACATTGGGTTGGAGCCCCCTTTGTTTACCATCTACACCCTTAAGGCAGAGTGACAGATAGAGGATTGGGAAGAGAGCGATGGATGGATGGGGGCATGAACAGACAAGAACTGGCCCCGCCATGCTCCAGTGGCCAGCTTCAAGGACAGACGGGCCCTTCAATATCACAGCTTCTGTGTAATTAGACAGTGCTCTGTCACGCACCAAAGAATTGCTCCTATTTGTGTCATATTAAAACGCAGCATGGATATCCCCGACTGTGCTTTGCCATTGAGACCTAATGCAAAAGGGGAGCAAAGGGGGATTTGTACAAATTTAATTACATTCATAATTCGCCCATCTTCGGCTGTAATCACTCGGGGTTAAGTTAAGTAAATCCACTTCTAAGCTAGCCGCCCACGCCCTGTGTTGCTTTATAAGCAGAGTCGGTTTTTAAGGGGAATTTCAATGACTGGCTGGAAGTCTCAAAGTGAAAGTGGAGATTTCCTGGTATGAATTGGCGGAATAATAACAGCTGTACTCTTTCCACCAAAGTGTTTTTGCTTTTGGTTTGGAGCACTGCAGCTTGTGTGTGTGTGTGTGTGTGTGTGTGTGCGTCTGCTGGTGTGCGATACTGGGTCTCTGAGGCCCCCTGCAGTGTCTCCGAAACGCTGGGGAAAATCTGCCGCTGTGTGCATTTTTGTGTGTCTGTTTTTTGAGTCTTTGTGTGTCGGGTGCCCCTTGCAGCTAAATCGTGGCCCAGCGTATGCGACAGAGAGGGAGAGAGGAGTGAAGCAGATCAAACACAAGCCAACTAATCACAGACGCCGGCTAATTAGCGCAGTCCTCAAAGGGGAACCAGGAACGAGTGATGAATCCCCCTTATGAATTTCCCAATGACGCTGTGCCGAGGGCCAACATGAGCACTCACCGGTCAAACAGAGGAGAGACCGGAGAGGGTAAAGTGCACAGAGAGCCACCAGTGATCTGGCCTTGTTGTAATCTTATCATCCGGGAGCACAAGGGGGCAAAGTGTCGCTCGATATTGCTTATCGGTGTTTCGGTCACGTGCACAGAACCCACATCGCTGTCACAACCTCGCTCGCACACACACACACACGTTTTATCTCAATATCCTCAAATTAGACTGCACGTAACGTTTCCCATTAAGGGATTTTTGGTGCGATTAAATCCCGAGTGCGGTGATATTCCAGCCTCCAGAGCGAAGCACAGGTTGACGTTCCTGTGCACGGGCGCCGAGTGCTGATTAGCAGGCGGATCTGCCGCGCTGATCCCAGATTTCCACAAGATCAGAGGCCGGGCTGTGAGCACGGCAGCAGCGGCTGCAGCAGCCAATTACAGATGTGACACGCACACTCGCGCTTATGCACACACGCACCCTGCCACACAGACACAACCACACGCCTGTCCAGAAAAACAGATTCCTCCAGGCTGAAGTCATCAAAGTGACATGAACCACCCACCCTCACCTCCTCCTCAAACTCCTCTCCCTCTCCGCTTCTAATCTCAGACAAGAGGGCACCTGTCAGAGGATGCTCAGTTCACCAGCCAGCCAACCCTGGCAGAGACGGCGGCAGCGAGACCGACAGAAATGAACAGAGACAGCCAATAAAGATTCTAATAGAACTATATGTGAAGAAGCGCAGGGCACTGATGAGAGTAAGCCTAAATACAACTCACACTTCATCATTCTTCAAGTGTCCAAGTCCCATTTTGTTCTTGATAAATCCTAATATCAAGCTAAACATAGATATTCTAATTCTAGCTTTGGGCCTGGCTTTGAACAACATTGTGTGATTGGGTGAATGAACAACAACACAAACAGTCATTCTGCATTTCTCTCATTTAGCCAGATTTATGTTGGTACAATATCCTCCCTCTGCCCTCTGCAGTGCTGCCGTCAATGGCCGGCATTTGTTTCACATGATTACAGTGTGACAGTTGGCATTCATGAGGCAGACAAACACAGAGATTCCAGACTTATTGTTATGACAAAAATCCTAATGTGCTTTGAACGTTAACAGCTGCAGCAGGGAGGCGGGAGAGTGAAACGAATTGGTGAGGCTGGTCAGAGAAGACAAAACCGATCCGTGAATTAATATACAAAATGAAGCGCGGCAATTTACAGTTGAGATACGGCGTAGCAGGGAACTAAAAGACATGGAGATAAATAAGAATGTAAGAGACATTGGAGGGGAGGCAGAGAGAGAGAGAGAGACACACAGATATGAAAGGGGGTGGGGGGGGAGGAGGGGTGGGGTTTGTGGGGTGAGACTGCAGAGCAAAGCAACAGCTGCTGAGCATCACATCTGCTCCAAGTGGAGTCATCAGCGAACAGACAGACTGGAACCGACCCACTAAGGCAAGCCCCGGGGAGAGCGAGGGATGGACAGAGGAAGAGTGGAAGGGAGTATGGGGGGGGTGAGGCGAGGCAGCGAGAGGATGAGATGAGAAGGATATAATTAAAAGAGGGTGGAAAGAGAAAAAAAAAAAAAAAGATGAAAAGGAAATGGCAGAGCACAAAAGCAGAGGGAACTTTTGCAACCTGTTGCTCTCCCCCTCCCAAAATGGAGGTGATGGATTAGGGTGGGAGATGATTTTGCAGGGAACAGGAAACCAAAATCACTTGTTGCCCTTTTCTTTCTCCCCCTTTACCCACCCCTTCCCTGACATCCTTCCTCCATCTCTCTCTCTCCCCCCTTCTTTCTCTTCAGTGAGACTGACAGAACAAGAGACGCCTGTGAGAGTAAAGATGAAAGGCCTGTGAGGGAGGTGTGTGTGTGTGTGTGTGTTGGGTGTGAGATGAATGAATGACCCCTCTTATCCCTCATCCCCCACTGGAGCCGTTCCGCCCTAACACAATAGTAACAACAACAAAAATTAAATAAATACAACACAACAGGGGCAGCAACATGCGTGTTTGACATGCATGTATGTATTGCCATGTTTATTCTTCCTCATATCATGTTCCCGCAGGAGAAAACGAGACACATCAAAACATGTCTCCAACAAGGCTGCCCCAGCATGAATATCATCTTATGCGTAGCTTCGTTTCCTGTGGTGTACACCTTTCGGCCTACGGAGAAGCCCCCCCCCCCGAGGAGAGGTATGGGACCCTGAGAAGTGCACATTGTTCATTCATGATAGCAGCCGTTGGCAGCGAGGGCAACCCCGTAGCCGAGTAAGCAATGTCATTTGGCAGCAAATGAAGGGGAAAGAGCAAAGCAGTTTATTCTAGCGTCTCTCCGAGGTCGCACAGCCAGCTCTAACATTAAGTTAGCCTGGGTGCGGGACAAAGCTCAGTTTGTGTTCACGTCTCTGCGTGGCGGAATAAACATAGCTGCTGCTGCTTCACAGTTTCCTCTAGCTCGCCGTCTCCTTCCCTTCTCATCCCCCCCCCCCCCCTCTGTTGTCACCCCCCCCCCGCTGCTTCAAAAGAACAATCTACCAACGCAGCATGCCCTTCCAAAATATTTACTCGCTCAGCATTGGCTGAATACAAAGGCCATTCTCTTGCACTCTCTGATGTCTACCATTCAAACAAACCATGCACCCACTTGCACTCGCTGACTGCACCTGCTCTGTATCGCCCGCACACACACACACACACTTGCTTGCTGTGGTGATTCCTCCCATCCCAAACCTTCCATCTGGTCCCTGCATTTGACTGATCCGGGAGTTGATGGAAAAGTATAGCAGAGAGTATAGTCACCCCACCGAAGCCTGCGGCAGGGAGTGCATATCTGCTCTGCTCACATCCTCGCACACCCCCCTCTGATTCAATACCCCTGACTCTGTCTTAACACCTTTTCCTGAGCAGCTTGTGCACTTCTTTCCTCTTTTGCCTCTCTGCTCCCCTCTCTCTCTCACACACACTATCTCAATCTGTCACCTTACATTCTCCCATCGGTCCTCCTTAATCTTTTTCTCATTGCACCCTCTCTGCTAACCAATTTTCGAAGCAGCTTTTCCTACTAATCCAACATTTTCTGTTTGGAGCAGGCAAACCCAAATATAAGTTCATTAACACTCAAGTGCTGAAATCAGTTGCAGCGTTGCAAAGCTCTGGCTTTTCCTGGCTCCTCGTTCATTAGCATCTGTTTGAAAACAAAGTCTAAATGAGATGATCAGAGATGATGATGAACTACAAACAAAGACCCAGAATTGTTTCTATGATGTGGCCGCGTGTCATGCTTGTTTTTAATGTGTTGCACTTATGATTTTTTTTAACTAGGCACTCAAAATAGATGCAAACGAATGGAGAGTTAGATAAAGGCTGTGCGCCCAGAGTAATGACACGTCCCCGGGGTGCCTACTGGTTTCGGGTGATTGTTCGAGAACTCCTACGGGGTTGCGCATACTTATGAGTAATAATGTTCTATCAAAGTGAAACGTTGCATTGAGCCCCCTGTCTTGTAGCGCTACAGTATTTCTGACTACTTTCCTGCTTTCCCATCCTCCTCTCTGATAAGGGATGTGGTTCCACGGGCTGCACCTGTGTCTCATTACCACCGCTGATGGTTCGGTAACAGGCTTCTCTCTCTCTCTCCTCTGTGCTCTTACTCTTTCCCTCCCTTTAGCTACTGCCAACATACATTTACCTCCAACAGCATGGCCTGCACTCGCCTCTCCCCCTTGCTCATCCCACTGCACACCGTTCACATGATCTCTGCAGCTCAGTTTCTCCTGTCGCTTGTTCCATCACAGGCTCGGCACAAGTGGGCTTTGTCAACTGGCAGGTGATCTAATGATTTTGTGCTAGACTGGGTCATGCCTCCAATTTGTCAGGGAGAGCTTCAAGAAGCCTTTCACATAATATCACATCTCTACTTTTTAGCACTTGTGCCTGTGTTACATCGTGTTCTCCTGGTATTCTAATGTGACTCTCGTACTTCCATTACCAATTCATGTGCTCATTAAGCCATTCATTATTCTTGTTGTGTCCAAAACCACAAGACCTTCAGGTAATATCACACAAAAGCAGCAAATCCCCAGAACTGAGAAGCTGAAACAAAGAAATGGTTGGCATTTTTGCATGAAATCAACTCATCACTTTAGCTCGAGAAGTGCTTACTGTGTATACCGATACTGATATACTCGGTCAAAATCGGCAAAAAATATTCAGCAAAGACATTGAAAATCACCGACACTCCTCTCTGGAACGTTTCCGTCTTATGGCAGAAAGTCACATGACACAATAACGAACAGACCGGCTCGAGCAAAAGGTAAAAGGAAAAAACGTTAAGGTTCTTTCTATAATGTTGTCAGAAACTTATGTCGATCTAAAATGGCCAATTCTGCTGTCCCCATTGGTCACTTAGACTCAATAACATGGGAAAATAGGGTCCAGGTTCAAAAATACTTTAGCCTTTAGCCCACTTCTTCTGGCTGTTCATCATCTGAGCCAGAGAACTGCTTTAATATTTCAAGCTCTATGTTCTGTAACATCTCATGCTACAGACTCACTGAGCTGACCTGTACTTGGTGTTATGATATATGGCACAGGCAGCTGCACTGCTCGACTCCCACTCCACCTTTTTTACTGGTGCAGTAATACTGTACTGTAAAGTTCTATATCTAACCGTCTTGAACTTTATTGATCCATATATATCCAAGTTTTCTAAGAACCATCATTTTACTGTTTATGAGGATGGAAAAGTCTTTAAAATAACATTTGAGTCAGTAGATAATACATTTGGCAATAATAACAAATTGTAAAAAAATAAAAAATAAAAATAATGTATTTATCTGGATTGCAGTCAAAGTGTCACATTCAAATCTACAGGTTTGGGACTTCCGTAGGAATCCAGTCCAATATTGAATTATGTATTAAATAAGTCATCGGACTGGCATTACTATGATAATCTACTCGATCTAATGTCCCTTAAGGCCAATTAACCCTAATGTCAGCATTAAATGACCAAGTAAAAACTCAAGTGCATTCATTATACTTGGCAAATGAATGCACTACAGATGGAGATTCCACAAGCCTTAAAACATTCCACTGGATGAAAAAGAAGACCGTCGAACATTAGCGCTGATGGCTTCAGAGAGAACCTGCTCCAGAGTGTGATGGCTTCCCAAGATGAGCGGAGTGGAGTGAGTGGCTATAAGCATTAGAAGATCATGGACACGCTCCCTCCTACGCTGTGCATATTAATTCTTCTAATGCAGCTAAGCTCAGCTTGTCACACGTTGACACTGCATAATTATGTCATCCACAAAGCTTTTTAAAAGGGCAGACATGCGGCGCGGCCGAGTGTCTCTGTCAATGGAGAGGTTCTATGTTCTAAAATGCCAGTATCCTTCTAAAGAATGGTGTACTTTTAGCTTGTTAAGGCCACATTATGGACGTCATTTTAGATCTATGGGTACAAAAAAAAAGACACCAGAGAGGAGAGACCTCTTCATACACCTGGCGAGTCTTCCACATCTTTTTACAATAACGAACGAGCCAATTCTTTAAGTAGTATCCTGACTGACGGGGGCTTCAATCAAACGCCCAGATCCCCTCACCCGTGGCCTCTCGCCATCCATCAATCCATCCCGACAGCCCTACCTCCATCCCTCTCTATGTAAATAAACACCAGTGAGAGGAGGGGAGGAGCAAAGAGCAAGGGGGGGGGAGGGAGAGGAAATCAAAGTAGGACACTCAAACCTGAGAGAAGCCGGCCGAATCAGGTCCAGAAAGGAAAAGGAAGAGGGAAGAGGGAGGGGGGGGTAGAACAGTTGGAAAATGAAGAGGAGGGGGAGAGAGGAAGGAAGTAAACTCACAATGGGCTGAGGTGATGAAGGGAGAGACGGGAGAAAGAGAGTCATCTGGAAGGAATGAGGAGGACAGATAAAGTGAACGAGAGGAAGGGAACTGGCTGGCACAGGGATGACAGCCAAATGAGCAGCCACAAGGGAGGGAGTCATGTAAAAGAATGCAGAGGAGAAGGACAGAGATGGGCAGCACGGAGGGACGGGTCTATGGAGGACATCAATAATCTATGCCAGATAAAGCAATTCTGTGTCAAAAGTAAAGAGCAAAATGCAGAGTGAGACATCGGGGGGGGAAAGCGAGACAAACAAATGAACGAGGGAAAGTTGGAAGGTGGAGCCTCGGGGACTTCTATTTAAAACCAGAACAACTGAGAACACTTGTGTTAGTTTACACAAGCAGAGGAACCCCCCCCCCAACCAAGATCTTCCTGAGGCAGTGTCTATTTAAATGTGTGTTTAAACGGCGAGTGCTACTTCTCTAATCAGGGCTGGCGTCACAGCCCCTCTCCTTCTCCCTCTTTTACACCCCCCCAACCCCCCAACCCCCCAGCATGCAGCCTTTTTCTGTCGCTCAGACCCTGCGCACACTCGACACACACACACACACACACACACACACACACACACACACACACACTCCTGCGTGCACCCGGCATGACTGTGCCGTGCCAGAGATAAATTCATGAATCACTGGTGCACGAATCAGCCGCGAGCTTGTTGCGAGAAGAGGAAAGTGGGAAGTGAGGGAAAGGACAGAAGTAAGCGGTTAAAGTGTTTCCTTTAAAAGCATTTTTTTTGTTTTTTTAAAAAAGGTGGCGAGTTCAGAAGATGGCTCCCAGCGAAGCTGAGGGAGCGAGGAGACGCCCAGCGGGCCTCGGTGACAAGTACTAGTCAGCAGAGACGATACTGTGTCTCCCGCTTGCTCCGTCTCTTCCTCTCTCGTCCCCTCCCTCCCGGCTCTTCTTAAAGAGGCCAAGATGGAAAGCCAAAACAGCAAGCGGCCAAGTAACGAGCAAGTGTATGATACATGCACAGCGTAAACATGCACATAGGAATTGGCAAATATTTTGGACTTTCTGCACACAAATGCCCTTTGGAGGAGCATATGAAGGACTTGCGCACCAAGAAAACCTTTTAAAAATAAAATCCATCCACACAACAGAAAAAGGCTTTCCATCAGCCTTCGTTTCAAGAGAAACTACCCAATCATCTCTTGTTACAAAGCCACTTTCTCTCTAGGGCCCCTACTCAAAGGCAGCTCTGTCCATTGATACAGGTGTGGTGCAGAGGTAGGAAAGGGAAGGGGGAGGAAGGACAATAGACACACTTTTCAATGGTCTCCCTCTCCCCCCCCCCCCCCTAATCCAGGTGAACAGAGTGTGATGGGAGGAGGAGGGTCTCTAAGCTTGGACTGAGAACAATAGTGTCTCTGTTTTCAGTAACACTAAAGTGCATCATTCTGTCTGGCAGCAGCCAGCTGACTGCCTGGACTACAATTCAAGGTTGCTGCTGTTCAATGCAGAATTCTTCTTGTGCAAATGTACGTGAAATATATAGTTAAATTATCAATAAGATCTGACCACGGTGACTCCTTCAAATTGCTTCTTTTATGTTATCTGATTAATAGTCCAAAACACAAGATATTTACAGTGATGCAAGTCAGAGAAAAAGCAGAAAATAACCACATTTAAGAAACTGGTACCATCTCTTTGCTTGAGAAGTGCAAACAATTAATGGATTTTAAAAATAGTTTCTGGGGCTGCCCTCACGTAGTAGGAAAATCTGTCATTTTGGTTGTAGTCAACGAAGATATTTTTAGTCAATTAGTCTTTTTTTATGCTGAATAACTTATTTCCAAGAAACTTGTGAGCACATCTCTGGTGAACAGATCTAAAGTGGCGCTTTTGTGCAATTCTTTGTGGAGAAACTCAGTTTTACAGATCTGTAATTGTGCTAATCTTTTCGGCTACATAATCATATAAGTGTTATTCGACAAAGAATTTCTTTGGTCAAGGACAGCCCTCAGTTTCCCATTAGTTTGATATTGAATAGCAAATGGATTAAACCATTAAATTATTCCATCTAAAGGTTAAAATACATCCTCTTTTAGGTTGCATTATAGAGGACTTCTATATAGGTCGTAGCATTTTTTTTAAACAAAGTTATATCATAAATTTGTAATAAATCTGGTTATGGACACTAGTTTTAGTTATAAAAGCTAAAAATAAAAAAAGCAACGTTCTTCACAGTGAAGTGACTCAGAACCAAGATGGGTCAGATGACCAAATGTAGATTGGTAGTGATACTATGATGCGTATACTAATATTCAAAACATGTGCATAGTATCTCTCTGACACAATTTCACCAAGAAAATGGACATAAATCATAGAGCAAGTTTTCTGTTGTAGTATTAGATTGTACTACATTGTACAGTGGGAATTAACTCCTCAAATGTAAGCCCCCTTTCAACTTCTGTGCGACTCTTGTGAGATGAGTCAAGCTCTATTACTGGCCTAGTAACCGCCTGCGGAGGAGAGGCGTGTGTGACAGCATGTAGCAGCGGGGGAGTGGACATCGTCAGCTTGATCCCGGCACTGCGCGACAGGTTAACTCTGCTGAAATTAAATTAAATCCTGCATCGGTTTCCATTTCCCCCGTTTTACCTCTTATGCTTAGCTCACCCACTTACTTGACTTTGTTCTGTCACTTCCCCTTTCCTGTCCTCTGTACAGTAATCAAGTGATTCAGCCATCAAATCAGCCCAGGGAATGGTGCGCATGTGTCCGCTATGTACGTGCTATGTACTGTGTGTGTGTTCTGCGTCTGTGTTTGCGGTCACGTGTAAGGTGGTGGTGATGATGATGAGTGTCGTTCCGCAGCCTGGGCGAGGGAGACGGGGTGGGGGAGGAGGGTGAGACAATCGGAGGAGGGGTGAGGTGGGGTGAAACACTGTA
Source organism: Pholis gunnellus (assembly GCF_910591455.1). NCBI lineage: Eukaryota > Metazoa > Chordata > Actinopteri > Perciformes > Pholidae > Pholis > Pholis gunnellus. Next base: position 18,479,094 of record NC_136534.1, on the reverse strand, counting down.
AAAGTGTCACAGCAACTTAACCTTCAAAAAAAATAAATGCCCAGCAGGGTTGAGTGGGAGGAGGTGTTCTTGGCCATTAGAAGAGAAAGAAAGAGAGGGGGGGAAAGTGTACGAGAGAGAGAGAGAGAGAGAGAGAGAGAGAGAGAGAGAGAGAGAGAGATTGATGTGAGGAGGAAAAAAGAAACAGAAGAGCTCGTTAGGGGAGGCAGGAAGGTACAGATGCCTGCAATACAAATGTCTGTGGGGAGGGTGGGGGCTGTTAGGGAGGTATGAGAGTAAAGCAGGATGAGAGACAGAGGGAGCAAATGAGAGTAGGAGAGGGAAAAGTAGCAGAGGCAGTTTGGATAAGCTTAAAGAGAAACTCTGGAGCTGACTTAGGTGGAGGAGACAACTGGGGAATTGGACGGTGGGACAGGGAGAGAGCTGAAGAAAGAGGAGAAGAGAGGGACAGAGATTAAGGGAAAGGGGAGAGTAAGAGGATAGAGGAAAGCAACAGACATTCCAATTACAGAAGCAGAAACGAGGGATTGATGACTAAGAACGGAGCGAAGGAGAGCAAAGAACAGGACGAGGAGGAGATACAGTAAGAGACAGCAGTTTACTGAGCAGATGGAGCAATTATGCGGACCAAATTACAGAGAGAAGGAAGTTTGGAGCATTAGGAGACGTAAACAGAGAAAGACAGAGAGGGCAGAGCAAGACTGAATCAAGATGGAGGAGAGGAAGTAAAAAGGCACAAATGTGACAGAGGGGGGGGGGGGGGGGGGGGAGAGAGTGACAGAGGGAAGCAAGTGGCCGACTAGAGAGCAGGCAATCAGTTAAACACATGAATGTGACAAATGGCTTTAACGAAGAGGAGGACCTGCTCTCCCTAAGGAGCCACATACAAACAAACCCCGACACACCCTGTTGGCAAAACAAAGGCTTGATAACTGAATAAACCTGCTGCTTCCATTTGACCTTAATGTGCCGTTTGCTTCAGGGGAGGATTTGAACGCTCCTGCCGTTTCAAGGCTCTGGGGACCAATGACGACGACTGTGTCGCTTGTCTATCGGCAAGGCGGCACATTTTTTTTTTTTAAACCAACAAGTGAAGCAACAGAAGGTTACCGATATCCGAGTCATATTAGGATCGCAACAACGCAGCTGGTCTTGTGAAACACAAGGACACTCTCCACAGGCTTTCATGAGAAATAAACCTGTAGTGCATTATGTCGGCGATGGCCAGTTCTGTTTTCTCAACTCGTATTTCTGAGATTATATCTATAAGAATATCGTATTTTTCTTGATTTAACAGTGTGTAATTTGACCCTGCACCTCGGATAAGTCTGCTGGGATCACGGGAAAAGCCGACTGAATTGAAAGCAGGCGGTGTGCATAAGGTTTTTGGGGAGCATGACTCTACATCCAGCTCCAAGAGCCGCGACAAGACCCTGTCACACCAAATTCAATTTCCTTCCTGTAGCCAGGCTGTCCACTGCCACGGATAAGTGAGAATTTGACATGACCTTGTCAAAGTCAGATGTGACAAAGATGCAGCACGTCTCTGCTCCTCTATTCTCACACACACACACACACACACACACACACACACGATGGGTAACAAAACAGCTGTAATGAAGCTGGTAACACATGTTGATAAAAAGAAAAAAAGCTACATTTGTGGAAATAAAAGATGGGTATAAAAGGTAAAGCAAAAAACTGGTTCAACATTTCACAAACTGGGGGCAGGGAGGACACAGGGAGAGATTATCAGAGGAGGAGGAGGGGAGAGAGAGAGAGAGAGAGAGAGAGAGATGTTTCATGGCGCTGTCATGCCGAAAGAGCCTAAATGTTTTCAATATCACATAAGGGCACTGCATCATCCACCATTCAATACCGGATCAATAAAGCAAACCACCCTCCACCTCGCTAACTGCATTTAGACACATTAAGGTGACTGCTAATGAGCTGCCGTGTGCGTGTGCATGTGCATATATGTAGGGACACACACTGGGGAGGACACAGTCAAGGGCCTCAGTGCTTAGTTGCACAGAGATCTGCTGAGTCCACTATGGGGAGGATTTATGAAATAAAAGAATGTGACAAAGACAGAAGAACGGGGAGGAAAGATGACAGGGAGAGGGTCCAGGTCAGGTAACTGTAATAAAAAGAGAAAGGTTAGCACAAGCGGCCCTTTCTCTGTCCACAATGGAGGGCTCTTTGGCTGTTAAATATGTGTCTCATGCTTTAAGAGAAGGAGAAGAGGGAGGTGCGACTGAATTACAAATGAGCTGATCATTCTTGGCCTCCCTGGTTCACTCCCTCACACAGTTTTTTGTGAAATCCTCCTTCATCCCCTCTGCCAAGATGCTGCGGTGTGGAATTTGAAAATGTCGACATCCTCACCCCCCCCACCTATTGCCCTTGCTCCTCCTTCGCCGCTCCTCCTCCTCCTCTGTGATTTTACTACAGCGGGGTCACACAGACGCCAATCTCCTACGTCTAGTTAATTAAGGGGATTTTTTTTTTTAAGTGTTTGGCTGCCTTTCAGTGGATCTTTAATCGGAATTACTGCTCATTCTCCACATTGGCTGAGCTGGAATGGGTTTGACCTGCATCCCCTGAAATTCCTTCTGGAGTTTGTTAAAGACGTAAGGAAATGCAGAATTGGCAGAAGGTATCTTGACTAATAGCGTGGAAATGCGTGTGTGACCGAAAAATAAAGTAAGCCACATTCCTTATGGCATTTTCATACAAGATAAGCTGCTGGCATGCTACCACTGCAAATAGTGCAGAAACTCTCCATTATCTATAAACATGTGGGTGGTTTGAGGAGGCTACATTATGGACCGATCTCTCGCAGTGAACTTGTGTCAGCGTGTGAGCTAATGCACACAGTTTGAATGCCTATAGCAATTTAACCCAACACCTCTGCCAACAAAATCCTCAACCCCAACACAGTTGTGCTTTTTGGAAACCCCTCAGCTTTCCCCATTCACATTAATGACATTTGGCATTCCTTCAAAAGACGAGGATATCTGCTCATTTTCCTTTGGATCAGATTGGAGCGACTCCAGCCGTCTGGCAACCCTGGGAGCCAAACACAAACATCCCCGTGGGGGGCTCTCAGTGTGACCTCAACACAGGCCGCCGTCTATCCAGCATCTACATGTCGGCAAATGGGGGGGGGGGGGGGGGGGCTTCTAACATGGAGATGGATGTTGCAGGGAAGCCGCTATCATTACTTACAAGTTGGTTAAATGAGCAGGGAGCGATAAAAAAAAAAAAGGATATCCTCAGATCTGATGTCTGTGGAAGATAACAGGGTTGCAGATAATGATACCACACTTCCTGAAAGAATACACTAACGTGTACACACACAGTCATCCTGCGACGTGACGGTTCCTCCCTATTATTGGAATGTCATCTGACTTACAGCACAGCCTCTAGTTACTGCCCTTTTTCATCACCAGCTGTGTGTGTACGTGTGCGTGTTGTGTGCGTGTGTATTCAATTGTGTTTTTGGTCCAATACCGCGGGCTAGAATGCAACAAGATGCAGCGGCTCGCGCTCATCGACCTCCCTCTCTTCTGATCCATCCAGCCTGTCAAATAATATTTGCCAAGTCAACAATAAACCTGATGGATCCTTTGTGTTTCTGGTCATTGGTAATGAAAAGTCTACAGAGCAAAGCAATGTCACTGAAACTAATTTATAAAAATATCTGTATATAAAACCCTGCAAAAATCAATATAGCATCAAACAAATAAAAAGGTTTTAAAGAATTAAAAGTGCCTGCTGCTAAAATGTTTTCATTATATCTATTTAAAAGCTTTCCATGTCTAATTTAATGTTGGATAAGAGGTACTCTATTTCAAAGAAGGCCATTAAATATTGCCACTAAGCTGAAATCAATTTTTCCAATTGCGCACCTGGTAAAATAACTAATAATAATAAATAATAAAAAGCTGTCCAAATCATTAGGCTCATTTGGTGAAATGCCAAATATCAGCATCAGTCTTTCTACAATTTAGTTATTTAAAATTAATGGGGCCACATTTGCCACGGACACACAGACACACACAGACACACACACACAGACATGCTTGGCATCACTCTCACATCTCCATTAAGCTGTAAATCCAAGCACAGTTATACGTCTGAATCAACGAACTCTTAAAAGGTGATTATAAGGTGGAGAAGGAGGTTATTGATGTGTCATTTAAACAGGAAGGCCCGTTAGTAAGTGTGTGTGTACTTACTAGCGAATGCCAGGGCTAGACTTTCTTACACACACCTGACCTTTTCAAAATCCTTCCGACATTTACAGGACCGATGCGAAGGGGCGAGGACAGCTCATTTACATAATGATAGGACCTAACTGAGACAGCCATTAACACAAAAACCAAACCAAGACCTAAGCCCCTCGCTCCGCTGGAACTAATGAGATACTGAGCACTTACTTTTTCCTTCTTTTATCAGGGGGAAAAAAAACAAACTCCTCTCATTATCCATCAATCAAATTCCTCTTAATAGACAACATGTAATGCCCACTCTCTCTGTAGTAATGATGAAGAATATCTGGTTTGGCAGAACTACACTGCTCACAAAGAATCCCTCCATGTGCAGGGAAATAGTTGGAGCAAAAAGTTGGAGCTATTGCTCAAGTAGAATTACCAAAAGAAACATCTCCTCAGAGTTTCTGATTGCTTGTGCGTTCGTGGGAGGGCAGGGTGTTGTGAAAATGTTGGGAAGTAATTTATTGGTATGAAAAGTTAAGCATTTCAGAAGGGTTGATACCGCTCTGGCTGACAAGAAATCCTAAAGCCATGGTGACAGGCCATGGTGAGCTCACATGTGGTTTACTTTCCTGTCTGTCTGCGTCTCGTTTCCGTCACAAACAGCATGGCCTTCAGTCAGAAGAGAGGCTGGGAGACGGGTGAGGGGGGCATTTGAATAAACCAATGACTACCATCCGTCAAACAAAAGCACTGGACAGGAGAGAATGAAAGATAGATGTAAATAAAGAGAGACGAGAACAAGGCCCCTGTATGTACTCGACGGCAGGGGGTGGGGGAGGGAGCGAGGAATGGCGGGAAAGAGGGAGTTTTCGAGTGGCGGGTGGGAAAGAGGGGAGGGGAGGGGGCCCGCCTGTCTTAATCAGACGCTGCCCGTTGAGTTCTCCAGCCAATCGTGAAACTCAGCTGCAACCCTGCGCACTGCAGCAGGCTGCCGAAAGAAGCCACCTGTTCCCTCGAAAAACCGAGGAGAGCCATCCAGAGTAGCTTTGCATCTGAATTAGCTTTGCTGGAGGACCTCAGGTACACGAGGACAAACGCCGTTTTGTGCAGAGCCGAGAGGGAAGCGGCCTCCTCCCCCGGCCCTGACCCTGCATGCCCACCAGTTTCTCAGGCAGCCAGCCAGCCAGCCACCCCCTGCACACACGCAGCTTACGCAGCCATAAAGACAATGCTCCCATAGCCCCATGCCCCCACCCCACCCCTCTTCAAATAAAAACATCTCCATGGTAATGGGCCAAGCGTTTCTGACCCACATCCGTGGTCCCTCACAACCTTGACGTGGGGGGTGTGGGGTGGGGGTAGTATTATGGTGTAATTTCAGAGCTTAAACTGGACCCCCACCAGCCAGCTTTTATTAACTTCTGTACATATATGTGTAACTACAGAGGCCTACCTTAATTAAAAACCTATCAAAACTAAATAAGGATTTTTACATTACAGCTAGGCCATATTAAAGTAGAAACTTTGCAGGGAATTAAATTAACTTCTCTCAGACGCAGCATTGAAGGTAAGTGGTTGCCGTCGCTGCTCGAGAGGAAGTGGGAAACACAAAATGCAAAGTAGACAAGGGAAAAGTTCCAGCTTCACAGTTGCAGCTCAAGTTGCATATCCTGCCTATTACCCAAAAGAGGGTCAGAGGTTCACACAGAAAAGATGACTTAAATGAAAGAAAACTCAAAGCGTGTACCGGTTAAGCCTTGCGTTTTTCCTCGCTCATAAATATGTAAAACCTTGTTTTGTTTTCCCCCACTTTGCTCCCTCCCCTCGGAGCACTTCATGTTCAGTAAAATGAAATTGGACAAAAAAGGTCCACTGCATGAATAAGTCAAGAGTGACTTTGCTTATGAGTCGTGATTAAAACAAACCCACAATCAACTACATTACTGTACACTATACCGCAAATGTATACTGTGCCAGAGCGTTAGATCTAGCCCACATTCTTGCACCAATTACTGCACAAAACAAATAGCTGGCCCAGCAAGGAAGCAGAGAAAATGTTTAACTGGTTTCATACCAGCATTCATTCATATGTTAATGAACTGCATGCCAGAGATATTTTCTCTTGTTTGAGGGCCTACTCACTGTGGCAACGGTACCTGTAGGCTACACCTACTGTAGGCTCAAGTGGACTGGAAAAGACCTGAATAATTTACCTGTTTAAAACAGGTTGCCAGGGAAGCAAGGTGGCCTGTAACCTTTCTTAAAAGTAAATACCAGCTAATTTACATTAAAGGGCATACATTGGGAGTGGTTCACTGTATGAAAACTGTGCAGATGTTACAATTACAAACTAGGCAGGGTAGGATAAACATGTGATCAGTGCAAATGATTGACTGTCAAGTTGTTGCTCTTTGTGTACATTAAGAGCTGCTTCCAGCCTCGTTTTTCTCAGCTGAGGTGTGAATAATAGAAGATGATGTGCGGACAGAGGGGAGAAAAAGGCGCGGGGGGGGGGGGGGGGGGTGTAGAGGAGAGACTACCAAGGACAGACTGGAGCGGTGAGGGCAGAGCTCTACTGTGTGTGGCAGCCAGCGGGCACCTGGAGGAAAACACCTTGCTGCTCCACAGAGCCACACCTTAGGAAAACTCAACATGGCGTGTGAGTCACCGACCGAAACTCGGGTCAAAGATCGATAGATAGATGGTTCACGACTGAAGAATGAGGAAAAAGAAAGCGGTAGTTGTTCTCAACTCTCATTTCAGCTGACTGTAGTCAACCAAATTTAGACATTTGTCGGTGTTGAAAACCTCGCCAGTACAGCGGAGTGACGAAATCACCTGGTGAATGTTCTGCTCCTGTCACCGCCCTGACAGGTGGTGGTAGTCAGGTTTAATGTATCTCCTCTTGAATTATTAAAGCTCTGAGAAGGCATGAAAGGCGAGTATGCTGCTCACAACCAGCTGGACACTAGATGAAGTTTTTTTTTTTTTTTTTTTTAAATAAGTGATCATTTCTTACCGTGTTGAATAAGTATCGACGCGACCAAGCAGAGTAGTCCCATCATTTTGGAGCAGTCGTGCCAATTTCGGGCGTCACGTCTCGCCATGGTCGATTACGGTACCCTTACTGAAACCAGGCACGCAGTCTCTCTGGAATTATTCAAAAAAATTGAATTGTGCAAAAGGCTAAATAAACTTGTTTGTCTTCAGGACAGAGCAGGAGTCCGACAGAGTCTCTTGTTTCAAATGCCCCTCGCTGCGCCTTTAAGACGGAGTCTGCTCAAAATGAATGGAAATCCTTGTGAATTCGTCCCGGCAGCGCACAGGTGAATATTTCCCCTCAGCTGGTGCTCTGGACGTAATGAAGTGCTGCCGCGCTCTTGTTACTCCAATAACTGTAGTTCCTCCGAAGCGCGCGGCTGTCCGACTGTGTGTGACTGACTGGGTGATGTCATCAGGCTGAGAGGCGTCACAGCTCTCTGCTGCCCGAAAACCAATTAGGACCAGCGACGGCAGGAGGCGGTGGGTGGATGGGGGGGGGGGGACTCTGGTAACAACTTGTTGAAATCGCCAAAAGCAGTTTTCGAAACTTGTAACTTAGATAGGATCTAACGTCCGCAGCGGATTTGGCTTTGTCATGCATGGAAATGATCCAAAAAACGTGATTTATATCCAGGAATATCCCTATATGGCGATATTTTGTCAAGCTCCCAACGTCTGAGTTGTATCACCTCCGTTCACTCGCACTCTCAATGTGGCTTCAAAGTAATCTTGTTTGATTGCTTTAAATGCATACAATTAAATAATCAGCTGTTAATGCAAATATCACCAACAGGAGGGCGTCTCTCGGTATCTATGTAAAGTTACTCCACTATTTCTCCGAGTCAGACGGTTTCGATGAGGTGGTGAGGTAGACCTGTGTGAAAACGGATGATTCTTGCGCCCTCTGCTGTATGATTCTGCACACACACACACAATTGAGATGAGCTCACTCCAGCACAGCAGATGCCAAAATCAATAAACATTCGTTAATGAACGCCAAAATTCAAATCCAGTGGCAGTCAGCAAAATCAAATCAAGAGGAAACAGCTTCTCGTGTATCTATTTACAGACTCTCTTGTTGATGAGATTTTTTTTTTCTCCCTTCAACAGAATAACTTCCAATTCATTTTTTTGCCCTGTTTTCCTCTGAGGCAGGGTGCATACTAGCATAGCGAAGGCATTATCTGGTTTAGGTCTAATCCCTATACCCAAGTGTTTTACAGCCAATGTAATTACATCTCCATAAGTCCCACAGTTTAAATCGTGCTGCTCGGTTCCTTCTGTTCTGTTTCATTTCCAGATTCCCCTCCAGTGTCACCCTCTTATTTTTCAGTCTGTATTTCTGAAGATGGTGATAATAATCTGAGGTCAAACAATGTTCTGCACACCAGGAAAAAACAAAACAAACAATTCCTCTTTTGGAGACTTATGTCTTCAAAGAGAGAGGAGGGGTTTCTTTTTTTTCCCACTCCTTGCCCACTGTAAATCCAGAGACTGTGAAAGCATCTGCCATGCAACGAGAGCAGCTGTGGGTTTTAAATGCCAACGGTACTTTGCATAGACATATTTTAATTTTGCAGCCGTCTCTTGGCCCTGTTGCTGAAAGTTTGAGCACCAGCACAGCCAGAGAAAGTGTGCTGACACCACCTGGACGACTGTTGCTATACCACTAAATCGTATACGCATCCATGGGAGAATATGGGGCTGTATAGAAAACGGACACCAAATGGAGGATTTCATTCCTTTTCCATCCCATACTCATCCATTTTTCATACCCGTACCAAATCTCCCTTCACACCTTCCACTTTACAGCTACCACGCACTTTACTTATTCAGTGCATCACCTATTTTTTTCCCTCGCCATCTTACACCTTCCCTTCGTTTACACTTCACTTTCCTCTCCCTCCTCGTCATTCCTCCCCCCTTCCCCTCTCTCCCTCTTCCCGTGTCATTCGATTTCCTTTGTCCACTCGTCCTTCACTCCTTGCTGCTATTCATCCTGCCCTCCATCCTCGTGCTCTCCGGGGGTCTGTGGCAGTGATAATGAAGCGCATAGTTAACAGATATTAGCTCATTGGCAGTGGATTCATTAGACAGAGCCAAGGCTTATGGTGATTATTTACCCACAGAGGAGGGGCCACAGGATCAGTGTGCTCTGTGTCAGCAGCCACAGGCTTCTTTGAAGTCACACAGCCTCTGTTCCCTTGCAACGCACTTCTCTTCTCCCTGGGTTTTCTCATTCTGTCTGAGCACCTCTCCCTCCACATGTCTCCTTACTCGCTGCACTCCCATTTTTTTTCCCGCTTTCCCTGTCATTAGACATCCACAATACATATCTGCTCCCTCTCCCTTTCCCTCTCTTTAACTATCTCTCTTCACCGCCCCCATTCACCCAATGGTAATTATGGAAAAATCTGTAATAGTGCTCAGAGGAGCTGATAATACCGTTAGCTTAATTAAAGACATTTATGGGATGTAAAGACATGTAGCCTAGAGGTTGCTGTGCACCCACACTAACCCAAACTCTTAATTTCTCGCTTTCATCTCCCTCAATCCCTCGCTTTCTGCTTTTCTTATCGTTTTCTCTGTTTCACACACATTCCTTTTGTCAAACTGGATGTTAAGGTCAGAAGTTATGCAACTAATTCCCCAGACGTTCAGCTCTGAAGTGTTGTAAAACGTTGTAGGCCTACATTGTGGTGTACGGCTTGTGTGGGTTCGCGGTAATACCAGTACATGTGGTTTATCAGCCTCAAGCACACACACGTATATGATGGCAATAGTGACAGTCCTTTCCTGTTGATTATCTCAGTGTCGGCCACATCCTGTTGGGCTGAGAGATGCGCAGCGTACGTGTTAACATGTCAGTCAGGGACACCAGTAATATTGCAGGAAAGTGAACAATTCTTGGAGCATACTTTGAAAGGTCACAGTGTTGGAGAGAGAGCTGCTGCAGTGAGAGCGTGATGATGGAGTCTGCTTTTCTCACCATTATTCTTGTTTCTACTTTTGAGGTATATTCCTCTCACTCTGGCATCACAGGTATGAAATAAGGATACTTCCTCTAATTTCTTTAGAAATTATTCCTAAACTGATCTGGGAAGTGAGTCTACATTTCCCAGCTAATGTTAGTTTTAGAGTACAAACATGAATGGTAATGGTAAATAAATAAATATATATATATATTAAAAGAGTTAATCAGTCATTGTAAATGTTCCTCCTGCCCATACTGGCTGCAAAGAGATCCCTTTCCTGAAATGATTTCGCTGAAGGAATGATTAAAGGGGTCAATAACTCTTTACAGAAGGCCCCCAAATTCTGCACTTTCACCAACATTAGCACGGTTAGTGAAAGTGCAGAATTTGAGGGCCTTCCTTAAAACTCATCTGAAAAATTCCCCTGTTATAATGCTTGACTTTTTGTCGCCTCTCCCTCAGACTGGGAAGATGCTATGGTGGCTAGAGAGGGCGTGCCTACCACCTTGGGCTGCACTGATACAACAATGAGGGGTGCCGTGGCCATTAACTGGATGGTGAAGTCAGTTGGTGTGGATGAGTGGAAACTGGTTCTCTCAGCCAACAAAAATAAAGAGTTCTCTGGTGGTGCCTCAAAGGCATCCATGCGATTGACTGACCCTGACTTTCAAGACACCGGGGTTTTCTCCTTGTTCCTTGTTCCCAGAATGGAGGACAGCGGCCTCTACTCATGCTCGATAAAGCAACACGAGAGGAAATTGAAGAAGAAGATTATCCTCTTAGCCATCCTTACAGGTAGGAAAATCACCAGGTTACATGTGAGATTTTGAACACCATGTGCTCCCCATACAAATGTATGTTTTCAATATCAATATCTCTCTAATATCTATTTAAATATGTATCCATATTAGTTTGATGTTTCATTTTTTACTGATGTAAATGTCAATGCCTCTTGATATATACGCTTTTAAGAAATGTTAGCTAACTCATTATTTGCTTGATTGCCAAGTTAATTAGAACCTATAAGAAATTACCTTTGCCATACTCAATTTACATTTTCCACACACAACAAGTGCAGTAGTAGTAGTACACGTTTGAGGTTACTGTACTTGAGTATTTCTATTTCATGCTATTTACTTGCTATACTTCTACTCCACTACATTTCAGAGGATAATATTGCACTTTTTACACCACTACGGCTAAGTTACCAATTACTCTGCAGATTGATACTTTACAACCAAATTACATGAACAGATACAACAATAAAATGCTGTTTAGGTGTCATTTCATGACTGATAACAATCCACTCATAATTCCACTCCTGATTTCATGTGTCCTCCCTGATCTTCAGTCACTGTTGCCCCCGCTGCACCCATCCCTCTGCTCAGCACCCTGCGGCTGGCTGCCGTTGTTAATCCTGGCTATGCCATCACCAGGATCACCTGGGCAGCACCTGGCGGCATTTCCATGAAGAGCGAGAAAAAAGCAAATACAGGCACAGTGGCCAAACTGCCACAGGTCCAGAACAGTGACAGCGGGGCCTACATCTGTATGGTGCGCTTGTGGGGTAACAGCGGCAACACTCTTTTCGCCTTCAAAGTGGACGTGATTGTTGATGGTGAGACTGGATTTGAGAGTGAGAAACGCAAAAAGCATTGAGGAATTGAATACATTTATTCTTGCTTTTGTTGATGTATGAGTGGGCATCAGTGCTAGAAACTGAAGCAGCAGCATTATTTATTTAAGCATCTGGTAGCTATACAGTTCTTCAAAGTATTTACTTTAGACCAGTTTCAAGATTCAAAAGTCTACTGTAGATCTGGACTAAAATTCAGCCAGTCCTCCTGTGAATATTATAGTTGCTACATTTATGTATTATTCATTATTTGCTTTTTGCCCCTCCCGTCTTGCTTCTCTTCTCTCCACAGCTGACAATATGGCCTCATTCACCAATATAACACATGGTGAGTGACTTTGTAACACAAGCAGTCTGAAAGTCCTGTGTCAGCAGCTTGATAATCAGGCAGAGCAGAATGCAAGAGCAACTGAAGAAGTAACTCTCAGCATATAATCCCTATTGTTGTAGGATTTTTCCCCTTATCTCAATTTCCCTACTCTCTTACTATTCTGTTTACTCTCTCTGTCTTTATCCGTCCTTTTTTATCCTGAATTCCCTTTCTATATTACTGCATGCACTCTGTTGTCTTCATATCCATCTGTACTCCGTCTTCCTCACCGTCTCATCTATTTCATCACTATGGTTTCTCTTGTTTTTCCTCTTCCCTCCTTGCCTGCAGACAGCGATATCTCCACCGCCACTCAGGCTCGGACACCGTTTCCTCTGACCTGTCCTGGTGTCCAGGGGGACTACGTCCGGCTGTACTGGCGACCTCCTGACAGGAAGCACAAGGATATAATGCTGGTGTACAAGAATGACCGCTGGGGGGGTTCCACCTTTTTCACTAATCACAGCAAGAGGCTCCAGCTCGCGGGCCCACCCTTCAACGCAGAGGCCGGGAGCTTCTCCTTTCTACTCACCCCTGAGTTTGAAGATGGCGGCCTCTACATCTGTGAAGTGTTGCTCAATGACATCGCCTTCAGCCGCAGGACCATGCTCAGCGTGCTGAAAGGTACAGATCGGGGGTCAGGAGGGGGAGAAAGACGAGGAGGAGGTGGATTAGGAGGGATAGAACAAGGGGCGGGGATCGATTGATGAGACAAGCGGTGTCACTTTTATAATAAGCTTGTCTATTTGTCCTGTATAAAATGCCATTTGTGGAGGCTGTTATGCAAATTAGCTGCAACGAAATAGACAAGCAAACTGATGGATGACAAATTACCATCAGGATTCCCCAAGTCTTTTAAGTCAGCAGGGGTATTGAACATTATTCTTACAAAAGATATTCCCTCATTTGGTGTTTGTATTATGAAATATTCCAGGTGTTCAATTGGTTTGAGATCTGGTCAATGCAACAGCCAATAACACATTACTCACACATTTATCATACTCATCAAATCATTCAGTGACTCCTCTGACTGTCTCTGCATAAATTATATGTTTCTCCAACCATTTATATCTCCCCCCCAATAATCTTGTTATTTATCTGTAGTTTATGGAGTAACAGCATGCAGGTGACACACAAGCAAGACTCCATGCAGCTAGAAAAAAACACCTAATAGATGTAACTGGGCTGGTATAATGAGATATAATAATGGGAAAGTAGGAACAGGTGAACAGGAGCTGGTGAGTGCAGGGCAAATGAGGGACAGGTGAAACCAATTAGGGCGGGGCAGATAATCAAAACGGGCAGTAAGTGAAGTGATCTAAAACAAGAATAGGAAGCCCTGAACAGGAATCACTAAACATGAATGAATGAACCTAAACTGAACTGCCACATACATACAGGTACATACATAAAATGTAACCTTTGCATTTCACCCATCCTAAGCATTGGGAGCAGTGGGCTGTTGTGAAGCGCATGAAGACATGGGGGGAGCAGGGCATCAAACCGCTAATGAACAAAACGTTCTTACACCTTGAAAAGTGTTTACAGTTGTTCAAATTGGCCAGTTGTCATAGAGGCGGGGGGACGTGATGTTGTTTGACGATGGCGTTGTTGATTATTTTCAGGCAGTCTCTTCTGGAAGACATTCATAGTGTTGAACTCTGTTGTTCACAAGAAAAGTTACAGAAATAAAGATATAGTTTTGCCAGAAATGAAGAGAAAAAATAGAGAGCTGAGCAAAGTTCAAGCCCTGGCACCTCTCTCACCTCAAACACAGCAAGCTAATCACAAAATTGTCAGTTTCTGAAAAGTTACAGAAATGCTGGCGCACTGCCCCTCCGCTGGTTGCCTGGCAACCTCGCTGTGACGACGGAGACTCACAGCACATAACTCCCCTCAGCCACAACTTGTCTTTTTACATTTCTGTTTGTACGGATTAAACAAATGAGACATAATTGATTAGTGAGCTTTAGACATTTGGACCGTGCCAGGCTAGCTGTTTCCCCCTCCCTCCAGTCTTCATGCAAAGCTAAGACAATCGCCTTCTGGTTCAAGCTCCATACTCAGTGCACATACATGAGAGTTAATGTCAAATAACTCCTTAAATCTGAACAGCTTACAAGACAGTGGCAAAATAATTGGCAGAGGGTAATATAGATACTGTAGCTAAAGGACCCATGTTTGTTGAAGCCGAAGCCCTGCTGATGTGTCCTTAAGCAAGATAGTGATTTCTCACCAGCAGCCATGTGTATTGTGCTGTGGAAGAAGTGCAAAGAAAATGTCCCGCAGTCATGGATATAATGTCACATCATTAAATGAACACATTTATATTATTGTTCATGTAAAGTTATACTTGCCCGATTCATTAATTTAAAGATAAAAAATGTAGCAGAACACCTGTTGATTTTCACGAGCGCGACTTAGAGAGGTTTCACCCTTTTCAAAAATATGCAGAAAACATTTGCACCCACACATGCAACTCCCAACACACACACACACACACACACACACATGCACTTCCAAAGCCCTGTCATGGCAGCCTTGGAAGACTTTACTAATCATAGTCTCACTGGCATCCATCACAGCCGCCCAGACGTGACCAGCCGATCCGTCACTGTCACCCTGCTTCACACATCTGCATCCCTCAAACACACACACACACACACATACACATCCACCACCGCACCAATCATGTGACGCATATATTTTTACCCCACCTCATTACGAGTATCATTATGCATGATTATACCTGCAGCCCTCCCACCAAGGCTGTATGTGGCCCACACTGATCACACTAATCAAGGCTGAAATGTGTGTGTGTTTTTATGCGTGTGTGGGTGTGTGGGGAGGGGGGTCTGTGAAGCTTGATTACACCCAGATGGATCCTCATTTCTGTTTGACGAGACACTAAGCATCAGTCAGAGTCAACCAATGCATTAGCAGCAAATCACTTTAATGAATATATATTATTTTGACCCCTCTCTGAATTGTTCTTGTTTTTCATATCACTTTCCCTTTCCCCCATTACTCTCTTTCTGTCCTTGGCCTTTTCTATATTCACACACTACCCTTTAATAACTCATTTTCTCATCCTGCCTCGCTCCCTTCTCTTCTCTCCTGCCTGTCTTCTTGACTTACTCATCCTTTCTTCGATTTCTTTTTTTCCTTCATGCCTCTGTAACATTCCCTCTCCCTTATCCTCCTGCACTCCTCTCCCCTCCCCCCCTCGCCTCTCTGCATCACAGCAACAGTTAAAACCCGCCATTCCTCTTCAAAGATGGAATTGGGGTGCAGGTACTCAGAGCGGTCCCAGGTCGAAAGTGCCAGTTGGAAATACCAGAATAAGAGTCGTCTGCTGGACTCGTGGAGCAGCGAGCCTGGCAGAGTCACCACCAATCTGCCCTTACCCATCACCTCTGACACAGCCGGGAACTACACCTGCACCCTACAGCTGAAAAATGGGCAGACTGTCTGGGCAACGCAAGCTGTCACACTGCCCCATGAACTTGGGAGGGATGGTAGGGTATAACAAAGACTGGTCTGTTTTCTGATTTTCTTTTGTCAACACTATATTATTTTACTAGCACAGGAGTCCTGGCAGACTTCCTGTCAACTCATTGGAGATAATGAACCATGAATGTGGAAGATTCTCGGATATGTGCTCCGTGAAGCGTTCTACGGCGCATTCAAGCCAACCTCAGGTCAATCCATCTGCTAGAGAGCCCACGGTTTATGGAGGAAAAAGCTCCTGACGGATACCATATGTTACGCTTTCTTAATGTGGTTAAAAGGGTCACAGGTCAAGACTACTGTGACATTGTGATTTGCAGATAATATCCAGCAGGAATAACTCAGTCCATTTACGTGCCCATTTTTCATAAAAATCCACCACCGTTTTAACACCGTGCTCAGTCAACATAAAACTTAGAGGCTATAATTTTTCTCATCACACTCACCCAGTTGATATGCGAATATATGAAGACAGGACCTTAGGACATCTCTCCCCACAAAAACTAAATTATTCAGGCTTATTGTATTGGTGGCTGTGGGGGAGCACAGGAGGATGTGACATTTGAATGGATCCCTTAGCAGAGATGAATTCACTCCCCGTTACCCCAATACATCACCTTGGGTTGAGGGACCCAGAACTCATCATGATGCACGCTGATGGTACGGCTATAAGAGTAATGGAAATGGAGGAAAGAGAGAGAAGGCGATAAAGACGGCGAGGGAAAAGAGGCAGCATGAATTCACCTGATTGGAAAGGCAGGATCAGAAAACTATATATAATGTGGCATTTGTCCAGTGTAACGAGGAATTCAGCCTCAGAAATATGTTTCTCAGTTGAAAAGTGACAGGCTGCAATAGTTCAAGATAGCTCAAGGGTTCTTGGTTAATAATGAATAGTATGACAATAAGCAGTGACAGTTAAAAGTTTATAAATAGTTTATAAAAAGATTTTGCGCATTGTTGGCTCAAACAACGAACTGAAACAACGTTACGGTTCACTGGAAGATATAATTTGGGGATAGCGTATGTGCTGTAAGCCACATCTGAAAATATAGTGACGCTTGTAGAAAATATAAATT
This sequence comes from Pholis gunnellus, assembly GCF_910591455.1. Lineage (NCBI taxonomy): Eukaryota > Metazoa > Chordata > Actinopteri > Perciformes > Pholidae > Pholis > Pholis gunnellus. The sequence goes on along the minus strand of NC_136534.1, from coordinate 18,462,259 downwards.
CTGTATAATAAAATTCATTTCCCTGGTGGCACAGTTCATGGAATGCAAAGTTGAAGCAATCATTGTGTTCTAAAGCACATAAAATACTTCAAATGCCAGGGATGTTCTGCAATAATTTGCTATCCGGAGTTGGCCCATCATATGCAAAGCTTTCAAGCAGTTCTTTGGTCTGCCTTCTATCAGCCCCCCCCCCCCCCCCCCCCCCCCCCCCCCCCCAACTCATTTGAGATGAAATAGACGAGGAAGTGCCAATTGAGGAAAGGAAGAGGTGAGATAGAGGAAGTTGAGAAAAAAGGTGTAGAAAGGAACATGAAGAGAGAAAATAGCGATGTGCCAGTGAAAAACTGGGAGAGTTAATGCCTCACTTCACTGCACTCAATTACCATAATTCATACGTTAAAGCTGGCATGGAGAACAGAGCAGGTCAGTCTTCGGGTCAGCACTCACCAGAGTACTCCATTAGCAACCTCTACACACACTCACCAATCAATTACACCTCACACAGCACATAAAGATTGATCATGTTGATGTCGGCTAAAAGCTGTGACACCAGGCCCAAGGTGAAGCCCGCGGGCCAATCCTTTAACAAACAAAATTTGATGAGATGTCTGAGAGGACTTTACTTCTGCCAGGTTTCTGCCCATCGTATAAGATGATGATTCAATAGAAAGTGTTGGTTGTTCTGCAGTAACTGCTCCTCTGTCTATTAGGCTTCTCTTCAAGAAGAAGTCTCACAGATCGGGGAGCAGACCAACACATACACTAAATTACAGCAGTCTGTGGGTACGAGTTCCTCCCTCTTGCTTCTCATGTCACCCTGTGGCCGTGTTTTGCAACATGGATGTCATCTTCATTATGCATTATCAAGAGAGTGTTCATGGAAAAACCTCTCCTGGCTTTACTTATACTACATAAATGACGACATACATTTTTAGATAGCGAGATAAGGAATAGATTTGCAAAAAATTGTCAAATCAGACTACTCTGTATGGAAGTGGCAGCATCTGGTCTCTTTGCTAATGGTGCCTTTCTTCTTGTCGGCCACGTTTCAAATTGACAATGTTTACTGTCCAGACTGAGGGTCTGTCAGATCGATGAGTACTCCGCTGTCGTACAGGCTATTCTGTCTAGCAGAGGCTGGATTTTATCGCCTTTTCCCACTGTACCCATTGTCTGTGACTGACAGCAGCATGATGCAAATGCATGAAACATGTTTGGGAAATCTCAACTGCAACATGTCTTTAAATTCATTGCTTGAAGAGTTTACTTAAAGGAAAAGGTTGCCCTCTCTTGACTAGAAGAAAAGAGCAAACTGGAGAATAAACAGCAATAACTTCTTTCCATGTCATTCAACCACACACGCTCTTAGCTCTACGAGTTTCATAATACTGTTCCTGGAAGCATTCATGGCTTTTTTTTTTCTGTCTCTCACTTTTTTCCTCTCTTTCAGTCGAGGGTGGCAGTGTGGCCAACCCCCCCCTGCTCCCATCTCTCTCCGCTTTATTACTCCTGGTGCCCCTGGTTGCTGCAGCTGTCTGTGTGTTGCTATGGAGACAGAAACACATTTGTGATCGCGGTGAGTCTTCCGGCGCTTTCTTTTTTTTGACAGCTTTCCGTGTTCCGTCCATCTTTGGCCCCTGTCGGCTGCCACCGTGTGATGTGGGCCGTAACATCCTCTGGGGTTGTTGTAATGAATCTGCCCCTACGTCCCTCCCTCCCCTCCCTGTGCATTTGACTGTGTGTGTGTGTGTGTGTGTGTGTGTGAGAGACTATATTGGTAACAATCTCTCTGTACTCAGGTATTGAACAGTCTCTGTCTGTCCACTCGGGTGATGCAGAGAACATCTATGAGAATCCTGAGGATATCAGACAGGTGATGACACTTTCACTAACGAAATGATGATTTTCCCTCCTCATCTTCCCCTCTCCCACTCCTCCCCTCTGGTATTAATCACTCTTTCTCTTCTCTTTTTTTTGTTTCTCTCACCCTCCCCTCCCCTTTCCTGTCTTGTCTCTATTGTGCCCTTTTTTATTTTTTTTGCTTTCCTTCTCTGTCTCTGTTTTTTTTCTCAGATTTTCATTATCCCTCCCTCTCTGTCACTTGTTGTTCATTAAACCTGTTTTCTTCCTTCTCCTCCCTTCCCAACAGGCTCCTCCCCAGGGCTCAGTCTACATGGTGAGTTATTGTGTCGTCCCTTGCGCGCACACACGAAGGCGTAGTGCATATGTGTGTCTGTGAGGAGATGTGGCTCACACATCCACCAATGCACACAGACTCTCACTCTCTCTATTGCTTCTTCCCTAAGCTGTCAGCAGATATGTCTTCCCTCACATTTGAAGTCCTCTCCTCCAATCTGTCAGCCCTCTCTCAGATAAACCAATTGTCTATCAACTGTCACACTTACATTAGTGGTATTAACAAATCAATCTCATTACACAGGGCACAGAGGGACATAAATCTGGCCCCAGAACTATGAGTCTCTACCTTCTCTTTATCCTCCTCTTCACTCATTTTTTGCCTGCCTCCCTTCCCCCTTTTCTTCTTTATGCCAGGATTTGAAGCCAAGAGGAGAGGAAGATGTCTATAAGGAACTGGAGCGGTAAGCAAAAAGCCTTGCATCACCTGTGTGTGCTTTTGTATGCTGAACTGTATGTGAATGTGTTCGTGTGTGTGTGTGTGTGTGTGTGTGTGTGTGTGTGTGTGTGTGTGTGTGTGTGTGTGTGTGTGTGTGTGTGTTTGCACTGTCACTCATCTGCCCCTCACATTCCTCTCACACTCCCCAATCACGCTGGCCTGAACATTACTCTGACATTGTGGCATAATATCACGCCATGCGCTGACAGGCAGCGCTCCTTCGCCCCTGTGTGTTGTTGTTGTTGCGTGGGCTGTCTGTGTTTGTGTTTAAGGAAGAATAAAAGAGACTGGGGGACGAGAGATTTTTGTGCAAAATTGTCTTTGTGCTCTGTTTTCAGATACTAACAGTGTCAGAGCTGATCACCTACCCACATCTCATCCTCATCCAGCTGTCACATCCGCTCAGCTCACAGTTGCAGCAGAAGGCCTTTATAAACAAAAGTAACAACTGAATGTCAGAGTTGGGATTTGAAGAAAAACTTCATTGCTTCAGGGAAATGCATCAATTGCTTGGATGTTTTTTTTTTTGGTATTTTAACCTATTGCTCTTTATAAGTACTTCATTACTGAGTTGCTTTGATGGCTAGCTGCACATAGAGAAGAAAAGGGGAAAGATTTGAAATGTGTCCCAAATGTGTGGAAGTTAATATGTTTTATTGTTTCTTATTTGAGCATTTGTTATTGAACCAGTTGTCTTGTACTTCTATGGTTATCTTTATTTAAGTATAGATATTCCTAAATAAACAGGTCTGTACTGTTGCTTGTCTCCCATACCCTTTTTTCCAACAAATAACTAAGCGCTTTCGCCTTTGAGTTTATGGTCATTGCGGGCTTCCGTAGTACTCGTAGAGGAAGAATGGCCGGCTGGATGTGGCTCCGCTGTATTTTAGGGCCTCATTTGCAACGAATTCACCGTTCAACGGACCAGTCTCGACCCGAGGCCAGGGCCGGGAGAAGGGTAGGACTATCTATACTATTTTGCGTTTGTTTTAGAACAGCCGACTGCGAAAACCGAGCAGTATTTAATCTGTTAGCATTAATGTAGCTCCGACTGCGTCCCGGAAGTGTCAAGTGTTTGTTATTGAAACCCTGCTGTCACTGCACGGTGCAGCCGGGGTGACAGTTTGTAAATGAATGAAATGACAGGGGCACATCAATACGCTCGTCTCCACATGTTCAATCCATTTATGCGTCACCGTGACAGTGACAGCCCGTCTAACTGAAGGTTCATAAACGGTTTTCCTCTATAACATTAACCTGGTTAAGCTAACACTAAGTGGGAGGAGAGGGGAAACTTTTCCAGTACGGGAGGAGAAAAAATAGAAACTGAACAGAAAATACTAAGAGTAGGCATACATGTTTACTGTCGCAGAGCCAGTGTAAAGACGGTGTGTAGCTGGAATATCTAGATCCATATCTAAATGGTTTCAGTGGTACTAGCTGCTAGCTAGCGATAGCTATCTGAAAGGCAGACGTTAAAACAGTGCTCATGGATATGAACATGTTCTCTCACAGCAGGGATGGAACTACCAACCTAGGAGTCTGGAGAAACACACCGACAGCATCCTCGGTTGGGTCAGTGTGGTTGTATGATTGATGATACTGCATGGACAAGATTAAGAAGTTCTGTCAAGTGAAGTTTGTGTGTTCTTCCTGCAGGCTTCAGCACTGTGGTCTCTGTCCTACTATAGCTCTCCTCTTCTCCTGTGCTACCTGTACAGGAAAGGTAGGTTGAATGGATTGTGTTTGGTGGGGCTTATTTCTTCTCCACTGTGTACTGCAGTTACGACTAGAGCTGGGGTGATTGGAAATGTATTTTGATTAGTTGACCAACTGAAAATAGATGAGCAACGATGTTAAATAACATCACACTATCTCTGGTTCCAGCTTGTCCAATGAGAGGATTTTCTACTTTTCTTTCATTTATAGTTTTGTTAATGTAATGTTTTGTTTGTTTTGGGCTGTTGGTTGACATTTGAAGATGAGAAACTGTGATGGACACTGTCACGACTTTCCGATGCTTACTAGACCAAATTGTAGCATCAGTTGTGACAAATCATCAAAATAGTTGTTCCAAAGAAGGACAGAAGTGGTTGTACAAGAGAAGACTATTTTGACTCGAACTGGGCGATAATTCAGTATTGATTTATTGAATGTCAGCTAAATAACCTGGCATGTTATCATGTTATCTCTCTGCAGAATTCTATAGTCAAAGATTCTGGAAAAAAAAGGTGTAGTTACAACATTTCTGTGTGATAGATGTTATACATTTCATTAAAGTGAATGAAGTGGATATCGTTTTTAACATCGGTTGTACTTTATGTGTAGTTTAGTTTTGCATACATGTTGCATATTATATTAGTGTATGTATAATGTATATGTACTTGTGCACACACGCGCATACTGTAAATAAGAAATTACCCAGATTAGTGTCAGAATAATGTTTACCTCATTGCCCAGTCCTACTTCTACTTGCAAAATATAGTCAAATGTATTTTTTTCCCCCCTCGTGCCTTTATATTATATTTGGAGTTTATATTAAAATGTGAGCTTGACATGTTTCAGGAGAAGTAATTCTCATTCAGAAGGTTTGGCGGTGGCAAATGTCAAAATATGTATATAATATATTCTCCTTCCATTAAAGAAGAAAAGCTGCCACTGGGGCGATGTTCTCTGTTCTCCTGCAAGTGGGATTAATACAAAGTTAATCAACTGAATCACCCAGGAAGACTGTGCTGCAATAGAAATTAATTGCCTGAGGTTGTGTAATACTCCGTAGTGTATAATTGAGCTTCTGATATTGATTTATGCATATGGTTCATGGGTGGTTGTCAGAGAGAGAGAGAGGGGGGGGGGGGGGGGGTATTATGTGGATTTCTGTGACATTGTTGCTGTGTGTATTTTTAGGTTACATCTGCAGCAGCAAGCTGGTTCCAGTGAGTCAGTATGTGGGAACAGTGCTGGTGTGTCTTCTTGGAGTCGCCTGTCTGAGAGGTGAGGCTACAGATTTCAACTTGCCGGCAGCATCTTGTAGATATCACATCAGATGCTGTATATGCCGCATTGCAAATAAGATTTCATTAACATTGAGACCGTTGTACAAGGTCTACACCCACAAAGCATACTAAACGCATCCTTCAGGGTTTGCAACAAAATACTTGTGTTCTCAGCCTATATCTCTCTCTCTCTCTCTCTCTCTTTCTTCGTGCCTCCCTTTCCTCCTTCCTTTCTTCACCCAGGGTGGGGGAGATGGAAAAATTCAGAGTATCTTCAGTTTCTCTCCATTCTTGAAGAAAACAAAAAGAATCACACGCCAACAAATAAGGTGCGCTCACGGCAACCTGAAGTACTTTTTACTGGATTTACTGTTAATTATTGGGGAATAATGGGACAAAATAATATTACTCCTGTCTTTGTTAGTATCCATATTGACAACAACTTATTTTTTGCTTCTGCTTTCCTTGTAGAAGACACTGAGGTGCTATGACTTTGACTTCTCGTTCTGGCCTTCGGATTTTAGCTGGACGGAAGTCAGCAATCCGTACGTTTTTTGTTCTTGTGTTTGAAATGTTTTTACTGAAATTCTATTACCACCAGGGTCAGTTCATTATGAATACGTGCACTCAAAGAGCTTTGAAGTTCACTGGATAACTGAATCCACCGAATGTCAAATGCTTTTGTGGCTCATCTGTTTCATTGTGAGCCTTTGACTCTGTCAAACAGAAAACTATCAAAGGCTGGCGTTTCTCTGCTAAAGCCAGAGCCCAGATTAAGAGGAGCAGCAGACAGTGTCCTTCACTCTGTGCGGACTCTACCATGCCACATCATCAGGTAAATGCACGTTATGCAGCATAATCCAAAAACAAAGACTCTGCATGATTCCAGGACGACACTGCAGTGAGGGGATTGATGCGCTCTGCTTTATATTAGGTTTCCATCTTATTTCACCCCTGTTAAGTCATTCTTTTCCCCGACAATATGAAGTATTTGTCCAGTGTTGCTCCTGTGTCATCATGTCTATTTCCTTCCTCTCCAGTTTTCTTATTGTCCACTCATTTGGGAGGAGGATGCTGTACCCTGGCTCTGTAGGTTTACTGCAGAAAGCCATGCGGCCCATGCTCCTGCAAGGCCAGGCTAAGTTAATAGAAGAGGTAAAAAGAAAACACACTCTCACCCTCTGTCTATATTCATTTCAATAAATACCGATTATCATTCTCTGTCGATCTGCCTCCACTTTTCACAGTTTGACGGCCAAAGGAACAAGCTTGTGGCCTGCGATGGCAATGAGATCGACACCATGTTTGTGGATCGAAGGAGAGACGGGGGGCAGACCGGCCAGACCCTGGTTAGTGTCTGCAATGCTTTGTTGTTCCACTGGAACTCGTGTCACATCAGTCACGTTTAACGTGCGGCTCTTGAAATGTATGACTTCTGCCACAGGTCATCTGCTGCGAGGGGAACGCAGGCTTCTACGAGGTGGGCTGCATGAACACGCCACTGGAGGGTGAGCAATCATAAGAGTCGAGATGTGTTTATAATGCAAAAGCACGGTGTGAAATTGTTGTATTTCAATGATACTGTAGTTAAATCTTGTGTTGATGTGCACTGTAGGTGGCTACTCTGTACTGGGCTGGAACCACCCTGGCTTCGGAGGCAGTACGGTAAGCAGTGTTTTCAGATTTGCTACTACGTCTTTAAACTAGCATTGGCTCACAACTTCACATAGTTAGACAAACAACACAGTGGGGGGAAACAACAGCATGTCTAAATTCTGGTTTCAATTTGACAGTATTTCCCAAGAGGATGAAGTACACTCTCATGGTCGATATTATCAGTGGGGTGAAATAAAACATCGTAAATCTGTTTTGTCTTCGGAGGTGCGCTGTTGAGTGTTGCTGTTGTGTTTTAATAATGCATGGGTATTGCTTTCTTGCTTTCTGCCAGGGAGTGCCATTCCCCCAGAATGAAGCCAACGCCATGGATGTAGTGATCCAGTTTGCAATGCACAAACTGGGCTTCCAGCTCACTGACATTGTGGTCTACGCGTGGTCCATAGGAGGATTCACAGGTACAGAACAAACAGACCAATACATGATGAGCAGCATGCTATAAAATCATGTTATTTAGTCCTTCCTTCCTGGTTCTGCTTATCCCTACTCATTTCATCCCTCTTACTTCTTGATTTCCCTTCTCAGCCAGTTGGGCAGCGATGTCGTACCCAGAGATCCAGTCGTTGGTGTTGGACGCCTCCTTCGATGACCTCCTGCCTCTGGCGCTCAAAGTCATGCCCGACAGCTGGAGTGAGTCCTGGGGGTTAAAGGGCAAACAATTTGTTATTTGTTTGCAGCAGGGAGCTTTGCTTCAGCAACTGAAATGTCTTTGTTCTCTTGTTAGGGCCGTTGGTACAGCACACAGTCAGACAGTACATGAACCTCAACAATGCTGAGCAGCTTCTCAAGTGAGTGGGACAATATTTAATGTGATATTAATCATTACAGTCCAAGTCCGGTATTATTGAACATTACGCAACATGTTGTTGTTAAAAACTAACCTTTTGTTGTTGTTGTTGCTCACAGTGATGTGGTCAATTAAAACTCAACTCCTTCTCTTCCTGCAGATATCAGGGACCAGTCCTGCTGATCAGGAGAACCAGAGATGAGATCATCACCACAACGTGAGGCTTCATTTTACATTGGGTTTTGCATAATGTCAGCAGTACGTTAAATAAGGGCATAACACCTTTTTAATTAATATGGGATCCAAAGTTAGACATTTTTTTGTACCTGGGGCGAACACAAATAAGATTTCCTATAATAAAAAAAAATTATCCAAACATACATTTATTTTTAATAAAATGCAAGAAAATCTATAATTGTATTGTTGGGCAGTTCAATGAGTATATCAATGAGAAAATATATATATATATATATATATATATATATATATATATATATATACACAGTAGAAGGATGTCAAATGGCATGCCATTTTCTGTCAATTATAGCACTATAACGTACACCATATTTATATAATAGTCAAACATAATTAGAAACAATTTCACACCAGAAACCTACCCAGAACTGCAATCATCTACCACTTACAACAGATTAATTGTCAGTATGTTGAGTTAATTGCTTTGCTAGTAGCTTTCACATGCCCACTCAAAGACCCCTGACACTCTATAATAAGATGTACTCTGTATATTACAGGGGTCCAGAGGACGTCATGTCTAACAGAGGCAACGATCTCCTGCTTAAACTGCTGCAATTCAGGTCGGTATTGTCAATGCTGGATACGATCAATGTATTCTGACTTGTTGAGTGACACAAGTGGTGTTGTCTTTTTTTTTCTGCCTAGGTATCCAAAGATAATGACCGACGAAGGGATTAGAGTTGTCAGGCAATGGCTGGGATCCTCCAATCCCTTAGAAGAAGGTGCGTGTGACGTAAAAAAAACACCTTTTGTAAATTAGGATTTGAATGCTTGTGCAGTGATTTGGTATTACAACAGCTCCCTCTCTTTCTCTACAGCATCCGTGTACAGCGGCTATGAAGTGGACGACGACTGGTGTGTGTCTGTGCTGAAGTCGTATCAGGCAGACAGAGACGTTGTGTTTCCATGGAGCGTCGGTAAGCCCTCAGGTCCTTTTCACATTTACAAGGCAAATAAACTGCACTTACCTCTTACCTCATACGTGCATGTTTCACCCCACAGTACTTTTACATGGCTTCACACACTCTCTGTATCTCTGTTCCCAGGGGAGGATATGACGATTGAGGGAAGACGGCAGCTGGCTCTTTTCTTGGTAAGGAAAGAGTCTTTTGGTATCCGTGCACTCGACTGTGCAGTTGTTTCTTCTGTCTGGTTTAAAGGGCAGCCACCTGTTGTCTTTATCACACGGCTCCGAGTTGGAATACAAAGTACATCTAATTTCCTTTTCCGCAGTAAGCCCCATTTTCCCATTTAAAGCTTACCTCTTCTCTCACTCTCACATCTATTCACAGACATCATTACCACGGAGGAACACTATTCTGGTAGCCATAGTAACCAGCTCACCTGTGCTCTCAGGTTGACTGGTGCAATATATTTCACCGCGCTCAGCTTATTGAAGTCATTTAACATCAAACAAGACCATTGCCATCAATTACAGCTAATGCTATGCTTTTCCTTCCCTCTGTAATTCCGTCTGAATTGGGCTTCATTCACCTCCTGTTGTAAATCCTTAAGAGATGGGGATTTGTGAGGCAGTGAGCCAGAAAGACTGAACCTAATATAATCAAGTTCTACACTTTTTGTTCATTGCCCTCCCACACCCCTCATATCTATTCCTCCTCCATCCCCGCTGTCTTCTTCTTCTTTTCGCTCTCTCAGGCACGGAAGTACATGCGAAACTTTGAAGCGACACACTGCACTCCTCTCCCCGCCGCCGAGTTCCACTCGCCCTGGAGACTGTGAAGAAAGATGGATGGATGCGAGGAAACGAGCAGCAGAGGATTTGGATGGCCTGTGGTCAAGAGCGTATTTCTAGCATGGTGCGAATGTATAACTGTGATTTTGTTCCCGATTCTTTCCGACAGATTAGTCGTCATGTTTAGTGTTGCTGTGGTGGCATCTGAAAAGAGCTGGTCTACGACTACTACTCATCCGTAGCCACAAACCTGTAAAATATGGTGCATCTTATTTTTTTTGAGGTTAGATTTGATTCATGCTGTTAAGTGTTAGTCTCCTAGGGGAGAGAAAAAAAAAAAAAAAGGCATTTTGTGTAAACGCACAAGCTATTTCTCTCCTTCCACCGCTCCCTCTTTGGCTGGATTTATAAAGAAGCAATTAGAAGTAGAAATGCGTAGCTTCAATTTAAATATCGTAAAATAATCTGCATAGTTTTAATCTTTAAAATGCAGCCAAAGTGTTTAAGCTTTTCAGGTTTATTTCTTTTCTGTGGACACTATCTTTACGAACAAAGCTGTATCCTAAAATTATGCTTTTACATGTTCTGTTAAATATGCTGAATAAAATGTTTGACATAAGGGACTCATTTGTTAATTACTTGACAAGTATTAAATTGCACAAAAATACAAGAGACTTTGATTAATAAGATTGCCTCAGAACAATACACTGCTGAAGACAATTGTCTACCATTAGAGCTTTATTGAATTCCCTCCGTACTACAGTCAACTTGTAAAATTAATACAGACATGAAAAATGTGGAAATAAATCCTGATTTACATAACGCTGAGGGGGAAGTCACATCATTTTCCTGAAGTTGTCCATGGCTTCTTTGACTTTTTCAAGTTCCGTTTGGCTCTGCCGTAGCTGTGGAGAAAAGGAAGTCATTATTTACTTTTTATTTTTACCACAAAGTGTTGCTCCCCGAGAAACCCTGCAAGTCAATTTATTTTTCTCACCTTCTCTGCATCCTGCTCCTGCACCTTCACCGGAACCTTCACCTTGTAATCACTCTTTGCCATCTTCTCTCTCAATTTCTCCATCTGTTTCTCCAAGTCACCCTTCTTTGTCATCAGCTTAGCCTCTTCCTTCTCCACATCGATGAGACCCTTGGGGAATTAAAGGTGCAGTGAAGACGAGGGCTGGTTATAAATAATGATCTTGTTATTTCAGGGCAGTAAAGGAGAAACAAAGGAAGCACTGAACCCAAAATAAAGCAGAGGGAAACCTAGCTTGGTATTCCATGCATGACTTCAAACTAGGTGAGGGGCATTAATGCTCTTAGACTATTCAGGTAGTTTAACTTGTCACAACAAAACCAGTGAATTTAAATGTTTTTCAACTGATATATTCACACATCAGTTCTTGTGGAGTGATGGCGAAACCAAGCAAAATTGAACAGATTCCCTTCTCACCTTGAGCATAAGGTTGACAGTACATCTGTCAGAGGCGATCGCCACAGCACAGCCTGCTGGGACAGGCTGGTTAGCGGTCAGAGCGATGACGGCCTGAGAATAAGACAAGGTCTGAATCTGCAGACTGTACTTCTGCACCTGGGACGCAGTCGCAGAGTCAATGCACTGGAGGTAGCCTGGGAGAGAAATGGGCAAATTAAAATGTAGATAATGAATTATTATTGTAGAGTAACTACGGATGAAGCTGGTGTTTGTCATCTTACAGTCAGCTCTGGTCTTGGTCAGGTTGTAGTCGGCTCTCAGTGACCGGATCGTCTTGATCACAGTCATGACGAACTCCATGTCGCGGTCGACCTCCGCACTGTGCCAGCAGAACTACAAGTCACAGAACAACATGTTGCTCACAAAAAAAGAGCATCACAAAAGAAATAAGTGATGTCCACCCTCTCAAAATATCTCAAATGGTATCTTTATAATATCTTCAGTTCTGACCTGTACAGACATCTGTACATCAGTGAGTTTTTAACCAACCCTCATTCCCCCCCTCCTTATCTCACCTCCTCTGTATCAGGGTAGGGTGTGACACAGATGCTAGGCGGATCACTCTCAGGTCGCCGACGTGGCAACCTCTGATAGAGCTCCTCACTGACGAAGGGCATCACAGGAGACAGAAGGCGCAGACCGACTTCTAAGCAGGTGTAAAGGGTCTGTCTGCACACCAGGCGCTGTTTCTGGCCGGCGCCGTCCTCCTCCGACTTGCTGAACACTGGTTTCACACTTTCCTGGAGGACAAGCAGAGTGGGAGGGGGTCAGCTTTGGTACAAAGTCTTCTGCATTGACACAAATTTTTTACATAGACTATTTTAAGATGAATGGACCGGAGGTGCTCGCTAGTCTTAAAACGTTTCTTACCAGGTAGACGTCGCAGAGCTCGTACAACCAGAAGTTGTAAATGGCTGTCGTGATGGTCGTGAAGTCATAGGCCTTGAAGCCGGCGTCACAGAGACCAACAGCTGCGCTCAGTCGAGACAGGATCCACCGGTCTGATACGCTCTCCTCTCCGCACAACTGAGGGGATTGAAGGAAGAGCAAAAGAGGAAGCGGTTAACACGACTCCTGTCTGTGTACCTCTATGTTAGCGAGTGCACATTCATGAATACTAAGCAGGACAGCATATGGGTAAACGAAACCCCCCCAGACAATCAATGGTAACAAAAACAAACTGTTATACTAAACATGTATTTGGTCAGAAGGGTTCGCATGAATATGAGTAAGTAGGGAGCAGAGCTTGTTTATGCTCACTGTGTCCTTCATCTTTCCCCCTGGTCTCACCTGGGTGTTCTCTGATGGTACAAAGTTGTCTCCCAGTGTCTTCATGGCAAACTTCACAGCGTTCCACAGTTTGTTGCAGAAGTGACGGTAACCCAGGATGCGGTTGACATCCAGGTTGATGTCTCTACCTGAGAGACACGCACAGGAATACAAGGAAGGATTTCAGTGTATATTAAAGTTAATCGATTCAGTAATAAGTGACCTCATACTGACTGATTGTAATGCTGTTTTCCAGAGTTTTGATGTATTTTATGAAGTCACGGTTGAGATCCAGGCTGTTGGCCAATGGAGGCACAACGAGAGAGAAGGCAATAAAAACTGAAAATACAAATGAGTTCACCTTGGCTAGTGTAGGCACATAGAGCGAACCGGAGAGCATCTGTGCCACACTCTGGGATGCCATTTGGGTAGTCGGACGTTTGGCCCTGCTTTGCCTTCTCCACCTCCACAGGATCCAAGTTGCTGTCAATCAACAGGGCATGAAGACCCTAGAGAGGGTAAGGGGATGGGAAATAAGTCGGGATGTCACCACTAAAAAGAACATGTGTTCAAACATTTTCTCTTTTCATCTTCAGAATGATGATTTCATCCTTTCAACTGCTTGATGTTTTAAAAGGGTAGGAAAGAGAAAAGGGTTTTATTATTAAGGGCAAAGTAGACTTTACTATAAGTCTTTCAGTGCCCTCTAGAGGACAGATGTACTTCCTCTGACTGAGCATGTTTCCGCCCAGCTGGTGAAGAGATTGATGGCTTCAATAAAAGCTTGTTGGAAGCAGAAAAGGGTGCTTAATAAATCTTACAAGAATATGAGCCTCGGGGGAGTAATGTGTGTGTGGTGACCATGTAAAAGACAACCCAAAGAGGAGAGAGCGAAGACTAAATGTCCGCGTGTATCTGAACAAGCATCAGAACGGGATTAGGCTTTACCTCTAGGGAGATCCCTGTAATGACGTCCAGAGGGTCAATGACGTTGCCCAGAGATTTGCTCATCTTCCTCCCGTGGGCGTCCCTCACCACTGCATGCAGATAAACCTGGAAGAAAGGCATGATCATTACTTAGTCACGTCCAGCTGATAACACTAGTATCCCACCCTGTTGTGTTACGGTCCTGGTTCGGGCCGTTTTGATTGGTCTCACCTCTTTGAAGGGCAGCTTGCCGGTCAGTTTGAGGCCCATCATCACCATACGAGCAACCCAGAAGAACAGGATGTCATGGCCCGTCTCCAGCAAGGTGCCAGGGTAGAACACATTCAGGTCCTGGGTCTGAAGGAGGATGGCAAACAGCAACATTAATTATAGAAACACGTAAACAAAACTATGTTTAAAAGTCATATTTTACAAGTAAAAGTACTCAGAATTTGGGTAGCAGCATTTCCAGTAAATTATTATTATTATATATTTTCTGTTTTAGAGCAGTGTTTCTACTGCAGAAGATATCTCTACTATCTACTGCAAAGAAATGACATTTGTGTGAGAAGAAAGGTGGTTGACCTCAGTCTTTTACCTCATTAGGCCATCCGAAGATGGAGAAGGGGAAAACGCCAGACGAGAACCAAGTGTCCAGAACATCCTCATCTGAAAAACAGCGACAGACATTATCTAACCCGTATGAATATGGAGTAGAATTAATGACATTAGGTCGATCTGTGTAGTAGCAACACATGAACTGATTAGATAACCTTCACAGGAGTTGTGGTGGTGAGACTGCTTCATTAAAAAGTGTTAAATCTTACCTTGTCTGAGGGTTATTTTGTCAGCAGACACATTGAAGCGTTTTGCTGCCTTCTCTCTGGCCTCCTCCTCCGATTTCCCACTCACCCAGTAATGACCGTCCATGTCCTGGAGACAAAACAAAAAAAAGAGTCGATAAAAGAAAGAAAATGGTGGAATAACAACGCACAAAGCTTTCATCTGTTATCTGAAAGCCTCCGGACCTTGACGACAGTGACGGACATCAGCTTACCTCTCCTGGCTTCACGGCGGCATCGTTGACGGTGATGAAGTACGCAGGAATACGGTGACCCCACCACAACTGCCGTGAGATACACCAGTCCCTGAGAGGAAGACGGATGAAATGTGAAACTCACTCCACACTTGATTGTGCAAAATCAATCAATCAACACATTTAAAATAAAAGGATAATTACCGGATGTTGTCCAACCAGTTGAACCACGTCTTGTGGTGGTGATCGGGGATGATTTTGAGCTTTCCCTCTCTGACGACGTCTGCGGCCTGCTTGCCCATTTCCGCGCAGCTTACGTACCACTGCGGCTTCAGCAGCGGCTCCACGATGTCCTTTGAACGACTGATAAGAGTAGATTCATAACGTGGCTTTAAGGATGACCCCCGACTAAGATGAAAAGATCTAAAAACACGAATAACTTGTGTTCTACTTATGCGCACATGGACGTCACGTTACCTGCAGACTGGGACAACCATGGGGTTGTCTTTGATCTCTATAAACTGGCCTCTGTCCTTGAGAGCCTGCAGCACTGTCTTCCTGGCCTCGAAACGCTTCACGCCCTGGGGGAAGAGGAAGAGTAGTTCAAAAGAAAAATCAAAAGAAAAATTGAGACATAAAAGTGCTCCACCGCGTAAACTATGAAGAAGCCTGACTTTTAGTGTCATGGCGAAAATGCACAAACTGCAGGGGGGGGGGGGGGGGGGGGGGGGTGATAATGAAACACTATACCAGGAAGGGAGGAGGCACGTTAATGAGCAGGCCATTTTCGTCCAAAATGTTGATGAAGGCCAAATTGTGTCTCTCTCCAACCTCGTAGTCATTATGGTCATGAGCCGGGGTGATTTTGACAGCACCTGCACAGAAAATGGTGCAGAGGGACAGGAGAACGAGAGAGAACGAGAGAGAGAGGGAGGGGGGGGGGGGGAGAGAACAGCCATAATAAGGAAAGTGGCCTGGCTTAATGACGTGTTATTATTACTTATTCTCAGCACACTGCAGGCTTCCTGTAACCATGCCTACCTGTTCCAAAGCTCATGTCCACAAAGTCATCGAAGACAATCGGCATCTTGCGGTCACAGAAGGGGTGCAGCACCACTTTGCCCTTCAGATGCTGATATCTAGAGTCGTTCGGGTGGACGGCGACAGCAGTGTCTCCCAACATTGTCTCAATACGAGTTGTTGCCACAATCACTTCCTCGTCTAAGCAACAGAAAGAGAAAGAGATGTTTAAATAAAAAGGTATTACTGAATGTGTCCTTCTTTAAAATATTCACATACCTGATCCGTCCACCTTGTAGGCGAAAGACACCAGCACTCCAAACTCCACTTTCTCTTTGTAGCCTGGGACAGGCAACAGAGTCCTGCCTGTGAGCTCCTTCTTATCCACCTGCAAACCAACCACAAGATGTAATCAAGAGCACAGCATGGCCAGCACTTTGGATCACCATCACAGCCTTATAACAGGGTTAACAAAGTAAGGCTGGGGACTGTTGGACATAACATTTGACATCATTTGCCAAGCAGTCGAGAGCCGGACAACAAAACACGGGAAGAGGGAGGAGGATGACATGCAAAAAGTGTTCCCAGCTGGGTTCGAAGCGCTTACGCTGTGGCTTTTGTATTACACATTTTAGCCCATAGGCCAACAACGTCTGGAGTAACAACCCTTGTCAAACTTCTCAAATGCATTAGCGTTTAAAATAGTCTTACTAAACAGCCATACAATACCATTTGCCTGGATGAAATACAGCATACATTTTTAAAAATAGGATATGTATCTGGAAATATCTGATCAAAGAATCAAAACCAATCAGTTTTCAGTACTCAGAGAGTTTTGTAAGTTTTGGTGTTTGATACTCAGCCCTAGTATATATACTATAAGTATATAAACATATACACTTTCAATCAAAATATTTTAACACACAATTCTCAACCAATGTGTAAGAACCCTAAAATTAAACAAAGAAAAGAATAGTGACTTTACTAGAATATGGCCTTGATCTTTCTCCCTCTAATGAGATGCATACTTGCCTCTATGTCAGAGATGGCAGAGTTTAGTGTGCAGGACCAGTTGACCAGACGCTTGCTCCTGTAGATCACTCCCTCATCGTGCATGCGGATAAAGGCCTCCTGGACTGAATAGGAAAGTTTCTGGAAAGAGAAATATAGACTTGAAAATTAGAAATTCAGGTTTTATTCATATTAGTTTAGGGATTTCAGAAAACTCACTTCGTCCATAGTGAAGCAGGCTCTGTCCCAGTCCAGAGAGGAGCCCAGCTTCTTCAGCTGGTGGTAGATACGGTCTCCCTTCCTGAAAAGACAAAGGGACTAAGTTATTACAGTGTTCTTTATTCTAGTATTAAACCAGGTTCACATCTCCTCCTTTCTACTTCTTCCTTCACTCACTCGTTCTTCCATTTCCAGACTTCCTGGATGAAGTTTTCCCGGCCCAGATCGTGGCGGCTCATGCCCTTCTCTCTCATCAGCTTTTTTTCCACCACCACCTGTGTGGCGATACCGGCGTGATCACAGCCCGGGTTCCACAAGGTGGTTTCACCCCGCATCCTGTGCCTGGACGGACAGAAGGGAAGCACACCAATTAAAAATCACACGGTCTCGATAACAACACAATTTAAATGAAATAGAAACAGAAACAAAAAGTTACCATCTGGTCAGAGAATCCTGAATGGCGTTGGTGAGGGCGTGACCCAGGTGGAGTGACCCCGTCACATTGGGTGGAGGGATACACATCATGAAGATGCCGCGGGGGTTCTGGTCGCTGATGCTCTCCCTCTGCAGAGACAGACGTGTTATTGCAGACTGAAACGATAACTAAAAAATATGACATTTTCTGTCGTATGAATATAGCACGAGGGGGGTGGACTTCTTTACCCCATACTCCGGCTTGAAGAATCCCTGCTTCTCCCACCATGGGTACCAGGCAGCCTCCACATACTGAGGACTGTAGGAGTCGGGAAGCGGGCTGATGACATCTTACACCGGAAGAGAAAGAGAGAGGGTTGACATAGAGATAGTCTGTGTCGCGTCACACCTAAGCTTCTCCTTAGCTGCAGGTAACTCCTCACAGGACGCTGATTGGTTTGAACCACTGTGGCTCCGTCACAAACGCACACATGAAGCCTGACTCGATGGATTTGCGTGCGATTCTCGTGTAATCTTGGGATATTGCAAGAATCCAGTTGCTGTGCAGGGTAGCCCCTCACTCTTTGTATGAATGGGGAAAGCTACAACACTACGTATGGTGATGTCACTCTTGACTCCCACCCACACTGATCAATCACCTTTTTTCTCCCCAGGGGCAGTGGGGACAGTGTATGAGATCACTCCCAACTCCTTCTTCTCGGGTTTGGCCTTTTTCTAAAAGAGAAGAAAGCAGAAGACATGAAATAAACCATATATAGGTTCTCAAAGCTGCACCCATGTCTTACAAGACCTTCTATTTGTAGAGCTTCAGTATCTGTACCTCTGTTGACGGCTGAGTCTTTTTCTTTGCCTCCATTTCCTTCTTCTGCTGGAACTTTTCCAACTTTTCTCTCTTCTTAGCGTCCTTCTTCAGCTGTGCTTCTGTCTTTGGTGGGCCTGTAGGAGGAAACATGAAGACAATCAGAATGATGTTTACACAAAAAAAAAAAAAAGTATTCATGAACTGTGGCACAGGACTTCCTGACCGTTAGCTGTGGCATCAGCAGAATCACCAGCGGGACTGGCATTAGCAGCTCCAGCATTAGCGGCTCCAGCATTAGCAGCTCCAGCATTAGCTGGAGGGTTTGCATTCGGTGTAACTGGCACCATCTTCTCACAAAGCGTGATCTTCCCCAACACCTTCAGGAGCTGTGGCTGATTCGTGCAGGTTGTGAACCACCTCGTAACATTGGTCAAGACCTTCCTGTCCGATGGCTCCAACACCTAAAATGAAATAGAAAAAAAAATCAGATAAATAGTTGACTGATTTCCCAGCACTAAAGTGTTCAGCGTAGAAACATGCTGAGAGACATACGGGTTGCACCACATACGTACATATTTAAAAGGGAGAAGAACAGCTGCAGCCACAGCCATATCAGCCAGGGTGATGCTCTCCCCCACCAGGAAGGTTCTCGGTTCGAGGGCTTTATCGAGAACCTTCAGAACACGGATCAACTCAGCGCGGGAACTCTGCTGGAGCTGAGAACGCACAAGACGTTTTTAGAATAAAACCCTCACATGATAAGATAAATCACACACACGAGAAAGCATTTTGTATGATTGGTCTCACCTTCTTATCCACTCCCACCATCCCCATCAGAGGGAAGACCACAGCGCAGGACACCGGGGTGAGTTCGTTCTCTGCAAAGCTGAGCCACTGCCACACCTGGCTCTGCTGCTTTGCATCCACGCCAGCTCTCTTCCCCTGGTCAGCCAGGTACCAGGCCACAGCGCTGGCCCCGCTCAAGACAGTGCCACCGTCCCGAGCGTCCAGCACCAGGGTCGGTCTGGAGCGGGCATTCAGGGACGCGGGAGGGTCCTCTGTGAGAGTCTGCGGGCGGGAGGAACCAAACTCTGCAGCTATGAGAGCCAGGAGGCTCCTGAAGTCATCAGGGTGAGGGGACACGAAGAGAGCAGCCATCTCTGGGAGAGACACACAGACATTGAGTACATCGTGAACTTGTTTTGATTTGTGCTTTCAGTGAGCAGTTTGCCAAACAAGTTATGCTATCAAAGACATTCTTTATCTGGCTGAAGATGGTGGAGTGGGTGTGTTTGACTGTCATACCAGTTCAAGAGTGTGTCGTCTGCAGTCAGGTTAACTAGGGAAACGAACCTTCTAGCGTTAATAAACCCGTTTAAACGTATTTAAAACAATATTTAGCATCCTATACTGGTCTACATCATCGTGTAGAAGTGTCAGACGATAGCTGTGTTAGCTGCACACTTTCTGCACAAAAATCTCATCTCTGCCACCTGTCAAAGGCTGACAAAAAGTCATGCCAAACAGGCTAGTTAGCTTTAGCTAATCAGACAAACTCAAACTCCAGTTTCTGTGAGCGCATCCCGAGCTTCACATGTGTTCACGGTCGTAGCGAGTATCTTAAACTGTTTTTTTAAGTTGCTGTTTATTGAACTTGTGGCGTGTTATTGGCAATTTCTGCAGGGAGTTATCCTTACCTGTAAGTGAAACAGAAAGAGACGTCAGCTTACACAGCAGAGCCACATGAATCCTCGCCTACTCGCTGTTGTCTGACGCAACTAGCAACGTGTTCCGGGTTTGATCCGCCGCATCCGCCGCAAACCGGAAGTCTGGAAATGTTTTATTTTTAATCATGATAAGAAAATAAATATCCAACAACCTGTGGTGAAAAAAGAAAACAAATATTTAAAGAATAAAGTTAAGATTAAAATCACAATTTGACAAAGTTACCGTCAGAGTTAAATAAAAGTACTTCAGTGTCATCATCATATTTCAGTTTCCAAAGTAAAATAAACTCATTATGCAAAATTGTTATACTATAATACTTATTATATTAATAATGACTACTATTTCATTAGCATAAAATGATAATATCGTGGCTCATCGAGCTGCAGCCATTTTCAACTACTTTATAAATTAATATAATTTGCATGTAAAATCTTGATCTGAAGTAAAAAGTACAATACTTTACCCTGAAGAAGCTGACAGTATCAAAAAATGGATGAACCAAAATTAAGGAGAACCTAAAAAATTACTTCAATGCAATACTAAATTGGTATCATTAGTTATTTTATTTTCCTAGCAATAAAACAGTTAGCACTTAATGCAGTACATCTTGCATTAAGTGTTACTATAGTAAACGTCCTAAGTAAGAGGAAGAGTATCAGAAGTAAAAGCACTCACGATGCAGACAGGACTCTTTGAGAGAGTTAAATTATATTATCATCTTTATTACATTATTGGATTATAAGCACTGATGCTTTCACATTCAATGCTTTGCTGGTCGAGATGGAGCTGATTTTTACTCGTTTTTATATAGCCGCTTGGTAGTTTCATCTATTTCAATAGATAATTCATAAACTTCACTTCATGTTTTATCTACAAAATAACTCTTTCAGGTTATTCAGTGGAGTTTATATGTCCCCTGAAATGTATACACAATATAAAAAGAAAGTATAATCGAATGGAACTACCCAAATAAAGTAGATTACCTCTACATTTTATTGAGGTATATCTGTATTTATGTTTTATATTTGGAAGGTTTTGATTTCATTCATAGAAATATGTTATTATGTTATTGTGTGTTACCGTGAGCATTGGAAAGAAAAGGACAGAACAAAGACACAAACCAGCATCCTCTTTTATTAAAATGTACATGTAAGCAAACATTTATCATAACAATTATCATACAATAATTGTTTTGAATAATTACATCCAAAAGCCTTGTGCACAGTGTGAATCACAGTTGGGTCACTTATCTCGGCAGCAGAATATTTGGACGGCCAGCCACAGTGAAGTGTAGAACCTACAGTGTAAGAACTTTGCAATGCACTAAATGTGATTCAGAAACATATAGCTACCCTTATCGTAACAACTGAGGTTCAAATGGCATCCAACTGAAACAGTCCCGTCCCCCCCCCTTTGTCCACGTGCTAAAAAATTCACAAACCAAAACTGGAGAAAAAAAAAAGTTTGTCACTATGACTTCATGTGGACTTTAGTTCCACTTTAAACTCTGACTCTTGCTCAAAAGCCACTTTCGCCGCACCAAAGACCACATCCACCACCCCTATTATTAAACCCCCTCCGATTCTAAACACGTTAAATAACCCACTTCCACTTCTCCACACCAGCCTCCCCAACCCTCCACCGAGAGCTGTCGTTTGACCCCCCATCTCTGACGCCACCGTTCCTACGTAACCCTCGCTCTGCTCCCACAGCCGGCCTCCGAAAAACTTGGTCACCCACCAAGCATTATCAAACATATCGCCAAATATCCCCACTGCGTCTCCAGCCAGGGTCCCCATGCCAGTGACCCCAGTGTGGCAGCTGTTCAGCAGGGCCCCCAGCATGGAGGAGGAGCAGTAGTACACGCTGGAGTAGCAGTTCTCCCCGATACCCAGGAGCGTTTCTCCAGCTGAGCCGATCCAAGACAAGAGGTCAGAAGTCAAGAGGTGGAAGAGGGAGAAGGTTTCACCAGGAAGTGCAGCCAGAACCCCGAGGTCTTCCTGAAGAACGTATGTCACCTGAGTCAAAAAACAAACATTTTTTGAGTGAGATCAAAATGTGTGAATAACAAAATGACAGAATGACCCGAAGGCATGTAATGATTTAACACCTGCTGCCGGCCAAACATTATTCCAGTCCCTGGGAGGAGGGTAGTGGAATAGGGAGATTTATTAAACGACACTGAAGCTGAACATGTTAAAACTGATTATTTTTTTTTCTACAAATTAACTACACTAAACATCTATATGCTTTATTTCATAAAGTCTTGAAAGATTGGTCTCTTGTAATAAAGATAAGACTTGAATGCAGAAACAAGTTAAGATTAGTAATATTTTGCCCTGTTGTTGCATTTCAGTGTAAATTGTGTTTTTTGTTGCCTTTTGCCCCTTTAATTACCCGGTTCTACACATGGTTTACTAAACTTGTGATGAGGAGTACAACTCAGTCTGTGAAAACAGTTGTTTAATGTCTTCTGTTGCTCTGGATGAGACGTCTAAAGTCTAACAAAAATACCCCGATGATGTCCTCAGGCTTGGCCTTGCAGTCTAAAAATTTGTAGCAGAAGGCCTGTGTTACAAACTGGGGTGTGGCAGGCTGTATGCTGTTGCATTTTGGGAAGTGTAATGTGCATTAATTTCAACCAGTCCCATGTTAGCCTAATGGTAGTGTACTACTTCATTGCTGGAGTAGCCCTATATTTTGAATAACATAAAATAAAACAATGTCTAAAGGGTTCAGTAACTTGTTTTACCTGTCCAGGTAACTTAGTGACAGTGGAGAACACCGGCTGCAGCGGAGCTTTGAGGATGGACAAAGTGGTGGAGAGGATGTACATCAGAGTGCTGCTGGAATTTGTGTCTGTCTCTTGTTCATCCGCAGTTTCATAGTCAGCTGAGGACTCAGGAGACCCTGATCTGACAGATCTTGAATGTGTCACATCATGCAGATTGATTCCTTCAGTGGCACCTGAACCAACCTCGTCTCCTTTAGTGGCACCTGAACCAACCTCCTCTCCTTTAGTGGCTCCTGAACCGACCTCCTCTCCTTTAGTGGCCCCTGAACCGACCTCCTCTTCTTTAGTGGCACCTAAACCGACCTCCTCTCCTTTAGTGGCCCCTGAACCGACCTCCTCTTCTTTAGTGGCACCTAAACCGACCTCCTCTCCTTTAGTGGCACCTAAACCAACCTCCTCTCCTCTAGTGGCACCTAAACCAACCTCCTCTTCTCTAGTGGCACCTAAACCAACCTCCTCTCCTTTAGTGGCCCCTGAACCGACCTCCTCTCCTTTAGTGGCACCTAAACCAACCTCCTCTCCTCTAGTGGCACCTAAACCAACCTCCTCTCCTTCAGTGGCTCGACCAGCAGTGTTTGAATCTACATCTTCATCTCCTGTGTTTTCACCAGTCAGATCTGCATCCAGCTTTTCTATGTTCCCAGGGAGCCCCTCACTGTGAAGACCTACTCTGATTCCAACAGTCTCCCCATCTGCTCCTCCACAGCCCTCTGAGAACAGCTCTGCCACTTCGAGAATCTCCTCCAGCTCCTTCACGCTCACTTGCCTCTCCCCTTCCCCTGTCTCTCTGATTAACCCCATACTGAAGCCACTCTTGCCCTCTGGGACAGAGCAGCACACTGCTGACCACAGCGGCGTTGTCTGACACACCCCGTCGCCATCCTCAGCAGCCCCAAGACCCCCTACCCCCGTCAGGATGTAGAGATCACCCCCTAAAGTGCTGCACTGGGGAGAGATGCTTGACTGGACCAGTGTTGTGATTGTTGAGTCCCAGTGTTGAAGCGGGGAGTCTGTGGGCGAGACATGGTGAGATGAATCCCCGCCTCCTCTGAGAAGGGCTGGTACTGCCACTTTAATGTTTTCTTCTTCTTCTTCCTGTGTCTGGCAAAAAAAATAAAAAACAGAACCACGTGTTAAAGTATGACTGCATCAGGATCTACTGTATGCAAATGTAAACTAATCATTACCCTATTAGTTTATTAATCATTAGTCTATTACCTTCAGAAACTTCACTTGGTATTTTCAAATATGAATCACTACATTCTATTTAATTGATTTAAAATGTTCAGAAGTTCTCATTAAATGTAGTATTAAATAAATCGATATAACATTTGCAACATACAAATGCCCTCATCTGTTTTGAACTTTTGTATACTCAGCTTTCAAATGCAGGGACTTGCAAGAGGTGGCTGTTTACAATGTTTAGTGCAATGGTGGAAGATGTATTCAGACATTTTACATAACAATATATATATACAGTATATCATTTACAAGTAAGTCTTGCATTCAAAATCCTGAAGAAAAAGGCATCAAAGTATTTGCCACTAAATATACTTCAAGTATCACAAGTGAAAGTACTTGTTCTGAAGTTAATCACAGGAATAAATAACATGCTGACAGGAGGAACAAATCTGACGGGTTGTCAGATGATTAATGGGGAAGAAGAAAAGAACAAAAGCATTTCATATTTATTATGTAACTCTTTATCTGAAAAGTAAGTAGTAACTGTAGTGGATTGACAAGTACAATATTTCCCTCAATATCATTGAGTAGAAGCACAAAGTAACATAGAATAGAAATACTCAAGCTAAGTACCTCAAAACTGTGCTTGAGAAAATGTACTTCGTTACTTTCCACCAATGATTGGCTGCTTGTATGCTGGAACAGCAATCTGTGATTTTGTACATTGAAAAACAGAGGAGCACTACTTTAAACAGTACGATAGATGCGTCCTTACCACGAGCTCTTCCCCCTCCTTCTCTGTCCATCCGGGGCCGAGATGGAAGGCAGAGAAGACGGCAGTGTCACAGGTCGGTTTGGACAGAGTGGCAAACGCCTGTCCCCCAGGCAGGCTGTGGCAGAGCAACCCTGCAGAAGAGGCTCCCCGAGGAGGCGTCTGTCTGTAGAAGCAGTGGGTGCAGAGGCTGACGTCTGTCTCTGAGTTGTCCTCAGCTGGAAGAGACAGGCCCGGGCCCAGCACAGCCAGCAGCCAGACAGCCGTAGCAGCTGCACTGACGGCAGCAGGACACAGCATGTTGGGGGTGAGCGCAGCACAATCCCTCTCTCTCACACACACACACACACACAGCAAGAGGGAGAGGCTTATAAATAATCCAGTGGTTTCCGTATATAGATGGAAAAGATAAGGTGGCCAAGGTTGGCTGCTGATGGCTTGTGGTTTTCCTACTCGCTCCTTGTTCTCTCCTCCAGTTTGTGTCCAACCATGTCTGCCTTCTTTTAAAGTCGGCTGTACTCTCAGTGAATCTGTGTTGCAGGCACAATCTTGCTTACTCCTTAATTTCCCTTTCCCTGACAACCTCGCCCCCTCTGTCAGTTCCACCCTCTTTGACTCTCCCTATGGCTGTACCTCCACTTCACCCCTCCCTCTTCAACACTCTATGGTTACACCTTTAACTCCCATTGCTGCTAGGTACACAAGCCGAGCACACACCCATCGAAATCTGTCAATTACCTGCAAGTCTGCATTCCGAAACAATGGTCGTTGTACAAGCCAAGTCTCTTGAACGACAAACTCTTGTCCATTATTCTTGGCAACACACATTCCTGAAAGAGCAGATGAACAGTGAAAAACTGTTGCCTTAAAATACGTCCATATCAAGCAGGACGTCACACTTGAAACCCCAGGTAAAATGTGGGCGACTGACCTCTAAATTTAACGTCAGTTCATGAATCCCTCATTAAGGCTTAATCCTGACAGTGTCAAAACCACGGGTCATCGTTTCACCCAGAGGACAGCCCTTCTTCATTTAACCTGCCAGGCAAAACACACTCTCTGTCATGCCTTGCAAGCTCGCTTTACTTGATATTACAAACATGCCTGTCGAGACAAGATTTTGGCACCGAATGTTCTTCACAAGAGCATTAGTCAGCGTGAAGCTAAATATATCTAGCTCTCTTTTTGACCTCTAGAAGAAGTGGAGTCCCGCCACGCTGCCTTCATGTTGCTTAATTACGGCAAATATGAGCCAAATGTACTCCAGGGCTTCTATCAAGAGAAGCAGAGGCCAAGCATGCAAAGATCAAGTGCAATAACCAACATGAACGAAGTTTACACGCGCTTTCCTCATTCATAGCGTTAGTGCGGTGAATGTTGTCAGTGCACATGCCCTGCATATGAGTGTTCAGCATACCTCAGTGACTTTAGGGTGTGATGCTTTGGGTGGGGCATCAAGTCAAAGTATACAACACTGCATCTAAAGTGGTGCAATGAGATTTTAAACAAGCATACAGCAAGAAAATAGCCTGTGTAGCATGTTGTCAGCAGAATCTGTGAATGAAACCTGACACCATTTCAACTTGAAACAAAAACTTTTAGTGATCTGAAATGATAACGTGTTACATTGTATTCTCTGACACACACAATTTGATAGGTGCAAAAATAATACATCTTAATTTACATAGCTTTGATTTCTGACAAGTTGTTAAAAAAACAAAACAGTAGAAGTTTAAATGACAAAACTGCTTGTAACGAGCAAAGACGACGTAACATTTGAAACATATCATACTAAAACAGCTTTATTGGACTGCAGTTTTAATGCAATTCCAGGTCTGAGATGGTGTTTGGACAATGCAAAACAGACAAACAGAAGCTGTCTCTGTGCAGGACCCACCGAGTTGTAGTCACAGTTTATAGATTGCTTGAATGTTTAGACAGAAAATAATCAGCCGCCAGCTTGAAACAGCTTAAGAAAGCAAAGTATCCGGTTATTCCAGTGGCAGTGGATTTTTCTTAAAGCCTACAAACGCTTATGTAGTCACAGATTTATTTCTTAACATAATTTTGGAAAACCACATTCATCTGGGAGATATTTATAACAGTGATATTCCAATTAAGCAAAAGACCACGGGGGGGGGGTTTGGCCCTCCTTTTTATTTTGATAATAGGTAATGAGCTACTCAATACGGAAAATACTTTCAGTCACATTCTGTCTTTCGCTCTCACACACACACTGATGTACAAACCTTCCATCCCTTTTATAAATACATCTAAAACACACACCGGCTCTCACTCATTCGGGAGGTCAATGACCAGTTCAGCCTCGTCTCCCTCCCCTCTGTCTTCATCTCCCCTGTCGCTGTCTCCGTCGCTCTCTCCCTCCTCCTCGGCTGCGTCGCCACTGAGCATCTGTCTGGGAACCCAGCTGAAGGGGCCGCTGGCTGCCGGAGGGACCGCAGGGGCTGATGGGTAATTAGCTGCCAATGGGGCAACAACCTGAGAGGAATTTGAAATAAAGCAAACATGTTAGGAATCACAAAAGGATGGGAGATGTGATGAAGGAAGGAGGGGTATGGATGGATGGCTGCATTACAGATAAGCATTTACATAAACTCACAGACCAGAGGGTCATTTCAGCTAATGTCTGAGGGGACAGAACATCAGTGTCCTGAAATGTCATTATCACAGGTAATATTGAATAAAGTTGGAGTACAATGAATATATGAAAACCTGTTAGCAATATTGTGCAACAAAGTAAAATTACCAATATAGAGATTTTTGGACTTTCTAAAGGCATATTACTTCCACTTTCTTATGTAAATATGCTGTAACCAAAGTATAACCTACTGGAAATGGCCTAATGTGCCATCTAATATAAATGACACATTCATATGAAGGATGTGAAAAGTTTTTTATTTGTGCTTATTTTTTTTATCTCATAACTAACAATTATTTTCCCCTTTTCTCTCTCACCTTCCCCGTAGTGTCTCTCTTGTTTTTAGGCGTCTTTGTTTTTCTCTCTTTCTTCATTCGTTCAGCTGGAGGAGCCAAATACTCTGGTGGGAAGGGCATCTGCCCAACACACATGCAGGCCCCAAATTGCCAAATGACCACACAAACACACGTGCACACAGAAATAATCCATTTACAAGACAAACAGACACACACACACACACACACAAAACAAAAAAAAACACAGTAGAATGAACAATGCAAGGACAGTGAAGCTATCATAAGCATCAAACAAAAATACATAACAAATGAAGAGATAAAAACAGACTCGTGGATAAAATGACAAAAGAATCAAATTATATAAACAATGCCAAATCAAAACATGATGATGAGGAGATGACAGAGGCAGTAACGTAACTGTTGGAGATGGAAACTCACGGTGTTGAGGTAGGGTCCAGAGCCTGACGACTGAAGGGGATTTACACCAGGCCGGGACAGGAGGGAGAGATGAGGGGAGGAAGATGAGGGAAGACACGCCCCAGGACTACTTCGTCGCCTGAAAAACAAAGAGTACGAGAGAAATGAATAGAAACTCAGTGTGACCACGAGAGCATTCAGAGCTCAAATTCCCCACATTGTTCCATTTGGTTCAAGGGGTTAATTAAAAAATGATTACTTTGATTATTTCTATGTTTTAGCCGCCCGTCTACACTAATCCATCATCGTTCACATCCAAAAACTGAGGTTTTCTGAAAATGGCCGCCTCATGTTTCAGTGAGGGCATGAAAATAACAGAGCGTTTAAAAAAACAAAACAATGACGCCTATACAGTCAGTCAGTAAAAAAGCATGGAAACAGAAAATGTCCTGCTGTCATCACTCAAAAGTTCCCCAGAGCAGGTGGGTTTGATATCTTAAATCGTATAATAAAATGCCTGACTCACTTTTTCGCTCCGTCTCGTTCCCTCTCCCTCTCCCTGGGGCCTTCTCCTTCACTGTTGTCTGAGGAAACTGTTGCTTCCGAATCTGCAACACAACACAAGGAAACCTGAACCAACTCTTAAGATAGAAATGACAGTTTGCCACAGTAACAAAGACCCAATAGTTGAATCCTTCAGGATGAGGTGTAGTAACTACCTGAGGAGTCTTCATCTACCCTCTCATACTGCAGCAGTCTGTCCAGAAGGAAGCTAGAAAACAAGTAAGTGACTTAGTTGTTTACTGGTACGCACATATTGTTCAACATCCACACATGTTCATGTGACCTCACCTTTTATCCCTGGAGACTTTGAGAAGTTTCCTCTGAGCTCTCCTCAGCTCCTCCTGAAAGCATTCCTGCTCCTAGGAGAAGAAAACCAAACACGACATCAGTGCAGATAACGAGGCGCGTGCCGGTAAAGTACTGAGAGACGATGCTCCAGACTCCAGAATGATTGTACTCACATAAACAAGAAATTTTAATTTTCGTTTGAGATTTTTGTATTTCCGCTTGAAGTCAACTTCAGAGTCCGCTTGGCCGTTCATTTCTGGAACAAAACACGAGCGATGAAACACTGGAATCTACCGTCTGTTGCAGTTGAAGTTATATCCTGAGAGTCTGTTCGGCAACACGTCTGTGAAGCGACATAAGATATACGAAGCTAACTGTATGCTAAGCTACACGTTAGCTTTCGTGGCTAGCTCACTACAGACACAGAGCTGCTGGTCTCACAGGCCTCCAAACATATACAACTGGATTTATTTAAAATGCGCGTGTCATATAAAAACATGCTTTGGGTGTTTTACAAGGTTATTTTATCCTTGAACCCCGAGTGGTACCTCTTGATTGAGTCTGTCTGTTCGACATGCTCTTGTTTACTTCCGTCGTTTTCTTCTTCTTCTTCTTCTACGGTTTTAATGGCAGTCAGTGTATTGGGTGCATTACCGCCACCTTCTGTTCCTCATGTGGACCACTGATTAAATCCCATATACCCACTAATCCCGTTTGGATGATTTGTTTGATCAAATACAATACATTTCACTGTTTGCTCCACTTGATAGGTTCATTCATGTTTTTTTTTTTTTATATGAATCCCGAATTCCAACCTAATCGTATTACTCACTTATTAAAAATTCACAGGAATAAACCGAAAAAGGAATAAAGACAAAACGAGACAGACGAAACAAAGCACTACAATAAAAAACAAACAGCAAATGTGTGTGTATCGGTGGTGTTTATTATGGCACAGTCTCTAGAATAACTACAGTAATAACCTTCAAGTATGCTGCATATCTTTTGCCAAAAGCCAAACCTTGCTCTTTGTCCTCTGCCTTGTTCCCATGCACTCCTGAAATACCACTTCAGTGAGGTGTTGTTCTTCGTGTCCTGTTGGGTGAGCTCAGCAGTTGATCAGCAACTGCTTCCATCTAGTGGCATCTCTCCCTCCTGGACTTGCAGGTCTGGCGTGGGAGGTGACTTTACTGCTCCACAAATCTGTCTCAGACACTTAAACGCCTACACTACACAGTAATGACGCAGGATCTGTTTTTATCTGTTTGAATGTATAAATACAGATAATAGCAAACATACAAATGCCTTTTTGGAACCTTTTTCTTTTTGCGTCTTTAAGAGTGACAACCACATTTGTAAAATGTTCTTAATACATATTTGTGCCTTTATCTGGCAGTAACACTGTAATGTATGGACATATTCCTGAAAACTAAAAGACAGTTCATTCATTTTAAATAGCCAACATTGATTTACAGCTGCTTTGATCCTCAGTCAGGAATTGCTGCTTTTGTATTTTATTGAAGCATCCTCTCAGAATACTGCTGTGCACTGAGTTTGCAGCTCAACCCCAGCTCAGCACAGTGACTTGCGACGACCCAGCACAGTGAATTATAGATGAGGAACATTTGCAGATGAGTAATGCATGCCTCAGTGCACACACCCATAGCCAGACCCCCCCCCCCCCCCCCCCCCCCCCCCTGTGTTTCGAGGGGGAAAGAAGTAAAGGTATACAAACTTGAGATAAGAGCCAAGGCAGAGAAAAAAGAGAAATGATTCTTGGCTGGGCAGTGGGATGCACACATGTACTTCTATAGAGGGGAAGGGAGCAGAAATGCTGACTGTACATTGAGAAACAGGGCCCCCTCTCAGACAATATGAAACCCTGCAGGGCACAGACAGCAAAGCAAGCACTGAATCCTCTCACACCCCAAGACATTAAGGGAGCCACCTTGCAAAAATGAAGCTGCATTGTCTCCCTTCCAGGCAAAACAACTGCCAGTATGAAACACAATATCGGCCCCTTTCTGCCGACAGATTCTTCTTTGATTCCAAAGACACTGGCAGACAGAAATAGACTCTTCTGTGTCGACTGCCATAAATCGTTGTGCTGCCGGCCAAACAGCCAGCCAGCACGCCCTCCTGGCAGCTAAAGTCATCTGCCTCCCTTCCACCCCTCCTCTCTCTCCTCTACTTTTAATGGATCCATATATTCTCAAGTCACGCTGTGGACACTGATCTGTGCTTGTCAATACAATTTCTTCTGTTAATTTGCTGCTTGGATGTACGTCCTTGTTTGCTCTATTAGTGTGTACGCTGACTGTTGTTCTC
Source organism: Pholis gunnellus (assembly GCF_910591455.1). Classification (NCBI taxonomy): domain Eukaryota; kingdom Metazoa; phylum Chordata; class Actinopteri; order Perciformes; family Pholidae; genus Pholis; species Pholis gunnellus. The sequence continues at coordinate 18,430,974 of NC_136534.1, read as the reverse complement.
ATCGTGCTGGCATGTGTGTTCTCTCTCTCTCTCTCGCTCTCGCTCTTTCTCCCCCTGTCCTTCTCCGCATTATTGTGTCCTCAGATTTGTTCCTCCCTCTTACTCCTTCCATCACTTTTATTGTACTTTTCTCAAGAGTCTTCCCAATTTCTGTTTTGTCCAATTTGAAGAATCTGGAATGTACCAAAACCACACCGAAGACACCAACAACTGCAGCGAAGGCCTTCTCAGTGATCAAAAGGTAAGCTCCATGTTTTATGTTATTCACCTGCTACATTAAGAACAGCTGACACGGGACACATTGTCTCTCATAATGTGACTGTATTTATTTGAAAGTTCATATATTTGATGGGCAACGAAACTCAGTTTGAAGTTTTTTAAATCAGTAACATTTCTCTTCCATGTGCATTTATTTTCCAATTCTCTGTCTCCTCTGTGTGTTTGTGTGTGTGTGTGTGTGTGCGTGCTTGTGTTGCAGAGAAAGCTTTTCCATGCTATTAAAAGAATCAAGCACGAGGTAGATGAATGCAGAGAAGCAGAGAGGGAGATGCACATAGAGTCAGTCGTCGTAGAGGTACTGTTGCTGCATTATTAATCCTTTTCATAGTGATTCTAGTTTAACACAAACTAAATGCATATAAATTCATAACAATTCCACTGTGGCCAGTTTTGAAATTGATTATGCATTTGGTCGCACTGAATTTGAGGTCAAACGTAGACTGAATTGGTAATCATTCATCTTTTCTCTCCGTCTTTCAGAACAGCTTTGACACCCTGGAACGAGAAATCAGAGCCGAGTTTGAGAACCTCCATCGTTTCCTGGATGAGGAGGAGTGTAAGGACCTGGAGCGGCTGAGGAGGGAGAGACAGAAACAACTGAAGCAGCTGAAGGAAAGAAAGAAGAAAATATCAGAGCAAGGGAGAGACCTGGATGGAGCAATCGCGGTGCTTAACAACAAACTGACTGAGGACAACAGTCCTAACCTGCTCAGAGTGAGGACGCACTTTTACTAAAAAAAATAATGAATGAACATAAAGAGATTACATCTGACTATCACTATCGCTTATACTGTAACTGAGCTCATGTGTGAACGGGGACAGAAGGAGGAGGTGGAGAATAGTTTGGAAACTTCTTGCACAGCAACAGAGCCACATGTGGGTTATCCAGGGTCATTGTAAGCATTCCCCTTGGCCTGGGACAAGACTTTACTTACCTTACTCGTGACTTGTCAAAATAACTGTCTATAATTGCCCCTCATGTTTGGTCTCCTTTGAGCTTAGCGCTGCTGGGAAACAATGTGACTGTGCAGGTTTACATCAAAGGGACCCAATCCCAGAGCCGCAGTGCAGCCCTGTTAGCTGTTCTGCCCCTCTTCGTCGTCGGCACTCATTTGATCAATTAAAGACATTGATTGGCGAAACTGTTGACTTTTCTAGTTTTGAAAGTCAAAATCAATTTCTCATTTAAAAGTGAAAGGACAAATGGAAGTCGGCGCATTAGTCAGCAAGTAGGAAAGGGCCGCATAGGACAGTCACTTGCTTTTGGAGTCCAAACTGTTGTTGATTTAAATTGCTGTACACTAGTATTTCACCTAACTTTGCTAAAATGTTTCTCTCATTGCAGGAAATCCAAGATCTCATAAAAAGGCAGGTTTTATTAACCTAACTGTTTTTTTTTCTCCACTGTTTTCCCCACATCTCATTATGCATGCTTAACATTTTTGTTCACCAATCCCTCTCCATAATCCTCACCGTGGTGCGTCGACCAGGTTATATTCTACCATTCATCATTCAGTCCTCCCCGCTTCCCATCTCGTCCAAGCAGGTCTCACGTCAGCTTTGTTCCACCAGCAGAGGTGGACACTGAGGTGCGCTCCGGCCAGTTTGTGGGGCCCATACAGTACAGGATATGGAAGCACATGAAAAGCTGCCTTTACCCAAGTATGTTCTCACGTCGTTTTATACAGCACATGCAACACAACAACCAAGCTCACCTTACTTACTCTCTATTTGCCTACAGATATTACATCAACAACTATTGACCCTGAGACCGCCCACCCTAATCTGTCCCTGTCCCAGTCCTGCACTTCAGTGTGGTTTGAGGAGGACAAGGACACAAAGCACTGCCAGAAAAACCCACAACGGTTCCACTTTTATTACTGTGTGCTGGGCCATCAGAGCTTCACGACAGGCCGACACTACTGGGAGGTGGAGGTGGGATGTAAGACAGCATGGAGGTTGGGCGTGGCACGACAAGATGTCACAAGAGGGGAGATGGATGCTACTGGCACCTCCAGTGGCCTCTGGACTCTGGGCCTGATGGGCGGATCTGTGCAAGCTTACACCGACCCAAAGCCCACCAAGGTCAACGTATCGGTCCGACTTGTCCGCATCGGTGTATTCTTAGACTGTGAAAAGGAGGAGGTGTCTTTCTATAATGCTGTTACAATGGCGCCAATCTACACCTTTACTATGGGATCCGTTGAGGTTCCTCTGTTCCCTTTCTATAATCCATGTGACGCAGATGAAGGCAAGAACACGGGAGCAATTAACATCTTTAACCCTTCACTATGACGAGGGGCTGCAGGGATTTCCAACACAAAATTGTTAATTTTATATTAATAGAATTATTCTTACATTTAGAGCTGAAGTGATTAGAAAACAATAATTGGTAAGTATTTAAAATATCAATTAATGGTTAGTAGGAAACATTGTCAAGCAAAAATATTGGCTTTCTTTTCATTTATGTGAATTGTTTGGGTTTGGAAATGATGGACAAAACAAGCCATTTGAAGACATTACCTTGGATTTGGGGACATTTTTCACAATCTTCTGACACTTATTAATTGAGTAAAAAATAAATACAATAGTTGTTAGTTGGAACCACTAACTATATATGTACTTGCTGAAACTTTCCGAAAAACGGTTGCAAGCAGAGAAAGTCAACATCAAATGATTTTAAAGAAAATACATAAAACAAGGCTTTTACTACAACCACAAATATTTGTATCTGTTCTGAATGCAAATGTTCTTTCACTGTGATTACTTCAGAGTTTGTGCAAAATAAATGTGATGTGAAAATCAGATGCTTCAATCTTGATCAGCTGTATTTGTAAAAAGAGTTTAAAAAATATCCCAGGTTGTAATCTGCTGCTGGCCTGGAGCTTCAGGGTCCATAGCAGGCGTTGACAGCATTATGATGTTACCTTTGGCCTGTTTATAAATATCTCTGTCGTGCTCGCTTCGCTATGATGTGTCCTGGCAATGCTATGGAAGCTGTTAATAGTGGGACGCGGGGGCCTGAGGGGTGAGAATGTGGCACGTCACATGGATGACGGCTGTCATCGAGTGAGAAAGAATAGACAGCTCCGAGACAGAGCCGTCCTTCTGCCAGTTTGTTGTTTGGAGAATAGGAAATCAAAGACAACAGGACCGATGTCATAATCACTTGTTTATTCTTAGTATTCCTGTAGACATGAAATAAAGAAAAAAAAATCTATTTTTCTTTAAAAAACATCTGTGTGAAGTGTTGTGCAAAAAGGGAGTACAGAGAGAACATGTGGGATGTCACACCACACCCAGGCCGGAACAGCAGAAGTAAACAGAGAAGATCGGGGCAGAGACAACTCACGTAGTGCAAGAAGTGCCAGTGGTATTAAAAGTAGCGGTGAATCTATTAGTGGGTTATCAGACGTGGGTACGACACCAGAATCCCCCCGGCACCAGTTCGATGTAATAACTCCAATCCCACTAGACAGCCTTCTTAAATGCTGGTAACGTGTAAACCAAAGGCTTGTCCTGCCCACCACACACTGTCTGTCTCTCTCACATCCCTACTCACTCTGGAGTGGTATTACAACCACTGACAATATAGAGCAGAGGTGGTGCACGGAAATGTCTCTCATCAATTGCTTACCACAACATAACCCTGAGGGTTACCCACACAAAGCTTTGTCATTCATCTGCTGCTGTCATGAATCCACTCGTGTACTCCTAACTGTGCCACAGACTTGATAAATGTAATGGAAAACACCCTCACTTACAAATAGAGCACACTCAGCACTCCTAATGCTACCCAGAGTCATCTGGAAAACCTCAAAGTCAGACACACTTTCAATACAATCTGTCACATATCTCCTACACATTAGCACATCATAGGGCCAGTCAGTGGTGCCACTTTGTTCAGTCAGGTGTGCAAACAGCTTTCTTGAATACCCTTCCTATTAAGAAAAAGGTGCCATTAGGAGTGTCTGCAAATGACATAATACAGGCCAACTATCCAGTATACATTTTAGGCACTAAACAAAGACAAGAATCACTCAAAGTTACAATATATTTTTACAATATGTTGTGGCTTTAAACATTCACACTCATGACTTAAACACAGCACTTGTTTTCTTCACGTTGAAAGACGAAGTAAGCAGGCACATGAATACCTCACAACAGACGGATGAGCACACATAACGTACAGTTGTGTCATTCTGTACAAACTGCCTATGCATAGATTCAACACGCACAAACACTCGGTCGTAAATCATCACACTCATACGTGCGTCATAGGCACGAACGCTTAAACCGAAGGAAAAAAACCAAACACACAATGATGGCAACATTAAAACATTACTCCTCTGGTCACACACACAGACACAACTTTCGGACAATAAAAGCCTGTTTTCATGTTGTGGGCATGCTGCAGTCAGTGCTTTAAGTGGCATAGGTTAAACATTTTAATATAATATGTAAATACTGTGAGAGATGCTGAATGCTGTGAGTATTGTCAGGTTGGAATGGCAATAAATGCAGATAATTGATCTAAAAAGATCGAATAATGTCTTGATGGGTTTTTACAATATTTGGTTCTTAAATTAGTTTAAGACGTTAGTGAATATTAGTGGATATAGTACTGTATGTGTATATATTTTATATTCTGTATTTAAGGTTGGTGAGAAATTTAGATTAGTTTTCTTCTTTATTATCAAGTATAATACAATAACCATTCTATACACTAGAAACATTCAGCTTTAAGGGGGTTAAACCGGCGTACACATGCAATATTTACAAGGCTGGAATGTGTGTGTCTGTGTGTATATGTGTGTATGAAGAAAATTGCCTCAATTGGTTTGTGTTTTTTTTCAGAGATCCAAGCTAGTAATGAGGCATATCCAGTTTTTTTATATTGTGTAATACATCTGACCATCTGATACTGTTTGTCCATTCAACACAAAGCCCCTCAATTTGATCTTTTTTTTTTGGTTTGTTTAAGTTTATATATTATATTAATTTATCTTAGTATCAAATCTGACATCTATACACATCTGCATATCATATAGCTTTTTAAAATGCTGATGCTGTTTTGTAAGAAAACTCTATTAAGACAGCAGAGCAACCAAGAAAGGCCAGTTGGTTGTAGCTGGATCTACCTCTCGCAATATTCAATCATTTGATTTGAGTATTCTCAGCTGTCATCTTCTGCTTCTCTTAAAAATGCTTTTTGTAGATTTCAGTGCACCGAACCTGAACTGTCGTTGGTTTCCCAGTGGTCCGTTAAAACATGAGGTAGAGACGTGCATTTTGTAACACTAAAATGTATCTGCACACCTCTGTTCCATACAAGAGTTTCAACTAAGACTGATTTGTGTTGATCCACATTGATTATGTCGTGGCATTGATAAAGACCTCACTGCAGTATTTTAGAGCCATTTAAGATGCAAGGCATTCATGTTTAAGCTTTTGACAAATTTCAGATGCCAAAGACACAGCTGTCAACTCAACCAACAACTTCAGAGGAAATATCTATGAACACAAAATCATGATCCTCGTCTCTGTCGAAGCCCGTGTACTTATTAACGAGCTGAGAATGATGCCCAGCAAAGGAAAGGAGAGGAAGGAGGTAGGAGAGAAGGGGGAAGGATCACTGAAAGAAGGACGGACAAAGAAACAAGGGAATAAGAAGGAAGAACGGAGGGATAATGAAAGGAAGGAAAAGCAAGCATTTTCATGTAAGCAGTTGCTGCTGGCATCAGCTTGCTATTAAACTGAAGAAATATTGTGTTTTTTATAGAGCCACGGGGAAATCCAGATCAAAGGCAGTAAAGTGGTTGATCCAGACTTGAGGGATCAGTCTGCAAAACACATTTAATCATCTGAGACATCCACTGGGAGTCTGAATCTAAATCTCAGAGCCTATAAATAGTAGGGTCAGTATTATTAGTATGTGTTCTTGTGTGGGTAAAGCCACACAAAACAAATCTTTTTTTTTTCTATATGTGATAACGTATTGCAGATGTTACCGAAGCCAGAGGACCGGCACAAGCGTATAACATCCATACTTCAGCTATGTACAGTGTGTAATCAAGAGGGCTTTCATTTCCATTTTGATGATGTCCAATCAAAAGTGTCATCACACATTTCTGTTTGTTTTGAGATGACGTTGGCTAAAAAATTGCATGCATTTTGTCTGTTCTATTCACATGCTGATAGAGGAACAAGCATTTTAGATGGAAGTTATTCCTGTTTTAAAGAAATGTTGTAAACCTTTCTGGCTACCTCATTATGCTATAAAAGACCTAATGTGGAGGGGTTTTTTTGTAAACATTTTGCAAAGGAATTAATTCGTAAAATGAAAAAGCCGCATTTGTTACGTGAAGTTTTTCGAATCAGAGAGTCTCAAAGGTTATGTGTTAGTTGGTGAGTGCGATACTGTTATCAAAGTATTACTGTGTTCAGGCATTAGACATGTTAAATCAAAGTCTTTGCCACAGTTTCAGTGGTTTTCTTCATTATTTGGTGGGGGGGGGGGTGTTCGATGGTCTACAGTGGTGGTAGACGGAGAAGATCTCTGGGGCTTTCCTCGGGTTTTTGCTGGGGCAGTTCTCAAGTGGTGGTGGTTGAATCCTCAGCCACGGTGTCGTCTTTGCTAGCCTCCAGCGTGGCACCGCTAGATTTTTGCTCCACTTCAGGGGTTTTAGGGGGAGCTGCTTTTGGAGCTCCGATAGTATCAGCGTGATCTGGGCTTGGTTTGGAATCCGTGCTCGGCTCAGGTGTACCGTTGGTAATAGGCTCTGGTGTGGTTGGTTTGGGGGACTCAGCTTTGGGCGTCAGAGCACTCTTACTTTCCGGTGTGGGAGTGGTGGCTTTAGGAGTAGCTGGTTTAGGCTCTGGGCTTGGGCTAGGTGCAGGCTTTGGATCAGCTGGACTCAGACCAGCCTTGGGCTCAGGGCTCGAGGCTGGGCTGAGCTTAACATCTGCTGGTTTGGGCACATCCAACTGTGCTTCCACTGGCTGATCAGGGGTTTTCTTGGTCTCGGGTGAAGGGCAGGCTTTAGTTTTAGCTACTGGACTGGACTTAATTTCCGTAGCTGGAGGAGTGCTTGGCTTGAACTCAGCAGCGGCAGGCGGCGGACTTGGATTGGTTTCAGAGGCAACAGAGATGCTTACGGCCACAGAGTCAAGGTTTTGATCAGCGGCATCAGTGTCAGTGTCTAGTGGGAGGGCGGTGTTAAAGCCAACGCCAGAGTCACTGGTGTCTAGGTTACCGACCCCAACCTCTTTAGAGGAAACCTCCAGACCCTGAGTCAAACAAACAACAAGGTATGGCGTGTTTATTTGTACAGCGCCAACAAGAAGACAATTCAAAGTGCTTTCCAGAAGACATAAAAATATGTTGAGACAAAGTAAATCAGACACACAAGGCAATAGAAAGGGAGCATATATATATATAGGATTTCAAAAGAGTAAACAAAACCGAAGGTAATAATAACCTCAAATTGAATTAAACAGGAGAATAAAGGTCAGCGACAGTGCAGTGCAAGAATGAATAGTTCCAAATCAAATGAAATAAGAGGCAGTGGCAGACAAACGTTTGAGGCCTTATTTAAAAGAAGTGAGATTTGGAGAAAATCTCAGGTCTTCTGGGAGTTTGTTCCGGATATGTGGTGCACAAAAAACTGTTCCCCCGTTATAGTTTTGACTCAGGGGACAGTGAGCAGGCCAGTCCCAGAAGACCTGAGAGGACTGGAGGGGTCATCACATAGCAGCAGATCAAAAATATAGGTTTGGACCTAAACCATTCAGTGCTTTATAAACCAAGAGTAATATTATAAAATCAATTCTTTGTTACACAGGAGGCCACTGCAAAGATCTGAGACCTGGACTGATGCGATCCACTTTCTTGATCTTAGTGAGGACTCTAGCAGCAGCGTTCTGAATAAGCTGCAGCTGTCTGAACGCAGAAAACAGTATAAAATGGAGACATTGTTAAAACCTCTCAAAGACTCAGTTTTAAGAAAGAAATATTACGTATCCTTACTTTAATATCCACCTCAGTGCTCTGAGATTTCTCTGTATTGTCTGCCTGGGAGTGCTTGGAATCCTCACTGAGCTTGGTGATGTTCTTGACCACCTTTGAAGATGCACACAGACCAACATTAATCATTCATAATATCAGGATACACATCATCATCATCATGATCTTCACATTTTCATTTGCATATTTGTCCCTCCAACCTGTCGAAAGGCATCTCCTTCATCCTCTTTGCCAGAATTCTGGGCAATCTTCTTCAGAGCAGCAGCCCTGTTGGCCCTCTTCTTCACTTTGATCAGGCAGGACAGCAGACAAACCAGCAGGAGGAAGACCAGCAGACCCAACAGGGCAATGATGGCCACATACAGTGACTCCAGCTTGTAGGCTGCATGGAGGAATGGCGGGAAAGGGAATGAATGCATGAATATAGTAGACGAGGAAAGATAACGAAGAGTAGGAGAATTAAGTGAATCAGAGAAGTTATTTTATTTGGCGTTCTCCAAAGAGAGAAAAGTTGTCAGCGAGACCAGAGAGACCAGTCTTTAACCAAGAATGATTAGACTCTTATAGGTTAATTCTTTCCGCAGGCAGTTTAAACCCAGTATGTTTCAAATGTTCAGAGACCGTGGCGATAATAAAAAGCGATAATGTGAAGCGCCACTATGAGACAAAGCACACGTCTTTTGTGTGAACGTACCCACTCGCATCTGAAATGAAGTCACAGATAATAAACAATCTAAGAGCCCAATATGATCAGAATCCTAACATGTTAATTCACTTCCCAACAATGGTGTTAACAGAGAGGAATAGAGCTGAAACAAGTGGTTTCAATAACCACAGATAAAGTCCCTGCACACTAATGTATCTTATTAGAAGATAAGACAAATATAATATCTTGTCTGACATCACTTCACACCTGAATGAACTGAATCAATTTAATTGAACTTTCTTATTTGATTTGACAGTCAGTTGTTGACTACATACAGATGTTAATACAACTGTTGACTCAATATATATGGCACTAAATCAAAGCGCAAGTTAGACATTATTGTGATGATCCGGACCTTTGCATGAGGAAGCTCTCTCTAACTGGACCTCGTTGAATTTTAATTGAATACTTTGAATATACTTTGAATATATTGATATAAACCATCCCCATCCTTACGTTGTAGTACCAGGTGGATGCTGGACACAGTGAACCCCAGTATGTCAGTAATTTTGAACTCGCCCACATCTGCACCCTTGACCGATTCCAGATAAACCCATGAACCATCCAAAATGAGACGGTCCTCAAGACCCAGCTCGGTTACTGCCTAGAAAAGACAAGACAACATACACTCAACTTTAAAAAATGAACTTGTAGCTGTAGAGTCTTGTAGCCATATATGAAACCTATTAGGAACTGGCTATATTATATGCTCACATGCAAAAGCATGAAATTGTATGTTTTATCATATATATACAGTGCATGATTCTTAACCACAACAGTGGTGGGGCTAAAAATAAATCAGTTACACTCGTAAATTCCCCCTTGTCCAGCAGCAGACGGGGTGTGGGGTCATTCTCCCGGCTGTAGTAGAGAAGGACCAAGGAGTTGTTGAGTATCAGGTTGATCTTCAGTCTTTTACCGTGTGGCAAGGTCACAAAGTTGTGGTGCTCTGCGACACAGACAGACAGAGAAGGGAGGACGTACAATAAATACATCACAGCACTGTTTACAGGCCCATGGATCATCTAAAATGCATTAGCAAGCTAGAGCCCATTAACGTGTGTGTCTTTAAAAAGCCATTATGCCGACAAAGAGTTGCGTAATAAGTAGAAAGGAAACAACAACAGCATCCTGATGGAAGGTGCCGGCCGTTTAAAACAGGTCAAGCATGGAAAAAGATATGTGTCTTCATTTGTGCTCTCACCTTTGACGTTGAGACACTCTTTCCTTTTGATATCACCTTCAGCATCCCTGACAGTGTAGCTACCTTCGTCCGCACCCGTGACAGTCCTGAGGGTGACGTAGCGCTCATTGACGCTGATTCGACCCTGGTATCCGTCCCTGGACATCCCTGTACTGGTCAGCAGCACCAGAGCAGGTCTGCAGCAGGAGAAAGTCATAGAAGATGAACTCTCCTTAACCTTTGTCGGTAAGCCTGAGACACGCTGTCGCAGTGCATGCACATCACAGTTGGAAAAGGCCATCACAGATTCTGTTGGGTTAAAATGTCAGTGTCATTTTGCTGACTCTACCTAGATGTCATGTTGGCCTCCACAGCACTGGGCCTGTACTCCAGGGTGATGGGAGGAGTCACCTTTGACAGCGAAACATGGTAGTTGTCTCCATATTTAATGATCTGCTCGTTGGCGCAATCTAGAATGTAAAAGCAGGGTGGTTAACAGTTTGTTCTTGAGTAAATGGAAGCAACGCGGTTATTTAAAGAGGAAAAGAAATCGCATTCAAGTTGAAAAGGGGTGAAGAGAGAGTTTATTTGCTTCGAGTGAAGGAAAAAGTTAAGTTGAAGAGCGAGAAAGGACATATCGGAGTGAAGAAGAGGGAGGAAGAGGGAACGGCTGAACAGATGTGGCAAAAAACGGGGACAGAGTGTAGAGAAAAGAGCAGTGATCCAAAAATATCAGGGCAGCTGAAATTAAAGGGTAGGAATACAAACCAAATAGTGGGAAAGGCAGCAATGACAAGATAAAGACAGGAAAACAGCGGGGAGGGAAGGAGAGAGCAGTGGGTTGGTGGTTAAAGAGCTGCATAATTACTGCCTGGCAGCTCCGGCATGCTCTAACACTCTGAGGACACACACACACACACACACACACACACACAAACACACACACCATCAACTCACAACACATTACTCCCGCCATATGGCACATCTTTCACATATTGCTACGCTACAGTCGCCCTTATCCATGCTGGGTTTGAGCCCACTCCCTCCTTCTCTCATGTTTGTATGTGTGTCCAATCTCATCAGAGTCAACGCCGCTGCTGCAACTTGTAACGCTCTGAGGACAAACAGGATGTGTAACTGAGAGGTTTATTTGGCTGCTGACTGCATGATTAAAGCAGGAGAAAAGACAGCGCCTACACTACCAGGACTCTGACTCCAGATTAGATATGAGAGGCTTATACTTCATCCTGGTGTTGAGGTTGTCATCCAGTAGTGAAGTGTTTTAGATACTCTACTTGAATAAAAGTAACTATACTCCAATGTCAACACACTCCAATATGAGTAAAAGTCCAGCATTGAGAGAGCATTAAAGTATTTTCAGTAAAATGTACTTTTTAAGAATCAAAAGTATACAATGCAGAAAACAGCCCCCTCTGAGTGTTATAGTATTAAATATCATCTAAATGTATCAATAAATGTGTGCATTAATGTGTAAGTAGCATAATAGTTTAGTTTATTAACTGGATCCCCATTAGCTGTCGTCTTAGCGGCCGCTAATCCTCCTGGGGTCCACAACCATAATACTGTGGGTAGTTTCATTATATTGCGTCATACTTCATAAAATCGTCATATGTTTTGTAAGTAAAAACTACAAAATAACAATTAATTTAGCTGTTAAATAAATGTAGTGTACTTGAGTACACGTATGAAGTTACATTCCACCACTGAAGCCACACATTTATTAGACATGCTGCCATTTTAAACTAGAGCTGATTAGTGTATTAGTCCATTGATAATTAAAAACTCTACTAAAATGCTGATTTTGGATTAAAATGATATGTTGCTGGTCTGTATTGTATTGACAGTGCATGTATATTTGTATTAATGGATATAAACACTCATTCTTGATGACATCATCAATTTAGTTTCAAAGATGAGGTCATCCAAAAGCAACCGGTACTAAAATTTATTAGAATTTTATGAATTTGAGTCTTCCATCACATTTTAAATTAGAGCTTTGAATTGAAATTCCAGGTCTGCCTGTGAGAGTGAAACATGTCAGTTGAGGCTATGCATTCCTCATGTAATATACGCTCATTTTATCCCGTACCTCGGACTATAAGCGTCAGCCGTCTGATGTCCTCTGGCTTCTCTAGATTCTTCACGGTGTACACGCCCTCGTCTCCCTCGCCCACAGATTCTATATTGAGGTGGCTGAGCTGGCGGTTGAGGTTGGCCCGACTGTGGACCACGGTGCCGCCCCGCATCAGGAACACATCTGCCGACCGCGGAACAGACCTGTTCCGAAACGTGACCTCCAAATTGAGTGAGGGCAGCATGATGAGGAAATCCTCCCCGTGGAACAAGGTCATGGAGTCCCCATCAACTGGATATTATGATGGACAAGGAACGATGGAGGAGTTGACAAACGAAAGTTCGTGAATTTATAATTGATGAATGACACACTTAGAAATGTACGCACTGGTACACTAAGTCTTACCTTTCACAGGCGCAGAAAGAGCTGCCAAATACAAATCAAAACAGATATTATGACTTTTTTATCATCAGTTAAATTAAATACAGTGTCTGAGTCCTTTTATTCTCTATTAAAATACAGCAGTTTTTCTCACATGCTCTTCTGGATTACTTCACTGCTGTCTATTATCCAGCACATTCAAACTGAAATTAAACTATTTAATAAAACAGTGTACCCTGAGCAATTCATACAGTGTTTTATGATCAGACATTAGTGGAAAAACACGCTATTTCCAGGTCACTACTAGAGGGAACAGCATCACACATGTTTCTTAACATACCTGTGGTGAGCAGGAAGCTGAATGCGATCACACTGACCGTCGCCATCCTGACTGATTGTTTTGTGCCTAGAAAGGGAAAAGGAAGATGTGTGTGCGTGTGTTAAAAGAGAGTCGCTTATTCACAGTGAAACTGGTGTCTGACATCATTCCTGGATCAACCTTTGATGAAGCATTCACTGAGGCACAAACAGTGAACTTCACACTTATGTAGAAAATTTAAAGTGTGCTTCTTGGTTTAATGTTTTTGCTTTAGATTCTTCGGAAGCAGGCATTTGCTTTTAACTGGAAGGGGCATTTTGTCTTTGTACTAGATTTGGAATATTGTTCATTTAATCATTGGCTGAAAATATAATCACAACCCTCTGGTTCAAATTATACATGCAGGTCACAATCAAATTGTACTCAATGGTTCTTTGAATCTAGGATGATCATATGATGATATTGGACTGCCATATAACCACAAACACTCACACACACCATCCCGACAGCTGTAATAGGTTTACTGTCAAGAGAAAAACGGTAAAATCAGTAATAGAAAAGCGACTGCAGCCAATAAAGAATACATTGACACATTATTCTGAAGAGCTTCCTCATTCATCAGTGTCACTGGCAGTATTCTGTATAAAATATTCCTCACAGTATAAATCTCTTTGCTGCAGTGACTCAAAAACCTCTTTTGCAGCATAGACTATAATGTTGCTCAATAAGGTCTTCAGGAGACATCCAGAACAGAAAGGGGGAACGTTCCAAAACATCATTTCCACATCATCATCTCCACAAGCAGGTTTTTTTTTTACAGAATCCTGATTAATTGCAGCCCTGAGTGGGATATTGATGATGTGAACGGCTCTCTTCTGCGCTCAGACATCCCAGGGAACACATCAAGGGGTTGGAGCAAAATAAACTTTCCTGCGGTTTTCATTTACAAAGCCCAGGAGGGGAGCAGGAGGACACACCTGCAGTGCTCACAGTCAAACAGTGCAGCGGCTGAACAGCATGCAGCCGGGGTTATCTATATGCCACAAAATTGTCCTTACTATGTGAAAGTATACAGCCTCATAATTAAATGAATATGCTTCATTATTCATACGTTGCCTTTCTTTTTGTCGTTTCCTGTATATGTTCCTTCAAGTGGATTGGATTAAGAAATCCATTAGGCTATCGAATCACACTAAAAATCGAAAAGAAAACCTCCCTGAAGAGAATCTTGCCGTCCCTGTAAATTCAATTTATCTGCCATAGCCTGGAGGTTATTTTTGGACTTCAGACAATAAAAAAAAAAACAGCCCACGGTGAGACTTTTGTTGAGAAAACTAATGACAGTGTCATGATAACGTAATAGCCGACTTGAACTCAATTTAAAACCGGGGTCATGAGTAGTTTTATGAGTCAAAGTTAATGTTGTTAAAAGGCCTTAACAAATGGCATTTATGTCCTAAAGAGGCCCTTCCCTTTAAGTGTATGTGCATGTTTACCAGGGACACCTGGCTGTGGATCACTGGCATGGATTGTCTATTGATTATGTGCCTGATTTTAAACACAGAATAATGAATGAATCTTGAGATATTTAAAATCATTGGGTTTGAGTGACGACTCGGTTGAGTTCCCAACAGGAAATGTCCAGAACGAGAAGCGCTGCAGCGAGAACACATTTCCTACACCTCATTATGACGGTTTTGGAGAAGAAACGTGATTAATTGCAACACTGAGGGGGGTTACGGTGATGGGAACTGCCTTCTGCTACACTGAGGCGTCTGAGGCAACACATCGAGAGAGTTTGTGCAAAAGAAAGTTTGTGCAAAAGAGATTTTGCTGCGGTTTTCATTTACATAGCCCAGGAGGGGACTTGGAGGGAACACCTGCAGTGCTCACAGTCTCACTTTGCAGCAGCTAATAAACATGCAGGAAAGTTTAAAGTGTCTCATTTCAACACAGGAGACATCATGAGACATCCCATTTCCTGCTGGATATGACGAAGCATTTAGCCATCTTCACACTGTGTATAAGTCTATGTTTGCACTTGCTGTGTGTCTGTCTTTGTGCATGCTTAATCTGAACATATTTCAAAAGAGCAGCAGCAGAGAGGACATTTTCTCTCATTGTTTAGTGGAAACAATTTACCATTTCACTGCGTTCTAATCTGACAAACAAAGTTGCTGATTCACAGAAGGCCTCATACACCCTTTTGCACTATGTCTGCTACATCTGCACACCACACTTCGCACAAGGCTCAAAAGCCCACTGATTTTATTGTATTTGAAACAAAATATGGCAAACAAACCTTTTGGTGTCCTTTGCAACAGTCATCTGTGTAACTCAAATTACACTGTAATTGTATTACTTCAGTCCCCCTCATTGTTTCGGGAACTGTTTTGCTTTCTTCTCTGGGTTGAATCATCGACTGAACATTTCTTCCAGCTCTGAATCTGACTGTTGACCCCTGTAGCCATTCACATTTAATTAATGCAGCAATCTGAGATGTAGGTTGGCTCTGAAGAAGGAGAGAAGTGAACCGTGTCCATCTGTTTGTCACAGCAGTAGGCACCGCAGCCAATCTGGTGTTTCTACACAAGATCTGTGATTCAAAAGAGCTAAAAGCCTCTCCTTCATTTCTGTGTGATTTTGGGCATTTGAGGCCAGAGCTAAGACTACGAGGGCCGCCTCACTGAGCACAAACATGCAAGCACATGAAAACACATGCAATAAGCTATATTATAACTGGCTTATTCACACACTGCCCTCTGGGCTGTAAACCATGGACACAGACGAGTATGCCATCTGCTATCTTTCCATGACTTTCCCTCATTTCATTTAGCTTCACTCAGTCTTAATTTGACCATACTTGACTCTCACTTCAGTCACCATTCTCACATCTCAAAGTGTTGCTTTCTGCCACCATTACGACCTTGTCCAAGTCTCCCTCTCCTCTTCCGCTGCCTGCCTTAACTTCTTCTCGGTGCCGATCTCGGGGCATCTCTCTCATTTCCTCTTTTTCTCTCTGGATCTCTCTCTCTATTTTGTCATGTCTCTTTCATCCTCTCCTCCTCCTTATATTATATAATCCAAGCCAGTGCATCCCACTCTGAAATCAAAGCCTGTGCCTGTGTCCAAACTCCCTACTTACTGGAAGGACAGACAGGTCTTTGTACGCAAGGTTTAAAGAGGCGGAAAGGCCTTCAATGACTGCAGATGTGGGGACCCTACAAAGCCACCTCTGTGTCTTTACCCTTCATCATTTCTCTTTCCTTTTTCTTTGCACAAGTGATGAGGAGAAACAGCTCTACGTGACGATGAGGAGGCATGCTAGAAGTGAGCTCAAACACACATTTACAGGCACACAGATGCACATACTGCACCCTCCTCTAACGGCAGTAGACATTTATAAATTATGAGGCATCAAAAGCGGGGGGGGGGGGGGGCTGCACCCAGAGACACATGTGGAAAATGGCAGGAAGTTTACTTCAAGTGCACCACTTTCAAACAAATATGGAGTTTCCTTTTGCTGACATGATTATCCCAAATATCCAAACTGGTACCCTCTGCATCACTACAACATACATCACATTTCAGATCAGCACAGCAGAAAGAAATGATGCGGGGAGAAATCTCGTTGACAAAATCAAAACATGTAATTTCTAAAGTTTATCTTGGAGAGAGAGCCTGCAGCGGCTGGCAGCCTATTTTCCTCCGAAGCCGGCTGCAGTGAACTAAAGGCAAAGACAGGTTTCTACCATATTGCTTACACCTGTCAGATTCAGTGGACATGAGGGAGGAGCGGGGAGAGGGGTGGTGGAGCTGTGTACAGCATTGACAAATACACAAGAGGACAAGAGCACAGAAGATGTAGAATAGAATGTGTTAAAAGATGAGATTATCATAGAGCCATTGCTCTCGTGTGCTTCGGCCTCCATGCGGCTCTGGCCACAGTCTGAGCAGCGCACTGCAGGCAGAGGCATCACAGCCTTCAGGCTGGAGCATCCTCTCAGATAATGGATGCTGTTAAGCTTTTAAGTGTTGAATGTGCAGAACATATCAACTACTGACCATAAAACTTCCTTAAATTAAGAGAAGGCAGCCTTAGGAGAAGAATATAAGACTATAAAATAGAATAATTAGGCTAATTTTCCTGTGATGATAATAATGGTTGTCATGATAATAAAAGTTAAATTTTTTCTTCTATGTTTAAGCTCGACTAATGACTGGCATAGACTTAACCTGTATGTTTTAATGTAAGCTGTTTGCATAAACGGTTACGTGACATCATCCTACAAAACGAACATGCATTATATTGAATCTCACCGGGAGGCTGGAAAATGAAATGGAATTAACCTAAAATATCCAATGATGGCGAAGCCGGATCCATCCCGGGACCGTTCAGCCAGTCTACACGGTGACGGGATGAACGTCTATATATGTATATATAAACATTTCATCATTGACAATATAATGTGTAGTTGGTGATAAACCTCACAGATTCAGGTCTGGCCACTCACCTCTGGGCCGGGATAGCCGATAAGCGCATCAACCAAAAAACCTGCAGAATTTAACCCGTCACACACCAGTCAGATTTAGGCAACACATCCGCACATGCATGTTGTGGGAGGAAAACCGCCGCTCTGCAGCTCTCCTACCTTTAACGGGCCGGTCGCAGCAGCGGTGCAGTAGGGGGAGATGTCGGGATGATTTCAGAGGTGGAAATCTGTGTGAACGTTGCCGGTTTTCTCCCTCGTCGTCTCCCTCCCTTCCAACCTCGCCCCCCTGAAGAGCAGCACTTCACGACTCGGGCTCAACATTTGGAAGGTGTTCAGAATATGTCGGGCTCTCTCTCTCTCTCTCTCTCTCTCTCTCTCTCTCGGAGACACTCGACTCGTGTCGGTAAACACCGGCCACCCTTCGCCCCCCTGACAGACACCTATGGTCATCTGACAGTGAGGCGGGGGTTTATTCCACGAGATGTTCCACAGGCAAAGCCTCAGAGGATGCTGATTCAGCAGAAAGCTATGCGTCAATAAAAAAAAAAAATGAAGCCCAGACATATATGGCCAAAGAGGATGATGATGTGATCGGATTAGATTTGTTTAAAATACATGGATGCCTTGCTTCCCATAACATCATTTCTTTTACAGATGTTCCAGAAACAAGAGCATTGTGGTCGATTGGCTTGAAAAATAAAATGTCATGGAATTTAGCCAATAAGATACCAGAAATAAAATACTAAAATCTGCACATTTCAACCAAAAGTCTTAACTTTTTTTCACCGTTCAATCTTAAAATATGAACGCTTCAGATACATTGGAAGATTCTCATTTGTTCAGTACAGCCCACTCATCAAGAGCTCTTGAAAAACAAAAACGAATGGGCCTCTGTGATCCTCACGCTATAGACTTCAGAGGAACTCTGACATTTTAAATTAGACGGATAGAGATCCTGTTGATGAGTCCCAGCTCTCAGGGTGCAGACTGTGAAACTAAGGCTTGAAAGTTCATTCTTGACCTTGGAAATGGTCGACTTACTTCATGTTTCTGACGCTTTTAACCAAATCTTCTGAGCGACACATCAAAGCCTAAACAATACAGGTACAAGGCTGCATAATTAAATACCAAAATATGTAGATTAAGTAAATAAATACACGTATAAACTTAACATAGACAAGATTTAATGGTTTTATTGGTGATAACAGACGTCATGATTTTATATTTGGTAGTTCTAAAAACAAACTTAGTTACAAGCTAGTGAGTCAGACTTTAAAACATCAGTTAAAGTTAAATTATAATATTTAAGGTGGATCAGGAAAGAAACCAAATGAGAGTGCTGTATCCTGGTCTTTTTTAACATAAGGACATGTATACATAAACACATAGATAAATGTACGGCCTTAAGATATTGATGTAGAACCAGCATCAGCATCATGCAGGTGCCTATATATGGTGTCTCATCCCTGGACGTAATCGGATGAAGCCTTGATGGAGTAGGTGGTGGTGGTTAATGGAGTAAGAGGAAAACGACACACTAGTATAAGTTCATGATTACCTCGTGTATAAAAAGGCACTGTGCACTTATCGGGACAGGAAACAAGCTTCTTTTCTTTTTTTCCCCATCCACTGGCCACCGTAGCTGATGTTTTTCAAAACAACACCCAAACATGATTATATAACTCCCGCTTCATAGCTGCCAAACCCGCTGATTGAGTCGAAGCACTTAGCACGCTTAGAAAGGTAGCAGCAATTCCCTATAGCAGTGTTAATTCCTGCTCTCTGCTTCTTATCGTACAAAGAGAGAGAGGAGGGGGGGGGGGGTGAGAGGTGAGACATGAGGAGGACGGTTGATGGGTAATTACTTCCCACCAGGCATAGCAGCAACATCGCTTTAGAAACTTTAAAACCTAAAAAATGTTTCACATCTACAAGGCAAAGGGTACAATTGTAAGAACAACTTACTCAGACAGATTTGGTAAGTTTCCTAAATTACGCCCATGCTACATCCACAATATGTTACAATGCATTCTGTGTCTTTCATACAGATGAGCAGCTGGCTCACTAGTGTCTCTAGCAGTCTCTGATTGGAAATGGAATCTATGTGTGATGGAAAAACTCCACTGCAGATTTCCTACACGCAAACAATGTTTGTTTTTTTGGTTTTTTTAATTCAGTGTACCCTCGTGGTGCTAAGTCTTCTTCCTGCTCCTTCCCTTGCCTGCGGCAGGCTGCAGAGCGTTTGCAGGGGCAGAGAGTTTGTGCGTCTGAAGGTCAAGTTTCTGCTGAAGGATCCCTGTGAGAATGAACTCAGCGGTGACCACCGGGTGAGATTCAGAGAGAGCCGGGCCACAGAGCGGCCAGTCCTCCTCACAGGAAACCACTACAATCTGAGGCTGAGACGAGAGGGGAGTAATAAAGGATCACAGACATGTCGGATGATAAGATATATAGACAGACCATCACAAAATAATGTTCATTTACTGCATGTGAGGCCTGAGGGGGAAAAGTTTGACCGGTACCTTGTGAGAGGAGGGCATCTTAGGAAGGAAGGTCGCTCCACTGCAGGAGATGATGTCTTTCATGTGAACTGGCTCTGGTTTCACTGACTTGGTAACATGGATCTCATAGCCCTAAGAGAAAGAGGAAAAAGTAGACAAGAGATGCAGTATATGACATGTGTCTCTGCGAGAACGCCTCCACAAATCAATAGAAGGCTCTCAGGAATGGAATTTGGTATTTTGTGTGTTTCCCTGCCACAATTCTAGCCAGTATCAGCTTGTTATGTGGTATCAAAGTATCTCTGATACGGATCTGAACAGTGCAGGGTGGAAAGTGTAACAGAAATGGAAACATTACTGCCTGCTTCCCTCTGTGAAGTGCCCATAAAACATCATCGGCACATTAACTATGAATGTCAAATTACTGTCCACAAGCCAAAGTGTAATGGTGAACAATCATCACTGTGCTCATAAAAAGATTTTCGTTGTTTCATGTTTATGTTCAACTACAAGGAGGCTGAGATGAAAGCAATGCTTGGTGGTAATAAAAAAAAAAAAAATGGATTTCAGATCTTTCATAGGCTGAAGATGATTGTGACACGTTCATGTCTGGATGGCACTATGACTCACTATTCCTCACTGTCATTATTATCCACCAACCGTGTGCCATCTGCCAAGGGAAATGCCACAATGACACTCTTGTCAACCGCTCACTCAGAGAGAAAAAAAAGCACAGAAATAGATGGCATGACTGTGTTAAGAGTACCTGTAAGAGAGGCTGACTGCTGGCGATCCTCAGAGACTCCTGCAAGCAGAAATCTAACTTCTTTTCCTGTTCTGGATCCTTCACAATAAACGCATTAGGAGGCAGGAAGCTCCCAGCCTTACCACTCTGAAACACAGGGAGAGGGGAGAAAGACAACAAGCGCAGTGAGTGTCTATGCGTGTGTAGTATTTGTGAATATACTTCTGAAAACTGGCCCCAGACTAGTTTGAACTGCTAATATGGAAACTAACCTTTTCCAGCCAGTGTGTGGTGACAATGGGGACTCCTTTAGCCACCGCACACAGGAACTTGACGGTCCTGCGCACCTTATCAGTCACCAGACAGTTCATGTCTGCCACTCCTTTAGCCATGCTGCCTCCCAAACGAGCCAACACTCTCTGCCCTTCTTCGTCCACCACACCTGTGAACAGCACCTGAGAGAGGGACAGACACACAGTGTTGTTCGGAGGTCTAAAGCCACGTTAGCTCGCATGAATCTTACTGAACAGATTTCTGCTAATCTGTCATCCTGGGAAGCTTACATTTTGAGAAACAAATCTCACTCTGGTTCCTGTAAAGTTCACAAAGCTCAGCCTCATGTCGTCATACATTGATGCATTTTGTGTCATTTGGTTGGTTCAAATTAAATGATCACTCCTGATGGATAACAGAAGAACGTGCTTAGAGGAGAGTCATGTTTTGTTTTTGGTGATACTTAAGCTCAAAAGCAACGACCTATTTGCACAGACAAACCAAAACTAACTTAAATTCTGTAAAGTTTGACTGAATCGCTATAATCGTCATTGGTGTCAATGCATCCTAAAACAAAAAGTGAATGTATGAAACCTTTATTGCCCCCTAGGAGAAACTGATTTTCACAAAAAACATTAAAGAATATCAAGAAAATGTCAAAAAAACATATATAACACCATGTTATATTAACAGCTTCATAAAAACAATATCAGCATAGCATAATGTGTCATTACAGTCAAATTTCCCTCTTCTGCATCATTTTGACAATCTGACAAATATGACCAAATGTGTACAAAGACATAGAAAACCTTGTAGGCCTGTCCGGCAGCTTGTGACTGTCCACCGGCTGCCGGGGAAGCAGAGGAGGAGCGCGGGGTCTTTGCCACAGGTGGGGAGTCGGCAAGAGCCCGTCGCTTCCGGGATACACCGCTGGTCGGAGTCTGGGGCTGCTAAAAGGAAGAGGGGTGGGGGAGGGGAGGGGAGGGGAGGGGGAGACAAGGTTAAACAACAGGCAAGGACAAGCGTGCAACATACAGGGAGGATGATGGATGAGCACGTGTGACGTTAAGAAAGCAAAAGATCATGAAAACATAGGAGTAGAAAGTGACTGTGAGACCACTAAACCACTTAATTCATTAGTGTGTTAATGGAGATGCAGAGCAGGTCAAACTACTCTTGTTGCTGAGAGAGTCCCTGATGTTGATTGCAGTACATTATGATGGTTGGAAAGGCTGAGTCACGGAGAGAAATGCACCAGGGCCCTCAGCCAAGGTAAAAGCCTTCCTTTTCCCTATTTCAAGGACAGAAGTTCCTGGACACTAATTATATACTACTCAGCTTTCCATTCGGTCTGATTTATGCTTCAGCCTTAACGTATTTTTGTCTCACTCAAAACGACAACTTCTGACACCTTAAAATGTCCAATGCATGTTTAGAATGTAAGTAATCAAGTCACCTCTGATGCCTCCACATGTGGATCCTGGTCAACAGATGTTCCACTTTCTTCCTGCTTCTCTTTCTTCAGTTTCTGGACCACTGATGTCCGGCCTCTGCTTCTCCTATCAACGGTCCCCTCCTCCATTTTCTCACTCTCTTCTTTCACCTCTGATTCAGCAGGGGAATCCTTTGCACCCTTCTTAGCTTGAGCGCTGGAAGCCCTACCTTTTCTCTTAACCTGGACACGACTCTCATCTTTTGTTTCACCTTTCGCTGCCTCCGTTGTTTGGGCTTTCTCCTTCGTTTTGGATATTTTGGAGCTACTGCTGGAATCCTCTTCCGTATTTGCCTCCAACTCTCTTTTTATTTCTTTTCTTTCCTCTTCAGCCTCCTCTTCATCACTGACTGCAGGAGCTACTGGTGTCTCCACTGTCTCACTCTTTACAGCTTTTTGGCCTCTGCCCCTGACATTCCTTTTAAGCAGAGGTGATTCTTCACTGGCACAGTCCTGACTTGAAGAGGATTTCTCATCTCCAGCAGCAGGTTTAGAGCCATTTGCATTAGCTCGCTGTCGCCCTCTAGTGGTACCAGCCTGCTGACAATCTGCCTTCTCTGGTTCATCCTCATGGGGAACCTCATTAGAGGATTCCTCTTCTGTCCTGCCTTTCCTGCCTCTGGTTGTAGGTTTGGGAGTGACATTCTGGCCACTCTGACTATTGATAGGAGGGATGGAGTGTGACTCTATTTTCCTCCCTCTTCCTCGCTGCCTGCCTCCTCTTCCTCTGCTCTGAGAGCTCACACTGCAGCTGGAAATCTCAGAGTTGGACCTCGAAAGGACTCCCTGAGGAGAACTGTCCTGTTGTGTTGGCTCTGCCGCTACAGTCCTCCTTCTGTTGCTGCTTCTGGCGATGGCTGCCTGCGGCGGCTCACTGGTCCTCTTCGCTCCCCTGCCTCGGCCTCGGCCTCGGCCCCTGCTCCCCGGGGTGTTCACACTTGAAGCAGACCTCTCTGAGCTGACAGAGTTGGAAGAGTTGGAGCGAGATCGGGTTCTCCTTGCTGGGACATCATCATTGGCTGGTATGGTGGAGTCTTGTTGCGGCTCTGTTCTCCTGGCTGCTCTGCGACCTCTTGCGGGTGTTTTGGGGTTGTTTTCTTCTTTGTCGGTTTCTTGTTGCTCTTTTGTTTGTCTTTCTTTGGCCTCATGTTCTTCTTCTTGTTCCTTCCTCTCCCTGTCAAGTTTTTCTTCTCGTTCCCTATTTGCTGTCTTCAATCTCTCCTTTTCTTTCTCTTCTCTCTCCTTCTCTTTTCTTTCTGCCTTTTCACGCTCTAATCTCTCTTTTTCTTTCTCTCTTTCCTTTTCTATTCTCTCCTTCTCTTCTCTTTCTGCCTTTTCATGCTCTAATCTCTCTTTTTCTTTCTCTCTTTCCTTTTCTATTCTCTCCTTCTCTTCTCTTTCTGCCTTTTCACGCTCTAATCTCTCTTCTTCTTCCTTCTCCTTTCTTTCCCTCTCCAATCGTTCTTCTTTTTCCTTTTGCACCTTATCAGCTCTTTTCTTTTCATCTTCCTCCTTTCTTTCCCTCTCTATTCGCTCTTTTTCCGCTCTCTCTTGCTCAAGTCTTAAGCTTTCTGCATTTTCAGCCTGCACTCTTTCTTGCTCTTCTTTATCTTTTCTTTCCCTTTCTAATTTGTCTTGTTCTTCCCTCGCTTCTTTTTTCCCTCTAGCTTGTTTAGCCTGCTCTACCTTCTCCTCTTCCTCACTCTCCTCAGGCCTGGATTTTCCTCTTCTTCCTCTAGGAGTTGGCAAAGCCTTCATCTTCCCTCTCGTCTGTCTCTTGGGAGGTTCAGGACACTCTGTCTGCTCCTCCTCCTCCTCTCTTAATCTTGCCCTTGTCCGTCTTCTACCTCCAATAGGTGTGCCACTGGTTCCAGCTTCAGCTTGTTTTCCTTCCCCCCCCCGAGGCTGTCGGACAGTTTTAGTTTCTACAGTGGAGGCCTGAGAATTTGTGAGCGATTGTGTGTCCTCTTCTTGAATTGGCTTTGACTTTGCTCTTCTTTTTCGTGGACCTGGAATTGAGTCCTCATCCTCCTCTTCTCTGTCTTCACCCACGACCACGGGCTGGGTTTCAACAGCAGAGACTTCAGAACTAGTGAGGGGCTGTGTCTCCTCCTCTTCAAGTTGCAGTGCCTTTGCACTCCTTTTTCGTGGACCTGAAATCAACTCCTCTTCATCACTTTCTCCATCTTCACCTGTAGCCATTGGCTGAGCTTCAACAGTAGAGAGCTCAGAGATTGTGAGCGTTTGTGTCAGCTCCTCTTCACGCTGCAGTGGCTTTGCTTTCCTTTTTCGTGGAATCAAGTCCTCATCATCACTTTCCTCAACCTCACTTACATGCATGGGCTGAGTTTCAGCCACAGAAAGAGCGTCACTGAGGGGCCTCTTCTGGGGTTGAGCTGCCTCCACATGTTCTTCCAAACTGTCCTCCTCCTCCTCCTCCTCCTCCTCCTCCTCCTCTTCAAGGGCAAACATTGGTAGTGTTTCAGCCATGGCAAGAGTAGATGATGTGGGAATGTAGAAAGGCTGAGTCTCAGCAATAGCAATGTTTTTTCTCTCATCTTCATCGGTTTCAACCTCTGAATCACTATCGGGCTCTGAAATATACTCCTGTGTTGCTTCCAGGTCAAAATCTACCCGGCCTTCTTTTGCAGACATTACTGAACATCTGGTAGGGTTCTCATCCTCTCCAGAGGCCTGCAGCTTTGAATCATTCTGAGAGGAAGATCTGTCTGCATATGCTTGGGTATCGTCCAGATTCACACCCTCCACCACGGAGACAAAAGCTTGGGTGTTCGCCTCCAGGTGGCTGCTGTCAGACAATCGCAGCTGGAGAGACCCTCCTCTAATGGACTGTTTGAGAGAAGCCTGGGTGGGGTCCTTGTTGTGGTCCTCTGGAGGGTTGCCCTGGCAGTCTCTGGTCTGAAGAATGAAGGACTGGGTCTCCGCCACAACACACAAGTCGTCCTCCAGGCTGTCTGAGCAGGAAGACAATGCTATAGGTCTTGCACCTGGGAGACAAAGAAGACAAAATAAAGAAGTGTGTGCACGGTTAAAAGTAATGCTTTACCTCTGATGTACCCATCGGTTTATAAACAGACACAAAGTTATGTGTCAAAAGTAATTTACTCACATCTAAATGGAGCTGATGAGGGAATCAGGAAAGCCTGAGTCTCCATTTCTTCCAGTTCTCCTTCTGGTATCATCCAAGCATGAAAATAACAAATTAAATGTATAATAAAGGGCAATTTAAACAGCCTTATATTTTACATTAAAATGCCAAACAAAGTATACAGTGGATCAAGGAATCCATGATTCGTCTCCAAATTGAGAAAAGGAGGTCCACTTTAAATGGATCACTGAAAAATTAGGAAAGAAATCTAAGTTCCTGTTATTGACTATTTAGAGAATCTATCCTTTCCAACATGTCTTGATTGCTAAACTGACTTTCTATTTTGAGTGCAAAAACTATTTTTCTTGTACTATATAATTATTTTGGTTGATTGACAGTGTTTAAGTTGTATTCATTTTTTCCACATGTGGCAAGTTGTGATATAAAGAACCCTCTTGCTAAATGAAAGGCTTGTTCCGTCTATAAAATGTATGGAAAGTCGTTATTTCTTGTTTTTACTTATTATGGCGAGTCTTTCATTGTGTAACTGTAATTTATTTGATTTGTCATTGTTTGTACTGTCGCTACTGTTTTGTGGTATTGTGTTGAATTAGTAAATTAAGTGTATTATAAAAGCTAAACAAATGCGAAAAGTTTTGTCTAAATACTTCCACTAAACAGCAAAAATACAACTAAATGAATATGTAATATATTCTAGAGCAGCAACAATTAGTCGATCAAGAGAAAATCAACAGGCAACCATTTTGATAATCGCTTAATTTTTTCAGTCATGTTTCAAGGAAACATTTCCTGTTTCCGGCTTCTTCACCGTGAGGATTTGATGCTTTTCTTTGTAAACTGAATATCTTTTGGGGTTTGGACTGTTGGTTGAACAAAACAAGCAGACAGAATACGTCACCTTTGGCTGTGGGTAAATATTGTCGGAATTATTCCCTATTTTCTGTCATTTTTATAAACCAAACAATAAATCGAGAAAGTGATCCGCAAATGAAACAATACTGAACACCATCTACAGCTGCAGCCTACATTCCCTCCATTAAGTTCGTATTTGAAGACTGATGGACTGATTACCTGACACCTGTACAGGAGTAGAGCATTTCTGCTGAAGGGGAACCAGCAACCCAGGTGTGTTTTCTCTGCGCAGGCTGGGAATCTGGTTCTCCCCTGCCTCTCCAAAATCCCCCTCCTTATCTTCCACATCTGTGTGACTGTGCACTCTGAGGTCGGCCGGACTGACCCCATCCCCAGCAGGGGGCACGCTGGATTCATCGACATCGGTGTCTGCATCAGAATCGGACCGAGGAGCTTCCGACGTGGTACCAGGATCGACACACAAGGTTGAGACGACAACAGGTATGAGCAGAGGAGAATCGTCTTCCACGTCCGTGTCGCTGTCAGACAGAACAGCCAAATCGGCTCCTGCATCTGCAGTGGTGACGGACTCTGTGGGAGTTTCATCTATTATAGGGCATGAATTATTTGTTCCACATTGCTTTTCTTCTTCCTCATCAATATCTGTGTCACTGTCCATAGTGATGCCTTCTGGCTGAATGACCGAAATAACATGAGGAGGTTTAGTGTGGTCAGCAGAGGAAGGCACAGATTTGGGAACTTCGTGCGAGTCGTCCGCATCGACATCTGTATCACTGTCCATGTGAAACTGGTCTGTGTCTGGTGGCTGATCAGCTTGTTGGTTTGTGTTCATGGTCAGTGGGCCTGCAGACGCCACCCTCTCCTCCTCTCCCTCCACATCAGTGTCACTGTCCATGTCAAATACAGGGATCGCGTCTGTGAAGACTGCTGGTGGAGACACGAGCAATTCATCCTCTCCAGTAAGACTGACATTGCTTTCCTGTTTGTCTGGCACATGTTGTTCACTTTCCTTAGGCTTTCTCTCTTCCAGCGCTGCTCTTTCTTCCTCCTCTTCACTGTCGTCCACGATTGCAAGTGTCTTTTTGTTCTTCAGCTGCAGTTGCCCCACCTCTAGGTCTGGCTCCTCCTTACTGAAGCTGACATGTCTGTGAGGCCTATTTTTAGAGGAGGAGGACGGTGTGATGGGACTTTCATCCTCACTGGAAAACAATGTGACCAGCATTATAATTCAGAGGAGAAAAGAATTAACTGTTTCAATGCACATACTTACAGGGATTTGTAATGTCTGTGTTGCATGTTAATATGTTATGAATGTACATATTTAACCCAAGATAAGATGTTGCTAATATACCTTTCAGGGATGATTTTGCTCGTGGGACTCAGGAATGTTGAACAGGTGGGACCTGATTTAGGGGAGTCAGAATCGGACACTGCAAAAAAATTACAAAGATGTAAAACCTCAGATACAAAAAGACAGGGCTTCATTTCTATAAGTACTAACATCATTCATATACCTCGAGCCTTGCGCCTTCTGTTTCCTCTTTTCTCGTCTGAGTCGGAGTCCGATTCTGGGACCAGGGTCCCCTGTGGCTGGGTTGGAGTTTGCTCAAAGGACAGGCAACTGGTTCTGACAGGAGTCTTCCTTGTGTCCTGCTGATCAGGTAATGACGCCCTAGCCTTTGTACCCCCATTGACACATTTCTTGCTGCCTGTGCTTGAGTCACCTCCCTTTTCTCCCGAGGCATCTGGCAACCTGCCGCTTACCCCTGAATTTCTGCTAACAGTGGTCATCGTATCCCCTTTAGAGGAGACTGCGTCTGTAGTGCAGCTGACATACTGACATGGGATGTCTGCCACCACCAAACTGTCACGTTCACTGAGGGCATAGCGTACATTAGGAGTCAGCTTTAAGTGGCCCTTGCGGGTCCCATTCATGCTCCCTAGGTCCCAAATCAAAGCCTCTATGTCCACTTCACTGCGACGACCTCTTCTCCTGTAGACAGAGATGCAGATGGTGGCATGCTGCTTGGATATCGAGGGTGCCGGGAAGGGCAGGGTGCAGGTGTTGGGGTCACGGCCCAACACATTATCTCCCAAAAAGAGGGGCAACTCTGGGTGACAGAGAACGTCCATCAGAAGAAATACATAGACAAGACCTGTTTATGCAAATGTAGACAGACTGTGCATATATCAACAAAGCGTTGGTGTAATAACAGCAGTCGTAAGCCACTCACCGGTCTCAGGGATGTGTTCATTTTTTAAGATGCACAGTTTAGCCAGTGGTCGTCCCCTCTTGTTTACATTCTCCTCTTTGTTGTCTTCCTCATCTGACTCCAGGATTGAGTCACTGATCAATTGAGTGGCATCCATTCCTCACACGGGGTAAGGCAGGACGACTGCTGGGCCACAACGTAAAGGCAGATAGATGGCTATGAAGGCTGTAATGTTGACGTTTAATTCCACCAACCGTAGCTTCAACTGGCCTTGAAAGCACAAACAGTTCATAGATATTAACAGGCAACTTCATGCAGCTACCGTTAGCCTGAATAGCTAATTGATCTCTTTGGCTATACTTTCCTAATGTATTCTTGCTACTCTTTGGCTATACTTTCCTAATGTATTCTTGCTAACTTCCAATTTGAAGCATAAATCAACGCTGATTCAACTTATATTGAACGTGTATGAACATGTTTGTCAATGCAGCATCACATCACAGCAAACCCGCTTCCGGTCAGCATAAAAACAAAACTACACAAAGACGTTAAACGCTAGTTGGCGTAAATCAGACGTCAACATCATAACCTCGTGTTATAGGAAACCTAAAAATCCATTGTGTAATTAACGCCACGTCTTTATCTTTAACAAAAAACATTGCAATATAAAGTAACTATCAGGGCAATTAACCTAACGTTACCTTGAAACTATGCAGGAAGTTAACCGTTAAGAGATTAAACGAGGGGCTTGACCGTTGAACACCCAACTGCATCGCAACATTATACAAATGAGCTCGTATGTAAATTTGCACTGTGGGTGTGTATTACAAGATTGTCTTCACATATTAAGAAAGGGGTTGTAACCTCATGCCTACCTTCACGCGCTTTTCTCAGTGGAGATACAACAAATGCAAATAACAACATGCACATCCTGAAGGAATAAACCACGCCCACAAGAGGCGTCTCAACCGCAAGGGATTGGACAGTATATCATTCACCCACTCTGGAATCTGTTGCTATTGGTCAGTTAAACCCAGTCCAACTTTAAAAGACTCTGATTGGTTCAACATTTCCCGCAAACGCGTCTCTTAAAGGGGCAGCCACACACCCTGGTCTAAACAATGAACTGGTTCCACAGTCTGCATAACTTACACAACTTTTGGGAAATGTTCTGATAGATAGTTAGAAACATTTACAATTTTACATTATCCAGTTGCTTAGGCCTACTTCTTTGTTTTAGTTTGCTGTCAGTTACAGGTGGTCCAAAGAGATTCTATTTTTTAGTACAGTTCAGGTGTAGCTTCATTTTCTATTTTCATATACTTTGTACAAGGCAGAACTACTGCTCTGCATTCCTAAAACCCATTTTTATATGACATTCTTTAAATATATGCAGTATTAAAGCACAACCCCCTTGACGGGGGCCTTGAGGTAGGTGCTGCTGTATTACAAACAGTAAGATGCTGTCTTGAGTCCCTGAGTTAAAGGTAGTTTAAGACCATTAATATTTCAGTTTGGTGCTTATACTTTGCATACATTACCATACAGTAACCTTGGGGCCTTTGTGGGAGGAATATGGGCAAAGCAGCTATGTTTTGCCCTGGGGCCCCGTTGTAGGTTGAGCCAGGCATGCTTTGGGCATCAGCAACAGTTGAAAGTCTTATATTTATATGAAATAAAAAAGTTACTACTTCTCCACCTCCACTCTCTCCACAGGAATTTGAATGCAAAGCCTTACAAGAAACTACAAACACATAAAATAGTTTTTACTTGTTTAGTTGTAAAAAAAGTATTTACGTATTCCAAATTATGTATGCAACATTGTTGCTTGATCTAAGTATGTGGAACTGCACTTTTGAAGTTTTGTATTAAGTTCTTCTAAATGCTGCCGGGGTGCAATGAACACGTGTTGTTAGATTCGACTCATAGTTGTGGGAATGTGGTTTGGCGCAGAGAAAGAAATTGGTCGGACTATCGTCTTGCAAACTGGTCATATGCCACACAGCGTTCCGGAGTAGCAAATTCTCTTACACCTCATTAAATACTCCAGTAATATTATATTGGACCTACTGCATGTCAGCACTGATAATTCCTGTTTACGTAACTGTTTTATAGCTAAATACTCATGGAACAAACATTAAACCTTCTTATCCATGCATAACAAAATTGAATGACGCAGCTTTTTTTCATAGCAGCAGGAAACAGCACATGACTGCACATCAGTATCCTCTACTGCACAAACTGCTGACCTCAACAGCATTAACATTCATCCATCTCTGGAAATCTGCCTCAATATTCAATCCTTTACATTTGTACACAGCTTTGAAATGTGATTGAGATATGAAGGCTGAGTTGTAGTTGATGTTTTATCAAACAAATATGAACAATTGTACGCATTAATGAAATGCAAACACATTTTCATTTGACAACTTTATTTGCAGTGAACCACAAGGGATATCTATGCTAAAGTTTAATTCTAGCAATGCTTCAGACACTATGTTTATCATTTTGCCATTGATGTAATGACTTTCCCATTTTTATCTTCAGGCGTCATCTTCAGCCTCCTCCTCAAATTCACCCTCTTCCTCAGCAGTGGCATCCTGGTACTGCTGGTACTCCGACACCAGATCATTCATGTTGCTCTCTGCTTCAGTGAACTCCATCTCATCCATACCTTCGCCTGTGTACCAATGCAAGAAGGCCTTCCGGCGGAACATGGCTGTGAACTGCTCTGAGATACGCTTGAACAGCTCCTGGATGGCTGTGCTGTTGCCAATGAAAGTGACGGCCATCTTGAGGCCACGGGGTGGAATGTCACAGACGGCGGTCTTCACATTGTTGGGGATCCATTCGACGAAGTAACTGCTGTTCTTGTTCTGGACGTTCAGCATCTGCTCGTCGACCTCCTTCATGGACATGCGCCCACGGAACACGGCGGCGACGGTCAGGTAGCGGCCGTGACGTGGGTCGCATGCAGCCATCATGTTCTTGGCATCGAACACCTGCTGGGTGAGCTCGGGCACTGTGAGGGCTCTGTACTGCTGGCTGCCTCTGCTGGTCAGGGGGGCGAAGCCAGGCATGAAGAAGTGCAAACGGGGGAAAGGCACCATGTTGACAGCCAGTTTGCGAAGATCAGCGTTGAGCTGACCGGGGAAACGCAGGCAGGTGGTGACCCCGCTCATGGTGGCGGACACAAGGTGGTTAAGGTCTCCGTAGGTGGGTGTGGTGAGTTTCAGAGTACGGAAGCAAATGTCATACAGCGCCTCGTTGTCAATACAGTAGGTTTCATCTGTGTTTTCTACAAGCTGGTGGACTGAGAGGGTGGCATTGTAGGGCTCAACCACTGTGTCCGAAACCTGAGGACAGAAAACACGCAGAATCGTTCTTCAGTCTCATGATCTTAAGGGAGAAAATCCCAAGATTAACTCAAATGAAAACCCCAAATTCTTATGCTCTAATGCAAGACTACGTTACCTTGGGGGAGGGCACCACACTGAAGGTGTTCATGATACGGTCGGGGTACTCCTCGCGGATCTTGCTGATGAGCAGGGTTCCCATGCCGGACCCAGTTCCTCCACCAAGAGAGTGGGTGAGCTGGAAGCCCTGCAAGCAGTCACAGCTCTCTGCCTCTTTGCGGACCACATCTAGGACTGAGTCCACCAACTCAGCTCCCTCTGTGTAGTGACCCTTGGCCCAGTTGTTTCCAGCACCGCTCTGACCTGGAGGAGAAGGAGGGACATACAGGTGAGCCATTCTTCATAAAAAAGGCTCAAGTCATTCAGCATCATGAGAAAAATGATTTATTTCACCCACCAAACACAAAATTGTCAGGTCTGAAGATCTGCCCAAAGGGTCCGGACCTCACAGAGTCCATGGTGCCCGGCTCCAAGTCCACCAGAATGGCCCGAGGGACATATTTGCCTCCTTCACGAGAGAGAGAGAGAGAGAGAGAGAGAGTGAGAGAGAGAGAGAGAGAGAGAGAGAAAACATACCAATTCAATAATGCAGAAAAACACATTTTTAAATGTTACACAGAATATTTAATGTGACAAAATCCACGCTCGACAGCAGACATGAGTGTGTAACAACATGTCTTAAGTTATAATTCAGAATGAAATAGCAAAGCTGAGCATGTGTTCACATAACATACTCCATAGATATGAACTTACCGGTGGCCTCATTGTAGTAGACACTGATCCTGTCCAGCTGCAGGTCACTGTCTCCGTTGTAAGTCCCTGTGGGATCGATGCCATGCTCATCGCTGATGACTTCCCAGAACTGCGGACACAAAATGGAAGGTAACACTTGACAGTTGCTTCCAAAGAAAGTACACACATGCACATCAGCAATGTGGTTTATTGGACCAGGGACTTTAAAAGAGGAAAACAGCAGTGGGTTTGCATTTTTGGATTCTGTTAAAAAACAACAGGAATTTTCCTCCTTTCACCAAGCCATATATTAACCCATTTAATACAATGCAGCTGTTCATATTTCCTGCTTTTTTTCCCCTGCTAAGTTATCGAGTGACGACTAAGCAGAATGCAATTCTTTCACGTGTAAAATGCAAAGGAGGGAGCACAAAGGGGCTACAGATCACTCCAGGGGCAACACTGCAAACAAACTCCATTTGCAGGCAGTCACACTACACTGGAGACACTGCTTGTCTTCAGATCTGTATTCATGTCTTGTTCACTCTTTAAAGACCACACTCACGCTGTGTATGCATTAAATCCCATTAGTAGGCGGGACTGCTGCATACACAGCCAGACATTTGCTTGCACATATTTTTGTGATACCTCCCAAATAAGGGCTTTATTCCTCATTTTCTGCAAACAGCAGCAGTAGGAGGATTTAGAGTAAGCTGGATAAGCGGGCTGTATTGCTGCTCAGTACTTAAGAGATTGGGATTCAGCTGTAGTCTGAGTATCATGACATTTAAATAAGACCACGTAAACCAAAAATGACCAAGTGACCTTAATATGAGGGAGATCACAGCGGGGTAAAGAGATCAAAGAGTTGAAAAAGAACGACCAAAAATACTGAGAAACTGACAGATATTTGACAGTGAGACAGTAGTTGGCTATCAATAAAGACTGAAAACATTCACAGTGAAAGAATGGGGACTATAAGCAGGAAGGCAATGCTACACCCTGACCTAATTCACCACAATGTAGCTCTTCAACAATTCTGTCAATCATATCCCCTGGACATCTGAGTCAATGAGTCCTGAAGGACTGGAAACAAATGTGGATCCTCACTGCCAGTTGTTATTTTAACACCATTGGACAATACAAAGACACAAGTTATGCCCCATGCTTTAGAAGGGGAGATGGATATACTGCAATAACTCCAATTGCATAAGCCTATAGACTATATAATGAAGTTTATATTTTGTGGTGCAACTGCTATACAAATTCAACAAAAGTATATATAATGGTTATATGTTGTGTTTCTTTCTACTAGCCATTCTTCATGAGGCATATCAGTTATGAACCCAATGACTTCACCCGCTGCGCATCAGCTGTTTCCTCCATTCCTCCCCCACCCTTCCCCTAATATGGCTAAGAGAGGAAAGAAACTGATTACACAGACAGGCCCTGCTTTACTGGACATCAAAATCTCTGTAAGCAGAGCATCACAACGATGAATCCTGGAATACATGGGCCATTGTTAGTGTGGTCTTTAAACTCTATTTGAACAGGGCAAGATTCCTGTATGTGTGTGTTTGAAAGATCCCATTCATATGCTCCCTGTAGCAAATGATTAGTTGTAAAACAAAAATAAGGTAATAAGACAGGGATAATAACGGGCCATGAAGACATGTACTGTATGACTGCTATTGTTACTGGGTGAGACTGCGTGGGTGATGTGAGGCAGACTGCAGGGCCCTATTAAGGAGACTATAGTGTCAAATGCATTCAAATTGAATACAAAATTGACAAAAGCAAGTATATGAGAGTATTTCCTTGCTAAAAGCGCTGATGATGTCTCTCATGAAATGCACTTCATCAGTCTATTTTAAAGGAACAACTCTTTCTCATCCAATTATCCATGCCACACCCTTTCCACAGCCCATCCTGCTCTCTCACCAGCTGAAGCAGCAGTCTGCATCAACCCGCAGGAGTAAAATATAATCAATATGGGCTATTGATCCATCAGCCTTTTGGGGGGGAAAAAATGATCCAGGCCTGCTATCCCAGCTCCCACTCATTGTCTGATATACCAGCCATATCTGTGTGTGCAAGATAAAGAACCCAGTGCTGAATACTCTGACTGAGGGGCTCAGACAAGTGAAGAATAAACAGGTTTTTTTTCTTTCTTTTCCCCAGACAATATCTTGAGGTCAGCTAAGTCCTCACCAGTCGAGACACAAGAGCCCCGTTATACCGTTATTTCTATGTGAGTAAGCACACCCACCTACCGGCTACCGCAGTGCTCAAGATCAGTGAAGTGAGAAAAGTGATGGAAAAAAAAAATTCAACAGTTATAAGTGATATTTTATGATTTGTGATTTAAATACATAATGCTATGTAATGTATGGACGGAATGTTTTTGTATTCATGCACAATGAGACAAAAGGAGTCCTTTGTCTTCTTACACAGACAAACAATCAGATACATGGGGACTTTAAAAAGCTCAATGGGTGTGTCTTGCATAATGAGCCGGTGGATTCTTTATTTATTTTTTTAACAGTGAGAGGAAACATTATGCTATAAAAGAATAAATATTCTATGAATAAATATGTTTTCTTACCTTGGCACCAATCTGGTTACCGCACTGGCCGGCCTGGATGTGAACGATTTCCCTCATAGCGGACGCAAAAGTTGTACAACGACGAGCAGACAAGTCACTTCGCAGGGACGAGGAGCCGACCCAAGACTAATGTGGAAGCGCAGGACAATGCATTTATAATGTTGGAGCGCTTCCAGAGCGGGAGTGGGCGTGGCTAGACCCAGACCCGGCTGATGCTGAACGCGGATTGGCTGAGAAAGCTGACCCGGAGCCGGGATGAGGAGGGGCGCTGCTGCAGATCAGGGTGTGGAAATAAGATATAGAGATTGAACAGCATTTTACCAGCTGCTCTACAGTAACAGCTGGTGACTGACATGTATTGCAGTTTTTTTTTGTTTTTTTTATTTCAGATTTCAAAGCTGGATAACCAATCAGCAGTTTTAAATCACTCTTACTGTAACACTCCCTGCAGAGTAGACAGATGGCAGACATTTCAGTTTCAAACCAGGGACAAGATGGGGTCAGCCAGCTCAAGCCCCTCTCCTCAGGGTCCTTTGTCTCACCACAAGGCCCATTTAGTAGCTGTTCTGGAGTATTTGTTGTTGTTGTTTATTATCATATCTCATTGATTAAGTTAAGAACGCTTTTGTCTGTCAAACTGTCAAATCAGAGTTTGAGGTCTCAGTCGGCCTGGAGTCATGTTCTTTTATTAAGGTCTGGGTAAGCACTGAATGTGAAGGCAAACCATGAAACTGTTGCGTTGCAGCTGCTTAATCGTCATGTCTGATGTGTTTGTATAAATGTTCTGTTATGTGAAACAGAGTATAGGCTACATCTTGTGACGCAGGACCCATTTCAGAAAGCAATGAAGTGAAATCAAATAAAATCTCCATCTGCAGTTGGAGTTCGACCAGTTGTCATGGAAATAAGATTTTCTTTTCTTTTTTTTGGCCACTTCAAAGATTGCTCATCCATTACGGCCTAAAAGCTCAAGATCATTTTTAGCTTTGGAAAGAGCAATTGAAAATAAACAATTTAGCCTCAAGGTCCAAGCTGTTCTGTCTCTATTTGGGGGTTTTGTGATTTTGTGAGCTGACACGGTCTTATAATAAAGTTTGTTGGACATACTTGTATGTAAATGTATATTTATTAAGCAACATAAAAGTTTCCCTTTACTCTTCCAGACCTCCCAGAGACAACGCCGTACTGTAAGAGTTAGATTGTTACTGGTACCAAAAAGCTACAATTGTGTTTGATGAAAGTAAACCAAATATGCAGGAACATAGGTTTCAACTGGTTAAGATAAGATATGAGAGAATTGTCATTATACTGTTGCACAAGACCACAATACAACTTAATTACGATGGCTGTCCCTGATATTAAAAATAATATAGACAAAAATAAAAAAAATAATTTCAAAATAAGAACAGTATTTAAAGTGCTGTCCAGTGTACAAATACACAATAGCGGCATAACATCTATAACGCACAAGGTGTAAACAAGTAGTAGTAGCAGTGTAAGAATAGAGTACTATATACTGTATACATATGAGTGTGTGTGTGTGTGTGTGTGTGTATGGTGACAGCTTTGGGTAAGACGCTGTTTTTCAGTCTCGTGCATGTATCGTCCTGTAACACATGAGAGAGAGGAGAAGTAACGTCACTCCTCCTCGACTCAACAACCTGGACAAAAAGGAGGACAAATCTGTGCTCTCTGTAACCTCACACCAGCGGCAAAGAGTCTGGCCTCAAAAGGTTGAGGTCTGGTCAGAGTGGACAGGATGGGTGAGCCAGGTCTCTGTTCCCAGCTCCCATCAGACAGGAACAAATCCAGAATCCTCCATGTTTATGGTATAATCAGATTGGAGTTAGTGGATTACAGAGTTATGAACTAATCTCTGCTGCGGGATGATTTGTATTCATATGAAATAGTCTAGTTCTGAATTTATTTTAGAAGCGGTTATAGTCCTACCACTGAGACCAATTGTAATGCAAGACTCCATTGCAAGTGTGCACATTAATACTATGATATATAAATACATGAAACATCAAACACATGTTGGTGTGCCCCTACTTCAGACAGTATTCCAGTACATTCATCAATCATGCAGAGCACTGTTGAGATACAGTGGGGATGATTATTAACATGTTTTGTGTTTTTCTAGGTGAACATTGATGTGATTGTTTAAAATGTCATCTCAGACAGTTGCTGTGGGCAATTACTTTTAATATCACGACCTAAACCTAATAATATGTAGATCAGCGCAAAACCATCCCTAACCAGGATCTCAATGCAAAAATATATAGTTGAATTTAACAACTCATGAAAGTGTAGAAAAAACTGAACAATTTAGGGATCATAAAAGTAGACTTTATGGCAGATAGATAGATAGATAGATAGAGTGCAGTTATCATGATCAACCACTAGATAGCGACTGAAGGAGGACGTTCGCGTCGTGAGGATGGGCGTGGTCACTGCACACTTCCCCCTCTTCTCACAGACATTTTTGCCATTCCAGTTGACGGGAAAAGGGCTTAGTAGCTGACCGTTGCAACGCTAAACTGACCTCAAGTTACTCTCTTAAAAAAAGGATTTACTTCTGTATTGATCGGATATCGGTAAGTTACACGGAGCGATCAGTTCGATGTGTTACATCATGTCGGTGTAGTGAATAGATGTGTGGGATAGCTAAACGCAGGTCTGTTTTCCACAGGCGTACGTTGGTGACGTTATCGACCCAGACCCCTACTCCGCTCTTTTTAGCTAACGTTAGCATGCGAGCTAGCCGTCTTTGCAGACCGTTATTCGGTCCTACATTCGT
This sequence comes from Pholis gunnellus, assembly GCF_910591455.1. Classification (NCBI taxonomy): domain Eukaryota; kingdom Metazoa; phylum Chordata; class Actinopteri; order Perciformes; family Pholidae; genus Pholis; species Pholis gunnellus. The sequence continues at coordinate 18,392,712 of NC_136534.1, read as the reverse complement.
TGTACTATTTGTCCGACATTTGTTTTTACGAGCAGCGATGCGTTTTTGTTCTAATATTCGACAACACGTCGGTCCTTAAAGGGATCAGGCGTCAGTCAGACCGACCCGTCTGCGCTGTATGGGAGTTGTTTATAGGGGGCGGGGCTTGTTCTCTGTTAAAAATATAACGTTCGAAGCTTCATTGACAAAAACATGTCAGTTGTGTTACTGCCAAACTCATCACTGTTTTTACACCTCAATAATCCATCAATCCAAAAAAACGATATTAGGAATGTTAATATCAGTCAATATTGTATCGTGGTGCCATCAATTTAAATTGCATTTAAGGTTCAACACAGAAAATAGTGTCCGATACTGTCAATAAAACCATAATATTGTTTATGACCATTGAGCAGTGGTGCACGTTCTCTACAATACATAAATAAAAATGCACCACAGTGATATCCAAGAAAAAAAATGGCGCTGTCTTTTAAGCTAACCGTATGTCCATCCTCTGATATGCTCTTTTTGGTCTTTGCTTCAAATCAGAAATCAAGATGTTTTACACGTGTGGACCCAATGAAGCCATGGTGGTGTCTGGTGAGATACTTTCTTTCATATCTTTTGCCTACATCTCATGATTATTTCTCTCACAATAAACACCAGATGGTATGAAAAGTTGAGTCATGAAATATTGAATGCTGATGTAATATTGATACACACGTTCAGAAGGCCACTGTACTCTGTGATGTGTCATAACAATCCTGTGATAAAATGAGTTTTGTTTACAGTGAAATGGAAAACTTGTGTCATGTGATTTAATCACCACATGTCTTGTGATGAGATGTTATTGAGCAACACTTAAAGTGTACTCTCAAGCTGTCGTGAATAAACCGCATATTTATATTGTCGTACTACTGGGTTGCACGTTAAACTATGTCCTAGATCGAGTTACTCTATGAATAACCAGCTGTACGTTAATAAATGCCAGCGTATTGTTTATGTTATGTGTTCGCCCCTCCCTTCTTTCTCTGCAGGCTTTGGCCGGTCTCCTCCTCTCATGATTGCTGGAGGAAGAGTGTTTGTCCTCCCTTGTATTCAGAAGATCCAGAGGTGATCCTCTATTCAGTTTCTATTCCTCATAGCAGCTTGATTTTATGTACCGGTCAGCGAACAAGGGAAATGAATGTTGATAGGAGAGATGTGCTTGTATCTTTTCTGACTGCTGTATCCATTAGCATGCTGTTGTTTTGTGGCTGATAATTGACTTAATTCCCTCCGTCTCTCTTATGCTGTGCCTTTTCATTCTTGCTCTTTGTTATTATAGCTCACCCATTCCTTTTTATTTTATGCCTTTTCTTCTCAGAATTGCCCTCAACACTCTGACTCTAAATGTGAAGAGTGACAAAGTCTACACCCGCCATGGGGTCCCTATCTCTGTCACCGGCATTGCTCAGGTATGCTTTGCAAATGAGAATACCATACGGCTTTTATTGAATTGAGTATTACTGATTCATTTACAGTATGAGTGGACGGGAACATGTAACTGTCTAATTACATAAAAACATACAAAATACTGAAACACAAGCTAATTAAACTTATATATTTTGGTCAGAGGATTAGACTCATCGTACCGTGTATAGACCCACAGCATGCATATTCAGTGCAGTTTGAAGGGTATTTACTGTTAGTAAACAAGGGAAAGGAAGATGACACTGTGCTGGATGGAGAGGGCCAATGGGACGACGTCCCCTTAGAGAAAGAATTTAGTGAGTCCTTGGCTATTTTTATAGGAAGTTTATTGTTTTGAAAAGTGCAAAATAGAAAGGAAAAAACATCTGAATGGCATCTATAATGCCAGATTTCTATTTCATGTCTGACCTGCTTCTTGCTTTTTCACATTCTCTTCTCCTGTCTTTATCCAGGTGAAGATCCAGGGCCAGAACAAAGAGATGTTGGCCACTGCCTGCCAAATGTTTATGGGCAAGTCTGAGGCCGAGATCTCCACGATTGCTCTAGAAACACTGGAGGGACACCAGAGAGCCATCATTGCCCATTTGACCGTGGAGGTTGGTGTTCTGAGCGTGTCAAATGGATTTGCTTGACATTTTCCATCTTTAAAAGATTACGTTTATGACTCATCACTCACTTACACAATGTATCTCTCCCTGTGTACAGGAGATCTATCAGGACCGTAAGAAGTTCTCTGAGCAGGTCTTTAAAGTGGCCTCCTCTGACCTGGTCAACATGGGGATCGGTGTCGTCAGCTACACGCTCAAAGATGTTCACGATGATCAGGTACTTCCTGTCTGTTTGGGTTCATTTTCTGCCGGGGCTAATGGCAAACATGTAATGATCAAAATGCCACACACTGATTACTGGAGCAGCAGGAATCTTAAGTGTCGCTGTGAGCCTCAACGTTTTTTATATGAAAGCTTTTAGCCTCACATGATTCCCTCTGTTGCAGTAATGGACTTAAGTAATGATATTGACTCACTGTCTCTGAGACCTCCAGCTGCTCTTTACATTAGTGATGAATTAGGTCTTCAGTGGTAACCACACCGTCTCTTGTTTTTTGTTTGCTGAATGCACTGCCATCCTTTTTAAATGCTTGTCTCACAGCTGACCGTCCCTGTTTCCCTCACAGGACTACCTTCACTCTCTGGGAAAAGCCAGAACAGCTCAGGTGCAGAAGGATGCCAGGATTGGAGAGGCTCAGTACAAACGGGATTCTGTCATGAGGGTAAAATCTGCTTCTATGGACGATCCGAAAATGAGAATAATCGTTGAGTTTGAAAAGAATCCCCAAATTCATCGGTTTTCTGTCCTGCTGCATGCTCTACACAGGAGGCCCACGCGATGCAGGAGAAGGTTTCAGCTCAGTACAAGAACGAGATTGAGATGGCAAAAGCCCAGAGAGACTACGAGCTGAAGAAGGCCGCCTATGATGTTGAGGTCAACACGAAGAAGGCGGAGTCAGAAATGGCCTATCAGCTTCAGGTACAGTTCATGATCTGATCTTCTAGAGCCAATTGCTTTTACGTTTGATATGTTTTTGTTGCACTGGTGAAATGTCTGTTGCACACTACGTCCACACATTTTATTGGGCTGGCTGGTTGAGTTTGTACTAACAGGACCATTGCAGATTGTACATGATACTTGATTACTTTCACGTGATTTGAAGTTTCAGTAGCGTATCATTTTCTTTTTCCTCTTTCTTCCTTCGTCAGGTGGCCAAGACCAAGCAGCGCATTGAGGAGGAGAAAATGCAGATTCAGGTGGTGGAGCGCAGCCAGCAGATCACCCTGCAGGAGCAGGAGATCACCCGTAAGGAGAGGGAGCTGGAGGCCAAAGTGAAGAAGCCGGCAGAAGCAGAGAAGTACCGACTGGAGAGACTGGCTGAGGCGCAGCGGTGAGTCCTGGAGCCACGATACTGTTGTTCTGATGAGATCTATGAAACGTGTAAATCAAGTGATGTGCATCCAACATCCGAACAGCACAGAGAAAGGACACAATTCAATTTGAAATCACTTAAGACAATTTCACAATTCTCCTCTCCTCCCTCCTGGCAGCCTGCAGCTCATCATGGAGGCAGAGGCCGAGGCCGAGAGCATCAAAGTGAGTCCTGGCGCATCTTTCCTATGTTTCTAAAAATACTCCATGCCATTTCCACTTCAACCCGTCCCCGTCTGTAGGCCTGTACATTTCTATTGTAATATCAACTCTGTACATTTCTGTGTGTGTCTGAATAGATGAGGGGCGACGCCGAGGCTTTTGCCGTGGAGGCTAAGGGCCGCGCCGAGGCGGAGCAGATGACCAAGAAAGCAGAAGCCTTCCAGCAGTACAAAGACGGCGCCATGGTGGACATGCTGCTGGAGAAACTGCCACTGGTCAGTCTGACCGTCACGGATGAATGAATAGATGATGAAAATGATCTCTGTCCTCTCTCCCCTCTTCTCTGCATTAATTCCTCTGTTGTTTCTCGTCCTGCAGATGGCAGAGGAGATCAGCAGGCCACTGATGTCGGCTAAAAAGATCACCATGGTGTCCAGTGGTGGCTCAGAGGTGGGAGCGGCCAAACTCACTGGGGAGGTGCTAGATATCATGACCAGGCTGCCTGCCGCTGTGGAGAAACTCACCGGAGTCCGCATCTCCCAGGTAAGCTGCAGCATGTGTGTGTGTGTGTGTGTGTGTGTGTGTGTGTGTGTGAAAGTCCGATGCGAGGCTGAACGACTGCTGCAGCCGGTAACCGCCTCACGTTTCTCTCGTCGACTCTGCAGGTTGTAGGAGCTCCCGGCCTCGTGCATTAAGAAGAGACGAAGAGCAAGAACTAATCAGGAGAGGTGTCCCCAACATTCAGACTAGGAGCTTCACGTCTACTCCTTGTGCCTATAACCACTGCAGCGCCGTAGTCTTGTCCGATTGTCTCTGTGCATGTGTTTCACTGTGTGCGTCTCTTTCCTCGTTCCTGCTCCATCTAAACGTTCTCCGTCATGTTCCTGCTCTGAGCTGTTGTGCTTTCTGCTGTAGATGACAGCAGAAGTAGCTGCGAGGGATAGGATTATTAATGAAGCTGTTATTACCAGGAGACAAAAACCCAAAGTAGGACTTCCTCTCATTGCTGTTTTATACTTGAGTATGCAATCTTTTCTTTTTTACTAAACCAACATTTTTTCTGTATATGGACTTAATCAACCAACTGTCATTCTTTTTTTTTTTTTTTGTGCCTTTCAGTTAAACGGTGCTAAGCTTGTTATCACAGCATCACCTCGTAGTTGTGTGTGTGTGTGTGTGTGTGTGGGCGAATTGTTACTGGACCGAGCTTTGTCTAAAAAGAGACAAAGTCTCTAGTTAATAGTTAACTCCACTACTCTTTTGTAGAAACTGACTTAAATCGTATCAGTTTGAAGGTTGTTTCAGAATGAAGGGGAAGGAGGTTGTTGGTGGGAACGAGCTACGGGGGTTTCCTGTTGAAAGAAATGAAAGTCTGTTGTGGTGGGGAAAAACCGATGTCTGTTGACTTTGCTGCAGCGTCTTCGGAGTCTTTATTAGACACGAGTCAAGGAGAGACATGCATGCTGCCGACTGCTTTGCTTGCTGTCTAGAGTTTAAACTGGCATATGGGAGATGTTCTGTTTGTTGTTCTTTTATAGTGTATAGTGTTTTCTATGATGTGACTATTATAGAGTATAACAGATGTTTAGCTCTTTCCTATTGGAAGGTGTTGAGTAACCGTTCAGCATCTCTGATCAGGAGCTCTTGTTTTCAGACTCTTAACAGAAAAAGCTTTGCAGTTTTGCATTTTGTTATCGCCAAGTGCCTGGTCAATCCACAACCGTCAAGTCGAGTTTACTTCCTTACTTAAACCTATTATACTTTTTCTGTCAGGGAACTTTTACTCATATCCAACTGATCCTAAAGCCATGGGACGTCACTAGGGACGGCCGTAGATGAAAGCCAAATCAGTTTCCACTTGTGTATCTTCTTGTGACTAATCTTTTACTATTCATTAAAACGTGTTGTTGCATGTGTGTACTTTAAGTTGACATAATGACATATAGCTTTAAAAGTAGTGTGCAAGATTTATCTGTAGTGAAATGTTCCAACAATAAAGTAATGGTTTAATCACTGTAACCTGTTGTCTGTTTATTTCTTTTTTTAATTACTTCATTGAAGTTTCATTTAAGACCACATGGAGCAGACTACAGATATAGATCGACAGAATATGAATAAACTATTAATATCCTAATAATCCGTCAAGTAAAATAAGTTCTTCGTCAAATGTGAAGATTCGCTGCTTTTCGGTTTTATATAATTGTAAATTGAATATATTTGTGTATTAGACTATTGCGGTCACCTTTGGGCTCTGAGAAAATATGAAGGGTAATATTCTACTTTCTCATGTTTTGGAATCGATAATGACAACAATCAATAGTCACAGCCCAAGAGCAATTCTTGAAAAGATTAACTTTATTAAAACATCTACAAAAATAGACAACGATGAATTACCATGGCATCAAGGTAGCAAGCGTTCTACAGAGATACAGAAGACCCCAAATGTTACAAAGAGTTTTCCATATATTAGTAAAGGAAATTACAATTCTGTCCTTAAAATATGTACATACTATTATGCTCAACCTCAAAAGACACAAAGGACCAAATCAGACATCAAGGAGTGTCTAAGTACATAAAGTATATATATAAAAATATGGGTTTGGTTGAACTACAGTGTATCAAAAATGACTCAAATGGCACAACCATTGACAATCAGTAAACATGTATTACTTGATAATCTTGATCACCTCAGGACTGATTTACAGCACTATACAGTCAGTAAGGTAGACAGCATTGATTCTACCGCAGTCAGCTTAATGTATTAACGTGGGACAATGCAGAGGTTGATGTCGACATTCACACTAAAGTCAGAACTCCCAGAATTCTGTTAGAGTAATACCGTGACAGTGCGTTTGTAGAGCACGGTTATGCATTTGGATGAGCGAAGATTGAATATTCGATGAGTAAACGCGTCTCAACACACCGAACAAAAGGCTGTCATAAAAATGAGATGAATTGATGATGCCATTCCATTTTGTTTTTTTAAATAATATTTTACATCTCTTGGTTTGGCAATGCCTTGTAGGGAGAAGATTTAACAAGGAAGACAAGACCGTCCTGAACTTTGATCTCCATTGGTTAAAAAAAAACTGAAATCACTGCAGGTGAGATGCATTAGAATCCACATCGACAGGAATCATATCAGGCCCCTCGCAGAGAGGAGTTCCATCATGGCCAGGGATATATGCATGTAGGATTTAAAGTGCAGCTGGTTGTGGAATTTTTCATTTTATCCTTTGTGTCTGGGTCGCAGCCAGATACAAAAAGAAATGCCCAGAACACCTGAGCAGGCGCACCTGAAGACGTCCCGGCCTCTGCCCCAGATGGCAGTATTGTCTCTCTGCTTGGAAAAAGCCGTTCCAGTTTGTGGGTCACGTCTCATCGGCAGCAGCAGGACCCGTTTCCTCAGGTTTCAGAAGTCCATTAGGCACAGTTCTTCTCTCTGTGGCTCAAAGATGGGGTTCAAAAATGGCTTGGACTTTTTGACTGCAATGGGGGTGGAGGTTGATACCTGATGTAATTGCACTGCAGAAATGCTGCTGTTGTCTGGTCCACATCATTTCACATTAGTCCACAATAACTTGGAAGTTACAGCTGTGGATGAGGGTCACTGTGTAAGTTTTTGGGGTTAAGATAAGAGGATTGTCGAAGGGTCGACAAACTGTCTGAGATCTGAAGTTATCAGTCAGCCATGTCTGAAAATCTTTTCATAGACTTTTGGTCAAATTATCATTTTTTTTGTGCCTCAGATGGGCAAAAAGGGGGTGAAGCCGATGACGAAAATGTGTGCATTAGGCTATACATACGATAAATACGAAGACAATCCCTGCATGTCTGAACAATAGGTGTGCTGTTCAGACAAGTTTGTGTGTCATGTGCAGTCACCCGTTACCCTGCATGTAGCAATTATGATGGTTACGCAAAAGTCATGAAACTTAATAAGTGTTCATGTCCGAGCTTGCTGTTGTCGTATTCGGAGAACTTTCCGTCACTCGGCAGCTTCCCGTGTCATTAACTCTACAGCACTTAGTCACCAGTAACACAAAGCCCCCTTGTAATAAAGTATCTGAGAGGAGAGAAAGTTCCTATGCAGACTGCACCCATCACCCGTGAAATGTAGCTCGGACTCTCACCCGTCTAAAGCTGGGGTTAGTTTTGCCTTTGGGGTTGGGGGTCTGATGTGGAAATAAACCGAACCAGCGGTGTCTCAGCCCCATCCACCCAAAAAAGTACAAATATAAAAGCGAGCAACCCACTCTCCCCTCCCATCTGCCTCTGCTGTGCAGCACCTCCACCCCACCTTCCCCACTGTAGCAAGGACGCAGAAACGAACGAGGCGTTTCCCCTCTTCAGCGTTGCCTTTCTCTTCCGTCTGTTGCTCTCTCTACACCATGTTCATGGCGTCCTCCGTAAGAAAGGAGTGGATGTCGGCGAAGGACGGGCGGAGCTTGCAGTCTCTGTTCCAGCAGCTCAACATGAGCTCGAAGAGACCCTGAGGACACACAGCCGGCCTGCTCAGATACACCTGCAAGAGAGAGAGAGGGAGGAAGGTGTTAGGAAGCAGGGACCATTTCATTAATGAGACCTTTTTAGATTTAGATAGATTTATTTTAAACAGGTTACAAATAATAAGAAAACATGTGATAAAGTCTACCCGTTTTCAATTCTGACAAATACCTAAATTAATCTTTATTATTATAACATTTCTTTTTGGTCCAACACAGTTTTTCTCCTGCAGAAAAACATCTTTAATTGTTCTTACAAATAAGAGACGTGGCCCACAGCGCGGCCACTAGAGGGCCACGGATATCATCCGTTTGAAGTCAGTAGCATGTACTACATTCTGGATACAATGTGAAAACATCTCAGGAAATGAAGAACAGCTCTGTTATTATCTGAATAAAACACCAGACTCTGTGTTGTACCTGTCTGCCCTGGTCTCTGAAGAACTCCCCGGCGTTGTCAATGACTTGCTCGTCTGTGAGGTTGGAGTACGGCTGCTCCTGACAAACGCTCAGCATCTCCCACAGAGTGACCCCGAACGCCCACACATCGCTGGCTGTGGTGAACTTACCCTGTGAACACACACAACCACGCAGACAGACATGTTCATCTTCAACATCATAATCTCCATCAGTCTCAAAAGTACTATCTGTTGCTAAAGGATGAGACATTTACTCGATTTACTTTACATACGAGTTCATCATTATTGAACTTTACATATTTTTAGCACTCATTTTTAAACAAAGCAGAAAAGGTTTAAGAAGTTTCCCCTGGATTCATGAGTCTGTGGATCCAACGGTTGTATTTCCTGCTAGACAAAGACACTGACTACCAAAGTTTACAGTAAACAAGCTCATGTTTGTTGCACATACAAACCAGAAAAAGAGGAAAAAAAGGGCAGAAAATTCATTTGCGCTGATTTGTTGAACAGATTCCCTCTAAAGTAGTTGGTATTTTACACAATGGAAATTATATTTAAAAAATGCTCACATGGATTTTACTTAAACAAACTCCTAGATTTGAAAAACAAATATATTGTTGTAATAGGTTATTATAATTGATCCTGGTCAACAATGTGACACACAGTATTGCGATCATCACACACCATCAGATGCACAAACACACACACACACACACACACACACACACACACACACACAGTCCTGTCCTCTCACCATGAGTATACACTCCCAGGCCATCCAGCGTATTGGCAGCACAGCTCTGCCCTGGATCCTGTAGTAGTCTCCTGCATACAAGTTCCTGCTCATGCCAAAGTCAGCTATCTTGATGTGACGCTCACCGCCCCGATCCTCTCCGCTCTCACCCTTCTCACCCCCGACCAGACAGTTACGCGTGGCCAGATCCCGGTGCACAAAGTTGAGGGAGGAGAGGAACTTCATTCCTGACGCAATCTGGCTGGCCATGGAGATGAGGGCCGGGTAACTGGGAATAACGAATAAATCAAAACTTTGACTGTTTGTTCATCCAAATCCTGAGTGTATGCGTGTGTGTGCACATCTCTGGCTTACCTGATGGTCGGGGTGTTATGTGTCGGTCCCGTCTTGTCCAGAAGCACTCGGTGGGACAGATACTGGTTCAAGTCTCCACATTCCATGTACTCAGTGACCATACAGAGGGGATCACTGCTCACACACACTCCCAGCAGACGGATGATGTTCGGGTCCTTCAGGCGAGACAGGATCTTCACCTCTTTCAGGAAGTCGTTCCTACCAGGACAAGGAGGAACCAAGATGAAGGGATATCGCACAGGAAAGATGAAGAGTGAAACACGCGGATTTTAGGCTTCATGTAAAAAAAAAGAAATGGCTAGAATCGACACCACCGCCTGGAGCTCTGGCCGGCTGTTCACCTCATCGATTTGTTTTGCGGATCAATATGTTTGTGGTGCTCCACATTAGCTCACATGAGATCGGAGCTTTATCTGCCCAGTGCCACAAGAGCAGAGAGCCAAAGTAAGCACGCAGCTGGTGACGAGAGTCAGACATCTAGAAAACCACAGAGGCCAAAGTATGTTATTGGTGGACTGAATCAGATGAGCAAATCAGGGCTAAAATGTGAGAAAATATTAGAAGAGTAGTTGACGGATGAAAAGAATCTCAGCCATGCTTCTGCTGAACAGCTAAGTAATTTCATGCAGTTGATAATGAGGAATTGATAAGATGATGTGCTATGTGAAGGCTGGGTCCACAATCTTTTCTCCATCACCTGGAAAGTAATATTGCAGCAGAAATATTTTAAAGCTATAACTAAAACATTTTTATTGAATGGTACATTCCTAAAATATATATTCTCAGTTCTCAAGGAAGTCAATCAATTTTCCTGGCAGCGGCTACACACCTCTAAATACACCCTGATATTCCAGAAACATCCGAGGTACTCTGAATGAAAGTTAAAAATGCATTATTAAATCACGGATGTTGACGTGTTTCAACCGTTTCATCAGGGTGTGACATGGAAATTTAAAAACTCAGTGGGTCATGTGACACTGCAGGTCAGTTCTTTTTCAAGAGAAGCCCGAGAAGGTGGAAAGAAGAAGTGTGAACCACAATGACGCCAGGCTCGGCTGTGTAGCGATGTTACACACCTGGCGTTCTTGGAGGCGTCCGGGCGCAGGATCTTCACTGCCACCAGAAGAGGGCGACCTTTTCTCACATTGAAGGGGAACTCCAAGTTGAGAAGGTCCTGAGGGTTCTCGATTTCACACAGGTGAACCTTTGACCAAATAAATACTGACATTGGTAAAAGCACAACCAACCCTCCCTCCACACACGAAACATTTTCGGGTCATTCCTCACCTCTCCAAACTGTCCCTCTCCCAGCTTCTCCTTGAAGATGAGATATTGGCGCGGCAGCTCCGGCAGCGGGGTGGCGTCGGCCCCGGGGCTCGAGGAGGTCAAGGCGGGCACGGCGTAGGTGTTGTTACCGCTGACACCCTGCAGGCTCACGATGTCCGCCTCAGCGTAATGAGGAACGCTGGGAGGCAGTGGGGGAGAAACGGGGGGAGACAGGGAGGGGTACGGAGGAGAGCCAGGGTAGGGAGGCGGCTCCTCCTGAGTTGGGGGGAAACCCTTCTCCATGTCCATGTCCAAACCACAGGCTGAAGGGAGGAGGACGAGACAGACAGGGTGGATTAAATGATAGATTTGAAGAGTTGTGTGATTAAAAACAGCTTTGTTTTGATTGAAGACGGTTTGTTAGCGAGAGAATCGCATGCTATCACAAACTGGTTATAAAAAGGGATAGTTTGGATTTGAGGGAACTTCATGACAAAAATAAAAACAAAAAACCTCTTTGTGCAACACTTTTTAGAAATACATCTTATCCTAAAACTGAAAAAACCCAGCCTAAAACAATAAAACACAGGATAATTAAAATACTTGCAGAGATGGATAACACATTTGGTGAATTGCCTATTATTACTATTTTTCCTGCTTAATTCCTAAACGTCTTTTTGATCACATAGCAGGTATTCAAATTACAAAAAAAACATAGCTGTGATGGATGAATCTTTCTGGGATACTGTAGTGATCTGTTCTATTTTCTTTAAACTAAATAAGAATCTACTGCTGTACCTGCACATACGATTTCAAGTTTTGATTTAACAAAAAGGTGCAACAACCTAACAAAACACGTTCAGCTCCAACGAGGCTCTGACAGCGCACATAAGTCAAAGATTTGTGAGGAGTGTGGCTGAATACCAAGTTGTTACAACCTTGTTAAAATGATAATGCAGACAGCCACGAATGGGAATACTGCATCGCAATATAACAGATAACATTGATGCTGTACTCAAAGATATTCAACAAAAATTGTTGACACCAGGGCAACACTAAGTACACAACCCTTAACATGTATAGTAATGCATATCTTTTTTTTAAGTCGGGCCTTTTGTTATTCCACAGATTCACACAGTGGTGCTCTGAGGTAAATGCTGATGTCGGCATTCTAACGTCCTCACATCCCAGCAATGTTAAAAATGTTTTGTTAAGCTGGTGTACTGTTTTACCATGTTAACCACTTAAGTTTACCATGTAAGCACGTGAACATTTACTGATTAGCACTGAACACAGTACAAAGCCTACATTAGTTTTGCAGGTATTCAACAAATTAAAACCTGATGGTGGAGCTAGAAGTCACCAAATTCAGTAGGATTCATCCACTGGGCACCTGTACAAAAATGTCATGTTGACTCATTCAATACTTGTTGAGATACGTCAGTGAAGACCAAACAGCCAGACATCAGCTAAACAAAAGGCGTCTGTGAGTTTGTACTTCTCTGGGTACGTTTGAAAATGAGTACAGTTCCCCAAATATCAAACTATCCCTTCAAACAAAGTTATTTGGAGTGGTGACTGGTTAGTGAATGAGAGTGACTAATTATGTGAGTAACAGGAAGGATGATGATGGTCGAGCACATGCTAAAGAGACGTCATCATCACTATCATATCCCAGAAGCATCTCTGTGTGAGAGCACTTCTAACGTCCCCGCCCTGAAAGGTAGGTAGAGAGGAAGGGGCCCCTCCTGACTGTGTCGGCCCAGTCTGAGGTCTCTTACCCTGGGGCACATTGAGGCTCTTTTCCTGAGCCTGAGAGGTGCTGGGGACGACTAGGGGTCTGGAGCCATTTCTGTGATCTGACAGGAGCAGGTCATAGGCTGGGTTGTTTAACAGCAAGGCTGGGAGAGCACACACACATAACCAAAAACACACAAACACGTACGGGACGAGGCGCGGTGCACGCAGGAGTCATGATATGGATCGTACAAAGTGGCACAAAATACACAAACACACGACGAAACATAATGACAACCATTAGCATGGCACTGTTAGCATGTCCATTATAACACAAGAGAAGGAGGAGAGGTTGCACTGACACGTGGAGCAGATGAGCAAAGCAAGAACAGGCAAAGTTAACACAACTTGAGCAAACATAACAAGAAACAGTGGATGGAATAATGTTTCTGTTTCTCATGTTATTTCAAACTCATACAGGCGCCTCGTAAAGACGGCATGCAGACCTCCAGTGGTGCAAAGCAAGCTAAGGAATGCTTTTCTCTCTCTCTTTATTCCTCTTTTTCTCCTCCCTCCTTTCTTTTTCTTCCCTTTTCTCAGAACAATGGCTCTTTTGTGCTTCCCTCTGCGCCGCGCATCCTTATGGAGGCACTCTTCCTCCCGGGGTGTTTGGTTTGATTTACTTTTGTTTGGTGAAACACATTGCAGGACCATTGTTTCTTGATGTGCGTGCCACATTTTCTCTCCTATTGCTTCCCCTTTGCACGTGAGTTTGCTCATTGATAGGATCAACAAATGAAAAAGCACGCAGACAGGCACGCAAACGAGGAAGTCTTCACAAGCCACATACATATTTGTGGACATTTAAATGATGTACAAAGTTGTTTTTTCCACTGACTCGTTGCTAATTGTGTGTGACTAGAGCTCAATCTCTGTCCACATGTATTTAGCATGCGGGCTGTTTTACTGCATGTCGGCATGTTCTACTAAATGTGATTTCTCTGGACTAAACCACTCGGCTCCAACAGAAACAACAGACCCTGTCCTATCCACCAATGGACTCCATAACTGTGTGTTTGAAACCAACCTGTGCCGTCTCTGGGATCCCGTGGCCGGAGCAGAGCGCTGGGCTCTTGATACTCTCCTTCTCCCTCTCGGTCATGGTCGCGGTCGTCGGGGAAAGTGTGGATGCGCTGGTAGCGGCTGGAGTAGCTGTGTGTGTTGTTGATGACCACGTTGTCCAAGGGGACTGACAGGTGAACCCGCAGCTCATCACTGGACAGACTACCCTGGGCCTGGGAGGGCAGAGGATTCACAGGTAATGCAGGAAATACAAGATGCGGGCAACGTGGCCAGTTTATTAAGTTCAGCTTGGTAAAACTAATGCGGTCTACTAGAACAGTCCTGCAATAAACCCTGTTCATGTTCAGAGAGGTGTTGAGTCCACTTCATCTACCATAATGTCCAACCCGTATACATTTATGAGGGTAGGCTACATACCTCTCAGTAAAACACAAAACTACCTCTCAACACCTCTTTTTCCCTGACTGAACATCATAATTGGCTGTTGTTTTGGACTGCATCAGTTTTATCTACCTGTATCTAATAAGAGTGTGAATGTAACATTTGAATTCCTAAAGCAGATGGTGATCAAACTGTGGAAACGGCCTCTAATCTTGAATTCACATCCAGATGGCGATCCAGTGGTGCTCTGCCAAAAGACTGGCAGTTGTTATCTTAGCCTGTTATCAGTCATTTCTATCTGGTTTAAAGAAACAGTTTAGCCTAATCACACAGGAATACATGTTCTCACTTAGGGTTATTTATTCTGTGGAATGTAGTTACAATGAAAGCTGTTCACAGAAAGATCTATGGATTATCCAAAATAACCATCACATTGTTTCTGGAAAAGCAATCAGATTCAGATCTTTGAGCAACACAAACAACATTTATTTTACTCTATTGTACTTGGGTGGTAACAGATATCTCATTAGACAGATGGTTCAAAAGTTTTCCTACTAAAACAAAGACTTCTCTAGTTACAACCATATATTATCTGTAACCGCTTATCCTTCACTGGGTCACGGGGGGGGGCTGCAGCTGATCCCAGCTGACATTGGGGCGAGAGAGGGGGGGGGGGGTTCTCCAGGCAATCGCAGGGCTGACGCATACAGACAACCATTCATGCTCACATTCACGCCTACGGGCAAGGAACGTCCACACTGTTAAGAGAATGTGGCCATATCGACTCAGACCTGAGCGATCGGATCTCAAACGCATCCTAAATGCTTCTTGGGAGCATTAAAACCTGCACTTATAAATCACCCGAGACGCATGTTACTGCGAGGTCCGAACAAGGTCTTTGAGTCAACAATTAACCGAACCTGCTTGTTTTTGGACTGTGGGAAGAAGCCAGAGAACCCGAAGAGAACCCACGCTAACACGGGGAGAACTCCACACAGAAGGGCCCGAGCCGACCAGCGGGTTCGAGCCCAGTAACCCTCTTGCTGTGAGGAGACAGTGCTACTGCACAACTATGCCGCCCACCACTACGGCCAAATCACCAACTGCAAAAAAAAAAAAGAGGCTGCTTTTGCATGTTGACTCACCTTGCCCAGTATCTTTTTCCAGTACTGCCTCCACAGAATGACAGCTATCACAGCCAGCAGCAGAAGGATGATGCCCACCAGGCAGCCAATCAGAATAGCTGTATTACTGCGGTCATCCTTGGCTACAGGAAGTCCCGCCCTTGGAGTGTTGGCACCAAATTCTGCATCTTGAGGAGGAAAAAACACAGTTGGAAATGTTAGGTTTGTGTATGTGTACGAGCTTGATTGTGTTATTTCGTAGGTCTGATGGGATGTGTATAGATCACTATGCAGCACCGTCTATTTCACTGTGTGTCAACATGCTGGCATGAGTTAATGCACAGTTCAGCCTGTGAGCATTAGCTCTTTCAGTGCAGTCACGCACACCAACGTGGTTTCATCAGGTTTATGAAACATCTGATGGGGATTGTCTCTGTTTGCATGCATCCAATATGCCTGCAGAGCTTTCCATCGCCCCCTGCTTTGAGAACACAATGTGAACTCTGCTTTGCTTCAGCTTTGGAGTTAAATATTAATCACAATGATCCAGTTATTTTTTCTCTCCCTTGAAGGTCAAATGTGGCATGCTATTTGAATGAAGGATGGAGCTGAACTCTTAAAACAACTTTAACAGAATAAGTGACGGTTTGTAATGGATTGCTCAGCTAAGGCAGAGTGTCCATGTCACGGGTTTTTTCTGGCAGAAAAATGCTGGCCGGGGCGGAGGGCAGGGTGGGGGGGCTTCATCCACAGTGACGTCACCAGTGGCTTTCTGAAAAGTTCAGAGATTTTCAACTACAAGCGGAAAAAATTGAGTGCAATTGGGGTGCACTCTGAAAACAGATGCTTGGCGTAGTGGTTTTTCCTCTGGGCGGAAATATGTGGCCGCATGTGCCCTCTGCTCATTGGGGAAATCATTCTAAAAAGACACTGGCGCTCAGAAAAAAAATGCTACATGGACACTAAAAAAAAAAAGAACAAAAAACTGGCACACAAAACATGATGCTTTTATGTGCATATACAAATATACACCTGCAAGCACACACACTCATACAAGCCACCACGTTGTCATAACAGAAAACAACCGCTTTCTCTCTCCCAATCAGTTTAACACCATGCGGGTAATAAATAAACCCAAACAAAGCCGCTCAACCACAGCCAGTACCGAGGACAAAGCAGCATACACGCCACAGAAAACCATTTCCAGTTTTATTAAATAGCCTGTTATTGTTTAGCTGTGTAGTACAGAGCCAGTTTCCCGAAAAAAAATAAAAACATGCAGTTTTGCAGAGACCGCAGGAAGCCAAGTTGTTATTGTACATAAATATGATGTACTTTAGCTGTGTTAGTGCTTTTCCTACAGCTGTATATCTTCAAACTCAGGGGACAGATTCCAGTGTCAAAGCCTGCCCCTGCAACCGTTCCTCCGTTATACACTCCACCGAGCAGTGAGACAGTTTTAAGATGCTGGAGGAGGGCCAGAGCGGATGGAGTTATCTCCCGTCCCCTCGGTTCATCTGCTCTGTCCATTTCATTGTTGTTGTTTTTTTTTGCTCTCTCACCTGACAGTGTCCAGTTACCAGTGGTGTCCATCATGAAGGAGGTGTTGGTGGGGGGTTCTGGAGGAGCGAGGGATGGACAAAGGAGGAATGTGTGAGAAGAGAGGTGCTGAAGACTCAGAAGAGGGTGATGAGGAGAGGAAGGCTTTTTTGGCTTTTCATCCATGTAAATCAAAATCACTAAAAGTTCACACTGACTTTTTAAAAGCCAGACTGAGATGATTAAAATCTCAAGAATTTAAAATTGAAACATTTGACCTTTAATACTAAGCCAGATTTTGCCTGCCCTTTAAGTACAATGAAATCTATAAGACAAGCGTCCGGCGGTGACTCCGGTCCAGCAAATGTTTGGCTCAAAGCCAAAGAATCTCAGAGATTGTGATAAAGAGGGCGGCTCGTCAGACGTGGGCCTCCTTTGGCACTGCCTGCCTTTTGGCTCTGCTTTAGACACATGGCTTAGACACACTGCCGACATGCCCACACTCATCATAACTGCAGAGAAAGAGACGGGCACAGAGGCTAGAGGTGAAGAGGGAGAGATCAGGGGATTTAGAGAGGCAGGAGAGAGCAGAAATTATAGACGAAGCAGCGTGGTGGGTGACGAAAGAGGACCACTGAGAAAGAATGGTTGGTGGAAAGGAAGATAGTAAATACAAGGAGATGTGGAGATGGAGAGCAGGGGGGATAAAATACGAATAGCTGGAACAGCAGGACTCACCAGATGGGCCGGCAGTGATGTTGGAGGAGCTGTGGCTGGACGTGGGAGAGGAGGAAGTGAGGTTGACGGGCGGAGGAGAGGAACTGGTGGTAGGAATCTTAGGAAGATTAGAAGGAAATGAATCCTTCTCTGTTGCATCCTTCTCAAATGGCTCTGGGTAAAGAGAAAGAGAGGAAGAGCGTGGGGAGACCATTTAATGAAAATGAATCATGTTTTATAGGACGTGACTAATCTGAAGGATTTTGTGTTGACAAACCGCTACCGTGGTGACCCTAAATTTACTGGCCAACCAACCATGGCAATAACAACATCAGCTGTCCCATATAAGAAGATTAGGCTACGAGATTTAGTGACCGGAGCCGACATGCCAGATCACCGCTGGGTCAATTAATTAGAGCTACCTGAGTACAGTGTGATTACGGAGCACTTTGCTGATTCTTATCACGCTGAAACTGACCGATTAGTCACAGCAATCTCAGCTGGAGAGCAGCAGAGGAGTCCTCTGTCTGACTTCCAATCAGATACGCCTAAATACGTCTTTACTGAAGATATCAAAACCCCCTTTGTGTTTGCTGCGAGGGTCTGTTCCAGTCCGTAAACAGGACGATGGTGAAGATAACAGACGGAAGGAAAGGACATCGGCATAACTTTTTTCTGATACCTTAAATCCATTAAAAGCAAACAGTAAGGACAAAAACGTGTGATTTTGTCACAGAAACAAATCTCGCTCACATTGAGTCTCACTTGACTTTTACTTTGAGCATTTCAAGAATGCTGACTGGACTTGCACCCATTGTAACAATCCTTTTCGGTTATCTCCTTTCCTGTTGCGGCCGTCTATATTTAGCTATTGTTTGGGCAAAGTCAAATCTCTACTGGGCCTCCAGGACAGTGCTGGACATAGTTGGTAGAATATGTGTGGCAAAAAAGTGCAAAGCCATTATAGAGAGAGAAAAAAAAACTGCCTGTCAGAGCCACAGAAACACATATCTCACATGTGAAAAAAAATAAACTGGTTTCCTACCAGAGAGGAAGGATATCTCGCTGATGAGGAGCCAGCGGTCAGCGAAGTAGAATTTGCAGCGGAGGATCTGAGCCGGCCGGCCGCCCAGTGGGAGCGAGATGGGTCGTGAGGAGGGGTCTTTGAGATCCTCAAGGGGCACCAGCAGAGTGAGTTCAGGGGACCAGGGCTGGAGGATGCCAGGCTTGAAAAGACACTCTACCTTGCTGAAGACTCTCACACCCTGAGTGTGGCGGTTGTTACTGTGCACCTAGAGGAGGGAGACAAGAGAGGGTAATAGAAAGACAGACAAAGAGATAAAAGAGGTTGTCCTTTAACTATCCAAACACCTGATTTAGCTCAACCCTCATGCGTTATTCATTCATTCATTACTCGCAGAGAGGCACATAGAGATTCAGTTAACACACAAAATTAATGACACATTCTCATCCTGTTCCACCGTAATTGCTTTGGCACGACATAAGAGCCGAGCAGGACTACAAATTAACAAAATTAGAACACAGGAGGGGTAAAGAAAGGATGCAGGAAAAGAAAGTGTGTGACAGAAGGCCGATGGAGGGGAGGGGATGATATATCTTTCCTGTTTTTACAAGCAGGGAAAGGCCAAAGAGAGGAGAATCCAAGGAGGAGGGAGGCTGATTAAATGAGTGAGCGAGAGGTCAAAACTATAGATCTAGGAGATAAAAAAGTAAGGCGATGGTGGGAGGTTCTGTTCCGCTAAGAGAGAAGGGGAGGTGCAACGGCTGCTCTGACAGGTTAGCGATTAACCTCACACTTACTGAGAGGCCAGCCATGCTAACCTAACCCACATGTTAATGCACACACACATACACACACACACACGAGGCAGGAAGAACAGCTGCACTAGATGCTGAGTTAACGTGTAACTGATTCTATCTGAAAGGGGACAAAAATGGGGGGTTGGGGTGTGTATTGTATGTTGATGCTAGTGGTGGGGGACTAATAAGTCAACAGAACCCAAGTAATTCACTACTCCTTCAGGGAAAACGGCTCAAATGACCTGCGCAAAGCTACATTTGAGAGCATAACACTGCATTCATTATGTTTTGCTTGTTTCATCATAAATCTAACCTACATTCATGAGTTCCCTCTGATCTCTTGGTTTCGTTTCCCCCCCTCTTCCACATGAGCTTACAAAGAAATGTTTTGCATAAATTCCCGGAGTACAGAACTGGATCTTTACAAAGATTTGGGGTCCTGTTAAAAGCCCCTGTAGGAAGTGCAGGTTATGCCTAACAAAAGGTCAAGGAGCAGTTCTCCCTTTGGGAGAGTGATTAGGTGCAGGTTAAGGAACGACAGTGCAGGTTAAGGAACGACAGAGACAATTCAAGCCAGAATTAGGTTCAGGTTCCCACTCTTTATTTATTTGACCTGTGTGTCTGACATATCCGCTCTGCCAGGCCAGCATAACGGTGTATGTCAGCTGAGGTTAGTGAGGGGAAACCTCTGGGGAAAAGGCAGCAAAAACAGGATACGCCTTAGAAAAACACTATGAACGCCGCTGGGAAAGATTTAAAAAAAAAAGGTAACTGAGAAACACTACAATAACGAAAAATGTGAGGAAAAAAAAAAGAGCTGAGAGAGAACATTCCGAAATGTTGGATCGCAGTCAAAACCAAACCTCTAAAAGATAACTCGTCACTTCATAACACTGACTGAGGATTCATGCTGTTCAATGTGCACATATATAGGGCGAATCCCACCCAAACCAACATTCCAACCCGCGTCCAACGAGACAACACAGTTATAACTCAAACTGGGTTGCTTCATATTATCATTTCCCCCTGTTGCTCCACAAACTAACCCCAAAAGCCACACAGACGCACAAACAAACTGTGATGCAACTCGGTGGCACCCAGAGAGCCGAGCTCAGACGCGCTGTGCCATGATAAACAATGGCAAATTAAAACTAATTAAATGGCCGCAGAGCTATTCCGGTCAAAATGCTGCTTCCTGGTGAGAATGCAGACGCATAACTATGTTTCTTTTTTAAGAGGTCATACTGGTTGGAGCTGCAGGATTTGAAAAGGAGTTTCATTGACGCTGAAAGAAACAATCTAATGTCCTGTTATAATCAGTATGACATGCTTTTCTTATGCTATTGAGGTTATTAGTTAACCACATATAGGTATTAATTAACAAAGGGAGCTTTGTGTGAATACTGGTCTTCACGAAACACACCGAAAGTAGGATCTCATTTTAAAACATCAAGGAGTTATAGTTCAATAAAATCAGTTTTATGCATCAAGGTGCACTAAAATCTTCTTGAGTCATTGTCGCAATGACTAAGAACAATGTCCCACATAACACTCTGACATTCGTTTACACGCAACACTGGAAAGACACCGTCATCAGATCTGACAAGTAGTGAGATGAAAGACTGAATGTGCATTAAACTTGACATTCTATAGATTCTGCATGTTCTCTGGCTTCGGTGACTTGTGGACGAACTTGAGCTGCAGTGACTCGTCGTCCCCCTCAGAGCATGTTTTAGAAAGACCCCCGAGGACACAGACCGGAAATCTGGGCTTGTAGCCTCAATGACGTCTCTGATTTACAGGCAGCTCCATGCCGTCTGAGATTCCAGTGGGATAATAAAGTCCTGCAGAACCCTCTCACATTCATTCACAGACAACAACGCATGCACGGTCACACAAACTTTCACTGCCTACCTGCATGTTGTGGAAGACACGTGGCTTCTCAAAGTGGAACTCAATATCCACGCTGCCTTGCCCAAGGGCCTCCCGGCTCCAGCCCAGGTAGTCATAGCCAGGCCACACCCTCAGCTCTTTAGTTTGTATGAAGTCATCTCCTCCCAGGACGCCGTCCATCAGCTGACCCAGGCCTCCAAACTGCATCCTGCACAAACACTGGACGGGTTAACATGCAGCTCTGTGCAGAAACAGTTCTGGACGCAGTGGACTGTCAAATGTATTCACGTACTGGTTAGCAAAGATGCATAAATAAGCATATAAACATATAGCTGTATATGCAAACAAGCTTGCTCGCATACACACACACACACACACACACACACACACACACACACACACACACACACACAAACTACACACATCTGCTTAAAGCACGTCTGGATTACATCAAACGTGTTAACTCACCCGCTCACAAAACATTTCAGCCCAATTACACACACAGCACCATGCAAGTGCGGACCCCCACCAATTCCTAGTTCAGCCCTCCTTTGCTCGCTGCCAAAACATTACAGTCAGGAAACGCGCCTCAAATCCCAGAGCAACTCAAACAAAATAATGTCGTTCCCTTTCGATTAGGCGTACACCAGAAAAAACTTTCAAGAAAGCCTGAAACCCCTCTTCAGTGCGAACAGATGTGATGAGCGCTGCAGAGAAGAGTTTGGTATTCCACTGATCACTCCACGTTGCTGACCGTAAAACTTGTGAATGTTAATTGTGATCCTATTTGCAAAAGCAGTGTTGCAATTTACACGCATTGGTCGTGTCGGTTTCATCATGCATTGCCATGAACACGAAATCCAAAAGGAGCAGTTTAAGGGAATGTATGGAAATGAGATACTTAATATACATAGAAATGCAAATTGTAATAAAAAGATAAAAAGAGCCCAGAGTGGTGTGAATATCTTACCCTTGCTCGGTGCTCCCATCGTAGGTGGAGTCGTTTAGATAGACAGGCATGCCAGATATGCCAGACAGATGCATGACGTGACCCACTGGAGCTGTGTAAGCCTTCAACCCGTCTGAGTGACAGAGAGATACGTACAAATATTAAATTCTAGTCGTGTGATTGTGGAGAAAGACCTGAACAAGCCGCATGTGAAACGCATGTGAAACTTCATATATTCATCATGAGCAGCTACACGTTTTACTGAGCCAACATTAAATAGTGATCACTGCCGCGGGGAAACGGCTATAGCTGTTTTTTAAAGTAGTAAAACAAACGAAGAACGGGCCTGAACAACCCACACGACATTTACCAGTGAAATTCAAGCCTCTCCGCCCCAATATACAGCTAATCAGCCCGCTCCCCGAGAACAGAGGTGACGTCAGCAACACGGACTACAGCCCTCTGCTCTGCTACTCATAATAAACAACGCTTCACATCGCCTTTAAAGTATGTGTGCAGTATTCTCTGTTTGCACATAAATGAGTGTCTGTGGATGTGATTATGTACTTAGATGTGTGAGATGTAGAAGAATAAATACAGCAAAGACACTGCGCCGCCATAATATCTGATACGAGATCAGATGAGACGCAGAGAATGTGCGTAAAAACTTGACATTCTGTATGATCTCTGGATTGTGGGTGAACGTTGCTGCACTGAATGCACATTAGAGCACATTTTAGAAAGATGGTCTCCCCGAAGACACAGATCAGGACCTGCGGCTTTTTGGCCTCTGTGACAGTTCTGATTTACAGGCGGCCTGATGCTGTTTGAGGGAGGTGGATGGGGCAGGAGAGGAGGTGAGCCAGCCATAAATACTCCGCTTGTCAGTGTTGCGCTTCGGGAAACTTGGAGACGAATACAATTTATCACCGTGTGGCGTCTTTTAACCGGAAAAACCTCAGCGGGGCTGTTAATTTGATGAAATGCTTCAAATCAATGCATGGGACGTATGGCGAAAACATGCACTCTTAATCACTACCATCTAACAAATCCCCCTTGTACCATTTGAGTAAATTTAAGATGATAGTGACCTCCGTCACCTTCACCATATGAAATATGATCGGACAATCAAGGTCTGGGGGGCATGCCCCAGAATACACAGACCAAATGAATACCCAAGTAACCACAAAAGAAGGAACATTTTGTATTTCTGGGATCTCTTCACGTCTCTCTCACCTCCACGCAAACACTTACCGTTCCAAAGACAACCATAGAGCTCCACGCGAAGGCAAACACTCATAACTCGGTCAGCCAGGGGGTAGAAGCGCACCATGCGGGCCACTATGGGAGGGCCCAGGTCCTTCAGCACAACATCATAGGTGTTCTCATTCCCTGACACCGCCTAGGGGGAGAGAGGTATAAATATCAAATCACACAGTACATTGCTCGTCTCCTCTGTTATCTGTGGGGTTCAATGAATCTCGCCTCACGGCTCTGACTTTTTATTCAGCGTGTCAAGGTGAGCTCAAGCGCTTTTTCTTAAAAACACAAAAATAGGACTGATCTTCGAGCGTGAGCCTCTGGTAGTTTCTGTTGGAGCAGCCCACACCGAAAGATTTACATTGGCTGGAAATCTCTGAATATTTGTTGCTTAGCAATGTTCTAAAATAATAACTGGGAGGGGAAAACAAACAGTGTGATTCTTTCCCTGAAACATTGGCTGTTGGAGGTCTAAATTCCCATGCTATCATGTAGTAGTTGCACAAAACATTGTGCAGAATTTATAGTCAGCAAAGAAAATATTGGACATTTTCCAAACACAGTAAGATGCCTTTATCTGCACAAGGTAAGTGTTGAAAACTCAGGCAGTGAAGGCAGATTTTGTCTAAACGGAGAAGTTAGTGGACAGAGTTTAGCTGGTGCATTGCCAAACTGCTCCACTTGCCAATAAATGATAAATAAATCAAAAGCAGATGAATAATCCAGCCCTCTGCTTAACTAGACATTCATATTAAAACAGCCACGGGACATCGAGCTGTTTCACATCAATAATGGAGGATCGGACTCCACTGTATGTTCCTTGATCCCCCCCCCCCCAAGCTTAATTAACAGCATTTAAACTGTGGCTGTCCTTCAGTCCTTTAGTGTACACATGAAACGGACAGCGGGCTCTGCTGTAATGAACAAAACTAAAAGAGCCTGCTTACTTCCTTGCCCCAGCGGTCCTTCCAGGTGATCCATTTCACTCCGTCCCGGGAATAGCGGAGCCGATAACTGCGGGCGAACTCCTGGCCGTGCCCGTCGGCGTGACGGCCCTGGGTACCAACCAGAGCCAGGAAGTGGAGTTCGTGCAGGTCCACCTGTAGGAGACAGGAAATACATCATCAAAACACTCGTCACGCACTAAAATACAGACAAACAGATTGAGATACAGATAAAAGAATGATATTGGAAAATCATTTAAAAAAAAAAAGTTGAATTTGGTAGACTTCTAAATGTTAAGGTAGATTTAAAGGAGTAGGTTGACATCTCTGGGGGGGGGGTGTCAATGTTTCGGGGAAAAGTATTTTGAAGTACCCCAAACTTATACTATTAGTCTTATGCGCTGACTTTGTTTTGTTTGTAGGAGGAGCTTCCTGTTGAAGCTTGCTGCTCAACAGCCATGGGCCTTGACCAACTTCTCTTTTTTAGGACTTACTGATCTCCTTGTGTTCGTTTGAGAAGACGCACCATCCTGTCCAGTCTTTTTGCTAAGCTACCCACCTTGTGGCTCTAGCTTCATATTTAGTGGGCAGATAAACAGACAGCGGTATCAATCTAACTCTCAGCAAGAAAAAGAAAGTGTATTTCTCAACTCATCGCAGCTGTTCTAAAGTCCCTCTAAATCCTGGCCTTGAGTGAATTAAAGCCGTTCTTAAAGAATCATCGAACAAACCTGTGACTATTATACTAGTCCCAATACAACGATTGTACTGAGCATTACTTCCAGAATGTAACGGTGTGAATCAGAGCAGAGTAAACTGGGGATCTGACCTGAAGGTATTGTGATGCACTGGGGAAAACGGCTTCTGCAGGACACCACGCTCCATCCCCCTCTCCAGTGCTCAACCTGCGAGAAACAGAGGCTTATAAATGTTGGATGACAAAAGAAAAGATAACAAACATAAAAGTTCACCAAATCCCAGTCCCACACCAAAACATTTCCATGCAGAGATCCAAACACAGCCACAGCAAGACCGAGTACATCAACACGCTGCGATACCACTGAGAATTCAATAAAAAAACGGAGCGACCCTCCTCTACCACCAAACGTATTGATTCCACAGCAGTCAAACGTTCACATATAAATGGGGCAATGTTGTTTGAAAGAGAGAAAAACCTGGCTATGGCTAAAGGCGCACAGCAGGCAGGAGAGAGAGCGAGAGAGAGAGAGCGAGACTGCACATGAAGAGAAGAAAAGAGATGAAAGGAGCAGAGTGAAAATAACTGGCTCTTTAAACCTCACAACAAGATGCAGAATGTAAGGGCCAATCTTTACTCGCAGCTCCTTGGGCCTGCCAGGACCACACACACACACACACACACACACACACACACACACACACACACACACACACACACACACAAGCACTACTAAAACATTTTCACTCAGCGTGACCTTCGTCAATCCAGCCTGAGAAGAAAAGTCCACACCGCCACCACACACTGGCCACACAGAGACCACTGACTTGGCTCGGTGTGTCTGTGACGTCGGACAAACCCGTACGAGGAGCTTTGGAACCGACGCCAGGCCACAACCACGCTCCGACCACTGTGGCGCTTCTCTTCGAAATGAAAGCTGCTGCTCACGCCGCCAAAACAAAGCACTATACCCACTCGGTCACACTGACAGTGGCGCGCGAGTATTTCAATCAGTCCCCTCAGTGGGTGAGATCATGCAGCCGGAAACCGTGAGATGATACCAACACATTAGTGCTCCACATAGTGACCTGTGATGGGAGACGAGGATGAGGAGGGAGAGAGGGGAGGGAGGTGGCTGGGCAGAGCTCAGTTCAGCAGCCAGCAGGGTTAACGTTACAGCACGCTGGTCTGCCAAATAACTAATTTCTCCGTCTTTTGCCTTCTACCTAAATACCAGCCAGCAATTCATCCCTTCCACGTTGTTCTCAATTCTGCTTTCTCCCTCCAACTGTTCTCCACTCCCTCACACTGTGCTGATATTTCACTCCCTCAGAGTAATAACAGCTACTTAATACCTACCGGCTCAGCAACCCTCCCTTAACCCTACACCTTCCCTCCAACCCTGTTTTCAGATTACTTTCTCTGCAGCTTTCAGCGCACCATCGCAGTGATCCACCTTTCACTTGTTTTCTCTCTCAGTCTCTCCCCGATGTCTCTTACAAAAAAAAGCTTGGGCTAATAATCATTTCCACATGGTGAGACACTCTGCCAACAGACCCAGCCCTTACAGACCAATGAAGACAAATTAACACACACACACACACACACACACACACGCACACACGCACGCACACGCACACACGCACACACGCACACACGCACGGCTTGAGAGTGTAGCAGTCTTGACTTGGCTCTCATATATCTGACCTCACTGCCAGACAGACATGGTGGGAATATAATAACCCAGAAGGTTTTACAAAGGTTTTACTATTAGGCCTTGAACAAATTACTTAAGCGTGGTGCAAACAGACTAAAAATAAAGCAAGCAATCAAACCCAATAGTCCACAGTGATGCGTGTATGTGTGCCTGTATTAAATGATGTTATTTCTCCAGTTACTCCATTTAACGTTTACTCCAGTAGAAGTAGATCAGTATATTAGTAGTTGATTTAAAGGCCACTCTGACTAAAAGTTACTCGTCATGTGAAATGGCAATGTGGTAATGTGACATTCTGACCCCGACTGTTTTAATGTCAACACCGTAAATGTAAATAAAGCCTGAAAAATCTGACTAAATTATCATTTTTGTTACACATAACATATTCTACTGTATATAAAGCGCTGAACAAATGTGGGACCAAGCTATTAAATAAACCCGATCAAGTACCATCCAACTCAAAGTAGCAATTATGTTTTCTATACAAGACGCTTTCTTAACTGACTGAAAGCTTTCAAGCCAAATGTAGAGGGCTTTATCTGTGCTTTTGCTTGTTTTCGTCTATTTACTTCCAATAACAGACACTTTACATCACAGCTAATCGTTTTCCTAACCATGATGCTAAGCTTTAGAAATCTGAATGTAATCTGTTCCAAGGGTTTCCTTTCATCTCTGTATAGTATGAACACCAATTAGCATTAATTCATGTCAATGTTACCTTCATGCTAATGCAGTTTATCCCAAATCGAATGAATGCCAAAATAATATTGTCCTTCAAATGAAACTTCATCGTTATTTAAAGAAAATTAAACAAAATCTAGCAAGTAGTCTAGCTCAACGTGTTTTCGGCAGACCTTCGCGGCAGTGATGTAGACGTGTACTCAGTACACCGTGACATCACTGTTGGGTGTGGTTACAGGTGAAACAGCAGCAGTGATGCTGGGCGTGATCAGCCTGATGATAAGTTGAATTGAAGTAGAATTACAGTTTTCAGACTGTAACCAGACAAAGTACACTTGATTACTGTGGTGGGAGGAATGTACTTCGTAACTTTCTACCTTACACACACACACACACACACACACACACGCACGCACACACACACACACACACACGCACGCACGCACGCACGCACGCACGCATATATTTCCTACCTTCCATGTTTGGCCTCAGTAGAGTCTGACCAGGCACTGGAGGCAGTGATGTCAGAGTCTGGGATGGTGCCATCCTCCATCCCGAGGGCGTAACGACACTGAGCTGCAAGAGAAAGATTGAGGAAAAGAGAGAAGGAGAGAGAGAGAGCGATAAAGAGAAAGTGGGAGAGAGACACACATGAGCAACATTCTCATTCATATGTCCAAGGGGAAACTTAATATTTCCATTAGAGCGTCAGCAGCCATTATTGGTCACGGAGCATAATGTTGTTATGTCATCTCTGGGAAAACTTCCGGACTTCATGCTTCATAACCCACACAGACGGCGAGAGGGAGAGAGAAGAAATACCAAACTCCACAATAACTGTTCCCGTCCTCTTATTTTGTTAAAGCATCTCTCGAGGAGATTCTGTACTAATGAGTTCATGTGAAACGTAATGGCAGTGTTTTACATCACTTATTCCTGTGAATCCCCTTCGTCCTGTCAAAAGCAAAACAGTAAAGATGGTCATTAAAATTAATCTGAAGAGTGTGGTGTATCCAGTGTCTCCTGCGAGATCCCGTGATTTGTCGTCTGAGACTACACCTTTCCTGTTTTTTTTGATTTTTCTCCTTTTGTCTTTCCAGCCCCAGCCCTCCGTCCCACACAAAGCCACCTCCTCAGGGCTCCAGCGATCCTGCACAGACCCTGTTACGGTTACCACTGCCCGGGGATTTGCAGGAACAGAACAAAAGAGACAGAGAAACCAAGGGCGACTGAACGAACACAGACAGGTCTCAGATATCTGCTGTGACTCGAGTCCAGCAGCAGCATTATCAAATGATCCAGACAGCGTGGTCCCAGGCATGGATTACCCAACGACCCAGCCATCCGCTCTGAAGTCAGTCGTGAGGAGGAGATGGTGGAGGGGGAGGATGAGAGGCTGGGGGGGGGAGGGGGGGGGGGGGGGGGGGTTTGGGTAGTGATAAAGTGGAAAGTAGTACTGAGTGACAGTGATATGGAGGGGAGGCTGAGGGTGACAGAAAGAGGCGGGGGAGGGTGGGCGTCTGACTCAGTTTCTGTCATTGAGTCAGCGAACAGGAATGCTGGGCTGAATGACAAACCCTAAAAACCCCAACGGGTGCAGCAGACACACACACACACACACACACACACACACACACACACACACACACACACACACACAGACACACACACACACACACACACAGTTTATCCACACCCTGCAGACAGGTGCTCATTTTATTACATCATCACCATCGCCACACATCGCCAGTCAACACCCCGCCATCTGCAATCTTCTCACCTCTCTGTCTGCGTCTATCGCTCTGTGTGTCCTCTGCTTTTACTTTCTCTTCTTGACAGTTTCTTTTAATAAAACTTTGGCCCACACACCAAACCTTCCTGCTCACACTGTCAACACAGATGCAGGCGTTTCACAAGGAAAGTTTGTGTCTGCCGTATCAGTCTGTTCATCTTTCTCTAACGGTTTCTTCTCCATCAATCTAATCCGACATTAATGTAGTGCAGACACGATCAGTCAATGAATCAACTGGTCGCTCAACAGACAATCATCACAAGAGCTACGCTGCTAGCATGCCTAAAAACAAACAGATATGTTTTAGATGATTGACTAATTGATTAATCGAGTGATTGTCTTGGCTCCAATTAGGATAATCTATTAATCAGATGAGTCATTAATAAAGCAAAAAAAAAAAAATCAAAACATTTGATGGATCCAGTTTCTCAAATATTATCAACTAGGCGATGAATAATAAAAAAGAAGAAGAAGAACACATTAAAATAATGATCAATATTTGCAGCCTAGTCACATATACAGTCTAGCTGCTGCAGGCAGGAACAGTCTCCTCTGGTTACACCTGGTTGGCTCTCATTCACTAACCCCTCATTCACTCCCTTCCCCGACATTTTGACTGACACTTTCATGAGCTGCCTGTGCATTAGCGGTCTTGGCAAGCAGAATGGGGGGCCTAGCTATCTCATTCTCCCATTACACACGACTGGCTGGCAGACAGGGAGAGGACACAGGATAGCCTGTTGATAGCGGACAGAGAATGAGCCTTACTGATCTGAGAATGTGAGGAGAATGTCGGCGCAGCAGGGCGGACGATGGCTGTGCCCAGTGGACACGAGGACGCGAGGGGGGAAAAAAAAAGAGGGGAAGGGCTTGAAAGTGGAATCACGTCTGAGTTTATGGTAATAAAAACCTTGTAATGTGCCAACTGCCAAGCTGTGGCATTCTTTTTGGGAAGTCAAAGAAAGAAAGAAAAAAAACACAGAATTTGGGTTACAATTCATCCATCACCAATTTAGATGTTCTCTTTGGGCGTAGACGACATCCTACCTGGGTTAAAGTGCCACTCATGGTCCCCAGAAGACGACACCAGCGCCACCAGGACTGTGATCATGGTGACAGGAAACAGCGGCGGGGTTGGCAAGGCCATGACAGCAGCAACACACTTGGTTACCTGTCCGGGGACACGCTGATGTCCAAAGGCATACCTGTGGCAGAGAAAGAGATATTTAAATTTACATCCACTTTAGGATTCCTGTCTGCACCAACCCCCATCAAACCACAAATTATGTTATTTTCACACCCGCATATATATTATACACACACACACACACACACACACACTTCTTCTAGCCTGAGGCTGTTGAGCTCCTGGCTCACTTTCTCCATCGTTAACTCAGCTCTCTCAATCAAATCCTCTTAGTTTAAAGCACACAGCATATCTCACAGTCATTTGTTTCTCTACACTTTGCATGCTGAGCTCAGCAATGGACCGAATCCCAGTGGGAGCAAGCACAGAGCCGTATGACAAAGGCCACTTTCACACACTAATGTGTTTCTCTCTCTGGCAGCAGAACGCGATGATACAATAATACTTCGCTGCCTTTAGAAAGGGTACAAACAAAGTTAAGTGAAGATGGTATAATTAACAGACTCCATTTACTCCGAGAGATGTCTTTATTCCTTCTGTTTGACACGGAGTATAATTTGGAGCACCCGGTCGGAGATGCTTGTTTGGAATAAATAAACCGATGAAGCTGCAAAGGTTGGAGAAATGAAAGCCATTGAGTGTGAGAGAGGAACAGACGACAAAGTCTTTTGAGTTAATGGAGACGCAAACATGGTCTGTGCACGGTTAGTGCAAAGTGAATTGCACGGCACATCACAGACATTTTGTGTGTGATGTTGAGTGAATTAAAAAAAATCCACAAAACACCCACACTCAGTTTATTAGGTACATTAACACTAATGTCTAATACAGCAGTTCTGTTGTGAAATCCTACCTTCATGAAGGTTATAATGTGAGAGCGGGTGATTCAAATAATGATCATTACAAAGGAGCTGTTGGTGGAGGTGTTTCTAAAATGTAGGTTATGTAGGGAAAGACAAAACAAGAGCAACATTTCTCAGTACAACGCAAGGCAATTCAATGAAACGACAAACTGCTGCCTCCAAAGTTATCAGAAGTTGAATCAACACCTCTCCTCTACAGTTTAAACAGAAACTGAACATTATAACCTTCATGAAAGTAGGATTTTATTACAGGACTCTTGTATTAGAATTAGTTTAACCTAGATGCACCGACAGTAACAAACTGTCAACGGAGCGTAGATCTTAACAAAATTACAGAATATGTGATATGTGATGAAGAATATGTGAAAGAATAAACACATTTCACTGCTCTATCCCTCGTGCATATTGTACTTTTGAGACGTCCAGTGGTGAAGCAAGAGGGCGGAAAGAAACCTCATGATAAGTGGAAGTGTGAGGCGGGAGTGACAGCTGGGAGAGACCGAGAGGCCAGGCTGTCTTCCCTGTAGGCCCTCTGTGTTTGGGCTTCATCTATCCGACTAGACTGGGACAGGCCGACAGCTGACACACAGCTGTAGTGACAGAAGATTGGGGGGGGGGGGGTGTTCGTCGAGGGAGTCGGGAATGTATGGAAACGGAGCGAATAGTAGAGTAGAGTAGAGTTAGCTCAGGCACAACAGGGCGGAGACAGAAGAACAAGAGCAGCGATGACATGGGTACATGTGTGTGTGTTTGGGAGGAGGGAGGTGGTGTGGAGAGGGTGACTTATGGCCTCGCACGGTGTGTGTGTGTGTGTGTGTGTGTGTGTATGCACGGGTCCGTGGGTCGCGTATGTGGGCACAGAGGCGATCTCAGGGATATCCAGCCAGTGCAGCTGTCCTGAACGGGAGACACAACCCATACATAGCTCACGTGTTCAAGTGGGGAAAGGAAGAGAGAGGCTGAAATTATTTCTTTCTCTGCAGAAAAACACTCACAAGTTGTCCAAATGAGTAAGTATGTGTGCGAGTACGCCAGATGGCAAAATGCTGAAATATGCTGCTTAAGAGCTGAAAATCGAATGACTGGGCCATAACAACCACTGTGATATCAACAAACATCATCCTCGACAGAGTCTCATCACCGCTTTGTCAATGAAAAAGGGGAAACAACCTTTATATCCAACTCGCCACGGAGAGAGACGGAGAAAATACGCCAGACGAATGCTTTGGCGAGCTGGAACAAAAAGTGGCCACAGCCATCAGAGAACATTGTTGTTGGAAAAGTCAAGTGGTGCCGAACAGCTGTGGTTAGTGCTCAGAGAGAGAGGCAGGAGGACCTGCTGTGTTCTGGAGGAGGCAGCAGCGTGTGGAGTCCAATCTACACTCAAAACGTTTTGTCTCGGCTAATCCATACGCAGGACTAATGAATACTTATGAGCAGCTGCTGTTCCTGTCCCGCACGACAAAACACAACTGACAAGAGAGTCGAGAGCAAAGAAACACACACACACACACACACACACACACGGGGAAAAACGGTTTCAGTCTGCAGTCATTGCATCATTAAAGACCGTTTGCCAGAGCCTCTATAATTAGATTGCTTCAGTGAAAAACTGGCAGGGCTGCTTTGGCACTAGTTACAGTCTTTTCTAGAAAGCCCCCTCGTGTCAGAAACAAACGTTTCGCATTCGTTATTCTTTCCAGTTGTTTAATGAAGCGAGTCCAAAGTGACCGAAAGGATTGTATTCAGGTTGGTTCACAGAGCCCATTAACTGCAAATTGTGTACACTTTACATCACTGCAGAGAATGTCATTACTATTGGCTTTTACAGTTCATACAGCCATTAGTTTAAGACTGTGCCAGTACAGTGTGGAATCATCTCACAGAGATTTGAAACCTAGGAGAGGTAATCCATCACATTCTTTATTTAGTCCACTTTTCTTTTTTATTATTACGGTAAAAAAAAAAAAGAGACTCAACAGAGCTGCTGAACAGCAATATTTCAAAAGTC
Organism: Pholis gunnellus; assembly: GCF_910591455.1. Taxonomy (NCBI): domain Eukaryota; kingdom Metazoa; phylum Chordata; class Actinopteri; order Perciformes; family Pholidae; genus Pholis; species Pholis gunnellus. The sequence continues at coordinate 18,359,464 of NC_136534.1, read as the reverse complement.
AGAAACTAGCAAACTTGCAATATGCTTTTAACAATGATTGGTTACGGAACAACAAGTCATTTGAATGACATGCTTCTTGGCAGCCAAACGTACTAATGTTGGTTGAGAGTTGTTGAAGTAGTCACCCCTGGTCCTGACTGAAATATCTAAACAACTATAAAGACAGATTGCCGTGAAATTTGGAGCATACATTCTTGACCCCCACAGAATGAATTGTAATCACTTTGCTAACCTTTCCGCTACCTGTAAAACCAATGACATTCATGGCTGTAAATACACCTTTCCCTCAACCGCATGTGTGATGATCACTTAATGCCGACAAAATAAACTGATACCTCACGCTGACTATGATGAGTTACCCATCATAAGTATGTTTTATGTGCCAGGTGAATCCAGCTGCTGCACACATGGTACAAAATGTATCTAGACTGTTTTGCATCTTTTGGAATAATGGTCAGCAGTGATAGAAGGCATTTGTAGTTAACACGTTTAAACTTTTACGCCTCGTTTCTTTCTCATAATCTCTTTTTTGTCCTTTCACAGACCTGTGTGGAGCCTCCAATCACAGCCACATAAGAGTTACACGCTGAAGGCCGCTGGGAGAATAAAACGTAGTGAGCTCTTTGTTTTAGATTTCCATCAGTGTGCGAGGACTCTGGTGAGATCGTACGCACCACTACCCTCCGAGTCCTGGAGAGTAGGAAGCCTGGATTAATCTTAAGCTCCACAACCCTTTGAAACAAGGTCATTTGATGGATTTCCTGTAAACAGGCTTGTTGCTGTGTGCTGATCCCTGCGGGGCTACTGTTTCCTTATTACTACAGGCCCACTCTAACCCACTGAGCACCTTGAAAATATGTTTAGTAAATGTATATTTTTGTCTGTAGATATGTAGAGATATATATATATATATATATATATATATATATATATATATATATATATATATATATAAATCCTGGTTTAAATGAATCATGCAATGCTGAAATTACATCTGTTGCTCAGTGGGAAGGGCAGGCATAACTTTTTGGCTGCACCAGTCTGTCCATGGGGTTCATTTTTTCATCTTGAATGAATTTTCTTTAGCTTGCTTTGGTTAAATATTAAAATTCCATTCAACAAAGCTACTCCCCATTAGTCAGCGAGGATGGAAACTAAGGAGTCTGGACATTAGCTCTTAAAACTGAAAATTAAGGCAGTGCACTTCTAATAATTACCTACACTGACATCAACAAATGATCCATGATACGTGAGGAAGCTGCGGGGTAAGTCTGATATGCCCCGCTGTTAGTCATAGTGCTGATCACATACAAGTCACCAAATCGTAGAGCTGTGTGTCACAACATTCATCTATACAAGGAAGTGCCAGTCACGACCGTGGAATCTGATCTTCCTGAGTTGTACCGGAGGTTGAGGAAGCAGGAGGGAAGAATGGATGAGTCACTTAAACAGAGCAATGAGAGCTGAAGGAGAAGGTCGAGTCAGAAAAACAAATTAAAACAGCAGCAACAAGAGAAGGAGAAAGTGTGTCATGTGACTGAAGTAGGTGGTGAATCACGATGAAACAGCAAAGGAAGCATGGAAAGGGGATTGTAAAAAAAAACAAAAAACCTGTTAATAGTTAGGTTGTGCTGAACATCATATGACTCATTAAGACACCTCAGCTTTCACCCCAAAAATACCCGGTTCAAAACACACAGACAAAGCAACAACACAGGTCTTAACAAATCTAATTAACAAGCTAACGCGGTTTTAGTTCACATGAGCCGAGGCTCGAGGGTAGCGCAAAAACAGGTAAAAAGAACTGGCATACGGCTACACAAAGCCGAAATCGAGCACAACTTAAGAGCGAGACTTCCATCTCCTCCCTCGTTCGCTGCCCGCTTTAAACTTGGACACAGGTCCACTTGGCCGCTCAGTTGCAGCTTTGCTCAGCATATCTGCATGGCGGACAGAGACAAATGATGGCTGATTACCCTCGGCTGGTCTGGCAAATGAAGAATGCCTTCATCAACAGCGGCCACGCAAACCTTTGGTGTAACTGTAGAGACAAAGCAATTCACCAAACACATATTTCTAGAAACATGATCGGAACTTGATCTGTGCAAGTGGCCTACACACTTATAGACACGTTTATAATACATGTCAAATGTATATAATACACAGAATATTCACCTTTATCCAAGACAGTTCAAAAAGGTGATTACTTAAGAGCCTGGTGGAGGCGGGTAATCTGTGGCTGTAACGATCATAATGTACATGTTTGTTGGAGATACTGTTCAGAGCTAGAGCAATATATCAGCTGATATTAGCTTATTGCTGATATACAAGTACTAACAAGTAAGAAGTAGTTTACTTTTCAATGGTAAAATGTTCTGGGCAGTACATGTAGTGGACACAAATCTTTAATAAACATATTCAAGGGATCCTTATCTAAGACGTTTACGTGATATCAGCCAATATATCTATCAGACTGTTCAAAATCTAAAATATGGCCACAAAAATCCAGTTAGTTCCTGGTCTTTCCTGCGTAGTAGTTTTACAAACCAGGCTTAATGTTTGGAATTATTCAAAACAATAATTGCACAAATGATCTGGGTCTTGCCTAAACAAACTAGGTGTCTAAATGGTTTTCTGCAGTGTACAGTCTATCCAGAACCTCTTCTGCATCCTGCACACAATGTTCCAGAGCTCTCAGAGCAATGCTGTATATTTGTTCTGGTAATGTTCATTTTTGGCAGCAAATTTGTCCAACCTACGTGCCAATTAAGAACGTGAGAAAAAATAAAATAAAAATATGACCTTTGCAGGTTTGTCTACAAATCAAAAAGCCGCAATCAGGTAGATCCTAAATCTGCCTGCAGCTACACGCCTGCAGTCCAAACACAAATATTGCATCTGGATTACATCATTGTGCTCCAATAACTTGGCATCTGCAGAAGCAATCAAAGGGAAATCAGCCTGATCGTATACATAAACAGTAACACAGATGAGAGCAGATTGCCTGTAGAGGCACAAGAGTGCAAAGAGTGAACGACAATGAAACAAAAGATGACAGGTGACAGCCGAAATGTGACAAAGAACAGTGAGCACAAGACCAAGAAATAACAACAGCAAGCGAAGGCAATGTGAGCACCTCTGGCAATCAGTGGGATCTACACTAAGTGGGCGGTTCATTAGCTGCATTATCTGAATCAAAGAGCGGAGTCATCTCTGTGCACAAAAAGGAAAAACAGAAAAAAAGAGTGTCTCACAAGTTCTTCTGGGAAACTGTTTTTTGAGTGACAGCAACTGGAAAAAGGTTTTTGGTTCTCAGCGCTTTGCAGCTGCATACAAGTCAGTGCATGTAGTTTAACTCCTCTGAGCTCTTTTTGTCTCTCTATAATGCATCTGGAATGAAAGGAGTGGCATTTCACTTCCTAGTGAAAGTGAGTTAATGAAATACCTTTATCACCAGCTATGCTAAAAAGTTAGAGAGTTTCACGCTGCTGCATGAAAACTTCACCACTACCGAGGGGAAAATGACCTCAGAGTTTGACCCGAGCTGAAGCATGTGTGTACAAATTCTAATGAGAATCTAGCAGGTATGTGGAAGCATTAGCATGTTAATATGACAGCAGAGAGTACGTGTACGCTTCTAGTTTGACACCGAGGCCGTCTGAGGGCCGCAGTGTGACGGCAAGCCGCAGCCCAAGTGCCTGAATTCAATTTGCAAAGTCTCACTGCCACCTGTCAGAGAACAAGTGAGAAGCAGAGGGGAGGATGGGGCGAAAGGAGAAAAGGGGGAGGCATGTGACAGCACAGTGCGACTCTCACAATGGCCAGAGAGAAAACGGCCTCTGAACCAGATACAGGATGACAGAAGAATGCCGTGCGGGTGAAAAATCCCCTCCAGTAACCGAACGAAAAGACTCAGAATGACAGAGCGAGCGTGGGACAAAGGCAACTCTTTGCCCGCAGGAGGGTGAGAATTATCAACCCAGCGAGCAGCTATTGAAAGGGAGGGAGGGTGAGAAGCAGGGGACGGTATGGAGTGGAACAGAGCAGAAAGAGAAACCAGAGACACCAGGTCAAACAGGAATGACTTCAGTGAGACTCAGCATTTAGAGGCAAAGTGAGAAAAACAGCCATGCCCAGCCCAGCCCTCTCACACATCTTCTTCTTCTCCGTTGTAATGAATCACCGCTGAGCAGAGAGAAACAATTTAAAGATGTCTTTGAGCTGTTTAATGTACTGCAGTGGGGAAACAAAAGATATAAAAGGTGTGACCTGATTAATATAAAAGTCTGGGCTTTGCTGAAACCCTATCCACACACACACAGTTGAAAGCCTCGGGCACAGGCAGATACCTCTATCACACTTGCAGTCCTCCCCCTCCCCTCCCAGCAAAAAGCCTCCTAAAAAGAGCTAAATTGCACATCACACAACAGCTTCCTGATGCTAATATGCCTTTCCAAACCCCTGAGAGGGAGAGACAGACAGGTCCGCCCCACTCAGCCGGGATTTCATTACAAATTACACATGCATCATACGAAGAGAAGGCACAAGAGATGTTCACCTTTGATGTTGAACACAATTTCTTTCGTCCATGTTCCAACAAGGTTTCAAAAGCTCCTACTTGGCCAGGAGCCATATATTTTGAGCCACGAGAGGCACGGTGTGCTCGCACTTCAAGACGAAAACAGCACCAGAGTGCGAGGATTCGAATGGAGACGAGAAGAAAGAAAAAAAAAATGATAAGAAAGAAAGAAAGAGTCTGAGGGAGAGAACAGAGCATGCACACCGGCTTTTAAGTTTGCCAGAGTTTCCATCTTTCATAAGGTTCGTCTGGTTTTTCCAGAAGCGATAACTTCAACTGCGAGTTGTTGGGGAGCCGTGTGAAAGAACTCCACGGGGTTCACGGTTCGTTCCAGCTCACAGGGTTCACCATTAGCCCCCTTAACCTATGAGATCATTAACTTAACATCATAGGCTTTAAAGGGGGATTTCATCAATTTTCCTAAATCAAAGTGTGTTTACAGGTACAGGGAGACCTGCTGCATGTGTGGGAAATGTTTTTTGAAGCCGTTTGAGGCTTCAGAGGGAGAATTATCAGACGTCAGTAGCTCGCTCCTCACCAACGCTCGAGGCTACATCAGCTGCTATCAACATAACAGTAAACACACCCACATCAAGAAAAAAAAAAACACGATATCTAATGGTTCAACTTTGATCCTTTTAATTTAAAATGTCCAACAAAGTAAGATAGTGCTACAGGAGTACAATGAGAACTCCTTCAGTGAGAGGACTTTATTATTTATGAGTCATAAAACATGTAATACAGTTGAGAAATGACACATAAGAGAGGTGTTACTTGCCAACTTCTACATTTCTGTACTTTTCATCTTAGTGAATTATATCATACACACATGTTATATTAGCACCTCCACTTAGGCCACTTGGGGCATATATGCAGAGGTATTTCTGCAGGTTCCTGAGCTAATATGAGGCATCAAGCCGACGTCCTGAGATTCCTCGAAAAGATAGTGTGACAGACTCTTTGAAGACTCCAGCAGCCAAAATATAACCCCACGTTTGCTTACATCCAAGCAGCAACATTGTTATCTACGCAGGGCACCCTCGACGGGAAGCGCAGACAGATAAATGAGGAGTCCCACAGAGACGATAGGAGAAGGGAGGCTGAGGGAGAGATGGATGAGCAGGGGGAGGAAGATAAATGAAACATCTAGTGCTGCTTCAAAGGGAACGAGGAGATATGAAGAAGGAGAATATGTGCTCCATGTTACATGTAGAGAGAGAGAGAGACAGATTGTGAGAGCGATCAATTAGGGGATCAAAAGTGTGCTGATGTCAGGGAGGGATGGAGGCCGGATCTGAAAGAAGGTAGGACTTCAGTGATGGAGATTCACTGGGAGGAAATTAAGAACACCCCGGGTTTCGCTTTGAAGTGTCACCGCCCATTACTGCGTTAGTTCGTTTCTCCGACAGTCTCGTCGAGCTCGCTCTGCATGTGACCACACATACGACAAATGCAATTGAAAAGCACAGCCGTCTAGACTTCAGGGGAAATTGGTTTAGGGAAAACAGGGTGGACTGTTGAGTCCTGCCATCAATTGGTTTCATTTCCCATTTGCTGGGAACTTTAGAGAGCGAGAGAGATGGGGGAGGGGGGAGTAACTGTGTTGGGTCTTCAGACCTAAATTAATTCTTCCAATGGCCTCGATCGGTCGGTCGGGAGCCAATTACGAACAAGCACAGACTTTAGCCGAAATTGCTGCCCAATACAAGATCATTGTGAGAGAAGTCTCATAAAAGGCCGTTCTTATGGATGGAAAGCACCATCATCATCATTGCGCCCTTTTATTTGGTTAACTAGCCGCATCGCCATAAAGATCAGGCAACCGTGCCAAACATGCACTTCAGTTATTGTGCGGGATCCGTCTTTGGGTTCCTATCCACCTACTAAAAAGTCTTTTGAGAAAGGTCAACAAGCAGAAAACACAGAGACAAAGTCACAAAGCATGGCCGCCGCCAAAACAATGACGCAGATAGGACAACAGACTGAGGTCAATGATCGACCAGACTACACAAACCAGTGTTCGCTTCTCATTGTGGAGACCAGATGCTTGCTTATGTCTGTCTGTCTGTCTGCCTGCCTGCCTGTCTGTCTGTCTGTGTACGCACGCACGCACGCACGCACGCACGCACGCACGCGGTGTGTTGTTTTTTATAACAAACCAACAGCAATAATGCAAAACTGCAAAGAAAACTCGTTAATTATTTCTTGTCCATTCAAAAAAAAACATCTTTCCAAGACTTTTGTTGCCGAGTCTAAGGACCGAACAAAACAAATAACAAACAGCCATTTCCCAGACACTGTCAGACAAATTACTTTGCGCTGTACATACCTCTCCACAAATCATATTATGCAATTAATGTCTTTTTCTCCGACGCTTGCCAAGACACACAAATCAATAAAAAAAAATAACTGTTCCCCCCCCCCCCCCCCCCCCCCCAGTGTGGGCGTGTGCAATTATACTCACATAACTGGTCTATCCAGCTATTTCATATATTCTGCGTCTCCTCTGCCGGACTGCACAGCTGATAAAAAGCAGCTATGCAGGGCCAACGGCTCTCGTGGGATGCTGTGGGAGACTTAGCAGCCAGATGCCCATTAGACAGGGATCCGGCAGTTTGCTGTGAGGGACTGTGTATCCACACTGAGGGCTCCTCCTTACTTTATGCCCCTGCTACAGAGGCAGAGAGGGAGGGGTGGGGAGAGACAAAATTTCCTTTTATTGCCTCTCTATCTATTGGCAAATAGCACAGGCACTTCCACGTCCTCCTCCCAGCACAATGCTACACCTCCTCCAGACTGCCTGCTCAGTCCCCCGGCCAACAAACTATACCACCACAGTGTTCACGGGGTGGGAGAGGCGACTGCCCGCTGCACTGCACACCCACTAAAGCCCATTGTTAACTCCTCCATCAGCCCATCTGCAGGCACTAAGGCATGCACAAACACACAGGAACAAGCTGGCAACAGTAACACAATCAATCTCACCTCTCGCTCCTTCAAACAGAGTGAGACAGGAAGCGGAAAATATGCAGTTTCTGTCTTTTTCTCGATCCCTGCATCACAGAGAAGATGAGAATCATTTATTGAGCCACATGTTTAATTCACTCTCACCGCCCCTTTCTTCTGGCTCATAACGAAAAAAAGAAAAACACAAAATGTGTGTTCAGTTCAAAGTCCTAACCCTCTGGCAGCTCCTCTCCAGAGTTTGAAAATGTTTTCTGTATCAACACACGTTTCTGCTCTCCGGCATCTGATGACTGATTAGCTCCCCAAAGGAAGAGCCACCACACTTAAAGACCAGAGCTGAATGAAACCAGTGCGGGCGGCCTTATTGGAGGTCACCTGTGGTGCTGTGGGGTCACGGGGGTTAATGGTGGGTGTGATGATGACCACCACCTGGATGCGTGGAGGTCTGAGCATTAAACACTTCCAACTGACCCCATTCATCAAGGCTGCAGCTGCAGTTTTTAAAGCTCTGCATGCCAAGAAGAAATACTTTTGTGGGGTTTTCGTGTGTTTGAATAAGGTGCATTGTGAAGCAAGTGAAGAATGAGTTCAACAGTCTGCAAAGAACAGCATGACTGGTGACACCTGAACCAAGTCTGTGGCCATCAGACTGGGTCAAGACTGGACCTGAAAATAAATAAAAAGTCTATTTTGAAGATAAATATGTGAAAACAAAAGTCTCAAAAGCACAAATCAGGACTCTGAATAACATGTTTTCTCTGCTGCCAAGGACCCACATATAGCAAGATGTTACCCAGTTTAAAGTGTAGATCATGGTACACACTGGCGGATTATTTCAGCCACGCACTAGGCAAATGCCACAATGTATCTGCCGCACAAATGTGCGCAACGTTACACCGCATATGCGCTTTCCCAGCAGTCCGTGGCCAGCGTCCAGAGCTGGCGTGCCCGCCTCACACCGAGACTTGTAGACGCCACACCACAGCCAGACACACAGACATACACAAAGACAGACAGACAGCTGGAAATATCCCCCTGCAACATTATTATAGCCTTAATGGAGTAAAGTGCGCGGAGAAGAAACGCGCGAAGGGTTTTGACGGAGTTTGTCGGTACTTACCTAAAAGAACACGGAGAGGTGCGCGTTGACAGCGGTCCAAACTTTGAGACGAAGTCTGTTTTTGACGAAGTGAAGCTGTGTTTTAGGGAACAACAGGCAAACCGGTTGAATAATCCAAACGCAGCTCCGGGGCAGTTGTTGCGCGCAGTGAACGACCTCTGGCAAAACTCGGAAAACAAGAAATTATCCGAAAACTGCTGCGCGCACCAGCTGATGTTAAACCCGCAGCCTGACCGTCACTGGACACTCGTTCAAGATATATCGTTTTAAAACTCTTCGACAATGAGGGAGAATGTTTTTTTCTTTTTTTTTTTCTTAAGCGAGTCAGCCTCCAGGGTCCCTTCGCCTCGGCCCCTCTCTGAATCTGAGCCCCGTCAGCTCCAGCCTCAGTCCGGGCTCCGCAGCTGAGGCCAGCAGGCGCCAGCAGGCGCCACCAGGTGCTCATTTACATAACTGCACCGGCTGTGTCCAATCGCGTCCCCGGGCAAGGTGTCTGATTGAATATTCCAGCAGGCGCGCCGTCCAATCAGATCGTCCTGTGGGCGGGAGCTGTGACTTTAACAACACTGGAGAATGAAATTCAACGAGGAGCCTTTTGGGGGCGAAGGGAGTTTCTTTGTTGCAGCAGCACTGAGATTTGGGGAATATGACATGTGATACTGTGCTTTCACCTTGTTAACCATTTGGTATGTAAGACAATGTTGCTCTGCTGTTTTCAAACGGATTACTTGATAATATAAACTTGTAAACTTGAATTATCTGGTCTGGCTCTCGGCACCTGGCCTGGGCCGTTAAATGTGGACCCACAGCCCCTCTGCCTTGGTATTTACTTCTAAAGGAAACTTTATTACAGAGTATTACTGGTGTAACTGTATACCATTACTGCCCCTGGGCTATAATGACTCAGATTGAGGGGTTTGCAGTAAAACACAGCAATGGAGCAGGAACCAGGAGAGTTGTTGATAGGACCCAGAGGCAAAGCAGGAGTGAGATGGGAATTAATGTTTTAAAAGAGACACGTGTGTGTGTGTCTGTTTATGCTGAATTAGATCAAAAGTTGAACCAGTCAGACTCACAAAGACAGTAAAAAAACAGTATGTGTTGGTACTTGTCTGACTGAGAGGAGGGAAACTTTAGCTGGCGCTCAATCAACCAGCGAGAGACAATAAAGGTCACTTAACACAATCTGAGCTCCACCTTGAATAAAGAAGCACGAGGAACACGGATACTTTTTTCCGCTGCCTAATGTTTACTTTTGTGTGTGTGTGTATAAATGTACTGTGTGTGTGCAAAGTGATAGATTCATGTCATGCATCAAAGTAACCAATGTACATTTACTAAAGCACTGTACATTAATGAGATCGTAATCTTAACTTTTCTTTTTGTTTCTGCTCCATTGGGACCAATTTTATCCAAACCCACCCCCTCCACTTCCCCATCCTCACCCTTTCTCCCTCCCTCCCTCCCTCCTTCTCCAAGAGTCTTTGAGTTTATAAAGACTTTAGCTGGACTTTCATCTGGCCTGGCCTTATTTTCTCTGCATATCATTAACATTCTCTCACCACTTTAACATTCTCTCACCACTTTTCAATTTGGAGCAAAACCAAAACACTCCCCCCTCTCTCTCTCTCTCTCTCTCTCTCTCTCTCTCTCTTTCTCTCTCTCCATCTTCCTCTCTCTCTCTCCCTCTTTCTCTCTCTCTCTCTTCAACATTGAGCCTCCGTCCTATATACATAAAAACGAATCTTGCAAGCAGAGGTTTTTTTCTCACTTTAGCCGCGATGTGATCATGATTTATTAATGATTTCTGTTTCTCTGGAGTATGTTTCATACAGGCATCGATTTTTTTCTCCTAAACCTTGTAAATGCTAAACAAATAAAAAGGGGGATGCATTTAAAATGAAGTTAAAGGGATGATAAAGAAATCATTGGGGATATTTGAGTTATTTTCCATGACACGCACTGATTTCCAGACATTATCCTGCTGACGAGTGCAATCATTCTCAGCTCTTGTTCCCTCTCTCTCTCTCTCTCTCTCTCTCTCTCTACAGAGCCTTTTCCTTCAGTATTCAGCCTTTTCTGTTGTGCACATCGTCCAACTGGCTGTGCTTTGTTCGTTGTCTGGGAAACTGCAAATCCTCCGGCAGAAATGATGACCTTTTTCTCGATGATTTCGTCTCTACCCTGCACCTCCAAGCTCCTATTCTTTGTGTATCTCACTTTCACTTTGCGCTGTTCTTTTTTCATACTTCTTTTCTTCATTTTTAACAAAATATACTCAGTTCCTCCATAGAGTGGTTTGTTGTTCACTAAAACTCTTTTTTTCCCCTCCTCCCCCTCTACTCATTCTCACTTTGAGTGAAAACCAGTGAAGCATTAAAAGCAGGTCTGATCCTGCGAGGAATTCAGCCTGAGAGAGAGAGAGAGAGAGAGAGAGAGAGAGAGAGACAAAGGGAGAAAGAGAGAAGTTCAAGTTGTATTGCACTTATGAGTCAGCAAGGACAAGAAAGCACTCAGTGCTAAAGATAAAGAGAAGGTGAAATAAATGAGTTGCCCGGAACATCAATAGTCTGTCAAGTAGAAGAAAGGAGGTTTTCAACAGACAGAAAAGTGTGTTAAAAGTTGAAAGAAAATCTTTACTTTTCAGAAAAAGGTTATTGCTTTCTGTAGAAATTACCATTTTCATCTAAACGTTCTATTCGGAAGGGTTGACAGATGATCTATTGCCTGTCATTTGGAAAACACACTCTGAATTTATCACTTTTCTCATGGGCAAAAACACCAACATCTGAATTAGAAATGGAAACGTTCAACTCAAAGGCATCTTACAACACACACACACACACACACACACACACACACACACACACACACACACACACAGCCTGTCCACCCCCTGTCATGGTCTGACAGCTGTGCAGGGCTGCAAGGTTCAGACAACACTGATCAGTTGCAGAATGCGAAGCTGGCAGTGTGTTGGGAACCGGCGTAAAATCACATACCAATCATACTGAAACTTCTCCACTTTTTCAATGGAAAATCCCAAACCAATAAATGTCTCCAATTTGTAATGGTCAACAAAACCTCCGAAGAGCCCAACAGCTCTTTTTACCACAAAATACTGCATACAAGTGTGACTTCAGGTCCAGGTTTGACTTAAACATACATGCATGCATGTGTGTCTGTTTATTAAATGTACAACTCTACATGCACCCCTGTGTTTCCCCCTAATGTCTGTTTACTGTGACTGCTCTGCGCTCTGTCAGTATCCGTGTCATAGGCTGAGGGGCAGGTTTTATCTGATTGGCCCCTGGAGAGGATCTGGGAGCGGTGGAGGTGTCAGGGGGTCACAGGGTCAGCGTCTGCCTCAGGGGGAGGTTCCTAGGTGGGGGTCAGGGTTGGCGTCACAGTCCATGAGGTCTCTTTTTAGGTTGGTCGGTGTGGAAATCGCTCGGGTCAGCTCCTCTCACTTTCCACAGAGCTCTCTGACGTTTCCTGTTTGTTCCATGTTGTTTTTCTATTTTTGGATTTAAGATCGTTGATATATTTTCTCAACAAGACCAAGAGTCTGTACAGTCATGCAGCTTTCTGAGGCAGTTCTTATCGCAGGCACAGCTAAGTTGTAAGTTATAAGGATGCATTGTTCGAGAAACGATTGTTTGGCAATCCATCCAAAAGTTGTTATTTCAGTCCGAACCAAAGACCGACATTGGCATCCTGGTATTTCATGAAGTGATGATTTAGACCGTTAAACTCATTCAGTCAAAAAGGTCTCTCTTCCAATAAAACTCTCCTTAGACTCTCCAATGTTGTTAGAGGAAGCATTATTTTCTCTTTTGAAACCAGACATTGTTTACACACATGAATTACTTTTACTCTTAATAAATTAATTATACTGGCTGACAACATGCAGATAATCAAGTGTCTCGTGGGTAAATCCGATCCGGCCTGGAGTGGAGTGTCATGCAGGAGTGGAGTGTCATGCAGCAGGAAGTGTGATGAGCTCAGTGTTGTCAGGGGAATGTGGGGAGAGGGGGGGGGGGGGGGGGGGGTGAGGTGGAAGAGAGGCTGAGGGGAGGTGGGAATGTTGGTGTGGGGGAGGGAGTTCTAGATGACCCCTCACACAATCAGGAGTCCCTGGAGACCCTCTCAGCTGTAGCAGCACACACACTTGTGTCTCCTCTTCCTCATGGCTGGACGTGGAGGGGGAGAGAAGGGGGGGGGTGCCAACTCTTTTTGGGTGTCAGGTTCCTCCGCCCCCCCCCTCACAAAGAAATCCCCTCTGTACACACGAACACACACATCTGACAGTGTGGAGGACTACAGCCTGTGCTATGGCATTTGGGAGGCTCAACTACAACTGTCGCCCTCTGTTCAAACAGTAACCCTCCCGGATTTTTCTTCCCTTTTCCTCACCCCTTCCCTCCTCTCCTCTCCTCACCTGTCTGAGCCAGCCGTTGAATGAATGGCCTCCCTTTCTTTTCCAATCTCTCTGTGTTGCTAACAATAGAGCTTTGGGAATTACTCACTGTAACCACCATCGGATGTGCTCTGATCTTCTTTATCTGGCCCTCCACCCTGCTGTCTTTACCAATTACATGTTCAGCCTTTCCACAGGTCAAACAGTAGTTTGCTGAGCAGCCATGTCATGTTCCCAAGGTCTGTGTGTGTGTGTGTGTGTGTGTGTGTGTGTGTGTGTGTGTGTGTGTGTGTAAAGACATATAATTATAGCTACCCTTTAATTATTTTAATTAATATTCAAATTGGACGAGGCCCACGGGAGAAACAAGATTCATCTAATATACTGCAGCAATTTTGAACGCCTTGCCTGTGGGCCTTATCGCCCTGGTAACCCAAGTCTGAGCTGCTTCCCGTCTCTCAATTAAAACAAAAACTTTCAGGCAGACTGTTGCTGGGTCCTTCCAGTGAGAGTGAATGTTGTGGCGGATTGGACGCAGTGGGTGGATGGGGAGGGCGGTTGTGGAGGTGGGTGGGTGGGGGGGGTGGGGGGGGGGGGGGGGGGGGGGGGGGGGGGGTGAGAGACTCAAAGGGGGGCGAATGAGTGCCATTGCAATCCAGTGAGAGGGGGCGCTAAAAATACCTATTGACACATGGGCTCCGACTCACAAACAGGGTCACAGACAAACACACAAGCCAGTGACCAAAGAGGTCTCATGTATGCTCTACCATGCAGAAAAACACACATACAAACACATCATTGTGACAATTAGAATACACAAAACCGCCACTTACAGTATAACTGAATCATCAAACACTGAATTCCTCTCAGTTTGCGTTGGCAGTGCTTTTTGTTTTGGACAGCTCCATGTCAAACAGAGAGCAGGCACTTTCCACACTCAAATATGAGTCCACTGAGCAAGCAAACCCAGCTGCCATGTTGTGACCCTCTGCAGGAGGAATATGGGAAAGCTGCTCAGTACACATTGTGTTGAATACCTGCTGTGGCAAATATTGTTTCTGAGTTTACCTCATGACGACATGCAGCTGGGACGGTTTGCCAAGCGATGACCAGCTGCTTTTTGTTGGTGTTTTTTGTGCTCCGTTTAAAGAGCCATTATCACAAAATATAGGTGTGGTCTTCACCTGGGCGAGTTCTTCTTTTCATACCACCCAGTATACATTTCTACTTTCTATACACCTGGCCTGACAGGGAAAGATTTGAACTGAAGGCCCCTGAAACGCAGGTTTGTGCCTGTAGATGTAACCTGCAGTTTGCCAACAAAAACCTCATTCAAATCCTCACAGTGTTCAGAGTCTTTTCAAAATGATATTCAGTGGTTGAAGAACCACTTAAATACAAGTAAAAATACTCAAATATGAGTACAGACGCCAGAGTAGTGATTTCTCATTATCTATGACATTATTAGATTATTATAAGATAAGATTAGATAAACCGTAAAAAATAAAATATAAAACATAATTGAAGACAGTATGAATGGTTGACTTTATATTCATTATTGCTCAAATGAAATAGGAATATGAAATGTTGATATTGCAAAGAATATGGATATCGCACAGTGTTATATATTGATAACTGATGCAACAGCGTGCAAGAAGTATTTACTGTTGTAGCTGGTCGAGGTTAGCTAGCGACTAACTATATATACTGTAGTTGTTTCCAACCTGGTGGTCTAGCCCTTCCAAAGGGTCACAAGATAGAACATAAGGGGCCATGAGATGATTGATGGAGTTGGAAAGAAAGTTCTTCAACAGATTATTTCTTTAAACTTTGCCCTAAAGTTTTTTATTTTGTGAAATGATGTAGAATCTTACCTATTTGGGTCTTGAACAGTTATTTATAGTAAAGATTTAGTATAGATGGGAAATCTTTATTTCACTCCCTTTAGTGGAACTGCCATTGTGATAAGGGGTCCCTTTAGTAAGAGGTCACATGCCAAAAAGTTAACAAAAGTTATATTTTATAAGCTTTTGTGAAATCTTAATCTGAAAAGTAACCAGTAACTATAAAAAACATTGATATAAAGAGAATGTGTTTCGGTCAAATGTAAGGAAATAAATTGGAAAGACTCAACTAAAGTGCTAGTACCTCAAAAGTGTACCTTTGTATAGTATGTGAGTCAATTTACTTAGTTACTTTCCACCACTTGATTGATTGCAGAGGAAACCAACATGAGAAGAGAAGGCTGAAGCCTTGTCGCCCCCCCACAGCGCTGCTGGAGTACCGGGACGCTGACTGGAGGGACAACTGCCCAAGTTGTAAATCAGTAAATGTGTGTTTGTGTGAGTGTGTGTGTGTGTGTGTGTGTGTGGGTGTGTGTGTGTGTGTGTGTGTGTGTGTGTGTGGGTGGGTGGAAAGTGTGTGACTCTGCAAACATAGCAGAATAAGGATTTCTAGCTCAACTTCACATACTTCTCAGGGTCCAAACTCCAAGAACACTTGTAGAGTCAACAACAACCCTGCAGGTTTGAAAGCTGATCTGTGATCTGTGAACGCAACAGAAACCAAATCCCTCATCAGTGGTGGAAACTAACTGAGTAACTTTACTCGAGCACTGTTCTTAATTTTAAGGTACTTCTGATTCTATTTTTTGACACGTAACACTTCTGCTCCACTACTAATATTGTACTTTTTACTACATTTATCAGCTGGAGTTACAGGTTTGTTTTATTGTCGGGCAAAAAAAACACGTACGATGTATTGTTCTGGAATAAACCGTCACCTCTAAACTTCTCAGATCAAATTATCCAATACAATAAAACTAAAATTGCCATTCCCATTAATCATCTCATGACCCCTTTAGGTTTATCTTGTGACCCTTTGGAAGGTCTTAACCCTCCGTTTGGGAACCACTGGACTAAACTACCTTTATATTTAGTAGTTTGAACGAGCTCCACATCAACCAGCTGCACCGGTAAAGTAGTGCCTATTGTTCCATTAATGTTAACAATCCAATAATGTTATATAATATATTAGTCACAGGGGACATTTTACTGCCAAATGAGCGCTTTTACTTTTGACAGTTAATTTAGCTGATAACTTTCCCTTCCACTGCCCCTCATGATAGTGTGTGACCCCCTCGGTTATAAAACCGATCGTGGTTGTAAAACATACTGCACATTCACACTATTAACACCACAAATGAGAAGCCTGTGTACAATCATCTTGCTGCACCTGACTATTAACTGTAGCAGAGACTCATAATAAAGCTGGTTTTGATAGCCCTCTAGTGACCACAGAGGTGTACCTGCTAGCTGACATTTAGAACTATAATTTACTAAAGTGAGACAAACTGCACTTTGGTTGTCCCTATTATGCCAGCTGGGACATTTGATCTTAGCCTTTGTCTTTAAAGGAAACGCTTATACACTTGTGGCTATTGTTGTTCTCCCTCATGATGATTGCTTTTTGCAAATTCCCACTCACTCTCTCACTCTCACCTGCATGTGTGTGTGTGTGTCTGCAGTGCCCAGGGGACCATATAAAACCAGACTAATACATTTTCCTGCTCTGCTTATGCTCATGCTCTCATATGAAACTAATTCACTACCTCCCCCCAGTCTCACCCACATGTTGGCTAGGGGGGGTCACATAGGGAGCAGGAATGGGGCAAATAAAAGAGGGAGTGAAGGGATGGAGGACAAGAGTCCCCACAACAGCCCGACTGCGTCAAGAGAAAGCTTTCCAAGAAGGAATAAAAGATCATATTCAAACCACATGGGCATTTTTGGCGTGACCGATGCATGGCA
This sequence comes from Pholis gunnellus, assembly GCF_910591455.1. NCBI lineage: Eukaryota > Metazoa > Chordata > Actinopteri > Perciformes > Pholidae > Pholis > Pholis gunnellus. The sequence continues at coordinate 18,342,569 of NC_136534.1, read as the reverse complement.
GCTAAGACATTCAACACAGCAGAATTTAATTAACAGTTCTGAAATTGATGGTGTGATGCTCCAGTAAATCTGAAGTCTTTGTCTGGCTGTAATTACTGCCATACAGGTTTGAGGGCCACAACATAGTTAGAGCTCTAGCTGGGGAAATTAAGCAGCTCGTGGCTCCGGCTGCGAATCGGAAACAATTCCAGATGATTCCTCTCTTCCCGCCTCTGAGTTTATCTAGTCAGCGAAAAGCATCTGTGAGTACCACACAAGTTGGCACTGAATCCAAATTATGTGGGATGAGAGTGATCTCCACCCACTTCCATCCCGTAAATAATGGTTGTGGCAGTCCTCAGTGGTGATTATCATCAAACCGTCTCAGCTCGCTCATGAATGGTGCCCAATGGGTCGCGATAAACATAATGAGATAATAGCTGCAGCCAGATTTACTCTTGACAAGAGGATTGGATCGGCGTCAAGAGTGTGAATAATTGGACAAACACTGTCAGTAGACATCCCATAATGACAATGACAGACAATGCTCAAATGAGTCATAAATCTCAAGAGCATTTTTAACGCACGATTATGGAAATAACTTTATTAGTAGCTGGGTGATCATTTAATCCATATGCTTTACAGTTAAGAAAAGCAGTGGCGCAGTGAACAATGCTCTTCTTCCGACACACATCCCGTTTCATTAAATAGTCATGTAAGACAAACAGTGTAATGAAAAGGAAAATTGGAAGTGCTTTGACAAACAAATATGATTATAACCAAAGCAAACACACAATGTTTCCCACTGTAGCATCTTTTCAAGAGATTCTCCCCTTTGCCTCTTATGAGGGAAAACAAATCACATGCAGAGTGTTTCAAACATTGCTTATAACACAATATGTGATGCTTTTCAATAGTTCTCTTCTAAATGAAGTACACCGTTATTATCAGAAGCTTATATGCTTTAATATTGGACGATGCATCCATTCATTTTCTACACAGGTTAGGTTGGAGTGTATTTCAGGATGCATTGGGCTTAAGGCAGGAGAGCACCTGGTCATAAGACATTTAGCATCACATTAGTGTTACACGTACTTAAACATTTACATACGATTATAGCATGAGAGCTCAAGCTCGTTAATTGGTTAGATTATTCGAGGTCCTGTTCATTTCACTTATACAAGCTATCTGCTTAAAATATCACCCATCTGGAAATTGACCAATTAAGTAGTTTGGAAGGACTTTAATTAGATCAGAGTGTGGCGGGCAGCAGTATCAGCAAATCTCCTCGTAGTAATTATCTAGTCCCCTAACTAATTACGACACGACTTTTATTATAAAGCACCGACGTTTCAATCAGAATAAATGTAAAACGTTCTATTTGGCATTCAGGCAGCGTAATTAGTCTGACAAAGTTTATCCAAACACGTCCAAGCTGTCCACTCTGATCACATATCTCTAAACGTTTGTCACAACATTTAAGGGAAAAGTTATGTTCATCTGTTCTCACTTTATTTACGCACATTTGAAGTGAGAGGGAGTTGGCATAGCGTCTCTTTTTTTCAGTAAAACAATGGAGACATTGAAAGAACTTTCCCTGACAATATGATAAATAAACTTGCATCATCTGAAACAGGTTACAAGCAAATGCCTTCAAGAAATCTTTAAACAAAATACAAAACAGCCACAGACAACTATATAGTTTAGATGAATTTTCTTTTATTGCAGAGAGCAGTCAAGTCATCATTAGGTGTACTAGGAATGAAATGAGGAATGCAGCAAAAAGAACTCCTCAAGCCTTCACACTCCGCCGTCAGTTTAAATATTTCCAACAAAAAAACATTTCCCCATCAACACAACTAAAAGTCTGTTGTGCTCCTAATAGCGTGGTAGCGTTGAGTGTCTGCTTTACACGGTACCAATGGAAGAGATGACTGCAAGGGGGCTGCAGCGTGATGTATTACACAGTAACACAGCACTGTGCTGTAGAGTTCCCTCAGTGAATACACGAATGAGGTTCAACAGCAGCACACGATAATACAGCACTCAGGATTGCAGCGGGGGGCCGTCACACAGAGAGTCAAACAGCAAAACTGTCAAATGCATCTAGTACACAACGGAAAATCAGACGAAAACATGGCATCGACGAACACAGAGAACCGTCTGCAGCATGTGTCTCGACAGCATTAAAAGATCAGACCTTGAAGTCGAGCCCCGCCTCAGAGGTATAGTTAACGACGACACAGATGGAGAGCGTAATGATGTTTGTAAAGACGGGCAGATGGAGGCAAAGATGATTTATCTCCCTTTCTGCGTGGTGAAAGCAGAGAGTCGGGTGAAACGATCGTTACGACTCATATCTGCATGGTAAATATATAAGCACACTTTACTCACTAATTAACACGTTATATCTTGTTTTTTTTAATTCATATAAAATCACACTGAGGTTTTCCAGGAGGTATGTACTGGACTATTTACTGGCCAGGGCCTTTTGGAGTCTTAAAACCACGTGTCATTTTTACGCTTTTTTTTGTACAGGTTCAACAAATAAGATAATAAAATGGTAATTAGTGATCTTTAGCGGCCCTGGTAGGCGGGTTTTTTTGCCTTTGGACATCGATGAGCTAGCTGCTTCCTCCTGTTTCTAGTCTTTGTGCTGAGCTAAGCTTTTGTCGATAACTTCATATTTACCGGACGGATACAAGAGTGGCGTCCATCTTGTCAGCCAACTCTAGGGAAGAATGGGGAATTCCCAAAATGTCCAAACTATTCCTGTCATTGATTGTTAAGCAGTCTCGGTTGGATCAAACCCACTGTACTGCCACCGACAGACAATATTGCTGAATGAGTGTACCTAAAATCCTGTAAATCTCCATGAGCATGTAAGGAGAATATCTGTAGTAGTTAAAACACTACGAGTTAAGTTCCTGAAACAGCCTCTTCCCGCAACAACCCTCCCCTCCCCTCACACCTAACATGTTTTGAAATTTCCAGCTGACTGTGTAGAACCACACCAAATAAAATATCACTCTCTGATACAGTATTATCTAAATCAAAACCAAGTTCAGATAAATGAACCTCTAAAAGAGCCGTAATACTGGCAACTGCAAAGCTGTGCGTGTGTGTGTGTGTAGAATGTTGGTTTTATTCGTTCCACTTTCATGTCCTAAAATCTCTCATATCCCCTCCCCACACCCTTCAACCAAAGTCGTGACAAACTATGGCCGATAAAGAAGATTTAGAGTCACGGTCCTAAATCTCCAGCTGCTCTGAGAGCCGAATGGCTGATCCAGTGAATGACATCATCATCATCATCGACAGTGCATCCGATTTGTTCCATCATCCTTTCTTGAACTTTGGCATCTCAGCTGTAAAGCCACTTGTAAATAAAGAGATAAACAGTCGGTTGATTATTCCAGACTGAGGGAAGTTACTTTGTTCACTTGCTTCTGAGAGCTACATGCAAAAAAAATAAATAAGAAACCAAACCAAACCAAACAGAGTCCTAGAAGAAACACGAAAGAACAAGCTTCATGGATGAACAAGCAGAGCAGAGGCACAGCATGGAAACATGAATATGCTCTGAATATTATAGGGAGAGGGACACAGGGTGAATTCATTAGAATAGATCATGTTAATGTACAGAGACGGTAATGACATGAGGAGTGGAGATGCAAGAAAAAAAGGATTTTCTTTTTAGGGATTTAGGGGGAAAAAATGAATGAAAAATGCACGGGGATAAACGGGGAGAAGTCAGGGAAGAGGAACAACTTATGTCTTCCTGCTCGTCTCTCCCTCCGTTATCACTCGCACTCATTTTCACGAAGGACATTGTACATGTTGACAGTGAAACCAGACGGCTTATCTTCCTTCTGTCTCGGATGTCCTAAGCTCTCGTCTTCATCGTCTCCATCCTCGTCGTCGTCTGCGTCCCGGTCTCTCTCTTCCTCTGGCTCGGTGCTGGACTCTCCGTCGTCGTCGTCGTCCCCCCTGTCTCCTGCTCCGTCCTCCTCTGTCGCCCTCCCTTGCAGAGCCACGATCTCCGGCAAGTCTGGGTGATTTTCCCAGTGCTCTGTAGATCAAAAAAAATAACAAAATGAATTCCACCCACCTGCCGTTTTAATCTTTCAAATACACTTGAAGCAGAAATGACGAGTCATGGAAGAGCCTCTTTTACCCTTCAAGCAGCTGTAACCGGGTGGTCTTAGGCAGAGGCACAATCTGCCATCGATTGCCAACCGCAGGAGACTGTTAGCTGCACGGTAAACGTCGTTGCGAGCTGCTTTTGCTGTCTTATAGCCTCTCCTCTCCGCCCATGCTAAAGAACAAAAAGACAGATGGAAGAGAGAGACATGACAGGTGTTAGTGACAGTACAACACATCATGGTATTGACCATAATTAAAAACATACACGTCTGATTTTCTTTTTTTTAACAAATCTCACAATAATGGGTTGACTTGAGGGTCATTTAGGGAGATCTCTCAGTGTACTGAGGTAGTAGTGAAGTAGCCGAGTAACTGTGCACATACTGTATGATGCTGAAAGCTCCACATTAGACAGTTGGTGTCCCTGAGAATAGACTTACCATCACACACATCCCAGGCAGTCCAGCCGAGCTCTCCAGACCCCTCGTTTCGTTGATGGGGTTTGATGTCCATTAAACTGGGATGTTTGAGTTTCAGCACAGAGAGGAAAGGGGTCCTAGCGCACAAATAACCAACTGAGGTGTAGGGCTCCTGCAGCTGAGACACTGGGTAGATGCCTGCCAGAATCTAAGAAAATGGCATAGAGTGTTTAAAAAAACGTAATAGTTTCTATTGGGCCTAAACAGGCAAGTAAACTCAAAGAATCTGCTCTCAAGTACACACAAGTAAGGTTGTACCTGCAACTGTTTATTCACGAGGGAGGGAAACACCAGTCCAGGGCAGTCACAGAGTTTGACCGTTGGGGTGAGGTAGTAGGTCTGGAAGTATTTGGTGTGGCCGGGGGTTCGGGACACGCTCACTACCTTCCTCGCCACCAGGCTGTTTAGAACAGAAGACTTACCAACATTTGGAAAGCCTGCAGGAAAAGAAAAATGGATGGATTAAGGTCTTTAAGATCTACAAATGATGTCCCTGTGTGCAGATGTGGTTTGCTGATGCAAGCCTGAAGTTGTCCAGGGGCACGGAGAGAAAGGCGCTTTATCAGTTGATGCAATTATCTTCGTAAAGTAAAAAAAAAATATGGTAAGATCTTCAAAAAATATCACAATTGAGACTTTGTTAGATTTTCTTTTTGGGAATAATTTAAAAAAAAAACTTTCTAGGAATCTGGCTACAGGGTTCAATCAGATGAATACCTATGCAGCCCAGTGTGAGAACCCCATCTTTGTACAGCTCCTGGGAGGGGCTGCCCATGTCCATAGCTCTGTCACTCTGATGCTCCATCAGCACCGACTCGGCTCCTTCATCGGGCTCCTCCCCATCCAGTCGCTCAGCAACAGCATCTCTCTTAATTTTCTGCTCCCAGCTGGATAGGTCAACTTCAAAAACAAGGAGGTAACACTTGCACGATCAGCACCGATGTGAAAATGAACAGAGTGGACAACTGCCATAACAACTACGGCATCTGAGTATTATGGGTAAGACAGACACCCACCTCTCCCTGCTGTGATCGCCTGACAGGCCTTCAGGATATCTATAGGACCTCCAGCGTGACTCCAGTCAGCCTTCTTCCTCATCCTCTTCTTCTGGAGCACTACAAGCCAGCAGACAGACAGACGGATGGTTATTCTGATCGCAACGAGAGCCAGTCGGGTTATTCTGGTGCTATTGCACTCAAATAAATGCACTGAATAGCAGGTATTCAATTTCAGTGTCTGTCTGATGTTATCTTTCCTGTGTGTCACTCAGCCCTCTTCCCATCCCACCACTTTCTACCCTCCCCCTACTCCCCCTCTCCTCACCTGTGCTGTAGGGCTGTCCAGGGTGGGAGGTGAAGCAGACTATGTGCAGGTGGGGGAACTGGGAGGTCAGGTAGTGTTTCCAGGCGATCACCAGCGGAGGAGGACACAGGTCGGTTTTGTTCAACACCAGGATCACCTGCTTCTGGAGATCTCCTGTGATGTAGTGGTATAGGGTTGGAGGGAACTGCAGCACCTGGGTGGTTTAAATGAAGACGAACCCTTAATAAAATAGTAATTATGGCATAATCAACACATAAACCCCTAAATCATATACTTATTAATAGGAAACTAGACGAGTTGTGCTGTTTTTAGCTTCATATTAATACTGGAACCTCTTAAAAGAGAAAGTGAATCCACTTCACATAAACTATATCTGGCTTGAAAGTTGGAATAAATATCTCAAATCTAATTACATCTAAATGCTTGGACCTAGTAACATTTCAGTATGTGTTTGAAGTACAAATATCAGATGGGATCATTTTCTTTATTTGCTTCCAAATTTGCTATGTTCAGTAATAACAGTCTTTAAAGCTCCCCATCTTGTCAATATTACTTGTATTTTGTCTCGACACTTTCCATCATACAGCACCTTACATGTGTCCTGTCAGTGTTAAAATAAGGTCGGCTATAATGTGAACAATTATTTGATGAGACCAAATAGTAGTAAACAAAGACATGACACATTTAAAAATGTGTGTGTCAGCTAAATAAACTGATAAATAATAAAAAACCATGTCAGAAATTCAGATGGATGTCGACGGTGTCTCCATCTAGTGGTCTGATCCTTCACCTACCGGGTGCCTGATGTCCACGATGAGCAGGATGATGTCGGACATCTCCAACACTCTCCAAAGCTGCCTCCACGTCTGAAAGAATGAATATGAAAATGAGTGGGAAACAAGACTACGTTTAATATTATAAACAAAAGAAAGTAAAGTCCATGAATTCACAATCCCTGTTCTTATTCAGCATGACACATTAATAGGAAAGAATGATCGATTAGGATTTTAAAAACTACTCTGAAAAAGGCCCAGTGTGTAGGATTTAGTGAATAAACGGAATACCCCTCTGCTAAACTCTCCCTGTTTAAGTGTGTAGAGTACCTACGGTGGACTTCATGTAACATAAAAAAACTTAGCGAAAGGCTCCTGCTAGAGCCAGTGTTTTGATGGGGCTTCTGTAGAAATGTGGAGGTAAAACATGGCGGACTCAGTGAAAGAGGATCCGCTCCCTTATGTAGAGATGAAGGGCTCATTCTAAGCTAACCAAAACACAAAACAATTCTCAATTTCAGGTGATTTTACGCTAATGAAAACATAGTTATGATTGTCATTTTCCAATTATCCAATAAATCCCCTTAAATCCTACACACTGGTCCTTTGAGATAATATTCCTCATTCTGTTTAATTCAACGTTTTAATGCTGTAGAATTGATATCCACTCAAACAGGCATCACTTTGATCTTCCACTTAAAAGGCCGTCGTCTCTAGATTACCGGGAGTCACTTATTGTACCACCAGCAGCTCAAGCCTGGCTTCTGCCGTGATGTGCCTCCTGAGCTCCGCCCACGCTTTGGAATGAAATGATCTGCAGCGTCTTTTGATTTTGTTACCATTTTCACAACCTGAGCAATATCACAGCGTGTAAGGTACGACGGTACTTTGTCCCCAGTGGAAAATACCAGACGACACACACAGGCGTGTAGTAAAAATGATTACAGATCGCCACATGATCCAAATTTACCACAGTGAAATTCAGTCCATGGTACGTCCTGGAATGAGATACTGGATAACAGTTTTGTATTTATGACGAGCGGCAAAGCAAGTGTGCTGGATAATCATCGGTTTACAGGCCACTCATAAACGAGCAGGATTACCTCATGCTGTTTTCTGCTGTCAAAGGGTTTAACGGGATTCATAAATATTCATCCTACACGGGGAAGGTGCTGGCAGTCTGAGCTTTTAAAACCCCCATAAAATAAAAATGGTTCCATGGCTGCTTGCTAACCCTACCACTCTCAGCTGAGGAAAACAATTACTACGGAGGGCAAAGAGGGTCAAAAGCACGTGAATACACTAGAACACGTTAATATAGAGACTAATCCTGGCTCCCCAGATCATTTGTGAGGTCTGACCTTTATTACTGGGTGATTCAACTCAATAAATAGAGCAAATTCTGACTTGCTAAATGAGTTGAGATGAGCATTCATCATGCACCACATCAAACAAACAGAAAAATGAATTTCTAGTCCAGCCCTGGCACTGTCGGTTAAAGAAAGGCTCTAAAGAGTGTGTCTCTTTACCTCCAGATTGTGCTCAAAGTGGCTGAGAGAGCCAGTTGGGTTTTTGGCGTGCATGTCGTCCAGGTAGTCTCTGTATGACTTCTCCTCTTTCCGAAGCAGGCTCTCTCGTGTCATCTCATAACTCCAGGACGGCCGATGTGGGAAACCAAGACCTGGCGGTGAATAATTGAATTAAGCTTGTCAAGCAGTGACCCACTCCATTAACCTACTCTGCTTATCTGTTTCGGCTTATTTTGAGGCCGTCATGTGGAAAGCATTAAAAAAACAAAACAGGCAGACCTTTCTCTGAGGGGTAGATGTCATTGATGTTGATCTCAAGCTCTTTTTCCGAGATTGGCTGCAGCACCTTCTCCATGGCCAACTTCTTCCCCTTTTCCACATCCTCTTTACTCTCTCTCTCAAAATGCAGTCGAAACCTGGAGAGAGGAGGGGGGGGGGGGGGGGGGGGCACGTCAATAAGGCTAGCCTAGCATTGCGTTGCTTTATCTACAGACAGATGATTTAAATTATTAATATAATGATATACGTTTTCTAGAGTTGTCTTCACATTATACACTGAAGAAACAAATGTCTCCATCAAAGTACGATGAGAACATTGACAAGTACGATGTTTTCTACAGTCAAATTAGAGCACAAAAGAAAGCCATTTCTAAACAAATAAAAACACAAATACAGGGAATTTCTCTCTTCTTATGCTCCGACATAGTGCTCCAATTAATTATCATAGAATAGCCACTTTATTAAGGATTCACGCATTCTACTGCTGCTCCAGGAAATGCCTTTTAAACACCTAATGCACAATGTGCATTTATCTCATCTTACATTATTTAATGAGAGTGAATCAAAGACAGTATTAGTAATAATGATGATGACAACAACTCACCTGTTGGGGTCATATCTACCTTCTCTGGCGGAGGGCTGCTGATTTATTCTCCTAACATCGGTGGTCTCACTGTCTGAGGTGTCCGACTGTCTCCCTGCTCCTCGCTCCACACTGGCATTGCGGCTGCTCGGCCCTGAACCCGTGTCACCTAGAAGTCGGGGAGGAAAGATCAGGGATCACAGACAATAACAGATCTACTTTTCCCACATATATAGTTGTCTGTTACAGATCACGACATGCTTGTAAGTAGCCACGTCCCAATCCAGGAGGACATTCAGCGTCCTCACAGGGCTAAATGCTGACAACTTACATTGTGATGAACTGCAAAAATGTTTTCATCATTGAAAATAACAAACAAATTATTTTATGGCATTTTACTGCCCTGATCACTGGCTCTACAATGGCCTCCTGCACTGATTAGGTGTTTTAGGTTGTTTGACCTACTTATGCACAGTGTGGAATGACTTCATACTTATATTTGAAATGAAAAAGGTCCAAATCTTAAGTGAAACTGAGTGTTAACACTAAAAGACTGGCCTTAATTTACAAGTCATGGTGTAACTGAACTAAGAAAGACCTCTTGACCTTTTCAAAGCGCTAGTATGATATAATTGTTCCGCAATTCGCCCGCGTTGACAGTCACACAAACACGTGTTTGAGGAATAAAACGGTGTCCTGTGCTTGAAAATCTTTGAGCCAACATGTGATGACAATTGCTCTCTTCGTGACAGCATCTCACGCCACGGAGTCTTCTAATGTGGGACTGAACTTTGACAATTAAAGGCTTAATGAAAACAAATGATTATGCAAGTGTTGACGCTTCTCTGACAAAAGCGAAAGCATGTGCTATTCTGTTGTACTACCGTGACGTTACACTCAAATCCGAAGGGCATGTTATGTCACATCGCGTGTTATTACAGCTAATGTTAGCTAACAGAGAACACACGGGGGGGTATTTCACAGGCTAAGTGAGTGGTTTGATGCTCTACTTGTACATCTTTTACTGAACCCATCACAGACACACACTGAACTACATTTAGCTGTGGAGCAAGAACCGTTAGCTCTCTGCTACAGCTAGCATGATGCTAACGGCAGATGCGGTTACCTCTCTTTCTATCCCGTTTGACTTGTAGTTGTTTCTTCTTCTGCTTGTTGCTAAATGGCTTTTTCCGGGGCATAGTTAGTGAGCTGGTTAATATATCTATGTACTGCTGTACGTATCGCTGTCCGCAGCTTGTCACACAGCTTTTCTTCTTGACGTTATTTACATGGGTGAAGTTTCTCGACTCCTACACTTTTTCAGTGACGCCATATCCACTGCAGACCGCAGAGAATGGTGGACGAGACCACGTCTCAGTGTTTGCACACTGCCCCAGTTTTCCTCATTTTGACTTTATTTAGATGATCTTATTTAGAATTCACTTCTACCTCGAGTAAACCGCGTTATTCAGAGTGTAACTATGTACATGTACCAAGAACATGTTGCCTAAACCAATATGAAATCCCCTCCTCTTTAATGGACCAGTCCACTTTTGTAAACACCTCACACATTTGCACATTCCAGCAGAGCATAAAACAATAAATATACCTGAATGCACAAGAGCGTCATTGACTAAGACTAGCATACATAATACAAGCTGCATAGTGTTTGCCTCTCTGATTTTCAGATGTTATCTCAAATATCCTGTTAATACATATATATAATATATACTGTTTCTTAACAACAACAAATGCATTTTCATGTTATGAATACAGCGCTGAAACAATGTGTCGATCCATTATTTAGAAAATTACAAAAAAATGTGATAAATTCAATTTGTACCCTCTCAAATGTTGGTATTTGATATTGAATATTTGGGTTTGGCCTCCATTCTAAAAAGGTCAACTTGGGCTTTAGAAAAATTGTCATGGTCATTTAATTTTCTGATGTTTTATAGACCAAACTCAGAAAATAATTACAATATATTAGCAACAGCAATGTGCCCTCTTAAAGTCACTATGGCATTAAACTGAAACAGAAAGAAAAAAAACCACCAATGAGAAACATATCAGAGGGTTTATTGTATTATAAGCTGAAAAAAAGACAAATTTCATATGTGTCAATATGTCTATAAAGAAGTATTATAAACATTATCGTGGAAGTATAATAGCAAGAGCACATGTGGATAACATTTCTTTTAGGACATACACACAAAGCAGTACAATAGGGATACATGAAACATGAACTGGCTCATCACTCGTCATGTGAAGGCCAGTGAATGGGTCTAAATAGGTTATATGGATTACCACATCCTTTAAACACACAATCATACGTTATAAACTGGTAGTATATACAGTATATCTATATATACTTGATTGACATTTCTCTTTCCTCAACAGGAAATTACCTCTTTGTCCCTTTTAAGGTTAAAAAGAATGAGTCGCGGGCATATATTTTACAACATAGTAGAGCTGATAACACCGATGTAAAAACTGAAAGTCTCTGCATGAAAGTATCAAAATTTACCTTCACAGTCGACCATCAATTTCATCAACAGAGAGACCCTAAACTGCTATGGCCAATGCTGTATTTGTTGGGAAGAGCAGGTGATAAAACAATAAAGAGAAGCACTTTGACTCTCTTCCTATCATAAAACCATCACTGTGATGGACTGAAACATACTTTATTGCCGCCTATACATGCACTTTCTACTCAGACAGGACAGCTTAGTAAAAAGAAAACAAATCAAACAAGGCAGAAAGAAAAAAAAAAAGAGACAAACTAAAAAAATATAAGACAAAATTATAGTCTTCGGTATAATGTGTCACCATATCGTTTGTCCTGTCTGCCTCAAACCACAGTTCAGGCACAGTCATGTGTTCCTAAGTTCTTGTATCACCTTAGTATTGCTTTTATTCTTTGACTCTCCATCCTCAATTTCTTGAATCAATTTTACCTTCCCCACCCCATCCCCCCCAAACTTCCTCCTTTCGTCACCTCTAAGAGTTAAGGTGCTCCACTTGAATGGTGGATGCTGACACAGTGAGACAGAGGTCCTTGTGGGAAGTAATGTCGGCAACGCTGACGGGTTTGTACTGGATGTCACTGGCGGACACTGTCTTATACTGGTGCATGTCAAACGGACAGGAGATGGTTTCCGTCTGAGGGTAGTTGCCCTGGCTCTGTCCCTGCTGGCCTCCGCCCGCTCCTCCGCTCCCGGCACCCCCGGGTCGGCTCGATCCACCATCTGCGCCGTCTAGCCGGCTCTGACCCGGGACCTGCCGTTGGTTCTGTTGTGCTGCTGTTGCAGACAGCTGGTCTGGGTTGTGTTTCTCCATGTGTTTCACCAGATACGTCTCCTGAGATGAGGGGAGGATAGGTAGAGGGGAAACAGTGGATGCGTGACTACATTATATACAAATAGCTGCCAGGTGTCTGATGCAAGTGAGGCGATTCATACAGAAGAGGAGGTTTGTCTTACTGAGGTATAAGTGCGGTTGCAGAGACCACACGAGTAGATCCTCGCGTGCTTGACTGTGTGTGTGGTCATGTGCACCTCCAGGCTCGCTGCATCTACGTATCCTTTATTACAGTTGGTGCACTTGTAGGGCTTGTCCTTGTTGTGTTGACGCCGGTGGGACTGGGAAAGAAATGTTTATTGAAAGATAAAAATAATAATTTGCTAAAAATGTTTTACATCGTGAAAGAGTCAGGTAATAAGCAACACAGTCTCTGTATGAGAAGAAAACTAAATTATTTCACACCTGTAAATTTGAGAGTTGCGTGAAGGACTTCTCACAGCCTGGGTGGATACACTTGTATGGCCGATCTCCGGTGTGAATCCTGCATGAAAAACACAAAAACATATACATGTACATACACGGTCTCCCATCACTTTTATAGTGATCTAACCTGACAGGAAGTCTGAAAAACATCGAGGCAGATGAGAAACCCAAGACCGGTGACTCACTTACCTATTGTGCTGCTGAAGATGACTGAGCTGTCTGAAGTGCTTTTGGCAGTAGGAGCAGGTGTAGGGTTTCACTCCGGTGTGGATGCGGACATGTTGGGCCAGGTAGCTGGAGTTGGCAAATGACTTGGTACAATGGGGACACTTATGAGGCTTTGACTCTGTGTGGTTCCTGATGAAGGCAGACGGGAGGGTGGAAGAGAAAGGGGAACAGGGTTGTAAAGGTAGATTGAGAAAAAAAACAAAAAAAAACAATACTTTGCTTGACACATACATCAAAGTGATTCCTTCAATATATCAAAACCTGTCAGGAAGGCCATTCCAGACAAGTAAAAAGGAGATTGGATTATTAAAATATTTGGAAACCGTTAACAAAAGCCAACAAATATTCTGTATAACTTTACACTTAACTTAACACTTGAGTGTCAATTGCAATTTATGTTCCTTTAAATGTCATGTGTTAATATAAACATCCCAAATCTCATCACAGAATTAAATCCTTGTGCTCTGGATAATTTAGATTTATAAACAGAGGAACAAAATATTATATATAATAATTATGATTTAGAGGTTTTACAAATGCATCCATTTAGATTGGCATTCCTCCAGAAATGACATGTACATTGATTTGATGACAGCCAAAAAGAACAGCAACAACTAAAGATGACTAAAAATTACGCAGAGAGAAGGAAAGCAGAGCATGGCAGCAAGTTGTTTCTATCGCACATCCCAATTCAATGGAAGAGAATGTGTTCCAAACAATAACACAATGTGTTAAATGGGGAAGCTTCATTTCAACATGTTGTTCTAAATGTGTGCGTGTTTCTGTTGGAGAAGCACTGGCAGGGGAAATGACAGAACATGCAGACAAAAGAAACATGAAAAGTGGGGGAAAGCGATGAAAATGCAATGCATACGGTGCACACACACACACAAATGAAAAAAATATTATAATTATTTAAATTTGTATTAAAGAGCTCCATGCATTTCAAATGGCCATTCTGATATTGTATACATTATGGAAAATCTTCTTATGGACAAAGCCCAAACTTAAAGCGTAATTTGAATTCAAAACAATTTTGAAAAAGGTCACTTCTGGATGGAACTGGTAGCATGCGACCCAACATCTACATGGCAGTGTATTATGCGTTTGCACACCACTCCAACCTCTTCCCCCCAGGAGGAGGAAGAGGACAGGAGTCTGGACTTCAAAATGGGAACTTGGCAGGACAAGTTAAGAGGACAGGGGGGGGGGGGGGGAAGGGTACGTGGTCGGTAACGGGGAGGAGGGGTCTGCAGTACCGTGTGTGCTGCTGTAAATGACTGAGCTGCCTGAAAGATTTCTGGCAGTAGGAGCAGGTGTAAGGCTTGGCCCCGCTGTGGATGCGGATGTGCTGGGCCAGGTAGCTGGAGTTGGCGAATGACTTGGCGCAGTGAGGACACTTGTGAGGTTTGGCCTCTGTGTGCGACTTGGAGTGGATCTGCATGTCAGACTTACTGAGGAAGGTCGCCGCACACATCCGGCACCTACAGGCGGAGAGACACAGAAATGGGAGGGCGGGATGGAAGAACAAAGAAGGAAGAAGAGGGACACGTATACAGAAACATGGACACAAGAGAGGACGGAGGGAAATACGGAGATGAAGGTGAAGACAGGGGAATGAAGCATTGACCCACAGAAATAAATAAGATTTGATAGAAAATGAAACTCACAATAAAAAGGAAAATGAATTATATCGGGTAAATGAATGAAGGCGGAAAAGGGGGTGGGGGGAGGGGTAAACACAAGGAAAGATTCCAAGAGAGAAATCAGTGAAAGCTGACAGGGAAAGGTACGTAGATACTATAAAAAAAGTGAAAGAGCAGGACACAAGAGTGCTTGAGAGTTTACAACTCAAAGAGCATGCTATATAAAGACAAAGAGGACAGCAGAGGGCAGGTAGTCCAGTGTGTGCAGAGGTGGAGAGAGCGCCTATGAAGCACTGATGCATTTGTATCTCAAATACATTAACGAGAAGGAATCAACCATCGGCTACAAAAGCAGGCACGTTCTGCCACAACATGCAGTGAAGTGTGTTCAGAAGAGGCGTACGTGTGTGTGCGTGTGTGTGTGTGTGTGTGTGTGTGTGTGTGCAGCAGCGCCTAGGTTATCTATGAAAGCTGAACATCTCTATTTTGATTTGGACAGGACACAGAGGAACAGGTGCGTTTGCATTCCACAGCTAGAGCGGGGAGAAGTGGGGAGGCACAGCAGGTGTGTGTTTTTGCACGCCGTACCTGTATGTCTTAGTGCTATCTTTTGGGCCGTGGTCTTCGTCTTCATTCGACAGGTCATATGGGTCTCCAATATGATGCTGCAAAGAGGCCAACTGTATTCAAAACAACATTAAACGTTATTTGATCGTGTTTTTAATTATCTATTTTGTTATTAGACTGTGTAGATCTGTATTTTCTTACCTGGCCACCGGCTGTCAGATGAGCCAGTATTAGCGTTTCATTTCCACCCACATGACCGACCCTGGTCAGTGCGGTCTTCTTCTTTCGGCCTCGTTTGGAGGGCGCTGGCATCACGACCACATGGGGCCCCCCGTCGCCTTCTTTTCTGTCTACAACAGGATCACCAGCAGCCGGTTAATAGAACAGAATCCTCTGGAGCCCTCCTGTATGCTTACTGTTCTCTACACCAAACCAAAAATCTAAGCATACTGCAAAAAGTTAAATGTTTTTAACCGTGCTTATTCTTTCAGGTGTAATTGACAGTGTGTGTGGACATCGTAGTGAAATTATTTCTTCTATTCAACTATTTGCTGTGACAGCACCTCCTGCATGTGGAAGATACTTTAAAAAAGAACCATAAGTTACTGGCACAGCTTGAATAATAAATGAAATCATTAGCTGCTCATTTTCTGGGTTTATTGCTTTGTAATTCTGGAGATCAGTCTTTGCTTTGAAGAGAAGTGCTCAGTTGGGTTCATAACTCTGAGATATCATTAAGAGCACACCGAACAAAATCTCAATTTGCTCTCATAGCATAGCATAGCATAGCATAGCATAGCATAGCATAGCATAGTCAGTGAGCACGCTCACAAAAGCCAACAGGTCTGATCATGTTCCAAATCACGAAGACAACATTCAAAAATGTGGCGTGTCCTGCGTCTCGACTTCAAATACAATTAGTTGTTATGTTTACCGATTGTTTTAGCCTCAAAAGGTTAGTCCAACATCAGCGTTATGTTACAAATACATGTACAAAAACTAGCAAGCATTGACATTTGTGAAAAAATGCTGGTTTCAGTCAGGACCTGGTCTTTAGTGTTGCTATAGTACAGTATTGTCAGTTCACATTCTTATATGTAGTTGTGGCTGCAGATGCACCCAAGAAACATTGGATCATGTCATCTTACTTTATATTCAAACTATACCTTGTAATGAGAGTCTCAGTCACAGGAAATGTTATGTCGGCATTACATTTTGGATCCATAAACGTATAAACATATCACATGATGTGCGTGTAATGTGTGCTTTACCTGCAGAATGGAGTGCTGAAACAATCATGGTTGTTGCTGGATGACCAGAGACAAACGATTGAGAGCAGGTGGGAGAGACTAGTGTTCCCTGAGGAGTTGTGATGACCAGACCCGCTTCACAGAAAGTGACAGAAAAAAGAAGAAGAATTAGTCACTCATCACAAAAGGTGTACGAAATCCAAGAATACAAAGTTGTGGACGGTGTTCTTCACAGGATTACAGCCGATCCTTGAGATTCAGGAATTTCTCTTTAATTCCCTTGTATTCAGAAGTATTACCCACCAATATACCATATGCTAAACCTGGAAGTGTTCAGGTGGTGCTACAGGAGTGTGACAGCACAGCGCTGCTGATGCATTATGTGAAAGAAATGCCCGAGGTTGTAGCGCAAATGGAGACACGCGGGTGTTCATTTACTCAAAGTTGTGCTCTTAGCCCATAGTGCTGCTTGGAGGGAACTGGAATCTGTTGTTGTTGTTCTCATTAACTAAATAATTAAATACAAAGCTATTATTTTATGGTTTCTAACTAAACTTAATCCAGCCTAAACCTTTGTTGTTCTTCTGATTCTATGCTGTACTTTGAGCATTGGATATTATGTCTTGTATCGTGGAATTTAACGTGATTAGTCTCAAACGGGGAAAGATTCAGAGAGACGGACTCACCTGCTGTCATGATGCCCGTGGACGGGACAGACAGCATGTTCTGGGTGCTGTGAGCAGGGTGGAGGTGTGCCACACTGCCAACCTGCCCTCCTCCATCTGCCTTCATCCCAGAGGTGGGGATGGTGAGGAGAGCTGTCTGGTAGTGGGATGCTTGGGAAGCGAAGGAAGCATTCTTTTCCTGTTGCTCTTTCACCTTGTTCAGGAACATGGCATTCTCAATCTGTAAGTAGAGAGATTTGTCATTTGACTCACCAGACTGGGCTTCTTCAATCATCACAAAAACACTCCTCAAAAAAGGAGCTTCTTCTTCCTGTCAATCATGAAGAAACTCCATATTCTTGATTTCTTGTCCAGACTCACCTGTCCCGGTACAGTCGGGATGGGAGACCAGAAATACGATGAATTAAAATGAGAGTCTTCCATCATTTCTGCAACGACACAAATGCAGCAACGATCAAATACTGTAATGACCCGGTAAGTACCACCACTGATTACTTTGCAGTAAGAAATATGACAATCTGACTTTCATAAGGACCAATGTGTCTGAAATAAAGTTGAATTGAATTGGTACTCGGGCGAAGATGAGCTCCTACGCCTCAATTAATCCCCCATGAAACCGTTGCTGTGTGGTAATGTTACTACACATAATATAGTTTAGGAATATACATCTTGTAGGGCAATATATCAAGATCATATCTATACTATTTAAGACCAGTAAAAATCTGTGTAAAAGCCCCCCTTTAGTTTCCACCTCTCTTCAAGGCACAGTGTCATTATCAGGTAATAAGGCCATCGCATACTGACAATTACTATAAAATGAATGACAGCTTAATTCTGCTTCAGTTTCACGTGCATGGCTCACTATCACCGTTTCCCCTGCTATGACAAGTCAAATATCTTACCACACAAACTAACTGCCACACAGTGAAGCTGGGGGGGGGGGGGGTTTAGGGGCCCCTGTAGGTGTGGGGCTCTTGTTGCAGTAGCTCACTTTGCTCGGTTGGTCCTGCAGGATCCTAATGGCAAAGTTCTAACAACAGGAGATAAACAAAAGGAGACTTAGATCAATACCGTCTCAAATGCATACGTTTACATTGCAGATTACGCTTCTGGAACGTTAACTACATCGACTGTCTAACGTGACTGTTCAACTTCCTTTACTTCAACTGTAAGGTGTGGATTGTTTTGTGCACCACAACACATCAACTGACCTCAGGCTATTTACGGAAGATTCAACTTCTCCGCTAGAAGTTGTCTCAACAGACCCACATCCCGCTTAATGAAGTACAAAACCCCGCAGCTAGCGCTAACTTTAATGAAATAACACAAATCAGACAGTGTTTACTATTAGCCGTAGCGCTACAGTAGGACTCCATTTCGGCTGCTCGTATTTTGTAGTTAATCAGGCCCGACGTGCTGATTAACATACAGTGAGCTAGCAGACAGCAGTGTGTCTGTAGAGCCCTCCTGCAGCTGCTTGGGGGGAAAAATAACAAGCAAAGAAAAAAAAAAAAAAAAAAAGCAGAGGATAAAAAAAACTGAAGCGAAGGAAAAAAAAAAAAAAAAAGCCAACCGACCATCCTCACAGACTTCCGGCTGTGGACGGGCGGAGAGGCGGCAGCAGAGTCATGCAAATCTACCAAAAAACACGAGCGACTGCATGGAGAATACTGGCGTTTACCGGCAACGACGACTCCGTCTTCCTCCCCGGAACTCCCCGTAGCTCGCGAACAATTTGGACACGGTTTGTAAATGTGTCCAAATTCCTGTGACCCAGTCAAGTTTTTTTTTTTATCGCCTCTTCAGGGTGTTTTTTTTTTTTTTTTTTTTTTTTTTCTGTCGGTTTTTTTCCCTCCGGTAAAGCAGCTGCCTCGTCTACAGCTTCACTTCCTCCGGATAAAGTCGTCAGACAAAAGGAGTATCTGTGGTGATGTCACTTCCGGTATCGTTCACTGAGTGGCAGTTCATTTAAATAAAAGTAGTTAAAAATGTATCATCTACTACTAGTTGATTGACATCCGTACTGCAGCAGTGAAATGGTGATCGTACACGGAGTTTCAACCCACATCCGTTTGTAGTGGTTTGTGTTTACTTTATTTTATTTTAGCTTCAAGTTCTGAGGGGGAAGCAGCCAGCATGCCATGCTGCGTTCACGTGCTGTCGGAAGTAATAGAGTGGCATAAGTGTCAGGGTCATAAGAAACTTTTTATAGCCTAAATCTTTCCGCCAAATATAATTCATAATTTGACAAATTAATTCCTAATCAAAATATTCCTATTAAAAAATTGCACGGCTAAAACACCTTCTCCTCAGTTAAGTAAATTATACTGTATTCATTTCCTTTGAGTTTATGATGTGTGCTCTGAAATGACTAATTCAATCAAATGCATAATTTTCAACCTTAATTCTATAAATCCTTGTACTCCTCACACTATTACTGGGTTACCTGGGGGAGCTGACACAGGCCCGTGGTCAGGAATGATTTTTACATTTTAGGCCTTTGGACCCTGAAGGTCTGGGGCCCCCGGGGCCCATCCACCTTGAGTCTGAGGGATCAGGGAGCACTAAGTGAGACATTTTCAATCATTATGGCTTGTGATATTTTACAGCATTGATACGCGTGACTCAAGCTGCAACGATTAGCCAACAGTAATGGGTTCAATAATTAATAATTTGAATAATTTTTCACACATAAATCCATCTTCTCAAATGTGACCATTTGTTGCTTTTCCTCTACATTGGAGTAAATGGAATATCGCTCCAAAATCTCCAAATCTGCACCATAAAGAAGAATCATATATCATGTAATACATTCACCTACATTCTACTGCACTGTCTTTTGCACGGATTTGATTTTTAGAGGATGCCTTCCTGACAATCAATTGTGAAATTAGCCAATTTGTTATATAAGCTGAATCACATTTTTCTAATTAATTGAATTGTATGTGTACACACTAAACATATGTACATTTGTTTTTATATTTTAAAACACTGAAGTATGAATGGCTTTCCTAGGACATGTTTTCTCCTCATCTCCTGCTTAATCTCCAAAATAAAACAAACGTTATTCCTTTGAATCTTTTCTTCATTCTTAAGGTTATTTACGACGTGGAGTCTCGAAAATATGAGCTGATAGATTAGCACTTGAAGGCAGCACAGTGCTACTTCCTGCCGTTGACCCACAGAGTGACTTTTAGTCAGTTAGACTTTTGTTTTGAACTTCACACAACATATACAAACTCACCTCTGCTTTAAAGGAAATCACGACAACGATAAATGTACTTTATTGTTATATTTATGTGTTACCGTTTTTCAATGCAGCACTGAAACTGTCCACACAGTGTCGCTGTAAGGACAGTGAAACACGCCGTCAGTATCATCAACATCCGGCGACACGTCTCCCCAAACACACACACTGCCGAGCCGCCTGGTGCATCTTTATTTATTTAAACCAATCCAGACTTTGCATTAAAGGCCAATGTTTCGTCTTTGACACTTTCTGACAAACCTGTGAATCAGCCAGGCAGTTTAAAGTTAACTCGCAGCACTTCGCCCCGAGCTCCAGATGGGGGAGGTGAGGAAGCTGCAGAAGAAGTTGAGACAGATTGGATGTCTGGAAATAAAAATCAGTCAAACCCCAGAGGAGAGATTCAAGGTACAGAAACGCCTCATCTGCCTGTTTGTCCCAATGCTAACTGTATGTGTGTGTAATCTGTGTGACTTCTGTAAATCCTTAAAAGATTTCCCTCATGTGTAACAACAGGTTATGACTGCGGGTTTTTACTGTAGCTCAGGCACACATTCAGTCAAAAATATGAAATAAAAACATTATCCATCTTCACTAGCTGACACAGGTTGAATAACATCCAGCAGAGCAGAGCTGTGTATTCATACACCATTAAAGTATTCCAGTATATCAGAGCGCACACGGTTAAATCAAGATGATGTTTTAATGGTGATTTGTGAGGCTACAACGTTATGAAGTAAGGTCTCTTAAACTAGGAATAACACCATAAAGAAGAAAAATGTGTGGTTAACATGAATTTATGATGGTGGTGGAATGAATAATTTGACAGCTTTCGCCCCAGGAAAGCTCTCACGATGAGTAGAGTGCATGAGAAAAAAATAAATATCAGGAACTTCAGGGGCCTCACTAATTTTATAAATTATTGTCATGCCCTACAACTGTTTTTTCTTCTTCTTTTACTGCACTGCCGTTGCATCCACTAATTGGAAAAAGGAAAATAAATGAGCACACTACAGCTGAAGACACACTACAGCTTTATTTTGTTTAAGTAACAGATCATGTATTTAGTCTTACCACATATAAAGTAGTGGAAAGTACATATACTGACTAGTACCATCCTTAAGTTCAATTTTGCAGTATTGTACTAAACTTGATTATTTTCATTTTATGCTACTTCATATAACTACATTTTAGAGGAAAATATGTTTGACTTTTTACGTTTTTTTGTTACTTTTCAGACGGAGGTTTTACAAAAGATATGAGTTCATAAAATGTGTTGTCACAGACAAAACTACCCAACAGTGTAGAAAATAGTTTATATAATAAGCTAAAACCAGAACACTCACAAAATTGACATAATGCTTACATTGTTATGCATTGATAAAGATAATTAAATAATATACCACCAGGGGTTATTCTGCTTCCCAAAGAGTACTTTTTCTTTTGATACCTTTACTTCTGTATACAACTTTCTTACTTTTAATAAATCCAGGACTTCTACTATCAAAGGAAGATTTTTATAAAATAATGTCAAACTCTGTGCCCCTGGTTTCCGTAAAAACAAAACAAAAAAGCCCAGATAAGATCACTGCAAAACCTGTATGTGTAAAACTGGTGAAGTGCTCCTTTAACGCAGAAAACAGTCAAGTATTTCAAATTGACATGCCTGGTTCCCTCATTCATGCATATTTAATAACTCACACTCAGACAGGAGTACAGTTGCCAGTTGCAGTCTAATAAATCAAGACAGGCTGAGTATGTTGGTTGTGCATATAAACAACTTGTGCATTAGTGGCTTGGTTTGCAACCAATCTCGTGCCTTCTTCCCTCTCAGATCTCCAGGAAGGCGGAGCTGCGTTCCAGATTGGCTGAGCTTCAGCTGCAGCTTTCTGGCCCGCAGCAAACTCTTGGGATTGTGGGAGACGGAAAAAAGGAGAAGATGAAAAGACAAGTGTAAGGAAGTGAGGGAGAGGTACTAGCAAGAGGGGGCAGATGGAGAGAAACATCATTCTTCAAAAGCAACAAACATTCACTTTGAAGCCTTTGATCTTTTTTTTTTGCATTTCTATCCAAACACACTGGAGGTCAAATACTGTCACGCTTTAATAAAATGGGAATTTTCCACTGTGCATAATGTGTCACGTAAACATGATTCAGGAATGTCATTCACCCCATTAAAGCCCCTCCGGGCTTTATGCAGATCACTGAAATCAGCATGTGTGGATATTAACATCAAATTGAATGTAACACTTTCTAGGACTAGGCGCTCATTAAAAAGTAAACGTTTTGTTTGTGTGGGACTCGGAGATGCTCTACAGGTTTCCCCGTCACAAAGCAAACCATGTGCCTATGCATCTTGATTATTCATTCAACTCTCGCTTTTCTGCACTGGCACAGGGAGGATGCCCCGGAGGCCCTTCCATCACAAACGCCTCCAGCCTCCAAGATCCTTAAGGGAGAAGAGCAGTCCAAAGCTCAGGCAACGCCAGCGCCGGCTGCCAGGCAGAAGGAAGCAGCAGGAAGGGGAGCAGAGATAGGCAGGCAGCGGGACAGGACGGAGCCGGCCAAGGTGTCAGATCACTGCCGAGACGTGTCAGGAGGCGGCTCTGACACGGACCAACTGCAGCGGGAAGGTTGGATTAATTAAGAAAATGATTATCACAGTTTATCGCAGGCAGTTAAAAGCACAATGCAGTGCCCTGACTCGTCATTGACATCTAAAAATCAGATGAGACGTGAGCCTTGAGGAGTCCTAACGAGCTCAGGTGGCTGCCAGAATTAGAACCAATAGGCTGCATTTGCTCTCCTGAAGACAGGACCCCACGTTTTTTCGCGTCCTCTGAGCTAAATTAGCCCCATGCTTCGTTGTGGCAGACTAATCCATATTGAAGAACTGTGTAGATTAACAAGCTGGGGCGCTGATGAGTCAACCGTGCTAATTGGACAAATGATTTCCCCTGCAGAAGCTGAATTTGCATCCCTCAAATCGTCTTGGGAGAAGGCGAAGTTTCGCTTGAGGCGGCTGGAGGGTCACAATGACATCGTCACCTGCGTGGTTGCTGTTGACAACCTGGTGGTTTCTGGAAGGTAAAGCAGGAAAGAAGCCTCAATTTGCATAATGGATGTGCAAAGTGAACATTTCACCTAATTTATCACTTGATATGCTCCCGCTCTCTCCCCCGCTGTCTGACATATTTGTTTTTCTTCCCCTGCCTCGATGGCTCAGCGCAAATCTCTCACAATTTATGTCTAACGGCTTTTAACTTTGCTTGTTTTCCCCCTTCTCTCACTCCCTCTGTCTTCCCTTTCCTACCTTCCCGCATCCTCTCTTCCTCACGCCGTCCATCTGCCTCCTCTTAAGCCGAGACACAACGGTGAAGGTGTGGCACGTTCCCACAGCAACGGAGCAGAAGAACCTGGGGGGTCACACTGGTGGAGTCACCTGTCTGTCTGCGCCTCCCCCTGAGTACTGCAAGAGGCTGGGTGAGGACACATATATATATATATATATACACACACTCAAACTTACATGTGCGGCGACTACAGCTGAGTAATGCCTGTGTCCTGCAGTCTGGTAATTATAGGAACAGTTCATCAGATCAGCCCCAGTGAGAGATAACCTCGGTAGACACTTTAGAGAGTTCACTGTCTGTCTGAAGCAGGCAGCCTTCCATCACTTAAACTCCAACGGCCTCGTCGGCTCTCCTCCTACACTCCCTCCCCACCTGCTTCCCTTGACTTCAAATACCAAGTTTGGAAGTACAGATGATGCCGTTCAGTCGAACTAATAGTCACGCTGTGTTGAAAGATTATTTGTTGTTGTTGTTCTTAAAATCATTCTCTCTTTGCCTCTTTCTTGCAATCTGTCGTCTTTTTGTACATCATCACTTATTTACAGCTTCCTCTCAGCTTAATCTTTTTGTCATCTTCTCTCTCTCTCTTTTTCTCATCCCCATTCCTTCCTCCTCCTCCTCCTCCTCCTTTGTCCCCTCCCGCTCTTCTGTCTGTGTTTGCCCTCTTGCCAGCCCGGTCCCTGTCTTTGTCCGACAACGAGAGGTTTATTTTGAGTGGCTCGGCAGACTGCAATGTGAAGATCTGGGCCCTGAGCATTGGTACGCTTAACCACACAAACATACACACACACACACACATATATATATATATATATATATATATATATATATTTATACACTGTATATATTAAGGTAGACAGAGCCTCCGGGCTCTGTCTGGGAAACGTGTCTGTGTCTGACTGTGCCTCATAACCAATGAATGCCTGTGTGACTGGTGGTCTGTGTACTGTCAGTGAAATTAGTATTTTCCTGTTACCTGCAGGGCAGTGTGTCAAATCTATCTACACGTTCAACGCTGTGACTGCACTCTGCTTTGTGCCAGAGGAAGACGGCTACATTATCACCGGATCAGGTGTGGGGTTGTTTTTATGCACAAATCTTAAGCGCTAGTGACACAGTGAACTGAATAATTGCAGCTAGACTTGTGTTTGTATGTTGAATCTACTTCTGTACATGTAGGCATCATCTGCCGTCAAGTTAGTGAGTGTAGCGCAGGGCTATTGGGCTGAATCAGAGAGATGGAGGCACACAGATTAGGCAGTCAGGCTCAGGTGGGTTCGACCATGACCAACAATAATGACTGCCAGCCGCCTGTCAGCACATGTAACCCTCACACTCTGTCAACCCTCAGACGGGGGGAAAGTTCAAGCCTGGAGCTGGCACACTTTCGAAAACTGCCAGTCAATCAACGCTCACCAGGAAGCAGTCACCTCCATCCAGGTGGGTGGGTCACTGACCGGCGTGCCGTGATGTGCTGTCCACACCGAGGCTGCTCAAGCTGTTTTTGTGTTCAGCCTATTTTTAAAAGGCTGAACACAAAAAGCACGCCAATGCTTCTTTCCCTTGTTGAAGCTGTCCAAAGTTTTAGAACTCTTGATTTTTTTTAATTTGTGAAAAAGCCCCTCCTCCGGGAATCAAACGGTTATGTTTCTACACTCTTATCCTCACAGAAGCATTCCTTGTTTATCGCTTTCAAATAGAAATCAAAGATATTTGTTAAGATGTGAGCCGTGGAGCTCGGCCAATTTTAGAAAGCATACTGTACGTATTTTGAGCAAAAAAAAGGCTTTTTATGAATATTGAAATCCGGAGCCGCATTATGCACATTCTTTCTCAATTCGTAATCATCAAAATATGCCTAAAGCATTAAAGCGTAGCGCATCGTTGTCGTGCTCTTTGTTGTTCTTCATGCAAAACGCACGATCCATTTATAACCAACAGCCGCTTGGAAAAATGTACATTTTGAAACTGTTCACACAATTCTTTTACACTTACTCAAACATACATAGATTTGCTGTCCCTTTTTTTTCTGTGTATCTCTCTCACACACACACACACACACACACACACACACACACACACACACTGGGTAAAGACTCAGATCACCATGACAACCGTGTCTCCTGTGCCCTCCACAGACTCAGGGTCCAATGGTGTTCAGCGGCGCGGCCGAGGGAGGGGTATCGGTGTGGGAGAACCGGTGTTCGGATCGAGACCCCCTGAGGCTGCTGCACCACTGGGGCGAAGAGGTGACCGGCTGTGGAGGGGGGTCGGGCGGGCGTCTGACACTCAGCCCGCGGGGAGACAAAGCGTTCCTGGCTTACGGTCGAGCCTGGCTCAAGATCCTGCACTGGAGGACCGGTGAGCTCTGGAATGAGCAGCGTCTGTGTCTGTGTGTGCGTGTGCGTGTGTGTGTGTGTGTGTGTGTCAGGATGACTGAAAAAGGAAGGTAGATGAAGAACATTTGCATATTCTTTCCACCTAACATCTGTCCAATTATCACAGGAGCCATGTCCAGACTGACCAATCACAACAGCATCACCGGGATAACAGATTGCGTCCACCAGACAGGAGGCCTCCTAATTGGCTCCTGCTATGATCTAGCGAATGGAGAGAGCTCGCTTAACTGTGAGTCGCAGAGTAAACCGTGTGCAACCACAAGTAACTCGCTCCACTCAGAGAGAGTGAAAGCACATTAAGGACTTGAGACAAAAATCGAAAGCACTTTGTTTTCCTCTGTTGACCCCCCATTTCCTTCATCTCCCGCTAGTGTTCTCTCTGCCTCAGTGTCGGTACCTGGCCTCTCTGACCTGGCCCGATGCTCCCAGAATCCTCTGCTTCGCGGCGTGGACCACAGGGAGCGGAGGCCACCGCTGGGTCACTGGAGGGCGCGACCTCATCGTATGGGAGCAGCTCCCCAGTTCTGGGAAGCTGAGGTGGGCACAGTTCACGCCAACGCCACTCAGTTCAAAAGATTTTAATCTACACGGCTCAATTATATTTTCTATTTGCATATTTCCTCCAAGGTCAACTGCTTTGCTAATTCTGAAGCTATACTGGGATTTAAGAGGTGCTAATGAATATAACTGATTTCGACACGCACCTCTATTGATATTAGGTGTTTAATTAATTGCGGGTGTGAATGTTATAGGGGTGATGTCACAGCGAAGAGAGACAGTCGGTTGGAGTCGTGTTTGCTGGAGTCGGAGGGAGACACAGAGGATGACGAGGAGACTGACGGTACGCACACACACACACAACACAATTTCACACATCCTCGTGTCTTCATTTACTGACTGGCACGCTTAATAAGTAACCACAGAATTGCAGATTTCACTATCATGTTCATTTTAGATGATGCATGTTGTGGCGAATCCTCTTGACCTCCTTGTCAAATTTAGATTACGAGGACGATGACGACGATGCTGAAGCAAACGAGGATGATGGAGGGTCCGGCTCGTGGTTTCGCTGCGTTCTCCAGTGAGTGCCGGTTTCTCAATGCTGAGGACACCACGGCCTGGAGCCATGAAGAGGAAATGAGAGGGAGGGAGCGTAGTGACAGTGAAGGAGGGTGCAGGGGAATGAAGTGTGACAGACTGAGTGTCGGTGTTGGGGGGGGGGGGGGGGAGCGTATGGATGCAGACTGCGAGAGTGTGCGTTGAGTGGTAGGCAGATTGTTTTCTATGTAAATATTATTTCCACACACAATAAAGCTGTCACCTTGCGACTCTCACCTACACATTTGCATCACTTGTTGTCTCTTTTTTTTTATTTCAATCTGACCCTGCCTCCTCTTCAAACACCAGTTCGCCGCCCCGCTCTGCCGGCGCAACCTGTGTAAATGAATGTAAATCAAATTCTATTCTACCTTAATTCCCCCATTTCCTTCCTCTTCCTCCCCCTCCTCTTCTTCCTCCTCCTCCTCTTTGCTGTCTGTATTTCCGTCTCTTGCTCTCTGGGGTGTCCTTGCCTGTTTTTGTAAACATAATTGAAGAGTTTTTTTTCACCTCCCGCCTCTAAAATGAGCTTACCAGTGTCGTTCTCAGTATCAGTTCTTTTTGCCTCGTCAAATTAATTTATTTTCCTCTGCGTCCATTCAATTGAACCAGCTTCTTTTTTTTAAAGACATAATTAGCATTTAAATCTCTCTCCTACAGTCTCTTTCCCTCCCTACATCGCTCTCTCTCTCTCCCCTCTCTTACTCGAGCAGACTCTACATGTCTCAGTCGCTAAGGCAACCGATGCTTTTTTTTTCCTCACTTGCTCTCTGTATCTCCCCCTTTCTCTCTGTCTCCCTCTCTCATTCCCTCTCTTCACTGCCAGAGGTAGGCATGATAACTGATATGTGTCGGAGTGCGTGTGTGTTTGTGTCCGTCTCCCGGTGTGCTCGTGTGTCTCTTAAGTGACATTTCTGTGGCATTTAGGCAGCAGTTCTTGATGGGAAGTTGCCTTTCTCCACACAAAGTGCCACATAAGAGTATTGGCTCCATGCATGACGCTTCTAATGGTGATTAATGTGCTGTGCTCAGGTGTGTGCGCTGTAAATGTGTGTGAGAGAGCAGAACGGACAGTGAGTATGTACTTCTGGGTGTTTTTGAATGCAGATGTGGATTCTGTTCAAACATGTGGCGCATAATTGAGCGTATAATTTAAAAGCCCAGGGGAGTCTAAATGCTTTTTTTTTTTTTTTTTAAAGATGACAGAGTTGGCTTTCTGTCAATACTCCTGCTGGTGTCTACATGTTATTTATCTGGCAACATAAAAGAAGAAAAAAAAGCTGGACCCTCCTCCTTCTCTCCCTCTCTCTCTGCCTCTCTTGCCCCTCTGTCCTATCTTACAGAGAGAGATGATCGGAGGAGCGGAGTCTCAGTGAACAGAGCGAAGCGATGGAGAGATGGTAAGATGATAGTACCTGAGGTGAAGGAGCGATGTACGTGGTGCCGATGCAGAAAATGTCATTCTGAGTGATGGCCGGCATAAGAATCAATGTTTGAGCTGATGAGGTTGTGCAGGACGCCTGTGGACAATACATTTTCTTAGATAACTTCTCTGTCACTCCACCACCTCTCATTGTTTCTCCTCCACTTCTCTTCCAGCTCCATCTCTCCTGTCGCACGACTGACTGCCCTCCGCTGCCTCGTCTCCATCCTCCTGGTTGCTCTGGTGACACAGCCCTCCACCTGTAACCGTGACAATAGTGAGGGCGAGGAGCAGGCGGACGCCCTGTCTGTCCAGCTGTCCGTCACAGCCCAGGTCACACCCACCCCTCTGTGGGCGGTGGTCTGGGGTCCCACGCAGCCTCTGGAGGATGAGACCTATCACTTCCTTTCCAGCCAGGAAACTGACCCCCTGCACCAGCATGGGACTCAGCAGGAGGCCAGCAGCACCAAGTCAAACTGGCCTGCAAGCATGCAGCCCCGAGAGGAGGCACCGCTGGAGTCTAAGGACCTGGAGGGAGTGGAGGACGGAGGGACGGCGGCGGAGGAGACGGAGCCTGAGGAAGGTGGGCATCAGGAGATGCACATGAAGGATTTCTAAATAAAGATAGCCATGAGCCGATGCCCATGTGAACACACACACACACACACACACGCACATACCGCAAGTCCTCCAGGGAATTAGCTGTCACCGGTGTGAAGGCTGCTGTGTGCTGCCGGCTGTGTCTGTGGCGGGGGATGCCTAATAAAGTTCTCATCACTCAGAGGGAGGAATTGGCCGCTGTCACAATGCAAGATACAAGACGTCACCGGATTTGTGTTGTCGTTGGAGGACGGCATCTCGCACATTCAATATCATGTTTCAGATGGCTTTATTGATCTCTTCTTTTGTTCGGGATACAATTATACATGGTCATGGTCTGAGATTAGTAAATACACGAGTGTGTGTGTGTGTGTGTGTGTGTTACAGTGGACCCTCAGTTCTACGTCACCGTGACCATCTCCTCGCTGCTCATCCTGACGGCAGTCATCATTACAGCCAAACTCTGGTAGGAATCTACAAAATATTGTGTGTGTGTGTGTGTGTGTGTGTGTGTCCATGTGTCCATATAAATATGAACTGGGCATTGCTGAATAAGAGTGAATGATTAGTAATCTTTCCCTTTATGAGACACCTCTCCTCTGTAGTAAGAGAGCAGCACTGGTTCTCCTGATTCAAAGGGGTTTTTTTTATAGTAAAAGTTGTGAATTAGAAAATGTATCATTCGAAGAACACACACAGCGAGGTGCAGTCCAGTTTGAGCTTCAACACAAGATGTCTCCCTTAATATTACGGCATTTTGTATTTCTAAATTGGGTACTTTAAGACCGAGAGATTGAGGTTAGATTAGGTGCTTTGCAATCTGGTCGAATTTGTTGCTTTTCATCTTGTTAATTGCGTGATAATTGTACTTCTTTAGTATTAAATGATCTTAAGGGGACTAATCACTCTTTTGTTGACTTGTTGGTTATAATCCGTAGACACATCCAAACACTAGGAGTTACAGGTAGACATAGCTTATTTTTGAGTGGTAAAATGTCTTGGGAACAGCTGATTTGGAGATTAGTTAAAGCTCTGCAGAACTGTTGAGAGATTGAAGTATTCCCTGTTTTGAAAGATGGAGCTTAAAGAGTTTAGAATTTGTTATTTTTGTACTGGAAAATTGGAGACTTGCCCCTTTCTACCCACTGATGGGTCAAGATAAACATTAATGAGTTGTGCCAGATGTGTAGGGATTTAGGAAGAGGCCAGATGAGACTTTGATAGTTGCAGATGTGTTTGCAAGTGCTTGTTGGTCTGTCTGTCATGCGCCGCCACGATTACGTAATGTGTCTACGCACTCCTCCCTCAAGTGAGAGCTGAGTAATAGCTAACTAACGACTTTATTAACAACACTTGTGTTCCTGAAAGTCACAGTTGGCACAGTTGTGTCATTTGGTTCCATTAGAGTTGCAATGATTAAACATTCCCTTTAACCAGTAGGATGGAACTGGAAACAAAAACAGATCTGTTGCTTTACAGGCTTGAGCAATAACATGGCTTCACCGGCCATTAAGCCTCCCGGAGCACTGTAACAGCAAGGTGGGGGTTCTGTGTACGTTACCTTTTCAGGCCTCGTAAGGAAGAGCTTGCTGCACACATGGTCATTAGCTGTAAATGGGGAGTCATCTATGCGATGTAGTGGAGCACTTCCACGCTTTGCTGATCAAACCAATAACACCTAGTTCATTTGACCACTGGGACTCCTCTCTCCATCTCGTCACACAGCTCACACTCTTTTTTTGACAATCTTTTCTCACCCATTTATACTTTTACTCTCCTCCTTACTGTAATTCTCGTGTCTGCTTCATCTTACCCACAGATCTATTGCAACATGATTTTTCATTTCATTGCCTGAATCCATAAAATTAGCTCTCCTTCATATCACGTTTTCGTACTCTCTTTTAAAGGGAAAGTTCACATTTTTCCTCTTACTTGTTTTGCTGTTTCTCAATCTAGATTGTTTTTGGTGTGAGTTGCCTAGTTTTGGAGGTATCAGCCGTAGAGATGTCTGCCTTCTCTCTATAATGGTATATATGAAAATATAATACATTTAAAAAAAACTCAACAGTCAGTCTCTCTCTGAGAAATGTGACGCAGATAATCCACGGACCTTGTTGTGAGCGGTTTCAAGTAGGAACTATTTTTATTAACAATGTGGACTGATAGCACAACAGGCAAGGGGGGAAATAAAGGAATTGTCCCTTTAAAATCTGTTTTGCTCCCACACTACATTAGCTCCGCTTGCTCTCATTCTAACCATCACTCCCTCCTCCCACTTGGCCCTCCTTTCCCTTCACCCCCCCAGGTCTTTTTTTTTCTGTCTCTGAATACCTGTGTTTCCCTTCTTCCTTCAGGTTCTTTCGCTTAGTTCCAGTTATCACCTCGCCTTGCTCTAATGCTGCCTGTCTTTGCACAGCTGGTACTCCTCTTATCTCCCTCACCAGTCTCCTATCTCTCGCAGCACCGCCAGTCCTACTGCTGATCCACAGATAATCCTGCAGCTTGCTGTGAGCTGATACACGATAAACCCCCTTTTCTCTCTGTTCCGGAGACTTGCCTTCGCTGTTGTTTCGATAACTTACTCCAGCGGCCCCCGCCGTGGAGGAAAGCCCCACGATGCTGGTGGATCCAAAGTGGCCCTACAAAAGTAGAGAATGGCTGAGATTTCGAGGCTGGAGACATGGCAGCGGCCCTTCTCTATAGACTGGCTCGTGCTTCAGTGTCATAAATGTGTAAATAACGCCATGTGTTAGAGGGAGAGAGTGCCGCGACATGAACGGGAGAGGGGGTACAGATGGACTGAAATGATAGCCTATAGTGGAAATTGGCCACCGTCCAGTTCATTATGATTATAGAAGAGCGGCATATGTGCTCAGTGATTTTCCCAGCCCTAAAATCGTGAGTGTGGCTAATGTTATCAAGCGTGACGATGAGTGTGCATGTGTGTGTGTGTGCACGTAGGGAGAGAGGAGTCAGCCAGAACAGGTGTTACTGAGGGAAGATGAGGGTGCAGCTTTTATGGCTGCAAGAACAGCTTTGTTGTGTGTCTGAGTATTCTTAAGAGTGTGAACTTGTGGCTCTCTGTCGTCACCTTCCTCACTGAAGTAATGGCACACCACCTCTGTGATGCGTCACCCCTCTGTCCATTCCTTAACCTTGTTGCATCCTTTCCCCACCTCACCCCTCCTGACTCCCTCTCTCCCAAATCCCACAGTGCTGGTCTCCTTCCCCCGTTTCTCGCTATCCCTCCCTCCCTCCCTCCCGCCCTCCCTCTCCCCTCAGCTGACAGCGTTTTAATGAGTCCGATGAGTGCACTAATTCTCTCACACAGTGGCAGAGTAATGTGTTCGCTGATGCTAAATGTCTCGGCTGTTCTTGATGGTCTCTGACTCTGTTTCTCTGTCTCTCCCCCCTCTGTCTTTTCTCTTTATTCTGCTGTTTTTATCTGTGTCTCTGTCCGTCTCCCTTAATTCCACCCTATAATTTCCTGCTCCCTGTCTCTCCCTCGCTAACCTTCTTTCACCCTTATCTGTCTCTCTAAAACTCAAACTCAAACTTCTTTGAGTCATTTAATCTTGGCTTCTATTCCTGTCCCTCTTCTTCTTGGTCTCTTTTTTCTATAATTCCCATCTTTTTCTTTTCCCATCCTTCCGTCTGCATTTCTCCTCTATTTACCCCCTCCATCCCTATTCCACGAGTCTCCCCCAATTTCTCTCCTCCCTCCATCCCCTCTCCCCATCTTCCCCATCTGTGTCATCTCTGTCTCCCAGTTACGATCGCAGCTGTTTCCAGCATCCACCCCCTCTTTCCCGTGGCGTGGCCCCCCCGCTCTCCCTCGCGCTCCCTCGCTCCCTCGCTTCGGAGGACAGCCGGCAGACGTTGCACAGCACCTCCTCCTCCTTCACCGACAGGGAGAGGTAATGAGTCGCCTCACCAGCTCTGCACAGTCTCGAGTGTGTGTGTGTCTTAAGTCTATGAGTCCGATGTGCATGTTTGAGTTTCTGTGCACCTCTAGATTCAAGTTTGCTTCTTTTGTGTATGTGTGTGTGTCCGGCAGCATTGTTACTTCTTTTGTTTTAAAAGGATGTACATGGAGTGTAAATGGGCAGTAGTGGTACTCTCTGAGGAGTATTCAGGCCTGGGGTGTTGGTACTGCTGTAAGATGTATCAGTGTGTTAAAATCCCTCTTCGGATGAGTCATAGTGGGCCCCAGCCGTCGTCCATGAAATGATGCTTTTATTTGAGGGTATTCAAAGTTAATCTCAATCAGGATAATTATAGTGCTGTACTCCCTTCCTTACTTCCTCCCCCCCATAAGCTTTTCCTCCACCGTCCTCCCCTTCTTCCTTCTCTTCCGCCTCTTCTCCTCGCCGCCCTCTCAGTCCCCTGCGATGCAGCTTTCCGTTCGGGTGTACACCAATTTTCCAGCTTCAGGCCTCCCTGCTCCTCTTCTCCTCTCCTCTGCTCCCTCCTCTCCCGTCCTCAGAGTTCCCAAAGCTTCCCACAACCCTCCCTGCCTCGTTTTTGTCTCTTTTGTTTTCTCTCACTCTTCTCCTCTCTGTCTCTTGCTGTGTCAGGATCCCAGTTGTGAACCTCTGAGGTGACTGTTTTTCCATATGGTAAACATTTCTTGCGGGCCTGAAGAGGAACATCAACGGGACCAGAGGGTGTGCCTGCAGCACCGTTTATCTTCTCTGAAACTGTGAAATGAATCCAGGTTTCCCAGGTATCCAGCCATCACACAACTCCTGGGCTTCCCTGAGGTCTAAAAACCCAAACACATCTCCCTGCTGCTCCCTCCTTCCTTCCTTCCTTACTTCCTCTGTGCTTGGTATAAATGAATTTCATGCGTCACTGTAACCTGCCCTGTTTTCCATCCCCTGTATGGCCCCCGAGCTCTGCCAAGCCAACTGCTCTGCTCTGCGCTTCGACCCGCCATGACTAATTCACAAACAAGCAGTTTAACAGACCTGCAACATCCCATTACATCTGAAATGTATTACCTGTGCCTCCGCAACCGTTTCCAGGGATTCGGCTGCACACGTGAAGCTGTTCAGTATTCATTCTAATCCAGCGGACTGTTCTTTCTTGAAATGACACTCAAATTCAGTTTAGTTCAGCAGGCTTGTATCTGGTTCGCAAATGGTTAAAAAGCCATTCTCAGCATCTCCAAACACTGAACGGGGTATTTCACAAAGCTGTTTGGCACGGCTGTAGCCAACAGGCAATGTGTTTAACATGTCACGCTCCAAAAACTGCTGTTTACGCCCCGCTTTGGGCGCCTGGAATGCAAATAGTGTGGCTTTTTCCCTCTGCAGTGTGTAGAGGAGTCTGTTTTATTTGAGTTTTTCCTCATGATTTGTTCTCTTAATTATCTGGCTGACGTTCACCTCTTTGTCGAGCCTTTGTGAGCACCCTCTGTTCCTGCTGGACTGTGTTAGAGGTGTGTTAAGCATACAGTGCTTCCAGTGGAGGAGATAAAATATTCAGAGCGGGAATGGATAGAGGCATTAGTGTTGAAAATCAATGATTCCCAAAAGGTTTTGGATGGTGCACAACAAAGACAGATTTATGTTGTCATGGAAATGAGCATCTGTGAACTGTACGCGTGATCAAAGGACTGATGTTACCACGAAGAGGATTCTTTTTTTCCCCCACCTGACAGCCAAGTGTCTCAATCTGGAAGACAAAACCACCATAATTTCCCTTCGTATCACTTTTCAAGTCCCTGTATATCAACTGTCTTGGGTGCACCAAATGAAAGCGGTACATCAAGGAGCATCATTTCTGTCTCTCCAATGAATCTGCATGTACACAGTAAGAAAAACCTGTGAGAGTATCTTCAAATCTATTATTTATAAATGTCTATTTTATCTATCAGTGAGTGATGTCTTATCGAACCTTTCAAAGCCAAACGTCAGTTTGTGTTTGCCAACTTTTCTAAGCAGCTTTGAGACATGAACCCCCCCCCCCCCCCCCCCTACACTTACACATATTCCCACTACAGACATAGTGCTGGTGGCATCATGCGTGGCTCGTGCTACCCTCCAGATATCTAGTCGTGTGAATTTTAGTAGCATTCCTGTAGAAATGTGGTCTTTCTGTACCATGGAAGTTCAATAAAGACTCAACACTGGCGTTTTAGCTCTGCGTCTATCTGTTTATTTCTATGCATGTTGAATGAATTCCCCTGGGAGCTGTGTGATCTGCAATGCTTTATGGGAAGGACAAAGCTTACGATGTGCTTTTTAATAGCTACCGCTGTATCCTTATCTTTTTCTCCCTGAAGTGAACATTTAGTCCTTCGGCTTGCATTGATTTTGAACCATGTGCTTGGCATTAAAAAGTACTGCATGTGCCAATCATGTCGAAGAAGGGGGCGAAGAATAAGGCGGCTGCTTGTGTCTGAAGCTTTTCCTTATCTCCTCACCTCAATATGGGTTCCTCTCGCTTCAGAAAGATTAACAGCATGCAAAGCAAGAATTCCCTCTGTGTACAGTTTTTCAAACGAATGTCAATAAAATCAAGGCAGGCTCCAGGGGAGAAGTGCCATTCGCGTCCATTGAGATTCTCCACAGCTGCTGTTTCCATCTCCTCTGGGTATTTTACTGATCAATCAAACTAATTGATTGCCTTTGTTCCACTCTGAAATGTTAATGACCGTCTAGTTATGAGACACATACTGTACCAGCAGACGCTGCAGAAATCTGTAACGGTGGACAAACACTGACGCAGAAGTTAGGTGTGAACTCACGTATATGCCGAGTCATCGCTCACATGCTTTATAATAAACACACACGACTCAACTGCGACTTTCTCTCAACGCGACACGTGGGCCAGCTAACCCTCTGTCACTAACAAACACTTCAGAGGTGAACAGCAGTTAGAAATCACAGCTTCAATCTGTGAACCAATGAAGCTCAATCACACAGACTGGCATTAACGGCACTATTTATAGAGGTGGGGGGCGGATTTTGTTGAGAAATATGCAGGGTTAAATGAAACAGGGCCATAATTTCCCCGTCGTCTATTCCCCTCTCACTGCTGCTGCCGGTCAGATAATTGCTACCATTAATGTCACGCAGGATGGAGAGCGGAGAATTAGAGAAAACAGAATCAAAATAGTGAGAGACGGGTGGAGCAGGCATGATGAAGGCAGTTTTGACTGCGTGATGGAGGTACAAGGGTGGCTAGCAATTCCAACAGGCAATTTTGACATTGAAACAGAAGCTCTGGGCAAAACATACGCACATGAAATATGAATGTGCTTTGTGTGTGTGTAGCCATGCTGGTTGCGCACAGGGGAAGCCTCAGCTCTATAATACATTAGTCTCTTTAGGGACATGCCCTAATTAATGGCTTGACCTCCTAACGAGTAGCCCCCTTCTGCGAGTTAACATTTAGCTGTGCACCCTCCAGAGATGCACTTTGAAGTGCATTTAATAAAAGACGTTGACAGTGACATTAATGAGAGAGTCAGGGTATGTAAGTACAGGGCTTCGTTTTATTTCCTGACAATTTATATTCTGATTTTATACATGTCTCAACTCAGCAGAGAGAAAAAAATACAAAGCAACATAGAATCAATCTAAACCAATAGAGATACACACATACACATCAAATACACTGATCCTGCTTCTGGTCAAAGGCAACCGACTCCTGCTGCAGACTGCTCTGTCTTCATGTACTGTATTACAAGTGACACGTGTGTGTGTGTGTGTGTGTGTGTGTGTTTGAATATACTGACAGTCCGCTATCAACAACTGCAAGAGTTGATGTCACACCTGTCATTTTCCATCAGCCGGTGTGTTTCTGAATCCATCAAGGTGAGATTTGGTGACAAGAAAAGTTCCCATGAAGCTTCCTGGTTTTACTGTGAATATTGTGTGTGTGACCATGAACATCCGTTTGTCCGTCAACATGTCCACGCGTCTGTTAATCAGTGATAGTGTCCATCAGTGCCTTGTCTCCACATCTCTGTCTCTTGTTCTCAGTTGGACTTGGACCAGATCTTCCCACTGCCACGCAGCCTGAAAGGGCAGAAACAGAATGAAACACTGCATTGGCACTTTGTTTAGGATTTATCAAAACAAAGTTTTTCCACGTGCACTACTAAACCAGCATATTACTGATGCAACCTCGGTGCAACAGTGTCTTTGTGATAACAAATCTAACATATCTGCATCGGAATTGATCTCAGTGGATTTTCTATTTCAACAATTAAAAATAATTTGTGCAAAGAAGACATTTCTAATAATATCGGCTGCACTATCAGTCCCGTCCTTTAAATAGCTTTATAAAGAAATGGTGTCAAAACTCATTTTTAATTCGAGGATTGAGGTTAAGCTATCATTAATTTGGATTTCAAGTGGATCTTCATTTTGAATGAAGTGCAGCGCTGAGTGATGAAAATTATAGAGCTCTATGCTTCATCAAAATATGACAGGCAGCCAGAAAATAATCACCGCTTTCTGTTTGCGGCGGCAACAACATAAACAGCAGAGCGTCTCTGTTGATCACTGGAGGGGGGGGGGGGGGGGGGGGGGGGGGGGGTCTTTCAGAAGGAGAACACGTGGGGCATCTGTATATCCAGTGACATTTTACAATCCAGGACAGATGTGAAATTAGCCGTCGGTAATTGGGCCGCATGGAAGCGGAGCAGGAAGAGAGCCCCTGAAAGCAGGGTTAGAACACTGCTGCACAACACCGACGTGATAATAAAGCTACTTCATGCAGACACATGTTCACACGCAGACAAACCACTTACAACGGCAGCTGGCTTTTTAACGTTTATGGAAAGAAAAAGAATCATAGCGGTTCTGTGTTGAATTAACTTCCTCTCTCTACAAGAACACTGGACTAATGGCGTTAATTTAGTGTTTGAAGTAGTCTTTGTAGTGCTGCTAGGTAACTAGGTAAATGTGTATTTATAAAGCTAAAGTGTTTCACAAAACAAAAGCTGCAATAAAAAACTTAATGGGGAAAAATTTCAACATGCAGCTTTTTTTGTTCAATTTTGAGACTTGCAGGCATTAATAGAATTTCTTGCTGAAAAAACAACAACAACCGTGATTTACCAGCAACCACAATTCTGAATAAAACCTTTCAGTAAATTATTCTACATTGCCAAAGTTTTTATGCGTTCAATTTTCTGGGATGTTTGTTCATGCTTTATGAATG
This sequence comes from Pholis gunnellus, assembly GCF_910591455.1. Lineage (NCBI taxonomy): Eukaryota > Metazoa > Chordata > Actinopteri > Perciformes > Pholidae > Pholis > Pholis gunnellus. The sequence goes on along the minus strand of NC_136534.1, from coordinate 18,304,015 downwards.
CAATTTATATGCAAACTCTTGCTGGTTCCTTTCGTTTAAAAACCGACAACATGCAGAGCACATCATTCATGCATGCATTTTTGTGCACGCAGCCAATACAAAAGGTTGCATCACAGTACTCACCCTTTCACCTTTGAACTTTTTTTGCCTGGTTGTCGCGGCTCCTGAGAGGAGGCGGGGTCTCGTGGCTCTGCCGGCTGATCTGCGTCCTGATTGGAGGCGGCTCCAGCGGGGGCGGGGCCTGACGACGGAGAGGCAGCGCTGGCCTTTAACGTTTTCTGTAGGTTTGAGACCTGAAGTAAAAAAGAGAAGACGGAGTTAAAGGACATGTTCACAACTTTTTAATTCAGTGTTGGACAAGTTACTCAGGAAGCGTCAGTTACTTTTTACTTATTCCTGTTTAGTAAAAAGAAGTAATAGCATTACTTTACATGTTACCTGCTATCAAAAGTAATTAGTTATGTTACTTGTTATAATACTACATTACTTTCGCTATCCCGCTGGTCGGTTATAACTCGCTATTCTGCTTGTTTACAAAGGAGACGTCCGGTTACCAAACTGTGAGACCAGTGATGTGACCGGCTGAGAAAATGATTCAAATCACACCACCTGCTGATCGACAGTCTCCTTCAGCCAGCCGTTCACGTTACTCTGCTGCAGATACATGAGCCAAAATAGAAGGTGGCGATGCCCACGCGGTCCGTGCGCCTATCACCTTGCGCTTGGCCTTCAGTATTTAAATTTTAACTGAGGGTACAAAATATTAAACTGAACCGGGCCCGTCTCTTCCTCTCCTCGGGTCAGTCACGCATGTGCCCGAGGAGATATTTGACTGAGAGTTCAACTCTACGTGATGCAAAGATGCATACTGACCTGCCGCGACGTAACATAATCTTACTTGGCACAAAAGAGAAATCGCAGTAACGCAGCACTACTTTGAGTAATAACTGCAATATAATGACTGATTTGGAGATTGTAATCCCTTACACTACTCATAATGTAATCAAATTACAGTAACACTGGTCGTATAACAATACTCAGGTTTGTGGAGGAATTCACACAGCAGCATGTGTTTATAATTTAATGTGTTTATGAACACGTTGCTTTATGAGTTTACCCTCAAACTAAATGCAAAAAAAAAAAGGAAATATGCAGTCAGAAGGAAAACTTAAAAGACCACAAGTGTCTGGAAGCATAAAAACAAAGATGCTGAAGAGGGAAGAGTCACATTTACTGGATTGTCTGGGGGGAAAGACTTAAACAACTGTAAGCTGAAGAGATGCGGGACTAACCTCTGTTTCCACTTGGACTTTAACTTTTAACTGGCTCTCTCGGTATTGGTTTGCCCTCGAGACCTGCTCCTCAATACCACACAGCACCGCCTCACAACCTGTGCACCTGAGAGAGAGGAGAGAAGGGCATGGAGGGAGTTAGGAAGCTGAAAACAGACATAAATAAGCACAGACACATTGAGGGGATACTGACCACTCCTGCAGCGTGTTGACTATGTTTGGCAGCTCGTTGGGGCCGAGGTCACGACCCACGCTGCAGTCTACCTCCACCTGCTGGTTCCTCTGGTCCAGTTTGCCCTGGATGATATCGCAGTACACAGCGTCTATCAGCAGGTCCTCCAGCTCCCTCACATTCTTCAGCTCGAGCTGCTGCAGAAGCAGCGAGTACGGCAAGCACTGAGGGGAACAAAAGAGACTTTACATATTCTCTGCTTTTTTAACTAAGCTACACAGGCAGATCTTTTCATTCCACTTTAACGGTTTGATAGAAGATGACAAAAAATTGTTACAGTAAAATTGCCTATTTGTCTAAATGTCACTGCCAGAGAAAGGTGAAAGGAGGGTTTGGAATTTAGCAATCCTTCACCGGGTAATTAGAGAGTTCACGCCTACACGCGGGGGAAAGCAGTGACATATTCAGGAGAAAAACAGGGGCAGGAGTGAAAGGAGCAACGGTCGTAGAAAGTGAGATTAAGTTTATTAAAAAAAAAAAAGGACAGAGCTGGTGAGAATAATGAATCAATTATTTATCAGGAGCAGAGAAAGAAAAGGGCAGGAGATGTGCAGTAAGGTTGGAAGGTGCGAGTGAGAGATGCCGTAATAAAAGAACATTAAATACTTTATCACGCACATGGAGGGAGGGGTGAGAAGTCTAAAGTGACATGAGCAGCAGTGGCTGTGCTGGTGACTCCTTTAGAAGCTTGAGACTGAAAGGCTTGTCGGTTTCTGAAATTCTAATTTAGCCGATTTAAAGTTTAAAGGGGACGCGTGTCAAGTTCATTTTCAGGTTCCTACTTGTATTTCGGGTTTCTACTAAAACTTGTTTGCATGCTTTAATGTTCAAAACACTCCCTCGTACTCACTGTCTGAATATTCCTCTCAATATAACCACCACTTCAGAGTATTTTTAGAATCGAGGAGGAGAAGCGAGGGCTTCATATGCAGGTCAATTCACACACTTGTGTGAGTAAAGCATAAAGGAAACTTTACACTTCATAATGTCAGCACAACAATCATAACAACAAGCACAGGGTAGATCAACTATAAATGCTGATCACAGATTCAGGATTATCATTCGTAAAGGGGAAAACGTCCTGAAACTTCACGCGTCGCACAGTAACGCAACACTGCAAACGCGATCATTTGGTAGGAATATGCAAGGAAACACATATTTGTGAAATAAACGACATTTGGAAGATCCATCTTGAAAAGAAGATAGTAGGTATTCCATATATTCAGAGCTCGGAGTGGGCAGGTACTCACTCACCAACGCGCAGCAGGCTACCGGCACTTCTACATTTTGATTTTTTTCTTGCACAGCAGCACTTCTCACGAGCTGCTGGTGCTCCTGTCTGCCCTCTCCCCATCATGTTCTCTGGGCAACTCATAATGAATTGCTTAGAACTGATAATAGTGTGCAGCACCAGAGTTTTTAGTTGCTATGTATAGTATTCGTATGTATAATAATAATAGCCTGAATGTGAAATACAGCTCTTTTAACGTTACATGCTATTTGGATAGGATTCCCTTGAAGAAACTGTAAATGTAAGTTTCGTCATGAATATCATCTTTTAAAACGTCAACACATTTTAGTAAATTAAGTGTGTGTGCTCACAAAAGACTCACTTCTGCTGCTACAACTCCATCCTCGGGGAAAACACCACCAGTATTCACCCCGTCTTAAACGCTAAGTTTTAACGCGTGAGTTTTTCATGATTTGTCACACGTAACGCAAACATTTAGTAAAATGTGGATTGCATGCCATATTTAAGAGCAGAATTATTAACATCGCATTACCATCTCGCTTTGAGAAGCCTACAGCAATAAGGTGGCTGCAGGAATTATATTTGTTTTCTATTTCTGAGGCAAACGCAACACTGCACAATTAATCTGCACCTCCCTGTGAAAACTGCAAAGTGAAAAGAATGAACCAGTACCTTGAGGTTGGATGCCAGACTGATGATGGAGAGGTGGCGGAGTTTATTTCTCTGAGCGGGGGTCAACTCTGGAAGAGAGGCTGCTCTCTCTACGGCAAGCACACGAGAAACAGGAAACAGGGGGAAAAAAAGAGACACAATGGGGACAAATGTACCAGAGTAGTGTGGAAGTGTCGCTTGCTGAGGGTCAAACAGTCGCACATAATCGAGGCACTACTTATTACTTTGAAGCGTAATGTCATACGGGGACACGCAGGTAAGTGTGGGGCCCTTTAAGCAGCCGGAGAACATAGTCGGGAGGAAGTCGGTCCCCAGCGTCTGTGTCTCCTGCTGCCTTGCTCCCCTGGTGACAGGACTCACACCCTCCGAGAAGGCGGCTCTGACAGTTCCTCTACGGGCTTCACTACACAGCTCTCTGAAAGTCAATGCGCTTCCTGTCGGCGTGACTCCAAAGGGACGGGAACAATAAAAGTAGGCTAGATTTTTTTTCCAGGCTATTGGTTGATGTTCGGCATAAAATTAGACATAATTAACATTCCGCTTCTCGATGAAGCTTCCCGACGCATTACACAGACGGCAAATTAAGTCACAAAAGATTAGTTTACTGCCCATTTGTGCCAGCACTGCTGCTGCACATACAATCATCAGCCAATCAGAACACTTAATAAAAAGTTGCCCAAACAGATAAAAGCACACCAGTAATTTTGGTCTGTGAATGACCTGTCTCAGTCGAGGGCGTTTAAAGCGTGTGTCAGGGTACCTGCCCTGCAACAAAGAAAATACAGCTAATAATAAAAGAGTCGCGAGGACGCCCTATTACTTATTTACACTGTGCTGCCACAGCAATACCTTTGTAGTCGCAGTAGGTTCCATAGGCAAAGAGGTTGAGGAGCTGGTACATTGGTGCATGAGGGCCATTCTCCATCTGTGGCGTAGAAGGAAGATGAGGGGAAAGAAAATATGAGGTGGCAGAACACAAAGGTAATGAGACTCTCTCCGCAAAAACTGTGCAACTGCAATTTGAGCCTTGCTGAGACTCTTTGAGAGTACGGCTGCAATCACCACATCAGGCGGCGCGGCTTTAAGATACGACACCGTGCTGCTAGTACGCCGGGTTACAAGCGATTGTCTGTCCGCATGGACGGTTTAAAAAATACATTTACTTTCAATAACTAACCAGGATGCGAGGCCCATGAAAACGGTGGGTTTTAAACTGGTGCACAAGGCACAATGGAGTGTGTTTTGGTCATCCGTGCTGCTCCTCTCTCGGTAGGCGTCTTTCGGTCTGATCTGTCTCCAGTGAACAACAGAGGAACCACTTTCATAGAGTGTCCTTATGGCTGACTGGAAGACATCAGCTGATGCCTGTCCTGTCTTCTGTAAGACTCTCGACTCTAAAGTATTTGTTCTACTGTTCTTTAAAAAGGCTTCACCTGTTACAGTTACCTCCAGGGGCGCAACATTTTGCGGAACTGCTATTTTCTAATTATTATTTATCTAGACCCTGATATTGAAATTGAAATTAAAACATGCATCATCCCCCAAGAGGAAGACTGTATAGGAATAAATATTATAAATAGCCAATGTTATCAGCTCAACAACAGATTAGTAACAGAATGAGCTATAAATATATGATTGTGGGAGATTTTTAACTTTAAAAGTCCTCAGAGGAAACAAATAGCTGAGCACATATTGAAGCAGAAAACCACTGAGGAAAACCGAGAGGTCAAGCTTTGTGTTGAAGCTGTGCTTGTTCGTCCCTTTTACATGCACAGAAAAAAAAACAACAACTGCAATTTAACTGTTCAGTGCATAGAAAGGGACACAGATTCTTAGTAATATCACCCCTGGTCAGAATTTTCCGCCATCCTTTTCAGGGCCTTTCTTAAAGAATGCAGCACAATCTCACTCTACTTTAACAGCATTTCACTTCTAAAATAGGGTGTTTACTGCATATTATCATGCAAATGTGTCATACAACATAAGCAGTATGTTGGTAATGCACATTTTGAAACTGATAGCAGCATCTCGCTCAGGAACTCTATTTCTAGATGTGTTGATTGGGAGGTGAGTCATGACTTTGATTACATCATTGATGCACAAATGTATAGACATGTCCACATGCATAGAGGATGAATGTGGACCAATGTGGTTAGAAAATACCCGTGTGTTGATGCGACGCTAACTATGTGGTCACCTGCATCACTGACCCGTCCGATTGTGGTTTGGTTGATCACATTCTCAATGCGTCCTGGATAAATGAACACCTCTGAGATTAACTGTCTCGTTGTGATTAAGATGGCTTGTTTTCATGCCAGGTCTGAAAAGGTCCCTAAAGACACAAAGGTTGAGGAAGATAAAGTGCGAGAGTGTGTTTACCTCTCTGACATTAGGCAGCTCCAGGATGTCAGAGAAGACGTAGAGGCCCGGGGTCTCCAGCAGAGAGCTGACAGCCTGGGCCAGTGCTGGGCCTGACAGAGACAGGAGCTGCTCCACCTCCATCTGACGCCAAAGGACACAGGAGACGAAGAGGTGAGCGGGTTAGACAAAAAGTACAACAGAGAGACACATAAGAGCAGCAGAGTTGTGAGGAATGTTCAGATACAAATCAAGGAAATTACATTTCTGTTGCCGCCTTGGCTCTGCCATCTGAAAAACGGCACCGAGGGACACCGTATCACAGTCTGCCATGAACACTATTGCAAAGCTCTAGGACTCCACAGGATGTAGGTCTCTTTGTCATGCACAGCAGCCAAGCCCTCTTGACCGAAGCACACTTAACCCTCAATTTACCCGAGGAGCTACTCAGACAGTGGAGGAGTAGCTGCACTGGGTCGCACCAATTGCAGGCAACAAGGGTAATGAATGCAAGGAACGGGACATGTTTATTCATCAAAACCAATTCCCTGCATACACGATGCAAATGCACTTTGGACAACACCAGAATAATTAGCTGACAGGAATCTGCCTGTGTCTCCAGCAGAGATTTAGGCTACATCCACAATATTATGTTTCTGATTAAAACCGGGGTTTTAAAACTTAAGCGATCTCCGTCCACGCTTCCTGTTTACACCCAAATGCCCAGGGTACGTGAATAGTCATGTGATAGTCATTTTCAGGCGTGCTAGTGTAAACGGAAATCATTTAAAAACGATGCTGAAATGCCTGAGTGGACGTAGATCGTCATGAAGCGTATTAGTGTGGATGTAGCCTTGATCTCCAGAAAGTGAATCTGGACAAACAAGCAAAAAAAACAAAAACAATACAAGACCATTCCCCGATTCTTTACTTTGGCCGGACTCAGCCTTTGTAATCCACAAGCTTTATAGTAAAAAAAATGTAACAAAAAATAGCATGGGCAGGATGTCTGAATCTATTTGTGCGTGGCTTCCAATTCAAAAGTGCCTTAACTGACAAATATTTCAATCTGAGAAGCTGTCGTGTTGACTTTGATGGGATATTTTAAGATATCTTAATCCCAGCAGACACGTCTTGGGACACAGAAGAAGTTTAGTTTTACTTATGCATGATAAAATTATTGCAATTGCATCATACTGTTTTTATTACCTGAGGCCATTCCCTAAAATGAATGCAAAAGAGAGTCTGAATACCAACTGCTGAGCTCAGACTAGTCGGACTGGTTTGTATTCATCACAGTCAGTGAGTGCAGAGAGGGCCGACATATTGTATCATCCTACATCTGATGCACACACATGCACATCTAAATGTGGGGTGTAAAGAGCATATTCTCAAACAAGTGGACCTTAAATGGCTCCTGAAGATAACTAAAAACCACTTCTAACACTTTTATTGAAATGAAGTGCAACTTGGTGAAATCTATAGCTGTGTTTTAAGAGATATACGGACCGATGTGTGCTGTTCTGCTGATGAGAAAGTCTACATAAGATGATCTGGAGCTGTATTCATGAAGCTTCCTAAAACAAAAAGTTGCTCCTATTGGCGAAATTCTAAGAAGATTTGTAAAGAATTTCCCCTTACATATACGACAAGATCCCGGTAAAGATAAAAGATATTCACTAAGCATCTTGTGAAACTGTCAGGAGTAGGAAGGAGGACTTTTGAGAGGCTAAGAGTTTCTGAAGCAGAGCAGAAATGGTGGCAAGACCAAGAAGTAGGAGAAACATTCTCCAAACACTGAATGACTACATATTAGATCGTGCCGGGATAACGTTTGTGGCCAATCTCATTAGAGTATGTATGCCTCCTCAAACAAGACAAGCTGCAGTTTACTGTCTAAATTGACATCACTTCCCCATGTCTTCATATTAGCATGTAAATTCTTGAGTTATGGCCCAAAACATGTTTTGTGAGGTCACAGTATCCTTTCAACAAAAATCAAATTGAAGTGGACATTTGAGCCAAATTTGAAAAAAACCTCTTGGTGTCACCGAGATATTGTGTTCATGAGAATGGCACCGAGTGACTGACGGGTGGATGGATTGACGGATAAACCGATGGATAAACAGACGGACGTACAGATATGATCGAGTGACAACCTGTCGGCCTCTGGCTACAGCTGTTGACAGCACTGAGGTATAAAAAAATCAAAAAATGCAAAGGAGCAGTAGTGTCAGAAAGTCTTGGTTACTTATTTATAGATTTGTTTTAGAAAGGAGAACACGGCCGTTATACAGTATGTGTCATTACAAAACAAAACACTTTTGAGTTCAAATTATATTATTGTGTAATTTAAGTGTGAAGAATGAGCCGACAAGGCTGAAAACCAACAATCATTATTGATTAAGCAGTCAATTTTCTCTTCCATTGTTTGATTGAGCACTAAATTATCAGCTGGCAAAGTGTCAAAACACATTAGTTTTCTTCCAGAGGTCAAGGGGATCTTCAAATTGTTTGTTTAGCCTAATCCAATTAACAATCTAAAACATGACTAGATTTTATTTAAAAATGTAATTTAGCCAAGAAACGTCTCAGATAATCAGGAATTATTTGTCAGTGATTGTTAATTGACTGTTCAATTAATCCACTAGTAATTTCAGCTCTAATTTAATGGATATTAAAGACTGATATTGTCGGGTTTCTGTTGCTCACAAAAGGGAAGAGTCAACAGCATTTATACTGAATAATACCTGTGATTTAAAAGAAATATACACAAAACCAACAAATACACACATTTACGTGAACACGTGTTTACAAACACTCCATCCTTGGGAGTGTGACTGTGATAAAGGACAGTAACAGACTGCGGGATGACACTGGCACATAGACACTCTTTACAGTTTCACGAGAGCATCTAAAATCACATGTCAAATTTCAACCGAAACCTAAAGTGGTCTTTTAAGATATCTAACCAGCCAAACTCACACCCCCGTTTTCACGCTAGCTTAACACCGCTCACAGGGGCTATTGTTAAAGCTAACTAATGACCGTGACAACAGACATTAATGCAAGACAGATGAATTGCTGAATGTACCAAACGTATAGCGCATCGTTTCAGTGTACGACTTTGTGTTTAAGCTATGCGGTCTCATCAAAATGTATGTTAGCTATTATTCGGTCTCAATGTGTCATGCTAGCTCGGTTGCTAACGGCTGACCAACCGAAGGCTTCACTTATCCGTTGACGCTAGGCCTCAGTTCACTGTAAGCCTTTCTAGTGATTTAAATCATACCACTACACTGCGTAAGTAACTGGGAAGTAAAATAGGTAAATAAATGCTTCCGCAAAAGTGTTAAAGAAGACCGTGTGTGTCCAAATGTACCTTGTTGTGTTGGTTTCTAGCAGACAGCCTCCCTCTCGATTGTTCAGTTCCGCTGTTAGCGCACGTACGACAACAAAGCAACGTAAGCGTTGATTGGACGGTAAAAGCGAAGTAGGCGGGACAAGGGCCGCTGTCAATCAGCATCTGCAACGGCGGATCCGGGAGAACAGCGCCATCTAGCGGTGATCTCATTCACACTGGGAACAGTCGAGATCAATACGTTGCTGAGCGGGGGTGAACAAACTGGAGGTCAGCAGTACAAAGATACATCTGAGGGGGTCACAAAACGATTCAGGGGAGGGCATTTGTCTTCTGTATTGTCTCTTGTCTGTAAAGTGAAATACTTTCAAATCCATGAACTCCCATGTCCACGCTAAGGCCATAACACGTGACAGGGGGGTCAAGACAAGACTTCATTTTAAGTCGTCACAAGCTAAGCTTTTTTCAGTACAGTAGGAGGATGCAGTTACATCAATGAAGAGATTTCAACTGGTTACCCTGTATGTGAGATGTGTGGAAATGTGGATGTCATAGACAGAAAAAAGGTAGACACAAGGTAGACTATTAAACAATAGACAATTTTATTGACATCAATTTTGTCTCAAAAGTCTAACATAGTGCAGGAAAGCTATTATTATTGATCTTAGAGGAACAAATACAACATTTACAGCATTAACATAGCGACAAACAACTATTAGCTGTAAGAATATAGAGGATACTGTATAGTTTTAATCCAAGCTTCTCATTGTGGTGTATTCTTCTGAAGATTACTTGTCTTATATCACCTGCCTGCATTCATCTAATGTTTGTCCAGTTTTAGCTAGTGTTTTTGTTATAATGCATATCAATCAATGTATTACATTTCAGTAACAAATTGCATTTTTTACCTTTTACTTTTTGTTTCCATTGCTTATATTCTTTAATGTCTATTTGCAATGTTCTACCAGTGGCCTGAGCTATACTTCTCTGTGAGTGTGTGCTGGTCAGCCAACAGACTGAGGCCAGCAGTGATTTAGATTGGAATACATTCACTGTGAGATGCTCCTTTTCAGTCAGTTTGACCAAGAACTTAGAGACGCTAGATAAGACAGTGTTGTGTTGTGAAAAACAACTCCAAATATGGTTAAAGGAAAAGGGCTATTGATACAATAATGTATGGAACTGACGCAGGCTCCACAAAAAGAGGTGATATTGAAGTCTATACATGTGTTTATGTACTCTGAAGTTAGTGAGCTGCTTCATGAACCAGCCATCGGCTTGCTGTATTATTGATGCACAGTAAATCTATTATTACATTGAACTCTATTGAATCCAGGGTGTTACATTGACATTGAAAAGATATTATTAATATAAAATACACAGTGATATTTATGAAATAATTTGCAGCTGAGTTTACTTGAGAATCCAACGATTAACAGCAGAGGCCCACATTTCTAGAACACAGTGACAGCCTTCGTGGCATTCAGCTTTGCAACATGAAGACCTTTTTCTAACGTGAGACCGGATAGCCTGACATTCAAAGCTAAATTCAACAATAGACCCATTAATTGTAAATTGGCACACTCCAAACAATGTTGGGCTAGCTGATGTCATTGTCAAATATTGACAATCTTCTCTATCTCAAAGTTGTGCAATACTATAAAATGTATATTTTCTTTTAATTCCCCCTAGTATGTTTTATCTCAATTCAACAGATTTTCAGCAACCATACCTTCAGTAAAAAATAGAAAATATCCTGTGTGCATATGTTGTGTGTCAGGAATAACCCTTTGGGCTGCATTTAGTTTCCTGTTATCCTGTAATCATTACTTTTTTTCTTCACAACCACGTGTAGTTCCAGACCTCCCAGTTTTGCAGTATTTTCAGTAGTATTGGGATTCAGTTGAGCTGAATGACATCCATCTGGCAGATCCGTTTATAAATGTGTTCACAAGGAACATCAAACCATGCCTTTGCGTGGCTGTCTAAGGTGGCGCAATCCTCTCCATGTTCCCCTCCTGACTGATGGTTATTTGGCTCTGAGCTCCACTGATCCCAGTATCTGTGACAGATGGAGAGGAGGAAACATGGATTGATAGGGTAAGCTATAAATAACAACTGTGAACATTTCTGACAAACGTGAAAAACAAGCTCACCTCGCCTAAGCCTGTGATTCATTCATGACATTTTTGAACTCTCTTATCTGAGGTTTTGATACAAGAATGGACATGTTGCATTGTATATCTTTTGATGTTGCAACTGTTATGTTATTTTATTTATATTCATATTTTGTTGTATCTATAGGCCAGGTAAAACAGGCAGCTTATTTAGCTTTGGATGGTTTAGGTTCTTCCTGGACAGTTTATTCTGTCATTGAACTTTAATACAAAACATAAGCTAATAAATTATTTACGGCATTAAATATTAAATCAGATAGTACTTGTGTTTTAATGTTGTGTTGTCCACCCATCTCCAGTCTCCTTCCTTCTCTATGTCAGACAGGCCGATCCAGAAGTGGTAATCAAATCCGCCGATTTTCTTGGCTTCTTCTTCCAGAGCGTCCTGAAAGTAAACAAACACAAACACACACACACATCATTGACACAATGCATTCCTTAGTGCCAAAGACTAAATCCTTAAATCCTTAACCCATACCCATTTTTTAAAATCTTAACTCTAAGACCATGTCTTAACACTTTGACAGTCCTATATATAGAAGGGAAAACCAACCTAAATGTCTTCATTTTCCAATAGTGTGCTAAAACACAAATTTAAACACTCACTTTCTTATTATATATGTACTTGGAAGGATCTTTATTTACAGTAAACTAAACACACATAGTCATTATAAGAAAAGTGTTACTAATAACATGAATAATGTCTCCACTCTATTCACGTGTCCCAGTAAGTCACGATGACAGTGAGCCAGCATGTACGATACCAGGACCCTGAAACTGAAGCAGCTAAATGTAATTCAGCCATCATCAATTTCATTATCTACGACTGTTCTTTTCCTACAATATGAAAAGTCAAAACGTCTGCTGTGAAAAAGGCCTGTTGCATTGGGTCACTGAACTCAATATATACAAAGGTTGATAAAGGTTCACTTCATCCCGCTCCAACAGAGCGAAAAGGGGAATCACTCTGGTGTCAGTCAAGCACAGTCTGTAGACACCTACACAGTCCTGAGTAGAGGTTTAATCTACAGTCTATGGTTTAATCAGAAGAACATCGAGGAAATCACCATTGTGGGTGGACCATGGGTGAGCAGGCGTATAGGGATATAGGCATGAGACTTTTGTGTTCCGATTATGTACGTCATTGTTTGCTTGTCACAGTAGGAAAAGCATAAGTGTAAATATTAAAATGAAGGCTCTTCAGTTTCAGGCTCCTGGTACTGTGCATGCTGGTTCACTATCATGCTGTCATGGCTGAGATACTTGAATAAAACAGAGCTATCGTCAAAATGTCTGCTGTGAAAAAGGCATATTCAGTTTGTAACTTCAATCTAACTTTCTATCTTAAACTATGCCTGCAAAGTGACCTTGCCTTGCAAAGATGTCTTTATGTTTCACACACACACACACACACACACACACACACACACACACACACACACACACACACACACACACACACACAGAGAAACACACACACACTCTCACGCGGACAGCACACAGTAAACAACACAGTAACTGACCCAATTAAGGGGAACGAGAAACACCTGTGCCAGTCAGCAGGTGTTCATTTCTGTCTATAAAGTTTGCTGACTTTACCCCGACACACACACACACACTTACACACTCACACACACACTCACACACTCACATGCTGTTCCATGGTGTGCAGTATGGTAAGATGGCTGCCCATAGCTGCACAGCTATCTCTGCTCATCAGCCAGTCCAGCTTGTCATTACTGAACTGGTAACACTGATCCCCGACATGAAGCCATCCTTCAGGACACTCCCTGCACTGCTTAACTATTGGTGAGATATGAAAAAGGATGAGGGTTAACAGTAAATTAAGGACAGCGGGAAATGAAGGTTGTGTGCACGTTTGATCTACATCCCGCCACCTGTCTTTGAACAGCTCCGTCCCAGAGCGCTGTAGTCCTCACACAGCTGGATGTAACGTCTCTGTGCCGAGTTCAGTTTCAAAGCCAGAGATGAGGAGTCCAGGGGGGCACCTGGCACCAGCCTGCCAATCACTGACAAGGAAGGAAGGAAGGAATAATGGATGGATGGATGGAAAGAAGGATAGATAGATAGATAGATAGATAGATAGATAGATAGATAGATAGATAGATAGATAGATAGATAGATAGATAGATAGATAGATAGATAGATAGATAGATTTCAGTCAGGACCAAAGTGGTGGACCGGCATTGCCACCAACAGAAGCCCGACTAAAAACGTATGCAATCGTCATATTGTTGTGTTTTCACCCACTACTGATTTCTCCCTCTACAAACATGAATCTCCTCTGTACAGTCTGTGACTCTCTGATTTTACTGCTGCTGTTACTGGAGATAATTGAGTTTATATGAGCTCCCTTGCGGCTGTAAAAAAAAAAGATAATTTACAATATGAACTTTCTTTGGCTTCATTGCCAGATATTTTTCCACATTTGTGTTTCCCCCGTTTATGGCGCCACTTCCCCTTTGCCTATTAAAAACATGTTTCTGTAATGTTTTCTAAGAAGAGTAATAGATATGTATTTATGTGGCTTTTATTAAACAATACTGTCAAAGGGACAGACATCATCTCTGGAGGAAACTTGATAAAAAAGGTGTCACTGATCAGGTTCAGAGGAAAAGAGAGTCAAGCCACTCACTGTCCTTTTATAGCGTTTTACCTTTATTAACTGTAAGTAACGTTTTGCTGTGCTTACTTGTTCATATCAGAGTTTGCGGTTTTTTAAATAATAATGAGTAATTCTTGATAAAAACGAATGACGTATATCACCATTTCCTGGAAAGCCTGCTGATGTGAAACACATTCAGGTGCTGCAGTGAGGTAAAATGTGGCAAACACATATATTACACAAAAACACAATGATATACCCATGAACAGTATTTTAAAATTGTGCTGCATTTTTTTGTGTGGCAGATATTGCTTACAAAGCAAATAAAGAGTCTACCTAAGTAAAGTGAAAACATGTATTCTACCCACAATAGTTACATTTAACTGCTCAGAATATTGGCTGATTTGTCATGATACAGTACATAATGTTTGCTTCTTATATATTATTCATATTATTCTCATATATTATTCATAGAATTAAATCATTATTCTTACAATATGTTGTAATAGAATGTATTAGATGTTTCTTTTTATCTCCTGTTGTTGCAAGTCATCATTTTCAGATACTAAAATGTGTACTGTAGCATCTGTGTCTGTCTATGAATGTGTGTGGGTGTGTGTGTGTGTGTGTGTGTCTGGTGGTAATAGATCAAGCACGTACATCCCCAGTGGTGTTTGTTTTAAATGAGTGTGTCCTCACAAGCACATTATCAGGCGGAGCTGCCAGAGCCTCTTGGCCCTGCAGGAGAAATATTTCACAATTATGGACTTTTGTGCTTTTTCTATTACATGACCCTCACCGGACTGAGGGGAGCGCTTTATCTTTGTTATTGCCAATTATAGGTGTCCAAAAGCACACTGAGCTGGTATAAAAAGAGAATAATCAGCGAGAGGGAGTCTCACAGAGAGAGAGACAGGCAGCCAGATATACATACTCAGACTAGAGGGCAGGTTGTTTATACTTACAGAGCACAGTGAGTATGATGTTGGCGCAGATGGAGGCCAAAAAGCCAATAAGCATCAGGAGAGCAGTCCGGCTCCTCAAACACTCAACGCCCCGCTTCAGTCCCTGGGAGCCTGATTAGACCCAAAACATGGAAGCTGTCAATTCACCATTTTTAATCCTGTGGTGAAGCCCAGAGTGCAGCCGTTGAGTAAAAAGAGATTGTAGAGCAGAACCGTTTGACCAGAATTTAGCTTCATAGGTTTTACTATTCCCAAAAGATAACACTGTACATTTGCTGAAAGTTAGGTCAAGTGGATACTTTATTTGTCTTTTGCTGAAAAACTAAATATGCATGTAGACATATTCAGCAGTGGCAAAGCGTTCAGATCCTTTACTGAGTAAAAGTAGCAATGGCACTCTGTAAAAATACAAGTAAAAGTCCTGCATTCAAAATCGTGTAAAATGTTAGTAAAAGTACAGAAATATAATCAGCAAAATGCACTTTTACCACCAATTGAAAAAGTATCCATGAGGCAGCATCTTACTATCTTATACTATATTGTTCAGGTAGAGCAGATTTGATCTATTGTATATTGTTTTGTTTTACAGCATCATGTTCCATAATGTGAAAAAATCTGTAGAGTTACTAGTAGCTAAAAATATCACATAAATGTAGTAAAGTAGAAATTCCAATATTCCCCTCTCAAATGTTGTGGAGTTGAAGTATAAAGTAAGTTAAACTAGAAATACTCAAGTAAAGTAAAATGATAGTTGAGTAAATGTACCAGATGTTGTACATTAGATTAAACCACACAACAGAGTATAACATAGATAGAGTCAGCTCCACCTCAACCACTCGGACATTAAAATGCTGCTTACATACTCATAGATTAGTGATAGTACTTCAATAGTTGAATATATGATAATGTAACGATAAAGCCCATTTGGCCTGCTTAGTGAGCTACTTTTTTACTTTCAGAACATTTAACTGATAATACATAGACAGTACATTTCCTTAAGTAAAGATTGAATGCATGACCTTCACTTTAAATGTGGTATTTTTACATACATACACAGGTATTGCTACTTTTACTTCAGTAAATAATCTGAATACTTCTTTCACCACTGTTATTGAGGACAATACGTATGCCATTTTCCCTATAAAATGTAGGCAAGTGAAGTAGACTTTCCACTACAAAGAGGAAAATTAAAGTACAAGTATTTCAGAATTGTCACAGTAACTGAGTAATTGTACTTATGTGTAGATGATATTTCACCACTGGCTCTTACACTCTCTCAATATCTTTTGTCACACAAACAAACAATACCGTTGTCGCGTTGGAGAATGAGCCTGTTCCCTCCAGGGGTCGGCTCCTCTGTGAACTCCTGCAGGCTGTTGTAGTTTTCTCTCTCCTCCATGGCTTTGATGCCCTTGTTAACACTCTGTCTCTCTTTGTACTGTACCTCCTCTGGTCCCTAAAGGCGTTGGTATCTCCTCTCCCAAGCAGCGATATTTCTCCTTGAAATTAAATTTGTCGCTGGTGGTTGATTTATCGAGGCAGGTCCCCCTGCCCGCAACACTGCTGCAGTGCTACAACGAATGTGCTCAGTTAAACTGTCCTCTATCTACAACTAAATAATGCCAGCTCTTTCTGGAAAAGAGACCACAGTGTTAATCCAAAGTTGGAGAGTCTTTCCTCACTTTGTTGGCTCTGTGTCTGCTTGTTGCTGTGGTGTTTCACTGTCAACTTGCCCTATTGCACAATCCCAGTATTTTCCTCACGCTCGAGCTCTGTTTGCAGAGAAGCACTGATTCTGGATCTGACAGTTGTGCGAAAGATAACAACGCACATTATGTGGGCGTGTGAGTCAGAACAGAAAAACCTTTTTTGAGAAAGGTGGAAAAAATATTGAGTAACTTCAACTTCCTGACATTAATAAAAAAAAAGAAAATTGGAACTGTGACAAGGCTGTGACGGGAAAGCAGCTGGGAGCTGTGTGTTTGTGCCGTGTGTGTGTGTGTGTGTGTGTGTGTGTGTGTGTGTGTGTGTGTGTGCTGTGTGTGTTGCAAAGAAAATAAAGCCAAGCTCTGAATCAAGTAGAAAGTCCACAGATTCATGAGAATTTGTGGTGATGGTGCAAACACACATATTTTAGCGCAGTAGTCACTGAAACAAACACAGACATGAACAACACTAAATAATCCTTCTCTCGCTTTAATTAGCCTGGTTTGAAGAACAAAACTTCATGAAGAAGAATAGCTGACAATGGCTGTAGGAATTAGGTGCCAAAAAAACCCCCCCATAAACATGTTGACAGTGTGTTGAAGCAACAGAGTGGGCATCTGGTATGTGTGTGTGTGTGTGTGTGTGTGTGTGTGGTGAAGAGGTGATATTGTTGCAGCTGCTCTACTAACGAAGAGAATACAAATAACTCTCAACACACAAACACATGGCCACACGCTGCGTTGATTAATGCTGAGTCGATTAATGCTGAGTGTACTTTTTACATTTACATCAATTTTTAAAGAACGTGTTTGTCTTTGCTTACGTTACGGAAAATAAACCCCAACCTGTATGCCAGAGTTCCATCATGAAATGTTTGTTTATCTGACCCAATATGGCAGGTCATCAAAGGGGTTTGGCCACAGGATATTGCACCATCTGAGTTTACATGGTCTGGTAACTTTCCAGTCTGTCTGGTAGATTTGTTAAATCTGTACTTTCTGTCCCCTGCTCTATAAAATACCCAGAGAGCAGAGAGAGGAAGCCAAAGTTTGTGATATTCTATGAGCCGAGGGACATGATGCACCTCATCCAAAAGAAAGGTAAGTGCACCCTTAAACAATGTGCACCAGTTGCGTACGGTAGTTACGACGGGCCCCGGTGCAAAGTAGGAAAGGAATCCAGATTAGGGAGCTTTGCTGCTGTATCCTCCTTTTCTTTTTTGAACAGCCGTGTTTCTGAGGTGGCAATCTGAATCACTCGCAAGGGCCTGTTCCTCCGGAGGGGCCTGCTCTACCATGCGCAGCCCAGTGCAACAGCACTGCCTACACTGATTATATTTACGCCCATGTGTGCACATATATGTGGATCTGCATGCACGCTAATGTTGTATATGCTTTTGGTGTCATTAGGCACCCTGGGGATCAGAGGCCACGCTGTCCTCTATGTTCTCATCGGGCTGTTGGTTTCGGGAGCCTCCTCTCAAGCTGCAGACACTCCAGAGCAAGAGGTGTCCTCTCTGAAGCTGAAACTTAACTTGTTGATGAATCGCTACAGTCTCCTGTGCAACCGATTATCCAACCTGGCAACCAACTGCTCAGCTCCAGGTACTGCACTTTCCTCTTTCAGGCTTCTGTAGATGGATGTGGACAATGCCACATGTATTCTGCATATTTCTTTTTTTTGTTTGTTTATGCATGCACTCTCCCACAGCGATCAACTGCACCGTGTGCCCTGAAGGTTGGCTTCACATAGAGGATCAATGCTTCTTCCTCAGCACTGACAGGGACGACTATTTCAATAGTACAAATAAGTGTACAGAGATAGGCGCCCATCTTGCCATCTTGACCACCAAAGAACAGCATGTAAGAGTTTCCCAGTATGTTTTGTTCTCTTTATTTTAATAGATGTGTTGATGTCACAAAATATTCACAATACATTTGAATGCCATACCTTTTTAGGATGTGTTGGAACAAGAAGGCAAAAGGATCGGAGGGATGTACACATACTACTGGATCGGACTGTCTGACATTGACAATGAAGGAGACTGGAAATGGGTGGACAGCTCAAAACTTAAAACCCCGTATGTATGAAACGACTAAAAGCAAATAAAACACTCTTCTCATAATAAGAAAATATATTGTAGGCACTAAGAATACTGTCCATACTGTCCATTAGTCAGGGGGTCGGCCAAGTCAGTGTGATTCATCCTCTGGGGACCATGATTGCCTGTGCAAAATTTGTGTCGACAAATTTGTTGCCTAAATAAG
This sequence comes from Pholis gunnellus, assembly GCF_910591455.1. NCBI lineage: Eukaryota > Metazoa > Chordata > Actinopteri > Perciformes > Pholidae > Pholis > Pholis gunnellus. The sequence goes on along the minus strand of NC_136534.1, from coordinate 18,285,106 downwards.
GCCTATTCCTAAAAAATAGAAGACCTGATTGGAAAACTACTTAGTTTATAAATATAATATGTACAAGTTCACTTCCAAGAAAAGTTCTTATTTAAGGGTCGTCATCATTAATCCGAGTCAGCATATCCAGAAACAGCAAAGATTCCCTCTCATGAATGGGCATCAGTCACACAGACACATGTCATGCTTCACATCAGTCGCTGCCCCTGCAAAGTTAGCTAATTATTGAACATGCCCCCCAAAGAGATTCAAAAAATAACATTTTATTCTGCACAAAGAATCAATCTGCATTTACTTTGGCACACACTGATTTTGGCTCTTTCTGTGTAGATCTTGGGATGTTTTGAAATCAGAGCCAGACAACAACCTGTCCGGTGGTCTGGATGGAGAGGACTGTGCGGTGGTGCACAGCTACACTCAGACCTGGTACGACGTTCCCTGTTCCTTCACCTATCCCCGAATCTGTCAGATGGACGCCCTCCGGCTCCAGTGAGCTCCAACACACCACTGCAGGACCACCACTCAATCCAAAGTCTTCTCTCTTTGCAATTTGATCGACAAAATAAACAATTATCTGAAAAAAAGTTCCTGCTTTGTGTATTTAGTAGCAAGAAATGCTCATTTTAATATATTTAATATATTTCTTAATATGTGTAAAAGAAAGTAACCAAGCCTATCGGTGCATTATTATAATAGAGCTTCATAGAAAAGACATTACATATCTAGAAACAATGTGAATAAAATGTAGTATAACAGAAACAATTATCAAAAGCAATGATCACAAACAACGATGTTAAAATGATGATTAGAAAAAGAATACAGCAATTCTGTTATATTACAAATATAAAAACAATCCAGAAATGGCTGATATGTACATGTGAAATACCTTTTTGTGATAAACCAGTCTTTGAAACAAACTTTTTTCTAAACTTCCTGACCCTCACTAACACACCCAACAGAGTTTCACGGCTTACTGGACGTGACAGAAAAATCCATCTTATCTGGACAGGAATTCAATTGTTTTTGATGTCCTCTTGAAAATGTCTCCGTGTGAGATATTATGTTCTGTAGAATCCTTTGGGTTTGGGGCTGAAACACAAAAGAAGTCACAGGTTTCTTTTTGAGTTATGGAAAGAGACACAGAGCTACAAAAAGCAAAGTGCAGATGTTGATTTGATTCATGTTGATTTTCTTCATAAAACACCTTGTGGCTAAATGTTTCAGTGCTGATGACTGTGAATGTGTGTCTTGAGTAATTTCACGAGTCCAGGAAATGGCTGTTACGTACGTTTTGCATTTGCAGAGTCGGCGCCTGAGGTGTGTCATCTTCAGCTAATGTCAGAGAGAGAGAGAGAGACATTACTCTTAATGCCACATTAATACGCCAGTGCAATCGAACAGAAAGGAATAGGAATGGTTTGACTGTACTTGTCTGCGTCGGTAGAGGATGAATACCAGGATGAGCAGGAGGATTACGATGACTGTGACACTACATATGACCACCACCATCCACAAACTCATTTTGGGTTCTGTGTACAACAGAAACAGAGAGGCATCAAACAGTATACAGTACACAGAGCACTTCATATGAAGCCAAGATTCTGTCGCAAAAGAGCTTGTGGCCACAAGGTCATGCCCGTGTCACATTTCCTGCTCTCTTCTCACTTCCTGCCCTCACCAATTTTCAGCGTTATCTCAGCCGACGTCAGCCGTGCGTTGCTCTGCCACAGCTCACATCTCCACTTTCCGCCATCTCCCGTCCCCACTTCCGGGATGGTGAGATGGGCGAGGTGACGGTCAGATGTCAGCGACGACAGGGACGATTGTTCGGGCGGAAACCATTTCAGTTGCAGGTCAGACGGCAGCGGGTGGCCGAGGCTGCAAGTCAGGTTGAGCTGCTGGCCAGAAATTAACTCTGTTCCTGGAGAGGAGATGACTGAAGAGACAGAAAGGAAGAAGTGCAGAAAGAGGGGAAGAAAAAATGTCATGAGCATGAGAAGATTTGGCAGGCTGGATAAATCATGTGCTCTCGTTCCCCCTACATTTACTATCTGAATCTGACTGAGCATCTGTTGCTGCAGTGTGCCAGCCAAACCTGCCAAACTTAGGGGGGAAAAACACTTTTTTCAAATAAGAACAGAAACAGCAAAACATGACGGCATCAATGCGAAACGCGCACAACCATTCAGTCGCAGCACCATATTTAATAAACAAAGACAAATGAAATGTTGTTTGCTGGATGGTTGGTAGTGATTCCGAGGGGGGGGGCAAAGTTGGAGAGAACCACAAAAGTTGCAGCAGGACTTTAGAGGGATCTAGTACAACTTGGGGGTTGAAGAGAAAATCTGGGGACCCATATTTGCAAGATAGCCCCCTTTCTTGAAATCAGATTGGTGGACTTGTTTCAATGTTCCTGGTTAAATAATAACTCAGATAAAAATGAGCAATTTTTGTTTTACACCATAAGTCCTAAGATCACAGAGTCCAATTAAAATCCATTGTGTTATCTCACGCTAATGGTGGAGGGAAAGCTTGGCATACTCTATAAAAACAAGTGGAGCTAGACAAGTGTATTAGCCACTGAATTAAAAATGTCACACCAGGGACACTTCCAAATAAACTCTGCAGCAGAGAGATGAAAACACTTGCACGGTACAACAGAGCAGAAGCAGCGAGGAGGAAAATAAACGACTGTCTCCAACTTCTGAATGACAATTAAGAAGGAAAAAAGAAACTGGAAGTCAAGAAGATAAATGAGGACACTGCGATAACAAAAGAACAAGCAAAAAAAAAAAATAATTCATATGACGGATGTGAGTTCAACACAGAGCTAGGCTTGTACAAATCAATTTATTTCGACTTACTTTGCAGCACCTTTACGTGCACAGTCCTGTTCAGAGTCACACCATTTTTAAATTCCAGGGCGCACACGTAATCTCCTTCGTCTTCTTCTGTCCCTCGATTTCTGGTCAAAGTCAGATCTTTTTTTTTAGGGTCTGGTACAGGGCGCAGTCCTCTGTCTTGGTCTGCCTCCCAGGTCAGTGGATCCTTCGGAGAAAGGGAGAAGAGCCTCTGTGGACTCAAGCCTGATTCAGGGACAAAGTCCCAGCGGACATCTTGGATCTCCTTGGCTTCGAGTTGATCCCAGGAGATGTGAGCAGGAAGGGAACACGGGATGGTGAGAGGCCAGGATTTAGATGTATATTGAGGATGTAAAGGAGCTGGGGAGAGGTCTAAATAGGAAGGAAAAGAGAGATAATAGCAAAGTTATCTTCAGGCTGAGGGTACACTACTGTAAAACAAGTGCATACATGCTCATACACAGTAACTTACCCAAAACCGTAACAGAAACTATGGCCTTGTTCTCTTTCTTATCATATGTCACAACACAAGTCCACTGGCCATTGTCTTGGCTTGTGACTCTCACAGTATGTGGTCCTTGGCCTTTTTTAACTTTCCCTCCCGAGGGATTCAGCCACTGTATCTCTGGGTCCTTGTGACCCGAAAGAGACTGTGGGTTGCAGGACAGAGACAGTGAGTCCCCAGGCAGCAGAGGAGAGGGTGGGTTCACACTCACTAGGAAACAGAATGGAAATGATGAAAATGATTAAAGGTTTGACTTTTTTTAAACATGTTTAAAACAAATAGAAATACAGGAGCAGTTAGGTAAAAACCTCCCAAAAGGTTCTTAAGTAAGAGAACGGCCTTGTCGTTTAGCTTGACTACCATGTTGATGAGTTTGTTCACTGGGTTTTGAAAAGACAAAAGATTGTAGAGCTTGACAAATAAAACCCACAGCATGAAAACATGGAAAACATAACAATTACACTTACTTTACAGAACACATTTTATAAAAGCATACACTGGATTTTATCGCAATATATCTGCCCGTGACAACTACTTAAAGTACTAACGTAAAAAAGTACAAGAGGCCTTTCAAATGAAAATGTAGCAGGTTGACTGAAGTGATCATGTCACCGTATTCTAACTCTTACCGGTGAGTTTGAGAAGTTTATATGTTAAGCAAGGGTCATCATTGACTTTCAAGCAAAAAGTCCTAAAGTCTTTTTGTTGGATGTCTTTGATGATCAGTGAAGCGTCAGACAAGGACAACCTGTCTTTCCAGGGTTCAGCTGCAAGGGAGGAATTTAATTATTGTTACTGTCAAAAGTACCTTTCTTTATTTCATTATATCTGCGAATAGCTTAATGCACTGTTCACCTGAAGTGGTCCCCGATCCGCCCATGTTATTGCGCCAGGCAAGCTGAACGCCATCCTCTTTTTCTACATACCAGTACACATACTTCCCTTGTAAATTAATATGCCCTGGAGGCTTAAGGGTAGCCGTCTCTCCCACCTGAGCATATATCCTCTCTACTGCCCCTAAGAGAGTGAGAAGGATGTTATTTGTTGCTGCACAAAACCAAACTATCCTCAAGTGAAACAAATAAAATCATCTGCCATCAGTGTGTCTCACCTGTTGTAGACGTGAGCGCAGCCAGGAGGAGGACGACGGATTGAATTACGTTCCTCATTTTAGTCACACGTCTGAAAAAAAGTTAGTTTAGAAAAATACAGAAAACACATTTATATAGATTCTGTACGATGATAATAATACACTTTATTTGTATTGCAACTCTCATTCATACAATGCAGTTCACAGTAGTTTAAACTACATCACAAAAATGTAATAAAACTATTGATGAATGTTTAAATTGATTTGAATAGAAGTTCAGTGCTGTTGTAAAGACGTTTGAATGGATGTGATCTGCTCTCTTTTGCAGATTTCTTGATTTCTAGTCCAATTAAAAGAGCATTGCACTGGTAAAGATCAGAGAAGACCATGAATCAAGATGAATTAAAGATAAATAAAATAAGCATCAGAGCCCTCAGTGTGAACGAAGTTGTTGACAGATTTGGAACAAAATACTTGAAAAGTAAATGAATCTTGTTTACTACTACCGTACTTTGTCTTATTACGTATGTGTATGAACTTTTGCTGCAAAGAGAAATCATTCAGCAGGAAGCAAAGTTTGGTTTGTGGTGGTCTCAGATTTAGAGAGATTTGAGGGGATAAAAGAAAACGAGTGAACAGAGTTGAGAGTGGGCGGCCTGTGGTGGGTTTCTGAACGAGAAGAAACAGACAAATGTCGGGGGGAAGAGACACAGGGCGTGCGCCGGGTTGTGGTGGGCCTTGATTTAGTTAAGGTGCAGATTCTTATCCCAATCCTCCCTCTCTGCCTCTCACACCCCCTCTCTTCCTCCCCTGTTCCACGAAAGACGGATCTCTTCACGCTTAAAAAGAGAAAAGAAAAGAGACCACAGCACCAGCAGCACACCTAGACTGTGGTTTAAAGGTAGATGTTTCTCCCTCTCTCTCTTTCTCCTCCTCCACTTTTTTTTTATCTCTATGGTTTGTACAGTATATCATTGTGCAAAAAACACATTTTCTTTTATTGTTGCTCCTGTATTGATTTGACCCTTTGAAATAAAACACACAGGTTATGAATCAGATTTAATTTTGAATTAAACCCCCGAAGATCAAAATCAATCTAATTCATAAATAAATGGATACATTTTATTGAAAGACCGTGAATGTAGCCGCACAGACCAAATAAATCTAACATCAAAATCAATGCAGATTGGAACTCTATTATTAATGTTTATTAGGTGTTTTGCCTCAAGATGAAATAATGCATATAGGTGAGTAGACACGATGAGCGCTGGCTTCTTACTTGCACTTTCAAAAACTCACAAAATGATATATAATGAGAATGAGAAAAATAATTTTTTAACTATGCATTTCCTTAAAAGTTTTCATATTTGGTGTTGACAAATATTTTTGTGGTAAGAAATAGAAAAGTTTGAGCACCCTGGAGGTCGAGGGGTCAAGGCGCCAGCCATGAACGAAATGTCCCAAGTTTGCGTCCGTCCAGAGACCTTTGTTGCATGTCATTCCTCCTCCTGCTGCCATTGTTTCCTGTCATCTCTCTTCTGATAGCTATCCAGTAAATGCATGAAATGCCCAAAAAATATCTTCAAACGTCTCTTTGTCTCGCCATTAGAGGCAAACAAATCTCTTCACAAACGATCCGCAATGACCCGTGAAAATGAGTTAAGGCCTTCTACATAAAAGTACCAGGATGAATATTTCACAAAAGTATCTTTTACTGTACCGGCACAGACGTTGATAAAAGTCTGTTTATGCTTTAAAAATGTTACGCTCATCCGTCTGAGTCAGTTACCTCAAGAAAAGCAACAAGAAACATTCAAATCTGAGGTGAAGTGTGTCAAGGAGAAATGACTCAAAGCAAATGGTTTATATGTTTGAGTTGTATCTATAAAAGATCAAGGACTGTGAACATGTGAAGATAGAAACGTATGAGATTTAATAAATGATGTTGCATTATTTATTATAACTGACATCTGGGTTTGTGAGGACAGTAAGTAAAAGAAGAGAGCGGAGACAGAGCGATGTTGATGATAAACAGACGTTCAAAGTCGCAGCACCTGCGGAGCTGAAACCCGGAAACCAAGATGGTCATGAGTGCAGTCAGGATGGAGCTTCAACAGCAAGCAGAGATGGAGGGGGAGGGGAGAGGAGGGTCAGACACCGTGGGGAGGTGAAGAGAGCGAGCAGGAAAAGGAAAAGGACATCACAGTGGAATTCATTGATTAAAGTGCATCTGCTTGTCACTGAACTGAATTTAACATATTTTTTAAAACTTTACTTCTTAATGAATTATACACAGATATAGTTTACAAGGTTTGAGCAGGAAAATAACCGTCGGACTGATAAATCAGTGGTACACAAATCGCCGTTAATGGCATCTCAACATATTCAGTTCAGATTGTCATATTAGAATGACTTTTAAACGTATTCTTTAAAGGTCCATATAAATGAAATGCATTAATACTTTACGTCTCTAATCTGTAAATTGTGTGTAGAGCGGTATTTCATTTGGCGTCTAGTGTTTTACTATTTTGTGAATTTCAACAAAGCACAAAGCAAGAAAGAAGAAATACAAGAAATACAGCAAAAAATGATTTGAGGTATACTGACAATTTTATAAAAATCCGTTTTTATGATGTTTGTTGTTTATGATTTTCGTGTTTAATATTCTAATATTTCTTTCTGTTTAACTAAGATGATCGGTATTTGTGCGTTTGATTAATACATCTTGTTTTTTGCCGCTGTAATTAGATGAATATATAAAACTCTGTTTGCTCTTTCGGCCCCGCTGGGCACGCGGAGATCTATCAGCTTCATAATCAATAATTAGTATCAGGTAACAGAAAAAGAGATTGCACTAATATTTGGTATGTACAGCAGTAAATGCTTTGACATTTTGAAGTAAAATGCATATTTAGCAAAACATTTTGTTTAATTACAGTATACTCACATCTGTTGTAGAGTGCTGAATGTCCCTCTGTGTTCTGTGATCCGGAGTCGGGTGGAAATGTTGAATATTTATCAAACAAACTCTCTTTTTAAATGGCGTTGCACCTCCCTCATCACCGATTGGTCTGGAAACAAAACACACAGTCGTCAACGAAAGCCAAAATCAGAACAATGATCCTTGATTGGTTGTTACAGAAGAAGAGGGCAAGAGCTCTTAAGACAGTAGACAGCAGAAACTAATCCCTTCATGTGTTACAAACGTATGCTTTATATTATATCATATCACACTTTATATCATTTGGGCAGTGTAATGGTGCCATATATTAATCGGTAAATTCTTATGTATTCATAATATTCTTTGTTCCTTTTTACTTTTTAATCTCTCCAACAGAAAAACAAACAAATAATCTTAATTGGCTAAATTTGTTATTGAGTTGCTGCCTGATAACGGTCTCCGGGGACTCATTATCTATCTTTAGCGGGTTCTAAATAGCACATCGGCGGCATACGGCCTAATTTATTATAATTGCTCAGTTGATTTTCCCCATGTCATATAATTGTACTGATTTAGATACATAATTAGTTTATCAGAACTCAAGCCATGGAGTGCTGAACCAATCTTCACAAAAGCAGCTGAAAATGCAAATTGAAAATGAGACAGTTCCTAAAAAAGAAACAGTCAGATAAAGTGCTGTGAGGGGAGAAAAGATAGTTTGCGGGAAATTATCTCGCTGGGACGGCTGTACGGAGAAATGCGATCATGTGAGTTTAATATATATAAAACACAACAAATATATGAGGAGAGTTCAAATCCTAGAAAATACACATTTCATCGTCTCCTCTGGTCAACTGTGTTCTCCCTCTGTTATTTTTTACACTCTGACCTACCACCAAGCTTATTTTTCATGAAAATGTTCTTCATCCAACTACTTTAACATTGATAAAGTCTTTAGATGTCTTCTAATAAACGGGAACATGCTGTTGTGTGAAAACTGGAAGCTTTGCTTTTTAGTCTTCAAATTTATGAGATAAATGGATGTAAAAGTTGTATAAATTCTAGCGGGTGATTTGTCTTCCGTCTGACAAACAAAAAGACTTTGCTGGCCATGGAACATGATGTCTTTTGTCAAAATAGTCAAACTGCTCTTACGTATGTGAAAACACTGATTACCAACCAAAGAAATGTATTTTTCCATCAGTTTGATAACTTGACATACAGAACTTAAGCTGTATTTTCTTGTTCCATTGATGATATATCACACGTCAAACATTCAAATGCAAAACACTGTTTTTTTGTCAGCACCAAACTTCATGTGCATGATTTTAGACACATTTCCTCGTACTTCAGCATGCCGTGTTTGAATGTTTGATAGTAAAAAAGAATCTGACTGGAATTTAAATAAAGGTTTGAACACGATCCCGCCAAACGGTCCGCACGGCTGGAAGAGATTAACAGTTCCGACTAAATGTTTTCATCTAATCTAATTCTTGTTTTCTGTTCCGAAGAATTAGAATTCAATGATAATATGCAAAACAATCAGAATCAACAAAGCAAATGAGAGCAGCCGGGGTTTTAACAAACAAACCTATAAATGCAAAGTGCAGGTTTCAGCTCTGTGATAACCAATATTTGTCCCGAAATAAATACAATATTACAAAATGTCGTCGTGCACTCATTTACCTCTTGTGGTGCTGCTTTTGGTGGACTCATTGAGGAATGATTATTTCTTTGTATATGTGTTTTTGTAACAGAATAATTACAGTCCATTTTAAAGTAGACAGGCCTACGGTCTACGGTCAAAATCTGTGTTTTAGTTCACATTTCATGATATATTTGTATGTATTTTTGTGATATGAAGAAAAACGATTGCCAGTCATCCAGTGAGAGATTCAGATTGCACTCTGCATGACAAGTAGTTCTTGTCGTACTTTTTGGGTAAATGTACACCTGTGCGGGAGCCAAACATCTGCTTGTGCTTATCTCCACTCCTAACCTTCTGTAGAGTCTCGTCTGCACTCAATCCGGCGGTAATATAACATCTGTTGCTCTCTGTTTGTTGTCTGAGTTTGTCTCTTCCAGTTTATTGGGCTCCTTACTGAAGTAATGCACAAAACTGCAAAGATTGTTACTGTTACAATATCGCTTTACAACTGCACTGACCGGAGTTAAATACTGAGAGGAACAAAATCCTCCAACAAACATTTCTACAACCACTAAAAAACATGTTTATTAACACATCAAATCACAAAAGAAAGTTTGCAAAATGATGCACTGAATGTAGAAGAAGTAAGAGAACAATACAGATAGTTTGAAGGTGTCAAGGTTTAAGGTTCATTTTAGTATCATTTTTTCATTGTACCACATTGACACATTCATTTTTAGGCATCCTAACAGATATAAATTCGTCCTCACAGCTACAGGATCCATTAAGGGACTGGAGCTGCAGAAACACACTGCTGAGGTGGTTTAGAAACTTGAACCACAACAAGGACAAAGCAAACATCTCACACACGTCTCATGTGTCTCTCTGAGGTTTGTCTGCCTGCCTCTGTACTGCCTTCATGAAGGGCTCACACCTGCTTCTGTTGCCTCTGAGCTCGAAATGAAACAAGCCTTTTGTTTGCTCCTTAGAACGAAACCCTTCAAGTTATGGCTGCCGTACAGAAACATTTGCTTCTAGGGCCTCGCATATTCACTTACGGAGCATCTGGACATAAACGTGGAATACAGAAAAGGTTCAAATTTGACGCTTTCTCATTGGATACATATCTGTTTTTGAACTGTAATTTCGATGGAAAACACCTGAAAGTGAGGACTCCCTCATTAGTCACGCAGCTAACGAGGGCGTGTGGCCCACATCGTTTCATTACTGAAAGAGAAAAAGACAGAAAGTGTGGGCCACAAGCAAGAAGGAAGGGGTGATTCACTTATTTCATATATATCTCTACGTTTCCTCATCCTCCATTCACTCCCTCTGAGGATTTCCCTCACCATGCAATCTCTATTTTCTTTGTGTGACTTTGTGTGTTTTATAACCATTTCGAGTCAGACGAATGTTGTGCGCTTTAACCCGAGGCACGTAGCCAAAACACTGTAGGCTGTCTGAAGCCCTGCGTGTCTACGGGGAGGTACCGGGTTTGTGCTGCATGTGACTGCTCTGATGTTTCAGAAATAAACAAAATGTCAGTGGAAAAGAGGTTGAGAATCAGAAACAAGTGACATTCTGCTCAATGACTGAAAACATGTTTCATCATGTGGGGGAACTTCATTCAAGCTTCTTTGAAACTTCAGATTTGTGAAACAATAGATGTCTCTCCCACTCACTACACCATTCGTACACATCGATGCTTATTTTCGTGCGTTACTGTATTGTTTGTGGGCAGCTGCATCGTTTCATCAGAATGGAAAAATAAGCTATTTTTGTCATAACCGGTTTGGATTCCAACACGAGCAGGACTGTCATGTTGTTGTAATGTCAAGTCATGTTTGTGTAATATTTCTAAGAAGTTCCAACCTGAATTGTTTTTGTCATCGGAAAAATGCATCATAGTTCGCAAGTGCAAACTGTTACTGTGAAGTTGTCGATAACATAAAGCTGATTTTCGGGAAGTAAAATGATGACGTTGGTTATATGATGGAAAACCTGCTCCTACAGCGCCTACATACAGTACATGCATACATGCAGCAATAACTATATCTGCAGTTAAAGTGACTATTCCTGTAAATAATCAGTTTGACCATATTATTCATCCAATTACTGTCAGAATTAGACATCTCTATTAACGGGTGAGCTGTGCATGGAAGGTAGGAGTTGTTAAATGGGGTTATTGATACAAAGCACAAATTAAAAAGTAAACCCTGTTGTACGATATCTCTCAATAAAATAGCTTGCCTGCCAACCCCCAATTTCCAAAATCAAAGCATCTTTAAACCTTTACTGATGCACCACAGTACATTCAGGTTTCATGCATTTACTACAATTTTATACTGCATTATCAGTAATATATGTAAAGAAATGTTCAGCAGCAGAACTCTAAAATGAACGTAAATGCACCATTTTTGATATTTTAATGCATTTGCTCGGGCACTCCAATAAGTCAACGGTTAAGCCGCATCAAATAACCGCCACGTCTTGTTTCAATCCAAGCCGACATTACATGTCACCCCACGTTATCTGTCCATCTCGACAGTGTCAACTATCAAATGAAGACAAAAACACCCCCCAAATGTATTTGCACAGAGTAGTATTTGTATTATTTTGAGCAAAAACACTCACTTAAAGTACATAAGTAGAACATGTTATGCACTGTGGTAGACAACAAGAGTTTATTTGCCAGTAATAAATTACACAACTGCTACATAGAAGCTGCGGCGCCACATCAATGCAGTAGCCTTTAATATAAGTCAGGAATTCCATTATTTACTGTAATATTTCTCTGAAATGTGTTCTACATTACAAGCACAGTCCATGGCGCATAAATGAGAAAAGAAACACATTATTATTATTCATATACACACAGCAATAATGTCACAACGCAGACAGTTGCAGTGTATTCCATCAAACCGCTCAACGCTCAGTGTCCGACATACACAAGTGCGCACATCTACCTCACAGTAAAAGCTTTAGTTAACCGTTTAGTTTAACCGTTATGTTTCGTTTCCTGGTTCAATGTACTTTATCGTTGGCCCTCTGGGAAACATCGTCTTGCTTGGCAGTTTAACATTGAAGTTGCACACAAGTTTACACACATTTGCAACACTGAAGAGGCATCACTCAACTGCCTTCTTGTTACAAGTGAAACGACAAACTCAAAAATGTGTAAATTCAATCTGAGGCTGATCAGTGCTCAATCCCAAAGTACCAGTTATTCAAACACCGACTCCACTTATCACAGCGCTGACATGTGACACCTGCGTGCAACTGGCGCTAAACGTTAGGGGAGTTTACAGAATGATAAATCACCATCAGGTGATCATTTTCAATTTAAGGATTTTGAATTATCTAGAAATGAAGAGTGCGGTTTGCACCTGTGGTTGGTGCGCAGGTGACTGTTTGTTAGCTGTCTCCTGGTGCTCTGAAAACTCACATTTCAACATGCGGACTGCTGCACCTGTTTTGCGGCCATCGAACGCTGCTGACTGGCATTCAACATAATATGACGCAACTTTATGCCAGGTGTTTGCATGGCTTTGTTTAACCAATAGGTACTTTACATTCTGTATATCATGATTTTCTCAGGTACTGGATACATGCTCCTGCTGGAATGATCCAGATGGAAATACAAGAGGGAGGGACACACACTGGTTCAGAAATATCAGTTTCGCTTTGAATGATTGTGTATGTGTGTGTGTGTGTGTTCATTTGTGTAAGACAGACGATGAGAAAGAGGACTGAGTAATAGGCATGAAAAGGGAATCCTATTGTCTCATATGAAAACACCCCCAAAGACGTTACATTTTCACAACAGAGTGAGGGAAACACGGCTTAGTAATCGCCTACAGAAGAGACAATGAAATACACATCGAGCAGCTAAATATGTGTGTTGACAAGCTCCTCGCCGCTCTGAGAGGGAGAAAAGACTTCATGACTTTTTTCTGTTACTATATACGATGTAGTCCTTAACACGCTTTCATTATTTTGGCTCTGAACTCCAGCACACAAATACAACCAACGACGGGTAAAGAGCTGACTTCAAGCCTCGTCTCTGTTTGAAGATGTTATTGAGTGTTTGTTGCACGTAGTACCTTGAATTTTGGGACAATGCAGCCCGGAGAATGGTCTTAAAGAAATAGTTTCCTGTGACCAAACATGGTCATTTTATTGACCGGCGCATCTGTTTACAGGAAACCAAGCTGATGATGAAAGCCCCCAAAACAAGCAAGGCATGACGATCACTGCATTACAGGTCCTTCAGAACTACACCAGGTTAAATACCTGCTGATATCTGTCGGGCACAGACTTCAATCTACAAACCTGCAACCAAATATTGAATATGAAAACTCTCTATAGGTTGTTGTTGTTTTTGAATTACGTAAATACATTTTGGGTCTACTGAAAAAAAAAAAGTCTAAATGTATGAGAGATATAAGAGCATCAACTTCTGAATCTTATTCCTTAATTTGAAATCAGATGTGCGGGAAGAACGAGCCAACACAACAATACACTTTGAATAAACTGAAATGTGCACACAAAACAAAATAGTCACAAACAACAAGTCCTCCGTAGCACAGAATATTACACAATGTGGGCCGCCTTGGGTGACTTCTTCTAAACTGATGTGTGTGTAGTTTTAGTGGTAGTGAATGCAGAATGGACGAACACAGAAGAGGTTAGCAGATCTCTCTTGTGGCCTTTAATGCTATGAAACAGTTAGCATTAATGCACCTGGGTAAAAAGTGTGAAGCTTTAATTATATCATTATAAAATACTTCCTTTGTCCCTCAAAGGGAAATTCGAGGGAAGCAGGTTTACAAATACAAAAACACAAACAATTGGTCGACACACATAAAAACAAAGAAAACACGAAATATGGCAATGTGAGGAGAGTTGAAACACAAAGGGTTAATGGCCAACCCGTCGCTGGCCAACACTACGAAGGAACATTACATATGTACAAAATGTGAAAGTGCATTTATCAATTTATACTCAAGTTAAACTGACCATCTCTGTGCCGAGCCTGTTCACGTCTTACAGCTGCCGGCTAATAGAAGGATAATGTGTTTTTCAGAAATCATGTTGGATTAGATTTTTTAATGTCCTGAATAATGTTTACGTTGATATTATCATAACATTCTCTGTGTTCATGGTCCTAAAATAAGAAACAAATCATGTGATTCATATGTTGATGAAATACAGACTGCCGTCTTCGGGATACTCGCACCAAATATTTAATCTTTTCATGCTTCGAAATACCTTCGGGACTGAATTACAGTATTAGTGTTTGTAAAATATATTTCAAAACATAGATTAGTTTTATTTCAGATTACCTGACTAACAGGACATGACAGATTTTGGAAAATTGTTACGGTAAATCTTCACCAAACATGGACTCTAAATATGTTTTAAGGCTTTATTTTTTCTTCAGTGTTCAGATTGGATTAAACTTTTGTTTAAAGCTACAATTACACCTGCACCAAGCTCCCACTGTTTACAATCTGATTATTGTGCCTCCTGTTAAGAGAGTCACATTACATATATATATATATATATATATATATATATATATATATATATATAGCAGGTATGCTACATTAAGCACGTGGACTGCGACAAGCACATACATGTCAACAGTATAACTGCATTTCATTGGGAATTATTGAAGGCACATTGAAAGCTATTTGTTCAATCAGATCACTCCTCAGAAGATATATCGTGTAAATAAAGTGATTCATTCTTCCGTTTAGAAAGACTTAGTATGTCAGTAACAGCTTCTGATATACAGTGAATTATTTCAAATGTCTTTTTTCATGAAAAAGCTTCAAAAGGTTAAAAGCTGCAAAAATGAATGTTCATGTTTGACAGTTTGAATTCCTCAAAGGTTCTCCGCTTAGCAACAGCTGATACCAACAGGAACACGATGTAGATTAAACATTCACTATCTCCTTGTTTAACACTTTTTATATTTCCAGTGATTTCTTCCATAGACATTAGTTTGTGTAACACCTGCGTACGGCGCCCCATTGATTGCAAAATCAAGAAAATGTTGCCACCGTTATTGCATAAGTTCTGAACTTTACACTTCAAGAAACTGAATAACAAAGAATACTATTTTAGGCGTTTCTGAGTTGAGATTTTGAAATCCTTCCTCAGGAGCATCACGACACAAAGAGGATCATCAAGGTGCAACAAACACATCGAGGCTGACACATTAAAACAACGATTAAAGGCTAGTGACAAAACAAGCAAATCATTCAGCACTGTTTTTCCTCGATCCGAGTCATCTGCGTTTCTATTAGATTAATATCACGAGACATTCAGCCAGAGTACTGGAGATATTCTGGCTCAGTGTTTTGTTGTAATTATTTGAGATCATTTGTGTCAGTTTGAGGCCAACTGCGAACAAGATGGAGGAAACCAAACCAAGGCCAAGACAACTCGAAACAATCAGTGTGTTGTGGATGAGACCAGGTTTGAGTGCCACAGCTTTGCCCCTCGGTGCCCTTTGCTTCTGTCAACGAGAGAGCATCTCAGGCAGCGTTCGCCAGTATTTGTGTATATAGAAACAATTTCTTCCCTCACGGACAAACATGTTGCAATGCTGAATTATGCATCTACTCCCAGTAGCAATGTCCCTTAGATCAGCTTTCAAAACAAGTAGAATACTGAGTGTATATATATATATACAGTATGTTTAGAAGTACTCACATGTGATGTTGTCAGTGCAGCGATGAGTTGAGCTCTGACATTTGGTCGACTGTATGCACTGCAGGTGGCTCTTTCACTCACACACACACACACACACACACACACACACACACACACACACACACACTCACACACAGGAAGTCAGACACCACTAGGATCCCATCCTTTCTGTTTAGGATTACAAAGATTTGGGTTTACATAGTCTCTCTCTCTCACACACACACACACACACACACACACACACACACACACACACACACACACACACACACACACTATGTAAGCAATGTAGATGTTTTGGAAAGAATATTTACGTTGCAAAATACCAGAATTCCTTAACTCATATAAGGCATCATATATTTTGTATGTATGTATGTGTGTACTGTATGTGTATATGTATGTGTGTATTAATGTATGTATGTATGTATTAATGTGTGTATGTTGGTATGTATGTATGTATGTCGTTGGTGGTCTTGTGTTAGTGTGTGTAACAGGTGTTTACTGTGTGTTTTGTTACGTTAAGCGCTGCACTGGTGTCAACACCTGCATTGGTTCTGCACCAGTTGTGGGGAATTCAGAGCTTCTGAACCAATGCAGGCAAAGTATATTCAAGAGCATACAATTGTCAAGATATTGTTTGTTATTATGTTGAACAAGGTAAAAGTTATAATCTTTAACAATTATATTATTTTAAAGCCCTTTTGGGCTCATGGTTGGCTTTTTTTCTTGAAATAGCCATTAAATATACACATCCTGTCAATGATTACCGCTTTAAAAGGTAGTTTGTATTGTTACTGGCGGCCTTCCCTGCACTGTTTTGAATGTACCTAAACGCACTCACAGGAAACAATGCGCATTTAGCTTTTTGTGATTCCATCTTACAGAAAGAAGCCTCCCCGGTCCCTTAGATGTGGATAAAGAAACATTTTTTCAAATTTGCTTTTGGGTATCCTTAGTTTATTGTCTGAGGAAAAGAAAAACATACAACAGTACTCTAATCTTTCATTTACAACCCACTGAAAAAAACAAAGTATACATAAACGTCAACCAAACACACAGAAACACAAGCAAGAAAGTATTTCAAAATCTGCTAAATTTATTTTTTCAACACATTTTCAAAGATATATGTTAACATGAGGCATAAATGAGAAAAATAAGCACAGACTGTTGTTGCACTCCCTAGCAGTGGAGGAGCCTATTTTGCATTCAGTTCACTGGTTATATTTGGTGAAAAAGCTCAAAGTGCCCACATCATTACATTTGATTTTTATTTCCATCTTGAGCATTCAAAAGCCAATTTACATTCATGACGCATTCACACTGGGGTTCTCTTTCATTCGCTCTCTTTATCTTTATCTGTTCCTCACTTTCCCTTCCTCTCAATCTCTCTCTCTCTCTCTCTCTCCCTCTCTCTCTCTTCATGTCCGTCTTTCCTTTCTTCGATCTGTCTTTCATGTTACAGCATTAGCAGGGGTTTCAGAGGGGGAGCTGATGGCTTCTCTCTCCGGCGTCCTTGCCGCGGTTTTGCTGCAGCTGCTGGGCTGCGATAAAGAGAGGAAAGAAGAGAAGTTTTCACACTAATTACGACACTATAATGAAGCACTTGGTAAAAGGCACAGTGAAAATGAAGGTCAAACAGTCATTAATATAAAGTGAATAGAGTCTATTAGAAAGCATCTGTAAAGTGAATAGATAGAACCGGAGAGGGGATAAAGTAATTTCTTTACTAGATAGAAGCCTGTTAAGAACATTTACCAGTCACACTGGCAGTACGTCTTTGGCTTCAATGGCTGTCGTCCATTCCTCATCGTTTGAAATTTTCTCTGTAGCCGAAAAAAAAGAAAAAAAATCAAATTATAATTTTTTTTGTTTGCCTCAGTGACCCATGCTCCTTCGTCCCACCTATTAATTCCAATCTACAAAGCAGCATGTGAAGATTCCCTGGATGATTTTCATTACTGACCTTCTTTCTTCTGATCCTCTTGCACAGGACAATGACAAAGACCATCAGGAGAACCACAACCAGGCAGCCTACTCCAACTGCAACCCACACCCACCAGCTGAGCCCCAGCAGATCAGTAGATGGAGAAGGTGACGCCCGGCGGGTGACGCCTGGTTGAGCCATGAAAACAGACCATTGCAAAAAGCGAGGAGTCAATGACACATCAAGTGAAGGGTCACTTTTGTTAATGTGTGCTCACAGAGGGTTTACCCAAACGAACACAAGCGGTACTCACAGCCGGGGCAGGTTGACTTAAGGACGTCATTGGAGCTTTGAGAAGAGGATGTTGTAGCTGCTTCAGGAGCAGGTTCTGAAGGTAAAAACACAGCACATCTTGCTTGTGGCCACATAGGTAGGTTTTGCCGTGTTTCAAACCATATGCAAAGACTTTGGTAAAAGCCAGTGTCCTACCTTGAACTTTGATGGTTAGGTCGTTATTGTACGTCTCCCCGTCATGGGAGAACGTACACTTCCAGGTCCCTGCATCAGAGCGGGTTACGGATTTGAGTGACCCCGAGTGTGGACTTCCATCTGGTCTCTTCCACTGCACTGAAGGCTCTTGGTCCAGACCTTTTACCTGACAGTGGAGCGTGGCCTCACTGCCCAGCTGGAGCTCACCGGAGGGTGTGGCCCGGACTGACACAGAGAGGGACAACAGACGGGGGAGAGGTGAGAGCCACAAAGAGAGAGCAGAGGCCATGTTGGACTAAGGACTTCCTCCAGATCATTGGGAACGTGACACACCCTTATGACATGATGTTAAGAGTTAAATGAAAATGTATCACATTGTCTGCACAACTAGTTGTTTTAATAGGTTTGAAGAAATAACCCTTTCAAAAGGAGGTCTACGTTACAAACTGGGCTTTGTTTTAAAGATGTAGAAGTTTACCAGGCAGGGAGTGAAAAACGTTCTCAAGTTGTATTATGGGTAATGTGGGGCCCAGTGTTTTTAGACCTTTAAGGGACTAGAATCAGGATATTTCAGCCTCTGCTGCTTCGATTTTGACCAAACTATTTCTTAAATATGTCTGTTTTAAATCCCCCATTGTTTATAAGATGCAATCGTAAATTGCTGGAATACCCCTTAAAGGCATTTCAAATACATATATTAAAAGGGACATATATTATATGTGTGTGTACATAATCTTTTGAATGAAATGCCCACATTTCTTTTAAAATCAATTCTTCAAAAGTTACTATATTCGTTTTGTAAAATGGCTGGAAATAATTCTGATTAATAAACAGTCGTTTGAAAACTTTATTTAATTTGACTTCTCTTTGTTTTCAAATAATGATGTATTTTAAAATATTTGATCAATCTAACAACTGTGAGTATAAATGGGGAGGATTTTTATTTTACACAATAAAATGAGAATAAAAAAGAAGATGTATTTAACATGCATTATTTTTCATTGTAACAATTACATTTTTTTTTTTTTTTTGTCCTCTGCTCACCTGAGACCAGAAGAAGTATGTGTCTGTGAGGTGTCCCGTCTGCAGTGCAAATGAACTTTCCGGCATCTTCTTCTTTCACTGCAGAGATCTCTAGCTTTGTTTCCTGCTTCACCCTTGACCTTCCGGAAAATTTAGCTGACCCTAAAGCAGAACATACAATTTCGTGTAATTCACACGTGTGACGTTCTTAACGCAATATATTTTGCTACAGGTAATTTAAATTGTTTGTTTTTTCAAAAGCGTTGTCACAAGTCTGTCTGTACCTTTGAGAGGTAAGCCTTTCTTTGGAATACTATGTATCATCTCATCTCCCCAATGCCACACCAGGCGGTCATTGTAGGTGTTGACCCCACACTCCAAGGTGACCTTCTGCCCTGGATTTGTGAGGATCACTTTGCCTGCAGCAGAAAGTGCACAAAGCACTGAAGAGAGAAGATCAGATTCATGAAGCACATTTCACTAAGTGTGATATGTATTCACAGGAGAATACCACAAACTCTGCGCATTTAGACACAGACAAACTGATGTTATTGTATAACATATGTTATTACTTTGCATTGGAGATTCGTAGAGTGAATATGAAGTTTAAGGGTTTCAGGTTAAATCAGGGAGTAAAACACAAATGCAGTTATTTCCCCAGGAAGACGAAGAGTCTCATAAACACAAAGGGACATATTTGGATCTATGTTACCGGCCACTCATTAACCCTTTATTTTTAAAGAACTAATTACAATGATTTTTAGTAGAAGTATTTTAACTCACCAAACACAAACCACACGATTGTCTTCATTTTTGAAAGTTGGATCTAAGCGGAAAAAGTAACACGAATGTGCATTTCAGTCAAGACAAAAGTATTTAAGGAAAAACAAATATAATGCAGTGGTTCATGGTGTGAACGAGATACAACACACAGCTTCTGTTTGAGCACTTCACCAAAAAAAACATGTGATCCCTAACCACCGAGCTAGCTCTCTACTTCCTTCCTCTCGCTACCTCTTGTATTAAAAATGTAAAACTTTGTAGACTTGCATTAAAAAAAAAAAAGAGATGTCACTTGGAAAATTCCAGCATGTGTTTTCTTCTCTTTTGCATTTAATTAACACGCTCAATAACGCATGTAAAGATGCTTCACTGCAGACCAGATCTGGTCTGATGGTACATCAGAAATAAGAACTTTGTCAGAAAATAAATGTGCAGTTTTCTTACTAATACGGCAAACAAATAGTAAATAAATAATAATTCTCATAACATTTCTGACAAGCCCAAATCACTCCGTCTCAGTCTATTTTGATTGCCGTTTCATGAATTTGAAAGATTTAAGAATTAATTTCAGCAAGCTTAAATACTGATTTTAAAGCCACAAATCATGTCTTTATATTTTAGTTACTTTGAATAGCAAAAACGATTACAATCTGCCCAGATAATTAGTATATATAATTTTAATAAGTATACATCTGAAAAACTCTCGTTTGACATATTAATATATTTCGCCTCACTGGTCGAATAATAGTCAAAATTGAGATAAGAATCGTTCACCTTTAAAATCAGATCGACCTCAACATGTAGACTTGAGGCTTCTACACATGGGTACGCACATTTCTCTTCTTCACGATCAATCTAGACTCCTACACTTCCGTTTCTAAACAAATTGTTGTTTGATCACAGACACAAGAGGACACACAATAGCAACTTATAAAGTGTTAAATAAACAGGTTTTACTAATGTGGTTCATCCGTTATGTTAAGTTTGGACGACATTACGATATAAAGGAAGTTTTAAAATGGTCCCATTAAATCCAACAATTGCCGTTTACAATATGAAACTTGATTTCATGATCTAGTTTGAGATCTTACCTTAATTTCGAAGCAGTGCCGTTATTATTCAAGGCCAAAATCTTTCCTCATCCCCTCTGTGCTTCACTTCATCGAAAACTAAAGAGCAAGGATGCAAAAACTGCAGAAGGCGGAAGACATCTCAGAAGAAACATGCACTTTGGAGTTTTAGGCCTATGCCAGCCCTCGCTCTTTGTGGGTTCTGCTCTTCATGCCTGCGCTTTCTCACAAACTAGGCCAGGGATTCTCTACGTAGTAGTTTTTACATGAAGCTGAGAAAAGTTATTTTCACATTGAAAAAAAAACAAATGGAGAAATGAAATAAGCTGAATGCAACGATAACTCCATGAAGACTTGTTGAAAAAGAAACAGGCAGAGTGACAGAAAGACAATTCTTTATTTGTCACAGCAGAAGTAACAAAGGATTTGTTTGCAAAATAAAACAATAAAACAAAAATCACCCAGATATCACCCTCACCAAACTTTAAAGAAACTGGTTGATTGGTGTTTTGACTTGTTCTGACATTTTTATTTCCTTTTTGCAACACACATTTGAGCCGTTATTCATTGGTTTGATTCATTTCCTCTCATCATGGATGTTTAACAGTTTCTTTTCTTTACTTCCTCACTGAAAACGGGCAGAGGAGACGTTAGCGCCCGGTTAAAATGGTGACACCAAACTGTAACCGTCCAATAATAGAGGGGGCTGGAAGCAACATATTTTGATGGGGTGGGGCAGTGGAAATCAATAGTCAGGACATGGATCGAGGTGATAGTTAGGCAAGGAGTGAATGGATTTAGCAACCCTCTCATGATCGGTCGGGGGGGGGGGGGGGGGGCTGTTCCATGAAGCTTTGTGAATTATCTGGATACAGTTCCCGAGTAAAACCTGGAACACGTGTTTTAACCAGTTTTACTCAGCATAGTAGTCCAGGTAAATAACTGGATATGCTTCTCTGAACATGCCCACGGATTGTAATAAACGGATAAAAGGAAAAAAAGCTCCCTCCCAGACACCGCATCTGTACATCTGCACCAATGTATTTAACTGTGTATATATGCAATCTGAGAGATTTATTTACACTTATGTCAGTTGTGAAGCATGCCGGGGGCATTTGTAAGAGCTCGGTGGGGTGTGACTATAAATGCTGTCTTGTGTGTTTGTGTTAGCGTCCACATTTCTCCTGCTTCACCCCGGGTCTAACACTCCCGTGTCTCATTCAGCCACCCTCCGGTAGAAGTAGAGGTATCCCAGGTCTTTGGGAGGCTTCTCTGAAGCGCAGACCTTCTGATCGTTGAAGATGACCCACCTTATGAAACAGAGAGATCACTCAGTTCACGGAGAGCTACTCGATGACAGACAGGTTATTGATTTGATCATATATGCACAAAATAGAGTGACTTTTTAAATCTTATTAGAGAATAAAATATCCACCACTTGGGTAAAGTGACAGTTTCTTTAACATCATTTAAGAACATATAAAAAGGTCCTTTTTTTAAATCAAGCTCAGGTCATTTATTTGATTTCATTAAATGACTGTTCTCAAAATATAAAATCAATGTGGCGTTATGAATGGTGGATATGAACTATTTAAACCTCACTTCTAGGACATGTTTCCTGTGTTCAGGTTCAGACCAGACCTGGAGTCTGGTGCCCCCTGTTGAGGCACTGCAGAATTAACTACTTCATTACTTTTCATCAGTGTTTCTCAAATGGGGGTACTAGTACCCGCAGGAGTACTTTAGAGTACTGCAGCAGGTATGTGAGAGTTCAATCAAATGTTAATTGTGAAAATAACATTCATGCACCATTCCTAAAATAACTATACTATCATGAGTTCAATAAAAAATAGAAGTTTAGGTTCGATGAACGACATTTTGTATTCAATATTCCTATTTTTTAATGAACGAATTAACTTCTGATTAGAGAACAAACAGCATGTTTTGTGACTGTAACAGATTTGTTTTTCGTGGGATGTTCATGAAATAAATTCTCTCAATGATATTTTTCACGATGACATATTGGGGCTTTGAAACAGCAAAATATCCCTTAAAGCTAGAAACCAAATGTGCCAACAAAAAAAAAAAACACTTACTGCTGATCCTTCTTGATGTGACAGACGTAGTGGCCGCACATGGTGCTTGTCCCCATGTGACTGATGAACGCAAACAGCTCATACTCTGAATAAAGGAGAGGAATAATGTTAAATGATAATTAGAACATATATATATATATATATATGACATAAATCAAATTATGATGGCAATGTTGCTGCCGTCTACATGTCATGTTTCTCAACATCCTGGTCCTTGAGACTCACTTCCTGGTCCGTCTTTGACGCGAGGCCCAGGCGGAGGCTCTCTGCCACCCTCGCTCTCTGCGGCTGAGCGACCGCCTTCAGACACGTCCATGGACTCCAGGTCGTCCAGGTGGGAGAAGATCCAGTCCACGGCCCGGTCCAGGACGTTGCTCTGTGGAACAGACACCAGTTACAGGAGACATAGTCAGAGAATGTCAACAAATGGACTATTTGGTCAAATTATCAAGTGTTTTCTCTGGTACTGTAGCTAATGATCAGACAACAGCAGAACAAAGCTTTGCTTATCTCCATCATCTGGAGTGGAGGTGTGAGGCTCCCCCAAAAATGAAGATCTTGACCACATCCATGGATTCCAGGTCATCAAATTATGATGACTAAACTTTAATCTTTGTTGAGGTATTCATGCCAACAACTGGTAAGTTCTCACAAATGAGGAAACTTGGAAACATGAGAGTCTGAATGAAAAGGGGCCAGCTGTTCCTGCATTCACACTGCTCTACTTTTAGACTAGTGGCACATGAAATCAGTCAAATCCTCATCTCAAGCTGAAGGGAGAGTGATTCTAACCGTGGCTCGGAGTGCTTTGGTTGCCTGGTCCCGGCTGAAGCCCATGGACACGATGGTGGCCAGGTGCTCCTCGGAGAGGCTCTCAGTGGGCGTGGTCCCGGAGCTGCAGCCTGGCAACACCAGGGGGGCCGCAAAGTCTGCAGCCAATCAGAAAGAGCAGAACATTAGTGAGGAGGAGTGATTGATGGACTTGCGTTCCAGGTAAAAATCCCACAGCTCTCTGCACACCTGGGTCATCCATATGGCCCATGATCCAGTTCATGGCAGCATCGATTCCAGTGTTCCCAGTGTAGTACACCGCTTTCCTGCAGGCCTCCAGTGGGAATCCCATTTCACATAACTGGGACACAGTGGAGTCATCCAGGACTGGAGCTGAATGTGTTGAGAGGAAAAGGTTCATTTACTTGGATGTACTGTATGCATTTCACATTGTTATCTCCTCTATGTGATGAAATTTACACACAAAAAAAACAAACATGTTAATGTCCTCCAATCAGAGGTGGGGGGATGATGCTGTGTGACCTTTAGTTGAAATGAAACTCAAACCACTTCACAAGATACAAAAGTTTAAATAAAAAAATAAGGCAACAGAAGGACGCCAGAAAAAAGAAAAAGGAGGAAACAAAGAAAAGGAGGAAACAAAGGATGGACCAATAGGAGTGAGGAGGAGAAGAGCAGAAACGACAGACAGACTAACACAGCAGTGGGGAGTAGAGAGAGTCGTCCTCCTCGTTGCCATGGAAACCCAGGATACCTTTAACCTCCACATCTGGGGTCATGAGTGGGGGCGGGGCCACCTCTGGTAGAAGCTCCTCCCCTGGCTGCTGGCCAGTAGCTTGTAGGGCGCTCAGGTCCAGAGTGTCTGGAACGTCGATGCTCACGTCTGCAGAGGAAAAAAAAATCATCGGTTACCCATCATGCACTTTGGTCCGAATATTTGTTTTCCACACTTTTTAATTTTAGAAACTATATAGGTGAATGCCAGCTGCTAAAATGTCAAATAAATGCCAATATGTGTTGTGTTGCTCCTCAGAGTCCTCGTGTGCTATTGGCTGGTAAATATCCATCTGCAGGTAAAGAACAGCTGTCCTTCCTCTTGTGAGATATTTTGTAAAGATTTCATTTGTAGCTCTTTTGCATGTGGCTGCCAGGTTAATGCCAAACTTCACTTCATTTTCTTAAGTTATTGGTTTTTTTGGTATCGTAACTATTACAACAAGTCTTTGCCAGAAAGCTCCGTAATAGAAAGCTGCACGTTCTGTTCCTTTCTTTGTTCCTCCTGATTTTCTGTGTAGTCAGGCTTAGAATTGTAACTTTTCTTTTTGTTTAGTTTATTTAGTTATTGTGGATTTAGTTCTACGTAGGGATGATTGGTTTGTTATTTGGGCTAGCTAAAATCCAGCTTCTATACCTGTCAATAAAAGTCATATCTACTCATATTCTTCATGTAGTCTTACGTTACTTCCTTCTCTCGAACACATGCAATAGCAACGACCTGGAGACAAACAATTGCACTCTTTTTGATTTCCCCAGAGTTGTTCTCTACTCCACCAAACTACATCAATGCACTTCAAACAAAATGGAGCAAAAGCCATCAATGGCCTCCAAAATCTCTGCAATTTAACTTTAACTGCACAGGAAATTAACATATTTGCTGTGCGCCAGTGTAGTAATCAGAGTCGGTTATGTAAATTTCAGTCTCGACACTAAACACAAGCTTTATGCTTATGAGAGGCAAACGAGACTCGCTGTGATTACTTGCAGTAACAGACACTGACCGGTCAATCAGTTACAAGCACTTTGCATGTGGCCGCGGTATACGACAACTGTATAAATGACAGTGAGCTTGTACAACACAAATGTGTTTAAGGAGTATTAATACAATACTCAGTCCTTCAGACTGTACTATGAGTTAACGTGTCTCAGTGAGCAGATTTCCAACTCTGTTAGGATTAGGAATACACACTTGTGTGTAGAGAAAGAACAACAACACAGTAATTTAATAATATCTTTGCTCACCCAGTTTTTTGGGCACCCAGTCAAGGCCGAAGGTAAACTTCTTAATCTGGATGATCAGGTGGTCGGGGAAAGAGGCAAAGCGGGTAGTTCTGACAAAAGAGACAAAAGCTGGCATTAATAAATACATCTTGAGATTTGCTTCATCACTCTTGAGTATGTGCGACTGTCTCTCTTCCTACTTGGTAGCAGTCGTCTTGGACTGCACAGCCGAGCTCCAGAAGTCTGTGAGGATCTCTGGTTCACTGAGGGCCGCCATGCAAGCTGTGAAGGGGATTTGAGCTCGCACTATGGGGGATGAGGAGTCCCCCTCCTCACGCCGGCGCTCTGCCTCCTGAAGCTCTTCTGTTAGAGAAATACATTCATTTTTTGAGAAACACAACTAGAACTAATGCTACTACCACTCACCCTTCTTTTAAGCGGCTACGTCTCCAGTCTGATCTCGAGCACACAGCTGATCGGTTACGTGGTTTGTTTACATGAGGTTACGTAATGCTTGCCGTTTCTTTCAGAAAGAAGAATTAAACAATAATAATGTCAGCTTGAGTTGGACATTGTATCCTTCACCTGTGTTGGTAGCCTGGTCCATCAGCACAGGCAGCTGGACGATGTAATCCACCCGCTGCGTGTACTTGGCCTTCTGAGACTGCTGACACACAATCCTCTCCTCCACCAGGAACTTGAAGGCTTCAGATGGGTTGGACCCAGTGCGACAGTTCCTCTGTGGGTGAAAATAAATAATAACATAAAGAGGAAAAGCTGGGGACCAAAAAGAGATGCAGAATTTCAGTGTTACTTTTACCTCCACCATGTTTATGAAGTGCATTAAAAACTCCTCAGCATCCTGTTGTCGATTCGTAGAGAACTCGGGGTGGCCCCGCCCAACAAGTGCTTTGAACATTCGTGGTGCTATTCCGATTTGGTCTCCCTGCAAACAAAGCATGAACCGTCAGATTTGTCAACAGTGAGGGCTAATATTAGGTAGACCAGTTTTTAACTCGTTTCTAACTCCCCCATGTGCCTCGGATAACTGTAAAAACTAAGACTTGTAAATCCACTGTGACCGATTTTTTCCTACCCTGGGTTCAGATGCACCAGTTTCATCTCCGGGGTCTGGCGCTGGTTTGGAATACTCTCCCGACAACAGACCGTAACCGAGCTTGGCTCTGTGATGAATAAACAAAGATGACATCACTGCACATCCATCTATATACCAGAGACTCACACAGGAGGGGGATTTGGATAAAGGCCTAGATGTATTTTCGACTTTCAAAAAACAACATGGGGGAATGTCTAATCAGGGAGAAGATTCCCATCTCTGGTGGGAATAACAAAGTTTCTGTACAGCAACAAAAGTAGACATTGTTTGAATTAGGTCACACAGATTTCAATTTCAAGGGAAAACATATTATATATAAAATATATTGTGAAGAAAGTCTGCTGTAGGAGAAGAGGTATGCAAAGTAAAGCACTTAGAAGTTAGATGTGAGAAGAGGACACTCACACTTGGGTTTTAAAGTCCTGGGTAGGGTCACTTGGGGCTTCATCAATAATCTTGTCGATGTTGGACACATATCTGGAAGGCATTAAGAGAATGATATGAAACTAATTATTGACATTCAGTATCTTACTGTTAATGATCAACATAAGAAGAACAGAAGAAGAACAGACCGGAGGAAAGGCGCTACGAGTAGAAGAAGGTACTGACTTGTTCTGGAAATCTGGAACGGTGAAGAGCACTTGCATTACAGAGTTGAGGTAGCAACTGTTTCCCAGATTCTTCATGCCGGTCAACCCGGCGCCAAACAGGGGCCGCAGGGTGGTCCCCGACTCCTGGATCACCTCCCACTCCCCCACACGCTGGTTCACGGCGATCTCCAGCTCCGTCATCGTCCGTTCGGTCTGAGAGCAGAGAGGTCAAAGTGATAAGAGAATGAAGGCCGCGGGGTACAAAGCAAATGGAAGTCTATGCAGCAGCCTTCAGCGCAAGTTTTGAAAATGAGAAGCAAAATGTGCCCACGCGAAGGAGCAATGACAGCAGACGAGGAAGAAACAAAACGCATCATCGCCGCACTAAGTGCTGCACTTTGTCTTCTGCACAATGCTTTAACCCCCTGTCTGTGCAACATCATTACGTGTGTGCGAAACAACGCGACAGTTCAGAGTGAGAGGTACAGACATCTTAGGCTTTGACAGCTGTGTAGTCTGAACTCTGCATAAGAAGAGGAGCAGATGGTAAAGAAATGAATAGCAACAGGGAAACAGAGTAAACAGGTGCGGAGTAAAGTAGGCGGATATGGTGATGAGCATGCTGTGAAAGAAAGAGTTCACTGTAATATTATTATTATTGTCCATCAGTAATACTATCATAATCTTTTAATGATATGTTTGACAAACATATATATATATATACAAGTATCAATTAACAGTGTGCTCGTAGAAAGAAAGAAAAACAGGAAGAAGATTTGGCGAATTATTTAATAACATTATTTTTTTGTGGTAATTGTTTTCGTGGCATTGGAATAATATGGTTCTCTGACACTGCAGCTGAATTTAGACCCCTCAGTAATACCATGTACCCATGTGTCCAACACCCCTGACTACAGTTGTACCACTTGAATCGTAAAGTAAAGGGTTAAACGAGAACTTACTTCGATGTTGTTGAACATTGCAAACCAGTTGGGAAAATGGGCAGATTTCATATTTGCAATCATCAATGTGAAGAAAAAGAAAAGGTCTGCTTCCACTAAACACAGCAGAAAACCAGAGCTTACCTTCTCCATGGTCATCATGTTGATGCCAAAGTGAGCCAGGTGCTCTGGTAACTTGGAATCCAGTACCATGTCGTCCTCATCATAGGAATACACATCTGGACATACAAAACAGAAGCGGCAATTAAAGGCAATGAAGCCGAAAGCTTTAGACGAATGCATATAGTGCATAAAGTCAAACAAGCTTTAATAATAGAAAGCCCCATAGTCCATATTATTATAAAAAGTGAGAAAAAAAACCCCGGAGAAATATTAGAAATGTCTCAGCCGGCAGAAGGGAGATGTTGGTGTCTGCGTGTGATTGACAGCAGGCTGAATGGCCAGCAGGGGAACACGAGAGCAAGTAAACAAACTTGCATTGTGTCTTACGAGGCATGAGCAATCATCTAAATGGACCAAAGTAACATGTGCAGGAAGTTTAGGGGGCATTAAATGTTCTGCAGCTGAACAGATTATCTGCTAGCCTGCAAACTGACACCAGCGGTGAATTTTACCTTGGATGGTGTTTCATTGGTGACTCGTTCAACAAGCTGAGGTGCAGGACAACTTGTGCTCATGTTTGTAAGTTAGATAAGAAGGAGATTTCAGGGCAAAAGCTAACATGGGTTAATGTTCGAGGTCTGTGGCTCTTATGTTGTGTAGCGGGCTGCTGTTTGCTGAATGTACAGAAACAAGTTTTAGGTCCTAGAAAAAAAAGCTTTTTCATTTCAGTTAGACTTTAACATTTTTTACGACAAAAAACCCATCATGCCATCTGCTTACCTCCTCCATCAGGAGTGATGGTACCAAGTTTGACAGCAATCGGGTATCCTGTCTGCTGGAAGTGTAGAAGGGCATGGTTGTTGCCCCCGGAGCCATCAAAATACCTGCGACCACACATCACTTTGCCGTCTGTCAGGTTCATCCAAATATTCTCCTGGAGGTCACACACCTCACAACGCCAGCCACTAGGAAGTAGAAAAGAAAAGTCACACAAACTCAACAGTAAAAGTGCTCTGAAATAAATATTTGACCCTTGCACTAGAACTTAACAGCTCTCTATTCTAAATGACATTATTGGAGACACAACAGCATCAATAGAGCAATGCAATAATGGAGCAATGGATCCTAAATGCAAGAGCATTATTGCGTACATTTTCGCATTTGCAGTTAGACATGTAATATAAGAGAAGCTTCGTTTATAAAGTCACTAATCTAGGAGGAACTCCATGGTAGGTCTATTCAAGGGACAGAATGGACATAGTGTCTCACCTGGGAGGGATCTTGACTCCGTTGTCAAGCTGTTTAAGGTCAGCAGCATGTCTCGACTCCTGTCTCACCTCTCCATCCCACTGTTGGACTTGTAAGGCATGAGACACTGAGTCGGCTGCCATGATACCCGCCATTGACAGGGACACCTTGAGGGACAGCAAATGAATGAACAGGAACACATCAGACCGGACTAACAGCTTATGATGAAACTTCTCCAGTACTTAATCACTGAAGGTAACAAAATGGAATATCCATATGTCTGCTGTGTGCATGTGCCCTAATGTTATATTATTAAGGAATATGTACAATAGAGTGTTTGAAGACTAACTTGTCAAAGATCTGTAAAGACTGCCTCTGTGCTACGTCATTGTATTAAGCGAGCAATCACATTATTTTTAAACTGTTTTCTGTATTATGACAATGTGATATTGTCAATTCTCATATTGTAGAGTAGTACGTATATTCCTACTGTGATAACGCAGACAGAAGCTTAACAGATTATAACATTTCTGTTGCCAGAAGAGACACAAGATCTTACCCGCTCTCTCACAACGTCAGGCATGGTAGCAAGGTCCTCTGATGTCACTTCCTGTCTATCAGGTAAAATGACCACCTTTACATCCTCCTCATACAGCTCCTGCTCCACATCAAACCCTCCTTCAATCCCTGGACAGAACAGAAACAAGAGGGGAGGTAAACACAGGCCATGTCTCAAAAGAGGAAGCCTGTTTTTATCTGTGTTTGTGTACTCTCTCATTGACTCACCTATAGCCAATCTGGTGGGCTTTTTCTTTGGCGGGTGTCCAGATCCAGAGTTAGTGTCATCTTCCTTCTGTGGTAATAACATAATTTATCAGTGCGTGTAGAGATCAGTTCAGTCAACGTATTAAGAGATGGTGAAGACAGTGTCAAACATAATGCGAAAATGTGTCAATATGGAATTGACCACAGTATTTAGGAAAATAAAGTCATAAAGTAGATTAAAGTGTTCACCTGCACCTTGGCCTTGCGAGTCCGGGTTATGTGTAAGTAAGCCCTCTGGCCAGTCCGGGCATGGTACCGGTCGACATACTGACTCCCAAAGCCAAGGAAACTGTTCATGCACACATACAGTCCTCCTTCACTTTCCTGTAAAGAAGAAATAGGCAATATTGAATGTTACAACCTTTCTTTATCTCTCTCTAATGTGACACGACACTGGGAAGTTAAAATTTAAGGCAATGTGGATGTTTTATGAGTCACATCATCAGTTGAAATATTTTAGCATCCTGCTAACGCTTGCAATTCAAATCAACACAGGTTTAATGTTATTGAAGTCCACGGGAAAATTCTAACTAAATATTGAGAAACTATGTGCTATAACACGTTGAAAAGCATATAGTGCTGCCACATTTGTGACCATAAATCGACTAAGTTAGCTTGTTAGCTAGTTTGACAGCATACCCAGTTACACTGACATAGCTAGCTAACAAGCGAGGGCAGCTAAGTTTCCATTACAGTGCAATATTAGCTTAGCTTGATGCTAGCTTGCTAGTTATTTGAAACCGGAAAATATTGGAAGCCAGTTGAAGTAGGACACAATGACCAAACGTTCAATTAGACAAAGACAGGAAAGAGTGGAAGTCAATGAGAAATGAAACAACACTGTTTGTTGGCTGACGTTTTGATTTGTTAAGGGAAGATGGCTCACCGGCGTGGAAAATGACAAGGCGCATTCGTCTTTGTGGACACGGTCCCCGGGCTTCGGAACCCGAATTGTGGACAATACCGACATCAAAACATCACCAACCTCCGCCATGACAAGCTAGCTAATTCTGCCTTTTAGTCGGACACTTGTTCTTCTATGTTTGGACCCCCAGCCTCTTGATTCCCCGGCTCGGAAGAGTGTCTGTTGTCTAGCCCGTCTGGTGTTGTCTGTGTACGGCTGAATGAATCCTTGTGTTGAGGGGAGGCCGAACGAACTCAGGGGCTGCGTCTCGTTACCGTAATGTGTAGTATATTGGTAAACTGTGATTTTGTAATGCAGTAAATTTACATTCAGATCGCTTCTATTAAAGCAAAGTTATTACTTAAAATGATATAGATGAATGGTGAATCGATTAATTAATAGACTAGCGATTTTACACGTTCACCAGGTAATTATTCATTTTAATTCAACCGCTTTTACTTAGAGTTACGGTAACGGCCGTTGAACTCAACCAACCGCTTCCTCTCGCGGCGACATGGACATACTGCAGTTTGACTCGCTGGATAATAATCCGTTAAACACATCGTCTGACTACCTAAAAAAACGTCAATTAATTACTTTTAGCTTGATTTAAACCTTAAACTAACGGAAGTATCAACGTTAGCGGGGAGCAGTAGTGAATACATGTGAAACGACAATCCCTATTACAAACTTTCTGGATTGCACTTTCCTTCATTCCCCAAATATCTCCATAGTCCCTCCTCTTCTCCCAACTCCTCCACGGGGTTTGTTTCTCTCACCATGGCGCTGCACTCGGAGCATTCCTCTGTATACGTGGCGTTTCATTTAGTTATTATTGCATTACTTAATTTAACTTCAGTAACTCCGGGAAGAGGCAGCTCACATGTATTGTCACAGCTGCAGCCGTATGATTTCTTGTATTACAGTGGAGTACGGTCATACTTTGGTCAGGAGTGGGTGAAGGCTGCAGAGCTGCTGGAGAAAGCTATCATAACCAAGGAATCACTGCTTAGAGTCCGCAGGCAGTGTCATGATGAGTGTGTGGCAGCAGGCAGAGATGCATTTAATAAACTGGGTAAGTTGCGATGTGTGTGTGTGTGTGTATAGAGAGAGAGAGAGAGAGAGAGTAGTGGGTGCTCTTGATGAGCCAATTTGTTATTATGGGCTTGTTCAGTAGGTATTTATGAGTACTTCCTTTATCTACATTGACAAGTAATCAAATGTTTCCCCAGAAAAGGCCAAGAGAAAACTCAGTAAACATAACTTTGTGTAACAGATATACTGTTTTTCTTTATAATCATCGTATGACCCATCAGTTTGTCTTGGTAACCACTGACCTATGCAATGCAAACATGTATTAAGTTATTGATGAATTCATAGAAATAAAAAACAAAACAAATTACAACATTTTTGCTTTAAGTTATCACATTTATCTGTTTTCCTTTACATTTTGTAACCAGAATTAGGCCTTGAAGTTAGACAAACTAACTGCTTTAGATAATTACCGATGGAAAACTAGACAACTTTTAAGTTACTGGCCGCTTCCCTGATTCTTGCAAAATCAAAAAAAGGAGTCAAAAAACGTAAATTTAAATTAGGTTTATTGCTTTATAAATCAATTTTTAAATGTAGAATTTAAACTCTTTAGGGTTGCAAAGTTCCGGTAATATATTTAAATTGGAGACTTCCTGTGTTAATTTATGGTAATTTAAATGAAATAACGGTAATAAAATGGAAATAGGGTTTAACGTTATCTGCTCAGACTGGAGGCTATTTACCATGTCATAGAGAAATTAACCTATTGCCATATCATAAGCAGACATAATCCATTACGTTGCCAAATAAATCCATTAATGTGTCAAATTCATACAGTGTGGAATGGGCCATGTGGTGAGTTAACTCGCAAGTTAACTAATGTTAAAAAATGTAGACGACAATGAGGGCTGTGTGCAACTGTATACCCCAAATGCTGAAAAGCTATATTTATTAATTAGACATTATTATCTTCTGTTTTAAGGATGGACCATGTTCAATGATACAGTATATTTCACTCACAACTGTATATCATGTTTTCTGTATCATTAGACTCTGAAGGGGGGAGTCTGTGGGACCTCTGGACCTTGGATTGGGTTCAGCAGAAGGCTGAATGTTTGAGGTTCTGTGTCGGCGGCTCTGTCACACCTGCAGGACAGCTCCCTGTTTCTACCGACATAGAGTATGAATTCAGTTCGCGCAACCCTTACAACTACCTGCAGGTCACGTACTACAAGGTAAGCCTCAAAGCGGCATTTAGAGACATACAGCTCAATGCAGTGGCTCTCTAACCCCATTTACTCTCCTCTTCCTGCACATCAGCTGGACAAGTTGCAGAAGGCGGCATCAGCAGCTCACACCTACTTTGTGGCCAACCCCAGTCACTTAGAGATGAGGAACAACATTGAGAAGTACAGACGCATGGAGGGAGTGACCGAGGAGGCCTTCCAGGACAGAGAGCTTGAGAATGAGAAACACTGGGTGAGGAGGGAGGGATGATGTCTTTGTTAAGGAGAGGGGCGTGGAGAAGCAGCAGGTATTAGGTTAACATTACCCAGAAATCATGTAGTGCATGAACTGCCTTGGTTTGCCTGTTCTTATGTTTGTTCACTAGGAAAAGGATCAATATTCATATTTTACATTTCAGTTCATCGCTTTGGGGCTTGGAATTTTATATGCTGAAGTACATGATTTAATTTGGCTACACAGGACTGATCTATTGGGTCAACATCAAAAGGAGGGATGGGACAGTCTTCTTTGTTGCAGAAAAATATTTGAAGATGTGAGTTTAGAAAGACAGCCATGGCCTGAGGGACTGAATTCCTTACTCTCACTCTCACTTTCTATTATCCAACCATGTAATCCAACCCTGCTTTTACTTATTGAAGACCTCTGGCTAAGAAACCTACTCTGTCTATCAGACACTCTTGTTATAACACGATAAGGCTCGTCTGAAATAGGCTTAACTTGTCCATGTAATGGCATGCCTTAAAATCTACCAAAAAAATACGGAACACGTCAAAGTTTTTACTTTTATTTCAATATACTGAAAGCAGTATCTTCTGTCTTTACGTGTCATCAAACTCAGGTCCTGTATGATTCTGCGGTTCAGTATGAGGCCTCCTCCGACTGGGTGCAAACAGCAGAGACATGGAAAGCTTGTGTGAACAACACACTGCGGCAGACAGACGAGTGCAGGGTGCAGTGTGAGATGGCCCCCCAAAGGCTGCCAGAGCACAGGGGAGTGGACAGTAGTGATGGCGTGTTCGAGAAGGCTGCAGGTATGAAAAAAAACACACACACACACACACACACACACACACGCACAAAGGCCCCCAGACTGAGGCTTTACTTTTCCGCAGAAAGAGACTGAAAAGGACCCGATGACCCTACATTTCTTTCCCGTCTAGCTCTTTCCCTCTCCGTGCTGTCGTGCAAGCAGTCCTGTGTGACTCAGGTAGCCACAAGACCCGGAAGGATTTCTTCTCAGGAGGACTTCCTGCCCACACAGCTGGAGCATCTGCATATTGCGCAGTTTAAAGGTCAGTGTTTAGAGGAAGATAACTCCCATGTTATGATACAGTCTCTGTGTATCTTCCTCTGAATTTGTCTTTGTGTCAGTATATTTTCACTCTTAAGTGCCGATCCTCCTTATTTTGTATTCCTGCTTCGTCACAGCTGGTGATATAAGTGGAGCAGTGCAGACACTTCGCTCCCTTCTCTTGTTTTACCCGTCTGACAAGGACTCCTTAGACAACCTGCAGCTCTACTATGAGACGCTAGGGGGCGACACAGAGTCACAGGGCACACAGCCTGCTCAGGTAACACGTAACGTCCATTACATTCTAATCACAACTATGGCAGTAATAATCAAAGGTCCTTAGGATTCACTGTCTAGTCCTTTCAGAGATACAGATTTCAACTATGTATTTAATTTCCTTACTTGTGTTCATGCTGACTACATGTTTGTGTGTATTTGTCACACAGGAGATTGCCAGATACATTAGTCGTGCTTTGGAGGAGAAGAGGCTTCTCTATTTTGGTATGGAGAACCTTGACTTCAGTTTCACAGACCCAGTAAGTACTCAGGCAAACGCAGGCTATTGTGATCCCCAAAATGACATCCCCAAATGTAATGAATTTTTTTTCCCTTTAGGATCTTTGGACTCCAGAAGATGTTGTACCTGAATCACTGAGAAATAATTGGAGGTGAGAATGACAGAAGAAAAATCCATTCTGTGTCAAGATCTCTTGTAAAAGTTTATGGAAAGTTAAACTTATTGTTTCACTTTCAGAGCTGAAAAAGAGAAAATAAATGATAAAATAAAGGAAGGAGAGCAGAAGGAGGAAGTGGACGACAGTGGCTTTTTTTCAGGTGAGACAATCACCCTATGGTTTCAGTCTGTAGCAGTTAAGAATTTACCAATTTCCTCTCTCATCCTCTCTCTATTGTCCTTGCTCCAGGTGGTCCAGTCCTCCAGGTGGGTGTGACCATCACCATGGATGACCAGGTTATGAACGGGACCAATCGCGTAGTGCTCGACGGAGTCATGACTGAGAAAGAGTGTGACAGAATACTGCAGTTAGCAACAGTAAGTTCAGCTCGTTAAAGAGTCCGGCCTGCTGAAATAGAAAGAGGGGGCGCTCTCTCCTATCCTTTTCCTCTTGTCTCTCACAGGCTGCAGCATCTGCTGGGGATGGTTACCGGGGAAGACGGTCTCCGCACACGCCTCATGAGACGTTTGAGGGTCTGACCGTCCTCAAGGCTGTAAAGGTGGGTGAACACGGGACAATGGAAACAGAAATATGACAGGCATCATATTGTCTTGGTGTGAACGTGCTGATCTCATGCTGTAACATAATTTATGAAGCTGGTGTTTTTCTAACATAATCTTCTTTCCCAGTTGGCGCATGATGGTATGGTGAACCAATCAGACGCCCGGCTGTTACACGAGCTGGGCGAGAGAGTGAGAGAGCTGCTGCACTCCTACTTCAGGAGCCCCTCAGGACTCTTCACCTCTTTCACACACCTGGTCTGCCGCAGTGCTGTCGCAGGTAACACCAACGTTACCCACAACTCTCTTAAGGGAGGTCATTATTACTTGCTGAATGAAATGTACTAGTGCTGACCATGTGGAACTAGAACAACTACGAGGACTTTTTTAGATGTTTTCTTTTGGGTAAGGAAATACTATTTTCTATGCCCTTAGGTAATCAGGAGGGCAGGCTGGATCTGTCTCATCCTGTCCATGTTGACAACTGTCTCCTTGAGCCAGAGACCAATCAGTGCTGGAGGGAACCACCAGCATTCACACACAGAGACCTCAGGTACACACCAATAGTCTTAGCAGCAGGGAGAACACAGCAGCCAAAAAGAGAAATTGTACTAGTATGTAAAAATGTAAAACTAAATCAACGAAATGGACATTCATTTAATTGAATTCACAGCTTAACTGAGACCATAATGGTTGTTCTTATGGCTGAATGACCTATTTCTCCCACAGTGCCATTCTCTACCTGAATGACAACTTTAATGGAGGCGATTTGTTCTTCACTAAAAGGGATGCCAAGACAATAACAGTGAGTCACTTTTTAACCTTAATTCCAGCTTCCACCTGAGCTCACTTTCCTTAACCTCTTCCCTCTTCCTCCGTGTCTCCAGGCTCGAGTAAAACCCAGCTGCGGGCGACTGGTGGGCTTCTCCTCAGGTCCAGTAAATCCACACGGTGTTACTGCATTGACCAGAGGCCGGCGGTGCGCGCTGGCGCTCTGGTTCACAAAAGAGAAGATATACAGGGACATGGTGAGCATTATGACGGCACACAGCAGTGACCTCGTCCTCAGGCCGGACCTGTCGCCTGCAGTCACGTGATTGTTAATGTCGTGACACCGGTGTTGGATAACAAGACCAGCTGGAGTGCAATGCAAATCTGGTGGTTGTTTCCATGTTTGAGCATTTACAATGCCCGGCCTTAGATCGTACCACATCAGTGTCCTTTAGATTCATCATTATATTTGTACAAATCTTTAAATAGTTACAGTAGCTTATCCAGTTCAATGCTTGCTAACGTTTAGCATCATGCAGACTGTCTAACTCCTCCTACACTTGACACTGTGTAAATTTTAAAAGGAAGAAATAACACAGTTCATAAGCAATAAAACCCTAGCTTACGTGGTCTAGTGTCATCAGTAGGTTAATGCTGGGTAAAGTTAGCTAAATCTACGCAGATATTACTGTGTAACTGATATTACTTTATTAGTGCTTTATATTTTAATATTTACCATTATTGAGTTGTCGCTGGTACAGCCACAGCTACATGGACTCACTTTAATAGAGGAGAACCACTTTGTGCTGGCTGAGCCTCCCCACTAATATCACTTACCACAGAAGAAGAAAAAACCAAGAAGAATTTAAATAACTGGTTTCAGAATATTTATCCAGAATGAACGAGGACCTTAATTAACATGACTCTAAAAAGGGAATACATGTAATCAGTTGTCACCAGTTTGATCGGTCATTGCTATGCTTTTGTTTGTCTCCCTCAGGAGCGAGAGGAGGCCGAGGCCATGTGGGCTGCAGGTGGACAGAATGTGCCAACAAAGGACAAGGAGGAGCCGGACGGCGGCGCCACCCCTGCCAGGAACGCTCGGAGCCAAGCACCGACGCAGAGGAGCAGAGGGAGAGGCAGAGTGACGGGAGGCAAAGATGAACTGTGAGAGAGCCAGAACAAACCTGACAGACTGAACCTCACACAACTGGAATACATTTTCATCTGCATCCACCATCCCACAACAGGACCATTACACCCGCCACCAACACATGTTTTTCCGTTTTTAGCCACAGAGTCACTCTCTTCATCTTGCTGCCTTTTTCTGTAAAGCTGCTTGCTTGTTTGTATATACTGTATTTATACTGTATATGATGGAGATAAGTGAGGGGAAACATGGTCCTTTCCTTCCTCTAAAGTCAATCTGTACTTTTGTTTTTAGCAGCTTACTGACCGAAATCACAAGAGAATAAAAGAAGAAATAAAAATGTCACTTGAGTACTATGTTCCACATCCACACAAGTGAGGGACTAAAAGAGCATTTGAGACAAAGAGAGGACAGAAAATGTTCACGGTAATCGATTAAGAGATTACCTCACACCCACTGTGGCTGCCTGCTGATTAAAATTAAAACTGGAAGGTTAATACTTTTCTCAGTCTGTTCCTGTCTGTTCAGAGTAGAAGCACGTCACAAAATATGCTATTAGACATCACGGCAGTAAGAAACTGTAAAAGAAGTTACATTAGCGCAGTACATAAGAAACTACAATCCGAAGCAGTAAGAGGGAGAAAAGGGAACAGAGAAAGAGAGAGAGAGAGAGAGAGAGAGAGAGAGGTGCACAGGAGGGAAAAAGGATAGAAATAGAGAGATTACGGTTAATCTCTCATAAATGAGTGCATTTGTTTATGAAGCTTAAAAAATCTCCCATTTAGAATATGGAATAGTAATCCAGCGAGAGATCATTTAATCATTCAAGTCTGGCAGAGTGACATTCGACCACCCACTTCCATCTTATCTGTCCCATTACAACCAGTGCCTCCTTTTCAGCCCACTCGGCTTTCGTCTAGTGCATCAGATACCGAGTCAACTACTGTTTATGGCCCATATTAACACTCTCACTCCCTCCTGTGTTATAATCCCCCGCCGCTGCAGAATTGGGTCAGCAGGCCGTTTAATGGAGCCCTGGTTTTAACCTTTTCCCTCCTTCACACGCTGAAACCATGTCGCACCCTAAAAGTGTGCATTAATCTTCTCTTAAGTAGGTGTTATGTCTATATAATGCATCCTAGATATCCTCACTAAGCACCCTGGCCGTCTACTGTTCTGATGACACACTTTACACACTGAAATTTATAGCTGTATGATGTTATATTTCCATATTGTATGTGATTAGCAGAACGTATGTAAGGCCTAACAGTTTAGTTATAAAACTGAAATCAAAGCATCCTATAGTCATAACTGATCGATGTGTGTAGTGAGTAGTTGACGTGACCACTCGTCCCTTATGTTGCACTTCCACACATTAACTCTCCTACTAAATGTGGCCCACACATATCATTAGGTGTCTACAAAGGATTTCTGGCCTTCCTGTGTGATGCTTTGCATTACCTTTATGTAAAAACATAACATGAGGACTAATAGGAGGATTAACATTTATGTTTCTCCATTCATGTCACAATAGTTGTTTGTGACTGACCGATATAGCATTTAATCCAGTCACCCCTCCCCTCTCCACCGACCCATTTATTGAAAACATGTTTAAAGGTTTAGTGACCCTTGCTGGGCTTTATAGACTTTAAAAAAAATCTGCTTCCCTAACAATGAGTTGGTATTTGTACAAACTTCATGTGACTTTATATGACACAAAAACTAAAGCAATGCCAGTTATAAAGCAAGCTACAAGTACTAGAAGTATTGTTTGAGTCACTTCCCTCGAGCAGGAGGCTGCGGTCCAAAACCTCACGCCACAAAAACAGTTTCTTTCTGTCAGCAGTCAGGCTCATCATCAAGGCCCACTGACTCTGTGTCTCACATCCTCAGGACAAATACATACATTCACACGTCCCTGCACAACTCTTCCCTTTAAATAGACACACAACACTTTAATAAAAGATGTGTTTTCACATACTCTTACATTGTTTGTTTATTTTTCATATTCTATTGTAAATGTTCTTATTTTTAATCTTTAATCATGTCTTATACTATTGTACTGTGTTTATTGTCCTGCACCAATCACCAAGTCGTATGTACACATGTACGTGCACAACACTTTATAGTAAGTAACAACACTGGTCTTTAAATAGAAACTCCAAATCTCTCTCTCTCTCTCTCTGTTTGTCTTTTTCCTGGTCAGTGTCAGTGCGATGCCTAACAAATCCTTTTTTTTCCCTCGTTTTGGTTTTCTATCATTTTTACGCTCCGTCTCACAGCCTGCAACTCAATTTCTCCAAATCTAGAGTCACATCCGCCAAAACGACCAGTCTGCTTATGTCGTCACCGTGCTTGAGTGAGCAAAGCTGGATACTTTTAAACTGCAAAGATTAATTTATTCTCACTGAAACATATAATAAACACAGGATTCAGGAAACACACACACACACACAACACAAGCCGGCTGAAGTCCGTACTGTGTAAGAGTCGCAGTGATGCTTTTTTATTCATCCGAATCTTTTTCCTTAAGGGTTTCCACAGGAAGTAATAATGTGATACTTGATCCTAGTAGGAATCTTTCCTTTCCTTTTGCCCCCTTCTTACAGGGCGGTCACAGTTCACGATCAGCTCGAGCAGCGTCCCGGGTACTGGTGAGAATTCAGACCCTGTTTCATCTCATTTAAATATGTTTTCATTGTTTTTCTGCACAGCATCTAGCACCGAAAAGCAGGAGGCATGAATACCTCCAGCGTGCTAAAGAACTACAAATATCAGCAATCTGCAAAATTAAACATACGTCTTACTAATAATTAAAAAAGCGTTATGCTATTTATTGCGGGATGTTCAAGTTGATCAACATTATTCATTGTTTGTTTCACCATGTTTGTCTACAGCAAACGATTGCTATTTATTCTAGACACAATTTCCATTACTTTACTTAGTAAGTAAACATAGTTGCGGACTTGTTCTCCTGACAGTTAAAGGATCAATGTGAAAACTTCAGGGAGGAACGGATGGCGTCTTTTAAAAGAAGCATGATTTTTGATCAAAGGGCTTTATGGGGCCTTTTGGGAGAAATGTGGTCACCGTATACAAACAGAGCACCCTCCTGCCTGAAAGTGCTATCTCATGATAGTGAGCACAAGCTGTGCTATTTCATAACTAACACAGGTGATTTACTGTTAGATAATGTGTAACAGCTGTAGGTTGCACACTCTCTAACAGGCAAGGGCGAAAATGAAAAGAGGAACCTTCAAGTTTAGGTGTTTGTTTTGCATTTAGGTCCCACCAGAGCAGAACTTGAGCTAACCAGGGGGGTATTTGGGCCAAGCAGGGGGCCCAGTGGGTGTGTCATCAGGTCAAACATGACAAAGAAAAAAAAACACACACACAACAAGGAGGACAGACACCGTAGTGCGTTAGCTAGTTTTAGTAGCACATATCCTGTACACTGTAAGTATGTCCATGCCTGGTGGTGCTGTTTGCGTGGTAAGATGGATCCTGCAGTTGGTCTCCATATCACCCTGTCTGATCTCTGCACTGCCGATCTCCCTCTATGCACATACGCTTTCTAAAATTAGCTTCACCTCGGGTTTACTAAACACAAACCCTCCTGCCAGTCATAGATCTTTCAAAGTCTAACTCAGCACCATAAAAAGCCATGTTCCCAGGTCCTCTATTTATCTTCTTACCCCCCCCCCCCCTCCCCTCCATGATTTCCATCTCTTAGTTTTTGATTCAGATTCACCCCAGCTTATGTCTCATGACCCCATAACCAAGCTCTGCACCTTGTTTGGTTTCCCCCACTGTCTCCTCTCCCTTTCTGTCTCTTTTTACCCCCACTACATCCCCCCCCCCATCCCTCTTTCTGTCCATCCCAGGGTTTATCCCCTCATCACTGATCTCCCTTCATCCCTCCAATCCTCATCTGTTCCTCATAGGAGCGGTGGAGAGAGTGAGTGACGGAGGAATATCCCACTGTCTGTGATACCAAAAGTGAATGAGCGGGAGAAAGTGTAGTAACACGCAGGCTGAACTTATGACAACGACCGGAGGGAGACCGCTGGAGGAAGAGTGATTGAACATCTACCAAATTACTTTGAGTGGAGTCTCCTAATTGGTGAGTGGATGGTCTCATGTTGGTGTTCACGTTTTTTTGTTCTTGCTAGTTGTGAAGTTGTGTCATGACGTTCAGATGGTGACGGTGATGATATATCCTTAAACTTGTAAAAATGAAAGGGCAGCACACTTACAATATCAGACACATGCGATCTTACATTGTACCATGTAGGACACACGTACAAAATAATATCTAGATATCAAATACGGACATGCCGTTCAAAATAATGTCACGACACACATTTAATGCACTTATATGTGTTTTATCTCGTGTTGATGACGCACACACAGCGGAGGGATTTATATGGGATCAGCATACAATAATGGTTTTGACTTGTAGATTGATAATCTGACAAACAAAAAAACCTTTTGTTGTCTAATTCTTAATACCCTCAGATATAATCTGCATGATAAAACTATGTTAGATTGTTTGTGTGGCTGTCCCATGCAGGGTGTAAAATTCATTTTGAAAAAATTAAACTGACTACACAAGAAAAAGGCTTGTTAGTTTAGACCAGATTTAGCAATATTTACCAAACCACATTTACCAAAATCCTCTATTTTGTTATTTTACATTTTATATTGACATATGTAAAGTTTCAAGAAACTGATAATGAAATAGCCAACATTTGAATGCCAAACTCACATAGCTATTACCATAAATCAAGCCATTGATTTACGACATTGCCCACAACAGCTTTATACACCCAGAGATACTAAACGGTTCGCTATCGCAGTATAAACAATGTGGTAAAATACTGCACAGACACATCAGGTTATTTTAGGCTATGAGGAATGCAGGTAAATATAAGGAGTTGCAACACAAAAGGCATCGCTCATCAGTCATTTTAATCTCAACGGCCATGTTCTCGGATCTTGTTTTGTCGTTGTTTTGACTCGGTACCTAATGCACTAGAAGAATACTGGACTTTCAGTTGTAACTGGTTCGGAGATCTGAGTTTGGGCGAAGATGCAAGCTGTCACTGATCAGACTCAAGTTCATTGGCCCAGTCACACCGAAAACAGGCTCCCATTCTCACAACTCGCTCTGCGTCCTCCATCTGCCCCCACATCCCTTTCTCCATCTCTTATCCAGATGCAAAGAGCAGTCAGTAAGCGGATGAGAGCAGATTTGATTCAAAAGGCTTCCCTTTAAAATCTCAGCCAGTAGGATTTAAAACTCACTCTACTGCCTCGCCTCTTACCCTCCACCCCCCCATTCTCCCTCCCCTCCCTCTGCCTCCTCTTCTCTCTGGCTGTATTAATGCACTTCACCATCCAGCAAGCTCTAGCAGTCATTTAATCACATGGAACAATGGAAGGGACCCAGGAACAGAATGGCAAAAGGGTAATAGCACGACTAAAACACTCAAGCATTCATTACAACACTCATTATCGAAGCAATTTACCATCTGGAACAAAGGCCTAAAATCCCCTGTTACCAACTTCAGGGACAATGTAGACATCAGCGGTTTAAGGCCGGACACCTATACTGTAGCTGCTGAGGTGTTTGGACTACTATAAAGGCCATGAATCAGCACTATCATTTTATTTCAACACATTTCAGTCCATCCTTTAAGCATTAC
This sequence comes from Pholis gunnellus, assembly GCF_910591455.1. NCBI lineage: Eukaryota > Metazoa > Chordata > Actinopteri > Perciformes > Pholidae > Pholis > Pholis gunnellus. Next base: position 18,240,978 of record NC_136534.1, on the reverse strand, counting down.
AGATAGATAAAGGATAGAGCCAAGTGGCAAACAATTAAAGCAAATCTCTTTCTTTCAGAGAGTCACTCCCTCCTTCACTCCCTTCCTCTCCTTTTCACTTCAAACAAATTAGAAGCAAATCCACTTGGTCATGTGTTTTGACAGGGACACTCATTCAAATAGAGAAACAGAGAGAGAGAGAGGGATTGCTGCAGGGACGCACGCATACGAAAAGATCAACGCAAGTTATTCCCCCCTATCAGTTTTCAAGGTAAGATAAAAGGGAATAGCATCATGACAATTAGTTCTTCACAATTTGTGATATCTGCACGTGTACGGTTGAAGGAGGGGGTGTTGTTGTTGAGGTTGGTTTTGCTGCTTTACTATCAAGTCAGTGTCATGTCTCTTTGGTTGAATCTGTAAAATCAGCTTCGTGACTCTGCCTTTTCCACTTGTGCCTTGATTACATTTGACACGGTGTATGAGTTTGTCCATTAGGTGATTGGTTTACTGCTAAAATGTGCTCGTTTAATCATGACATTACCAAATTCAATAGCCATCAACATTAGGGGACAGCTCACTGGAGTGTTAAATGGCTCAAACCACCTGTCATCACTGTGAATTTGTTGAGAAGTGGGAGCTGAAGCACTGATGACATTGTTACAGGACATACTGGTTTGTGTGTACATTCTGGGTGAGGATGTGTGCTCTCGATAGGTGTGACATCATCTGAAGAGCAAATACTTTTTCTGTTAATATCGTCTTGCTTGAATATTCATGCAGCCTGCGTGTGTATGTGTGTGTGTGTGTGTGTGTGTGTGTGTGTGTGTGTGTGTGTGTGTGTGTGTGTGTGTGTGTGTGTGTGTGTGTGTGTGTGTGTGTGTGTGTGTGTGTGTGTGCGTGCGCGTCCAGGTGTAGGTTTGTTCTGTGGGTTTCTTTGTGTGCTCCTGCGTGTTTGTGAACGTTTGCAAAGTAGACGAGGGCCGGTTTGACTTGCAAAATAGCACTTACTTGGAGACTGGAGCTAGGGAGGATTAAAAATCGTCAGGTGCAGGTAAACGTCCGGCATGAATGCTAGAACTACTGGAAAATATACGTTTTCTTGAATAATATCTTGGTAACTCATTTCTGTTTTTGTTCTCTCCCCACCTCTCTTCTTCTTCTTCTTCTTCTTCTTCTTCTTCTTCTTCTTCTTCTTCTTCTTCTTCTTCTTCTTCTTCATTTCAGGATTATCAGCTTTCCTGCCATATCTCTCCTGTCTCCATTGGTGACAGCGCCTAACAATCATCGCCATGGGTGAAATGGAGGAATTGCGAAAGGAGGCGGAAAGTCTCAAAGACCAGATCACTGTCAGTAGGCCCATCCGTATCATCTGTAATAAACAATGTGGCTGCCCACAGTATTTATCATTACCATTATGTGGCTTTGCTTTTCACTTTGACCTGACGACATTTCTTCCCCAAATATTTCCAACCACATCTTAGATCAATACCGGCAGTAACCTGTATTTGTGTTTGTGTCTGCTCCTCAGGCAGCTCGTAAGACGGTGCAGGACACCACACTGCAAGAAGCAGCGGCCGGGATCACCGCGGTGGGACGCGTCCAGTTGAAGACCAGGAAAACACTAAGGGGTCACCTTGCCAAGATCTACGCTATGCACTGGGGCGCTGACTCCACGTAAATACACAGCATGTTGTACACATATTGAAAGAGCACCTGCACCTGCAATTCTGATTGGTGTATTAGATTAGTTAAGTACTTTTTAACTGGATGAATTAATAGGAGGAGACATATTGTGCTCATCTGTCTGTCTGAATATACCTGTATTCACCCTCCGTCTGAACCGCAAAGTTTGACGGATTTGCATTTCTGACGACTCCTTTAAAGGAACAGTTTCTGAATACGGGCTTTGTGTATTTCTTTCATGGATTGAGCTTTTCACTACTTTAACAGTATTTATATAGCAGTTAGACCTGTTTCATAATTAAACAGGACATAAAAATCTCACTTTTTACGATATGGGGCCTTTAATTTAATTGTTTTGCTTACATGTCATCTGTCTCTGTCTCTGTTTTGTTTTTTATATCGCTGTCATTGTTACACCCCCAGGTTGTGTGTCAGTGCCTCTCAAGATGGAAAACTCATAGTGTGGGACAGCATTACAACCAACAAGGTAGGAAAGAGCAAAAGAGAGGTGCATCATAATTACAGCGATGGGAGATGAGGGTAAATGTAAACAAAATGAATCCACAAATCCAACTCACAGAGAACAAAAAATAAGATTATAGGACAATGACATTATACATAATACGCACATCATTTTCCGATATACTGTCAGTAAAATGAGGATAATTTAATTTGAACAGAAAAGGTCAAAACTTGGCATAAAATACTGAAATTAACTAAATGTTCAAAAGCGTCATCATCTGCATTGGCATCGTAAAAGAGGTTAAAAAAATATACAAAAATGGCGAAACTTCAGGTCTGTCCAAAATTCGTGGGTTTATTTTAAATCTGAATCACAAGAATGTGTTTCTTGAAGTAAATTAAATCAGCCACAGTTTTCTTGTATATTTCTTGTATAAGACTGTTTTAGTAGTAGTAATATCCCTAATACCCCTGACAAGTAAAGACATGACATGAAGAGAATTAAACTTCAAATCTATTTTTTAGAAAAAGAGATGTACCTGTAAACCAAAAAACCTTGAGATGTGCTTCAGGAATTTTGACGATCAACAACCATTTGAACTGGCATAACTCAGAGTAACAAAGAGGGCAGTTCAATAGGCCTAACTATTGGGGATTCGGAATAAAAGAAATATATAGGTGTTAAACAAGGCAGAAGCTATGAAATAAGAAGATCAAGAGTGTCATAACTTACTGAAACAAACCTTGCAGAGTACGTCCTCCCTTAAACATGCAAATTCACTTGTTCACCTTTAACCTCACTTCACTCAAACATGTCTTCACATCTTAATATCTTCTATAAAACTAAAGTGACTAAATAAGCAACAAGCAACAAAAACCTCTTATGTTATATTACTAAAATGTTTCCAACTTTGGCAGAATATATTATGTTAATGCAGGACCCTGTTGCTTATAGTAAGAAGCTGATTAAGAAAATGTGTTTTCAGGGCCTTTCAATGTTTGTGGCTCACTTTCAGATTCATCCATTGAAGTGCATTTGTTTTTTAGTGGTTGAAGACAAGAGTTTCACCCGTCTTCTGTCCCCCAGGTGAATGCCATCCCTCTCAAGTCATCGTGGGTGATGACTTGTGCCTATGCACCTTCGGGGAACCTAGTGGCTTGTGGCGGTCTGGACAACATGTGCTCCATCTACAACCTCAAGGGCAAGGATGGAAACGTCAAAGTCATGCGTGAGCTGGCGGCACACACAGGTAGGACAATGCAGCTCAGAAGGTAAATCTCCTGAAGTCTCTGATGTCTCTGAGTCCTCCTTTAATTCACTTACACTACTCCTTACATGGTATTTCTTTGTTTGCCCAGGTTACCTGTCCTGCTGTCGTTTCCTCAGTGACACTGAGATCATCACCAGCTCTGGAGACTGCACTTGGTAAGAATACAGTATGCTTAACTGAACTCAAAAGCATGTTGCAACTTGTATCTGTGTAGCTAAAACACATATTGTCTCCTTCTAGCGTGCTATGGGACATTGAGACAGGGACAGAAAAGACAATCTTTGCAGGACACCTGGGAGACTGCATGTCCCTGGCCGTGTCCCCAGACTTCAAGTTTTTCATCTCAGGGGCGTGTGACTTCACAGCCAAGCTGTGGGACATCAGGGAGGCCCAATGCAGACAGACCTTTTCGGGCCATGAGAGTGACATCAACGCAATTGGGGTGAGGATGAGGAAGATTCCCACCAGACTTCCGTATCAGAGCTCAAAGAAGGCCTAGTTTCTAATCCATTCTCTGTCTTCCAGTTCTTCCCCAATGGTAACGCGGTGATAACAGGGTCGGATGACGCCACCTGTAAACTGTACGACCTGCGAGCTGACCAGGAGCTCATCACCTACCAGGACTCCAGCATCATGTGCGGGGTCACCTCCCTGGCCCCCTCTGTGTCTGGACGCCTGTTACTGGCTGGCTATGACGACTTCAATGTCAACATCTGGGACACACTGAAATCTGAGAGAGTGGGTAAGTACAGGCGGAAATTAGAGACGTTAAGTGGTTTTAGAAACCGATTTCAAAGCATCTAAAAGCTCCGGTGTTAAACTTCTGATATTGGACGCAGTGTTCTGCATCTGGGTCATGTCAGTGGTATTTGTCGGTGGTACTTTGCTCAGCTCACATCACTATTTTTCTTTTGTGCCGTGGTCAAGGAGTGCTGGCTGGTCATGACAACAGAGTGAGCTGTATCGGAGTGTCCTCAGATGGGATGGCGTGTTGCACGGGATCCTGGGACAGCTTCCTCAAGATATGGAACTGAGGCTGTTCCTCGCCAGCGAGCAGAAAGAGAGCGGTGATTATCAGTCTGGTAGAAATTGAAGAAGATAAAAAAAGAAACAAGAGTTTGGGGGGGTAGGGGGGTGGGGGGTAGGAGGATGAGGAGCCGCATAGGGTGAGAAGAGGGTATTTTAATTGTGCCAAGTCCTGTCCAATGTTGGAGAGGGGTTGTAATGTGAAGATTTTCTCTTCTCACATCGCGGTCTCACCTTTCTTCTCACGTTATGGGGGAATTTAGGGGTGGGTCAGTAAAAGATCATTCCTCTTAATAATTTATGACATTGCGGTTAAAATAACCATAACATATGCACATTTGTCGCAGCAATTCAGAAGTCACCCAATGAGAACAATTGCCAAATGGAAATGGTAGCACGCTGGATGAGACAGAATTGAATACGTGTCAAGTTACAGCCTGTGAAGGTTCACTCTAGCTATACTAATACGCTGTGTTTTATATCAAAGCATAAGTTATGTCGTATGAATAATATGAGCAGTTGCGTTGTTTTTGTTTCAGACTGTTTGTTCTTAGTTTTGGTAGATTCCCTAGATGCTTACATTTACTTTCTTTTAATTTTCTAACTTTAATTAAAATAGAGTGCTAGTTTGCAGATGTTTATATTAGTGTCGAGTTGTTTTTTATGTGATTGATGGACAATATTTACCAGGATTTGGGGTCTCCCCTCCCCCCCCTCCCTTGTAGCTAGACCTGAAAAGTGCTTTGGGTAAACTGTTGCACTGACAGATGGGATAATAAAAATGGTTTTCATGGTTCACTAAGCACTTACAAAAAACAATAACCCTATTTGTCTGAGGACAGGAGGACTATTTGTGTGAGTGTTACATGGATGATAACGGCTATTGTGTGCATATGAGCAATACAAAATGAATCTGTATGTGACCACTTACTTTTTCCTCTGCATGGTACAAGATAAACCTCAAGGAGTTTCTGTACATACAGAAAACATATATCCGAGTTCTGACTAGGATTTGGACTGCCTCTTTTTCCAACACTGGATACACACTGCAAAGTAAAGCAATACTAACTTTCTTAAAGACTGTCCAATAAACATGGGATTCTGCATTAAACGAGTCTTAACTGTTGATTTCTGACACGCGGAGTTCATTATTTGGTTTGTAACATGTCCATATTTAAATCCCACTGCATATAGAGTGGCATGAAATACTGCATCATTATAGTTATATATACAAAGTGTTTAACATTTTATTATTCTAATTTACAGGGTTCCTCTAGTGTTTATTACAATCTAATGGTATAAATAACTGTCAAAGCGTTGTGTGAATCAAATGCAATCTTTTTTAAATATATTTAAAACAAAATAAACAAACATTTAGTGTTAAGCTTTTATTCTGTTTGGGCAAAAATAAAGAATAGGAATTTTACAATTTGGTTAAGAAATTTATTCTATAAAAAAAGGAATCAAAATACAAAAGGAAAGCAAATGATAAAGAATAGCAGAATTAGTTTACAACCAATACAAAGATATAAAGCTGAAGTATGAATGAAAATCATTTTATTTATATTTACAAGAAGACAAACAGGATAGAAAAACGGCAGTAATAAAACGAATATACACCGAACAAAAATCAATCAAAGAAGGCTGTACACATAAAGGCTTGTTTTAAGAGAGATAAAGGCGGTAGGATTCTGTACACGTTGCAGTGAATCATCGGTTCTCCTTATCCAAAGACACCGCCAGCACTCTGCGGTCAATCTGTCCGAGTCTCTGCTTATCTGGGGTGGACACCTTCAGCTTCGCCTGGAAAGTGGAGAGGACGCGTTACGTTATCTCAGCAACTTTTTAACTTTGTGTTGGAATTCACTTAACGGCAAACTAAATTACTCAACTTCACCGTAACAAGTCAATAACAAGTTCAAATGAAGTTTCAGTGTATACGGAGCGTGGGCATCACCAGCAGTGAGTGCATGTTTGTTAAAAACAATACCTGAGGACGTTGGCCCCGGGGTGAGTTGGTCCCCTTCAGGATCTGCAGTGGAGAGCGACCTTCAGTACCTTGAAAGGAAAGGAAACGTCAGGCAACAACAGCTTGTCATCTTAGAAAAACGGGAAGCCACAAACGTTCTACACACCTTTCTGCTTTAGTTTTCCAGACTGTCGCCTGTTCTCGTTGGTTACTTTCTTCACGGCCATGCGGACAGCAAGAGGAGAGGAGCCTCCTTTCCCACCCTGCACTCCTCTAGCTCTCAGCCCAGTGGCGCCAAAACCTTTTCCCAACCACTGCGGCTTGAACACCACCTGACTGGGGCTCTTTGGGTCAAAGGTGGGGCAGCGGATGCCGGTGCTGAGCTGTGGCTGCTCTGGGCTGGGGACAGTCGGTGGCTCTGGTGCAGAAGGCAAAGACGATTCGTCAAGAAGCTCGTTGGTTTCTTCAGAAGATGGCTCTGCTTTCTCTGACTGTGCAGGGGACACCTGAGCTGGGAAACTATCTAAATCAGTGGGGAGGGAAGGCTCAACAGGGGTCCCTGGTTCAACAGTGATAGAAGGAAGGGCATGCGATTGATCCGCACCATCTTCGAGTGGCTCCACTTCTGCACTAGGCGCCGGGGATGAAATGCTGTCGCGGTGCACCTCAGCAAAGATCTGGGATGAGGTTGCCCCCTCATGGCAGGTTATCAGGCTCATGCTCAGTCTCTTGTGAAGAGGAGACTCTCTTGCTTCTTCAGCCTCCTCCAGGCTAATGTCCGTCTCCGTTTCTAATTCCACCTCAAACCGGGGTTTCTCACAAAGCACTAAGGGGCTCGAGTCACCCACATTTTTAATAGGGGGCTGCACAGGGGTGTCCAGGGAGGGCTGCGGAGCCAGGAGAGGCTCGGTGGAAGCCAGTTCTTCACTCTCCTCCGAGACCACCTCCTCCACGGCATCCCTGAAGCATTGCTGAGGGGCTTCAGGGACTTTTTCTTCAGTCTCATTGAGCAGAAGCTTGCCCAGGCGGTGGGCAAAGGACCCAATTGTTGCTGGAGGGGCAAATGCAGGAACATCACGTTACAGGACATAATGCAGGTGAAAAAAAAAAGTTAAACTGAACGTTATTCTTTAATAAAGGGTTACCTGTCACGCCTTCTCTGACAGGGGTGCGGCTAACGCCAACAGTAGGTGAACGGGGATCAGTGAAGGCCAGCGGACACTTGGTTTTGGGAACAAGCCCGTCGACCTATGGGAGAACATTTAATCTGGTTAATCCGTTTATAAGTGCTCGCCCACAAATTACAGTATGTCTGAAAGCAAGTCAGCCACAACCTACCTGAATGGGCGTACGATCAACTGCTGTTGAAGGAGAGCGTGGATCCATCAGATCAGTGACCCGGCCGTTTTTGATTGCTGGCTCTGGTTTTATTGGTGCAGACACCGGCTTACTCTCACTGGATCCCATGATGCTATTTTACCTGGATCACAGGTAAATAGAACAGAATAAAATACACCATTAAAGTCTCACAAAAGCAGTACGATTAAAGTAACAGAACACAAACACATATGGTAACACAACACAGTCGAAGTATAAAACACAAGATATTTAAAAGGATTTAAGAAATATATTGTAATTCATAAATAAAAATGCCAAAATCGCATTTCCATACAATGAAAAACGTGCCCTGCTGACTTTTAACTATGCAAGTTCATAAGAGCAGAAGCTGAAAATGAAAGAAGTAACATCTGCACGTTAACAGATAGCTAACGTTAGCTTAGCTACGGTCGGTTAGCGTGAGGTTTCCCCATTTAGTATTTCTTATACTCGCATGTAACTGTAACCTTGTGATTGCACGTTAACGTTACACGGTCATACATTTGATAGTGTGAGTGTAGACTACTCAGGTGTACAGTTTAGATAACATTCTCTGGCTTACCTAACACGAGACGAAGACAGACGATCAGGAGTGTCGCAGGACTTCTTCTCACTTATTCTACAGTCAACGCTTGTGATAAACAGGAGGAACACACAAGACTTTTAAAACATTTAAATGGCGGGGTTGCGTACGTGTTATTTTTGAACGAACCAATCAACACCGGCGTCCTCCCGCCTCCTCAACGCTGATTGGTTTAGAGTACGGCGTTCCAGAACTGGGCGTGGTGACTCGCCGATAACACATTTGAAATTTCAAATGAATGCTTTGTTTTTGTCACGAGGGGAGAAAAATGAAATGTTACGTTGGTGCTGAACCGTGCCTCCATATTCAAACTGCCTCGTAAAGAAATGTCGTATTTAATGAAGTGACAGTTGTTATGGAAATCAGGGAGAACGAAGCACAATAATATATCATGAATAGATTGTTCTACATTATTTGCTGAAATGTATTTTGAAAACGATGCAATATTATTTTTTACAAAAAAACAGAAAGGCTGTAGTGTCACTCCCGAATATTCACAGACTTTTCTGTACAATGTTTAGTTATATTATGATAATAAATATAATCATTGAAATATATATTCATTTATATATAAATATGTATTTATTTACATATTTATATATTACATAAAAACATTTTTTTTCCCCAGGAATGTTACCACAGACTCCATGATATTGTATATTACAATACTTTCATCAGTGTGTTCCCCCCTGCTGCGTTAGTGAGTTAACAGATATTTATTTCAATGAAAATATCAGAAGATGCCACAATTTGTTTCCTATTTCCTAGATTTACAAATTCCATTTTATGATCACTGAAATTCAGAGATTTTGTTTCATTGCATTTATTATAATTGAACTCTACAAAATATCTGGTGGCATACGCCAGCCTCCATATGTAAATTGACGTATTAACTTAAAATAATTAATTTTAACAGGTTTATTATCTTTATTCTTAAATAGGTACAGCTGTAAGTGAAAAGTCTATTTTCTTATATCAATGTCATTATTACTACATAAAATGTTTTATTTTCATTTGATTCTTTTCCACTCTCAATACTTTTTTGTGTCAGCCATTTTGTTTATTTTTTCAGAAAAAAAAATGACTTCCAGATGATTGGAATCAAAGCTTTATTGCTGAATATTATATTAAACATTGCAGTCAGGATACAACTAGCCTGAACACAATTATAGTGCAACAATTATGTTACAATACACAATATGGCATATAGCATTATTTTACAACGAAGCAAATTGTTTTACAAGAGAGATATGAAAAAGAGCAAGAGAGGGGAGGAGCCCAGAGAAATCATTCTCAATGATAGTACAATTATATGATCTTATTATCAGCGCGATGCACAATTATATCCCTCACCCGATCCAAAACGCGCACACACACACACACACACACACGCACCACACACACACACACCCACACACACGTTGTCAGTTCATTATCCTAGTTGATAATTGATTACTACAAAATTAAATAATGTATAAAACAAAAAGAGAAAGAAAAGAAAAACAAGCTGCTGTTGCACTTTTGATTAGTGTTTGTACTCTGGACCGGCCCTAATCCTTCTATTGGGAGTACATTTGATGAAAAGCTGTACTCTTTTCAATATTGTACCTTTAATCTACATAACCGTATTGAGTACACGGTTTAACCTACAACCTACTGTTGAGAAAGACTGAGAACGTTGAGTGTAATGATAAACTGTCCACATCATGATCAATCATTTACTTTCTTCATCGAGTACAAATTTCATATCAACAACAAAAGTGACATTGAACCCAGTTCTGCAGATCAACAGAGCAAGATGAAACATGAGGACTGTCAAACATGTAAAATACAGCGACGACACTGTATTGCTGCTGGCTGCGTCTTCCAGGGAGAGACTAATACTGCAATGTTTGATAGAAGTCATTCAAGCGCACATAACCACGAGATGATGTCTCTAGGACGGTGGATAATTCACATTGTCTTCCTCGTCCGTTTCTCTGTAACCATCACCGCTCTGATTCCTCTTCGCTTCATTCAGTCCACCCAGACATTCACCTCCCAGCAAAACGCACTCGCACTCGATAAGCCCCCCCCTGGCTGGCCCTCATTCTGTCCCACCGTCCACCTCTCTCTGGGAGAAGTGAGCCAGCAACGTGTCCAAGTCCCGGCGGTCTGCTGCAACGTACAGAGGGCTCTCTCCCATCATGCTGAGAGCCATGCGCAAGGTGGACCAGATGTTGTCAGACATCATGGTGGCTGCGACTCCTCCGGGTCCCCTCGCAGCTCTCGCTCCGTCCCCGGAGGCCTGGCGCTGTAGAGATAGAGCTTCAAGGAAGTGCTCCACCGCCTCTCTGGTGATGAAGGAGAGAGAAAGCTAATTTAGCTGGATTCACTTTTATATTTAATTTAAATAAACTAATACAACTTTTCCTAATTACTTTGAGCCCATTATCTACTCTCTGAGATATAAATGGGGTGGACAAAATATAAGAAACTCTCAGTAAACGTCAATCTACTAACCAAAGAATGTGTCCCTCACCTGTGTGCCCCTAAGTTGACGCAGCTGATTCCCAAGTTGTAGCGACTGCGTATGAAACCGGGCTGCAGCTCCAGAGCTCTCCTGTAGGCGGCCACAGCCTCCTCGGAGCGGCTGCCGTTGGCGAGTGTGGCCCCCAACTTATTCCACAGCAGGTAGTCCTGATGGAGACAGAAGACACACACAAAAAAAAAGGGAGCGCTCAGAAACAGAGCATGCAGTGTGAAGACCGACGTTAGTATCTCAGCACTGGCTTCTACGCTAACCTGTGGCGTGACGGACAGAGCAGCGCTGAAACAGTCCACCGCCTTGTCGTACTCCCCGCTGAGGTTGAAGAGAACTCCCAGACCACACTGCAGCTGGGGGTCCACCTGGGCGGGGTCGGAGTTGGCTGCTTGCAGGAAGAGGGACTGAACATCTGTAAACAAAGATCTGTGCAGGAAAAACAAAACAAAAAGAATGAGGCGAAGAGTTAAAAGATGAAGTTTATACAATACATGAAAAACACTTCAGAATGACTTTGTAAATCGTGTGATACTCACTCTGGCAGCAGTGAGCCGAATCGCTCTCTCTCCTTCTCCCTTTCTGTGGCACCTTCCTGCTGGCGCTCACTCTCATTCTGCTCCCACACAGAACGGAATTTTGGGTTGTGCTTTAGCCAATCACGAAGAGTCTCACAGGCCTGCCTGTGCAGCGATTCGTTAGTGAAACTGACAGCCAACGACATGAGAGCAGTCAGGTTGTCGTTCTTCAGCTCTATACATCTAATGAAAGAATAGAGGTCAGAGAAAGGAACAATGACGTGCTTTGAGTTGAGAAAGCAAATGTTAGAAATGGTCAAAAGCTTAATTAATGAGGTCTAATTTTACTGTTAACATTTATGGATAAAGGGGAAACTGGAAAAGGTGGTGACCACAGACACACACGCTATACACTCATATTGATAAGGTAACAGATGGAATTTATCTCATAACATTTACAGTTTCTTAACAATGTCTGCAAAAAAAGAAAATATATATATAAATATAAACTGAACTGTAACTACCCATAAAACTCAGATGTACTACTTTAATTTGCATCTGAAGTGACGAGCATTTTGCAATTCTAAGTTCCAACCTGCGGAGGGCGCTGATGGCGGCAAACTCCTGCTCGTTCTCTGCCTGACAGGTTCCCAGATATTGCCAAGCCTGCAATTTAATGAAAATAAATGTACACACACACACCACAGCGTCATTACAACTGCCCTCTGTGGGGAGACAAACGTGAGTTCCCTTACAAGTAAGGGGACTTCTTGGATTCCTTTTCATAAATACGAGGGTGAAATACTGATAAATGCAAATGAAGCCATAGGCTGTTAAAGTCTCACCAGCTGGTTATCTGGTTCTTTTTGTACAGCACTTTCAAAGAAGCGTACAGCACCAGGGATGTCCCCCGCCTCCATCCTCTTCACTCCCTCTGACAAAGGGTCAGGGTTGGATAAATAGGGGTTGTCCTCTTCAAACTGATACCCCTGAGACAAACACAAGGGAGAGATGGAGAAGACACTTCTATATGAACTGTTCCAACAGAGCATCCTGCAGAATCAAATACATGAAACGCTGTACGTCACGTCCTTTTATACAGCCAGTAGAGCTGCATGTGCAAAAATGCTGAAATGCTGAAACCATGTAAACTGTTGTGAGCAGGTTGACAGCTACCTTGTCGTAGGAAGTGCTGAGTAGCTGATCGAAGTCAGACAGCCAGGGGTGGCTCTCTGCGTCCCTCTTAGCCATCTCCTCCCACTCCTGCTGCAGCTTCTCCCAGAAATCCACATCACTCTGACAAAAAGACAGATGCACATCAGTACTTCACAGTCTCATCACGTCCAACATCACCCTGTGTTATAGACAGATTTTACCGTTAAAAGGAGAACAGTGGTTTGTTGTTTGGACACAGACTACTTTAACCGCTCTGTTACCACTGCTGCCATTTAATATCCATTATTAGCTTTGTTTTTAGACTTTAAATTGTCCCTGATTCTTGTCTCACCTCCACTGCAGCTTTAGCGTGTTGGAAATCTGGTCCTGATGTGGCAAACTCGTCTACCCAGGCTTCAGCCGAGTCCTGTGACACCTGAAGAACAATGAGGAGCAATGACAGTGGTTGACCTGAGTCAGCACAGGCTGGCTATGAAAATTGTTATTAGAGCAGAGGATGGGGCCATTAAAACAGGAAACACATAAGAGGGAAGTGAATGGAAAGGAGATGAAAGAAGAAACAACACACAGAAAAGGCTATTTTTCTCTCATGCCTTTCTAACAATTCTTCGTATTGAACCTCTGGTTTATTAATCAGATAGAAAAATGACTCTACAGCAACTGAATAATTAAATGCTGCGTGTATCTTACCGTTTATGTGTAGGACAAAACTCTACGACACTAGAAGCAAAACTTATCTTACTGCATTAACTGCACGACCACAGAGGTCCTACCTGCCTGATGACCGTGGCCCACTGCGCTGCTTGTTTAGCTTTAACTTTCTCAATCTTCTCATTCCTCTCTGGGGCTTCCAGGGGAAGACTCCCTCCCCCCGTCTTCATCAGGAACTATGGCATGAGGCGAGGAGGCGAGGAGGGGTGGCGGTGGGGAATGGTGCAATGTTTTGAGGAGGTGGAGGGAGCGATTGGTGAGGAGGGTTTGTATTTGGAGGGGTGGGCAGAGTAGGATTCATTTAAGTAGGAGGAGGAATAGATGAATGGCGGTTGTTAATTGAGTAATTAAAGGAATGGCAAGCCAAATGGGAAAAGTACATGTCAGAGTTAGAGGGTAATTAAGTACAATGGAGCCATGGTGATTAGATACTCATCAAGAGCAGGACTGAGAGCTACACATGCACAGTTCAATATGGACGCCATTTTCAGCCAAGATAAAAAAAAAACAATAAAGACAAAAAGTTAGGAATGATAAAAATAAAAGTAAAGGTAAGTCGAAAGAAATGTTCTTACTATTTCATAGAAAACAATAATTTACTGTCAAAATTATTAAATACATTATGAAATACAAAGTCAAAAACTATCGAGTCAAAAATGTAATATTTACACCAACTATTTTAAAACTTGACTATTTCATAGAAAACAAGTAAAACTCTTAAGAAATTATAAGATTATTAGTAAAACATTAGATTTAATTTTGTTATTCATATCTAACTTTCAACTGTTTTTTTCTTTTCTTGGCAGAAATAGACAATCTAGTAAAAACCTCAAAATCTGGCATCAGCCTTTTTCTTCCTGAACTGAATGAAGAATAAGTAACTACTCACAACCTCAGTAAAATCAATATAACTGAAGTAAAACTGAATCAAGAGCTTGATTGTGCAGAAGACTTAATGCAGAAGAAGAGAAGCAAATAGTCATTGCTGAACAAATTCCATCTGCAACGCTGTGCAGCGTGGAGCTTCATGTTTCAGTGTAGCGGCTGCTTTTGGTTACATTCGTGGAAAATGTTACTCTGCATCAGCTACTGGGGTGATGAGTCACAAGACATAGTCTATACTGTGCAAAAGCGAACCACTGTGCCTCCCCAAAATGTTCCCAGTGGCAACCAACCCCCTCCTCGGTGGGCAGCGACTCGTACCTGGTTGAGGTTGGAGGCCCAGTTCTGAGCCTCCTCGGCCTGAGCTTTATCTTTGAGCTGTTTGTCTGTCCTGCTCTCCACTGTCACACTGCCCTCGCCAATCTGCCTAATGAATCGCAGGAACTACACAACGGAAAACAAACAAACATGAGAACAAAAAAAAGGCATTTTACCATCCGGTCAGATTTATACTAATATACTGCTTGTTCCTTTCCAAACCAACAACTTTCTATCCAAACTAAAGCAATGACCTCATCAGTGTTACCAATGCACTATGCTCCAGAGAAACGTCTCTACAAAAGTGTCAAAGAGAAAGCGAAAGGATATGGTGATAGAGGATAAATGATCCAATGAATGAGTGACATGGACATGAACACACTGCTCACCTCAGTGTTTTGTAACTTGGGGTCATCAACCTTTGAGACGAGCTCATTGGCTGTCTGCTTCAGCTCCTCCCCTGGTTGATACTCCTTCGCCCTATCACATTAACAAGCAAACGTTAATATCATACTGTAAGGAGTTGTACGATTAGAAAGAAGCGCTCTATTTCATTCAGCATATGAAGGCTGGAACAACTCAATTCAGGCTGAAGGCTGTACAGGTCAGTGCACTATGTCGATGATTAGACATCAAGGATGGACACGCTAAGACAAAGTTAAAAGTCTGAGAAATTTAAATTCAGCACACACATCCACCCAATAAGTAGACAAGGAAACCATGATGAAGGTTCATACTATCCTTTGTCCACCTGTGCGCCTGTTATCATTTAGTCTGGCCTTTGCTCAACATTTACTGAAGTGTGCCTGAAGACTTTTTTTCAACCATAAACTTTCAACTCTCTCTGTCCATGTCCTGTTCTAACCATTCCTTCTCCTGGTCTCCCAGGTCTCCCAGCCACAACTTCTCCTCTGACTGTTCCAGGTACTCCTCCGCCCAGCGTCCGGGATCTGGAGCAGAGAAGTGAGCAAAGGAGGAAAAACACAGCGGATAGGCACGTTATTAAAAAAAGTACACACAACACAAAAATTAAAAGGATTTATCAAAAGGCAAGTTTGCTCTGATGTCAGTAGAGATTGATGACATCGGACAGACTGATGATGACTGCATAAAAATAGAGTGCTCATTAGGTTTAGTTCACACTACACAACTTTGGCCCTTATTTTCCACTCGCCGACAGTTTTTGGCGCCCCTGGACAAAATCCCCAGAACAGAGGCAAATCTGCGTTGTTTGGCACTCACAGACGCATTCCAGATATCTAGCATGCTAAACATCTGGATCTGTCGGGGAGCGCAAGACACGGGTTGAGGGGAAAACCTGGCAGAGGGGTCGCCTCACCTGTAGCCCACGTGTGTGTGATACATAACACAGTGACTGATCTACATAGAGGGAAATAGTTAAGCAAGGCTATCATGAGAACATGTGTGCCAACGACAACATCATCAAGCATGATTACGCTTCGCCCGTGTCATTTCTCACATGTGATTTAGAGATCTCATTTCCAGATAAAGGATCTTGTAGACTGTGAGCCCCTGCCGCCGTTAGCGTGCGAACAGTTCAGCGATTTGACGACTTTAAAGTCGTGTAGTGTGAACTTGGCGTCATTGTGTGTCCAGAGTGAAACACAGGAGCGCCAAAAAGAAACGATAGCAAAGTCAAACTACCTGCCGCCTCAGCAATAAATTCTTTCGTCCAATCAGCATCTGCTGCATCGCCAAGAGCGCTGATCCCCGGAGCGGAGGCAGAGTCAGGACCGGAGAGGAACTCGGCCGTCCAATCCCCAGAGAGGGCCAAAGCCGCCACATCTGGAGCTATGACGTGGAAAATACGTGGTGCTTAAAATGCTGAAAAGCGTTTGTGCACAAATCCAGGCCTAAGCCAGACAAACACCTAAAACTGGTATGCAAAATACATGAGAAAGAATAATAATAATCAAGAGCACCTCTCTGTGGAGCTTGTCTGTAGCTCTGCTGGTCAATCTGCTGCATTTCCTCCAACAGCTGACCCATGTCAAATGTGTGTGGGGGTCGGGGGGGCGCCTGAAGGAACTCATTCACCAGCTGCAGCAAAAATAAAAACATGATATTAAGAAGTTGCACCCGGTATACACAGAGATACACACCGGAGAGACTTGAATTAAAACACTATACAGTATCACAGTCAACACAATATGTAAAAGGAACATAAGCGTTGACCTCTTCTTCAGTTGCAATTTCGATGGGAGAGGGGGCAATCTGAGGAAACAAGAAGGAAACAAGGAGGTAAGAGAACAACTCGTGACATTTCAGGATAACACTGAAACTATTTAGCTGATGAATTTAGCTATTTGAACCGTTAGCGGTCGTGTGCACATCACTCACTGTGGGTGTTGAGCGGTGCCGCCACGCCCCCCCTTCCTTGGTCATGTGACTGGTCAACTTCATGAGGGGATTGGCCCCCCCACACTCTGCCTCCACCAACTCCCGCATCGCCATGGCAACACAAGGACGAGGCGAACCCAAAATCAGACCACCTGAGAACTGAGGAGAGAAATGAACGGATGAATTACTCATAATTCAGCCCGTGTTCGGGCAAAGTTAACGGAATCATTCAGTCAAAGCAGAATCACCTTTTGCCGACTCTACATATTTAAAATGTCCAACGTGTCCCCACAGCGCAGCACAGTCACATAACCAAACTCAAGCTCCATCTGCTGTTGTCGGTGTCATTTCCTGGCTGAGGGTGAACCATTAATAATGTGGACACGATGGCCCGGCAGGCACAGCCATTCACTGCATATTTCACTCAGCTGGTCGAGGAAATTCAGAGGATTTAAGCTTGTAGCTGCATGCAAGGTAGTCCTTGCAACAACAAAATGCTATTATCGCCCTATTGTTATAACCAACATCACAGGTTATTATTGCTACTATCATACAGGGCTGAGTATCGAACCAAAATACTTTGTTGGTACTGAGCAAAGAAATACACGAGCACCAAATATCAAAAACTGTCCAGTACTGAAAGTTGCTATCAAATTCTGTTATCTTGTTTATGTATTTGTTAATGATGTATTTTCTAATATAAATACAAAAAGTCCCAGTTTTAGCATAGTTCTGGTGCAACAACATTTACTCTACAAATATGACTTGAAATTAAGAATTTCGCACAACTACCTGTTTATATTTCCAAGTAAGGTACTGAACGAATCACTTTTTGGTTTTCGTTTTGGTGTCTGTATGCCAATTTATAAGATAACCAGACCTGGTATCGTGTAATCAATACGATATTGATATTAGGTGCTAGCTAGATGATCACTCACCTGATCCTCAAAAAGCAAAACAGTAACAAAAATCTTTAAGACAATGATTCAGTCTCGTTATGCAAACCCTGAGAATAAGATGTGGTCCAAGAGGAAAGCCTGCTGCTCATCTCACTGACCTACATCCAGGATGAACAGCTGACAAACTCAACTTCTCAATCCCCCCTGAAGGGACACGTAATGGTTACACTTTCCATAATGAGCTGTCAGGAATAGAAATTTAATTTCTCCATCTTCTCCACTCTAGTCTACTCTATTCCACTGTAGCGATGTTCACCTAAAAGCACGAGAACATATTAGAAAGTCCACTCTACAGGTGGACTATCACTCGTATAGTCTCTCTAGGCTGTAGATTTAAGAGCAATTTATTCCTACTGATTCAAAGAGCCGCTGTACTGTATGATGATTAGGGTCAAAGTAAGAGGATTAGACACAGATATTAATACACACACACTGTCACAGACAGGACACTTGATCACCTTACCGTTTAATAAGCCTACTGGGTGCATTAACCGTGGAAGGTGTGTGTGTGTGTGTTGTTGTTGTCCCTGCACATTCACACATATTCCACTTTTATTGTGAAGATCATTTCAGTTATACTAAAATATTCCCCTGTGGACCACTGAAATCAAGCCACTGCGAGCAATTAGTTGATTTGAAGTGTCAACCTGCTGTCACGTGTCAAACCAGGTAACTGATTTGGAGCAGTGTGCACGCTGAAGGCATTGTTTTTGCCCCGATGCTAACTGTGGCTTCAGTCACAAACAGCAACATTAGCTCAGTCAATGTTACTCAGAGTATCTCTTCTAATACCGCTGACACGCTGTTCGTTAAATGGCGAATCAAACAGACGATTTAAAAGCACTAACGGTCCGTTTCTCTCAACAGTAGCGAGTGTAGCTAGCGTTAGCCCAATGAGCTAGCTACTGGAGGGCCAGTGCAGAGATTGTATGCAGACAGAGAGGCACGAAGAGACGGGTAGCATGATGTTCATCTCACCGCCGACCTGCTGCTGCTGCTGCTGTAGCCGTACCGACAGTCCCTCCTCTCCGGTCCGTCCTCTCCAACCGTAACACAGCAAAAAGTTGCCGCAGTGTGAAACCTTTCCCGGTAAACCGTCTGAAACCAGCCGCTGTGTGTTGTTAGCGCGTCTCCTTTATTTACCTTCCTCCTCCATGACCCACAAAACCCTTCACTGATCGCTAGGATTGTCTCGTAACGTTACGTTGGTTTCGTATTCTCTAACGGGTTTTACGTAAGAAGATGACACGGCTTGAGAACAAAAATAGTACGTAACGTAGAAGGTTTTACGTAAAGTACATATTGCGCAGGAGATCAGAGTCCGTCTAATCAGGAGTGTGGGTTCAAAAACACCTTTATCTACGAAAAACAGTTGCAGTAAAATCTAGATTTGATATACGTTCTGTATACTCATACAATGTGTATAATATCAACTTGTGAAAGTCCTGCATGTAACATTTGACGTAAATTTAAGTGTGCCGGTAACGAAATGCAGCCTACTTTTCAAGTGTGGAAGTACCATGAGAAGTGCTCTTTGACAGTGTTTTATTTATTATATGCACTGGGAGGAATATAATTAGATATAGTTTCCTGAGTTGCCTACTACACTTAAGTACAATTTTGAGGCAGCCTCAAAAAAGCTATAACAAGTTTTTACAGGTTAAAAATGTTGCCCAAAACACATTATCTTATAAAATATAATGCAATGTTACAAAGCTGCCCAAAAAGTTGTTAAAATTAGCTTCACATCAAATAGCTGCAACATTATAATGGTACACTTACAAATACATGCATCAATAATCAGATGTAGTAATATAAATCTTGACAACTTGGCATAACGAGCACTTGTACTTTTGATACTTGAAGTATATACTGCTGCTATTTGTATTTAATTTAATGACGTGCATTTTGTGAACACAGTAGTTTTAATTGTAAAGGAGTATTTTTATAATGTAGTCAATACTGTTAGCCTACTTGTACTTAAGGATCTGAGTACTACTTCAAACACTGATTATATATTGTAATATAAGATTATTGTTAAGCTGGTGGAGGTGGTGTTTGTTTTAACTACTTTATATACTGTTGACTAGTTAAATCTAAAACAGTGCTTTAGATTGTATTAGAATGTTATGTTTTGTACGTCAAACTGTAAAGTAACTGAGTAACTCCAGCTGTCGGATAAATGTTGTGCAGTAAAATGTATATTTCCTACTGAAATGTAAGTAGATGTATAAAGTAGCATAAAAAATACAAGTGTAACAAGTTTACTCATGTGCAATAGTTGTATTAGACTAGCAGAGACAGTATGGTTGTAATGTGTAACAGTGAATTGGTTCTTGGCCTGATCATAAAAAATCAACATGTTGTACATTTTAAAATATGTGATACTTCCAGGTTCCATATATGACCTCAATTTATAGCGTTATTTCAGTATTTACTTTAACAAGAAAGCTCTCTCGTGGAGACGTCATCGTGTTTTTATTATGAATTTTGTAATGTTTTCTGACAGTTCTCAATAACAATTAGTCAGCATTATCCATGTCATCATTGTATCAATAATTACAGGTAATGTTCCAATAGTAACATAGTAATAATATAAGTTATTAATCAATGCAATGTTTATTCCTTCTTAACATCACACTCAAAAACGACAGGCTTTATTTACTGACAGGTTTAGCACTGCACATTGATAGGCTACACAGACAGACAGCAAGAGACACAGAGGGAGAGTGAGGGAGAGGTGAGCAAGAAAGACAGGGAGGCAGAGGGGGAGGTGAGGAAAAGCACACAGTTGTACATTCATTAAACCGAATATACCGGATGAAGGGAAATTGAAAATAAATTAAAGGTTCAGTTTTGAAATGAGTTGAAGATGAAATGAGTGAGACATATCTAAGTATCACAACTATGTGCCCTCCTTTTTCTGTGATTCAGATATTGACAAGTTCTTAAATTACAACAATATTACACACAAATTAATAGACACTCATCAAGTCAGGGATTATCATCCGTATCACTACTACTATTATTATTATTATTATCATCATCATCATACGGTTTTCTGATGCTGTAACGGTGATTACTGAAATGAAAAAGGTAAATCATGATCTGCTCCCTCTCAAAGTGTGCAGAAGAAGAGTGGCTGCAATAATAATAGTAATAACAATAATATAATATTCATCGTTGTATGTACAGAAAATTCATTACAATCAATACAATCAAAACTGCCCAAGCTGAGCTGACATTCTGGAAACAGCAGGGGTAGCACTATGGAGTGTGTGTGTGTGTGTCTTTGTGTGTGATTGCATGTGACGTCTTGCAGTTATTGTAAGAGCAGTGTGCAGTAAGTGAAACAGTGCAGTGAGAGTCATTTAGAGACATTCCAGCGGTCACCGTGGGGGGGGGGGGGGGGGGGGGGGGGGGTGTCAGAGGTGAGGTTCGACCAGGCTTACTGTAGATGTTGATGTTTTGTCATTTAGCGGCACAAGCTGAGACTTTGCAACGACTCCTGACTCAACACCTGGAGGCTTTAGCTCTGCATCTGGGTATTGCATAAGTACCAACTTGCGTAAATGGTGAGGTGTGTGGTTGATAGTCCTCAAACCTTCCTCATTTTATCATCAGCCCCACGTAAAATAGCCGAAGCACTAAAATAGTCACAATACCAAAAGAAAAATACCTGCAAGCGTAATGTTTTTTAAGCTTTTGAGAAGAGTGACCGTACTGTCTGACCTCACTGTCTTCACGCTGGGGTTAACGGTGGTCGAGGAATGTGTCGAGAGAGGATGCAAAGGGGGAGAAAAGAGCTTGTGCAGAGACTTCTCGAGTCGAGTCTAATAAGGGACGTGTCGGGATCATGTCTTTGCCTACTCATCTATTCCAGGAACTGCATGTTGCGGATTGCACCTGTATTCATTTTGTGAAGATTTCAGTCTGTGTTCAATAACAAAAGATAGAATACAATCTTTTTTTTTTTAAAACAAAAGCAGTCTCATACAACCAGTATTACACTGTACAGACACAATACCATCTTGTGATCGAGAACTGGTGCACCACATACAATTTGGGTGGGGTTTGCTCAGGCGGTTAACTTACATTAAATGTATACATTGTGCCATTGAACATTTAGGTGGAGAACAACTGCCCGTTGTTGGCTATAGGTCACATATGGCGTTGAGTGTCAATAAGTGTTATTACAGTGACTGTGTTGTGCGTAGTGTTTGTAAGCATACATTCCTAAAGTAGTAGTGTCAGCAGTCGTTGATATTAAAAGTGTTGGAGTGTGTGAGCCGGTTGGTGGTTTCCATGAGAACTGGTGCGGAGACTCGTGTGGCTCAGTAGCGGCGGGCGTTGCCGTCCTTCCCCTCCTTCTTTATGATGATTCGCTGGTCGTCGCCAGCGTCTTCAGGTGACTCTGCTACCTCCTCGTCCTCCTCCCCCTCCCCCTCTGTGTCAGCAGAGATGCCCATACGAGACTCGTAGGACTGTGGGAAAGAGCCGCGTGTGGATGAAAACAGGAGCTCGACAGGTGCGGCCATTTATTACCATCACATCAATGACTTATCGGGGGGGGGTTTTTTACCTCCATGGGGTTGACGATGATGGTGAGGGCAGAGTCGTCCCATTGGCTGCTACCCTCCTTAGCTCCGCCACTGGCACCCTCACCGCGGCGATGGATGGAGCGAATTCGGAAAACGCCGAGGATCACCATGACAACCAGGAAACCCACACACACCATGATGATGACTGTGGCTGCTCCTGGCACCACTGCAACAAAACAAGGAATGATCGTGTTTAGTAAAAGAATCTAGATTTTAACGATGAATCAGGTGATATTCTATATTCTTCTCATTGTTGACAAATCATTAAAATACCAAAACCAGCAATGGACTGAGTCAACACTGTTTCATTATTAGAGTATTAATACACGGCTGAAAATAGTCTCCGACAAATGCACGATTTAGTCCTGTGTGAGTAGTCATTTAGCCTCTTTCAGCTTTTGGAAAATTCGACCTAATATTCCTTCATATGTGTAAAGTAAACTCTCATGAATGCCTTTATTTCACCACCGTGTGAAGTTAAACGTTTGTAGACCAAATAGCTAAATGCCTTTGAGTTTATTAGAAGCCACTTACCAACTAGGAACGTTTGAAAAATAGCACAATTATCCAAACTAACCGTATCCGTAAAGGAAAATGTGCTGGGGTGTTGGACTGTGTGGGTAAAATGATTAAACCTGACAATCCTTCCTGCTGCGTAGTTACTGCATGAATATAAACAGCAGAGGTGCAGCAGACCAAAACACAATTTCTGGTTACACTGCCCCACCGGCGTGCACACTGTTCTTTACACTGGCTCCACAGTCTTAAGATTACTTATAGAGCTCTGCATGGCCAGGCACCTGACTGCATTTTTGTTCTGCTGCAGTCCTTTTAACCAGTAGTTCTCTGAGGTCTTTTGATTAAGGTGTGTGGGTTGTTCCTCGCTCCAGGCCTGAAACTAAAGACAATCATGCCTTTGAGGCTCCTAAACCTTGAAAGGCACTTCCTTTGAACTTAAGAGTCTCTGTGGAGTTTTTTTTGTACAAACAAAATGTATGTTTGCATTCAGTTGTTCTCCAAAAACTAACTGTATGTATCCTTGAGGTGTAACAAACAAGTCAAGTAAATTCCCTTGCTCATAAAAAAAGAGCAAAGCGTTTTTATCAAGCATTTGAAATTCTGAATGTGTATTAGCTTGCAGTCTTTTTCTTCCCCATCTTTGCTGGCGCATAGCAGCATATCTTGGCGTGTCACCGCCAGCTATTGATTAGTGGAATACTGTGACACCATTGGAAGGGCTCTGTATCACGCCACCCATGCGTGTGCACCATAAACTGTATGAAATATGCACTTAGTCTTCGTGACATCAGCCATAGGTTCCTGAAGAGCCGTTGCAAAGCTCAAAGTGAGCGGCTCCGGCCGTCGCCATCTTGGCAGTGACACCACAGTCTAACACCCAGCTAATCCAAAAATGAGCCTAGAGGTGGATCGGAGCTGAAGTGGGCCCAGGTGACGCAGCAGAGGAGACAGCTAGCGGCTAGCGACTTGAGACGACAACCACCTGTCAATCAAAGCGCCAACGCCCTTAATTATGCCTATAACTTTAAGCCATAATATAATTTAAACGAGTGAGTCACATAAAACTTCCCCCCTCTTCCAGTTGTCATGAACTTGGGGGTATAAGCTATAGAGAGACGAAACACCTCTTTGTGGACAAGGCGTTCTCCTTTAAAATGGGAATCTATGGGGATTCACTTGCTTTTGTAGCCAGCCTCAAGGAGCAATTTGAGTTATTCCAGTTATTAGCACCTACGCGTGGGCTTCATTTTTCAGCACCTGAGGGTGCGCACACATGCTCATGTGAATAACAAAACAGGGACCCACTCATAAAAAAAAAACCTCCAGTGCTACAAGAGGTCTGAAACTTGCCTTCTTCATTTCAATTTCAATTTAATTTATTGCTTTTTTACGCCGCAGACTTGCGGTACGTGCACCAACCATGAGGCTACCAGGGCTCCTCTTATCGGTCGCTCCTGTACTTTGACTGCATTTTCTTTCTTTTATGTTTAATTGTGAAGCACTTCGTGATATCTGTACTCTGACAAAAGTTGATGAAAGGGGAATGTCACCTGAGTTGCGGTTTGGATTGGGCAGGGTGTGTCCACTCAGCTCTCCAGCATGGTGGGACGGATGGAGAAACTGCTGCTGGGAGGCCAGCAAGTGGGATGGGTGATACAGACTGTCCAAAGAGTGGAGGAAGTTCACCTGAAGGAGTGAGGTGAGAGAAACAGAGAAGAAGAAAATGAAACAAAAATAATCTAAGTGTGGACTGAGCTTTCACACTCATATCTAAAAGACATTTATCTTTATTCGGTGCCAGGGGTGTTACTGTATGGTAATGTTTCTTCTCACCTCCAGAGTCAACTCATTGCTGGTGTATCTTCCATTCATCTCAGAGCAGGAGAGGCGGAACCGCCTCTCGAAGCGGGCTGAGCCTTTGGCCAGTCGGTAGCGGACTGAGCGAAGGACGTCCTCGTACACAGAGATGGATTCGGCACCTGAAGGGAGCGCAGAACAAAAAGAGGACAGAGAGTCAATACTGAGACGAGAACTGCAGAGAGAAGGAGGAGAAGAGAAAAGTAGTCTGCAGTTAGTTATAGACAGCAGGGGGTGACTGTGTCCGATGGATTGCTTTAAATTGTTCCGGCCATTTGCAATCTATTATATTGAATTGTGTGCAAACTTTTTAAATGCCCTGAAAACCAATTTTCAGAATCAACGTCTTAATATCAGATATGAAGTCTTATATTAACTTTACATTTAACTGGGTGGAACTTGTTGGAAGAGAGAAGATGTCATGTATTTCTGTGCACCAGTTAGGATTTAGAAATGTTTGAATCAATATGTGACAACAGTTGTGGGGCTGTTAGCTTGTGTCTGCTCTGATGAAACCACGCAGTCCTGATGAAGCACATTAGCTGAGTTTATGACCGTTAAACTCTTTTCCAAATTTTAACTGTCGCTCATTTAGTAATGAATATTTAATTTTTATAGAGAAACACTTCAGGGGCTTTAAACATAAGAGACATAAACAGACAATCGAATTCAGGTTTCCTGACATGTTTTGGGGTCCGCTTCCTGTTGTTTGTCTGTAATTTGCCGTCTATGTTGGCCAGTACAAGATTTCAATAACAATAAAGATTTTCGAGTAAAACAAAGAAGAGCAAATAAGCTTTAAAAGAGTTTTAAAATGCGCAGAATGTTTTAGGCACAGCACCTGTGATGGCAATATAAGCAGTAGTATTGATGATTTCCAGTCCCCTCTCTCGCACAACATCCATGTCCACCAGAAGCTCCTCCCTCTCTGGGTTTAGCTCCTCCCCCAGCGGTTGGACCTCACAGCCATCCAAAGTGTGAGCCACGGCGTCGGACATCAGAGCTAAGAGAGGATCATTACCCCAATTTAGGAAACAAAGGATGTAGACCACAGATGGGCTCTTCAACTCATTTCCATACAAAGATACTTAGACAAGTGGTGAGAAAGGGCTATGTGCAAACAAACATGATAAATATTTAAAATCTCCCTAAACTAGATGTGGCATTTGGGTTGTTTTAATGCGTGGCTCACCTCCTCCCTCCATCCCCTGTGCAGCCGTGTTGACAGCATGAGACAAGGAACAGACGATCCGGAGCTCAGGGAAAAGGGGGACACCACGGGGACCCTCAAACTCAGGGGCAGGACGAGCCAGATGAGGGCCGACCCCAGACAAAGAGATCTGAGGGGCGTCAGGCTGGAGAACCACCAGGTATCCTTCCAGCTGCTTGAGGGACAGGCAGCTCTCCTCGTTGAAACATCTGGCAGGGACGAAGGAAGTGTGCGATGTCAGTCGAGGAGAGAAAGAGAGAGAAAAAAAGAGAGAAACTTTGCACATGTTTTTGTTGCCACACTACTGACTCTAGAGTCTTTGGAGCAGAGGGAAATATATCTGCAACTATTTGACAGATTGCCATGACAACTTTAACAATCAGTCATGGTGCCCAGATGACAAGCCCTACTGACTTTGGTGATCCCTGATTTTTTCTCTCACGCCACCTTCAAGTTGACATTTCTTGCAGTGAAATGTCTCAACAGATGTCAGATGGATTTTCCATGGGACATTATAGCCCCACTAACAGTAATTTATAACAGTTTTGGGATCCCTTTAAGATTACTGCATCAATTTACCATTGCTTCATTGTCAGACTCACTACGGATAATAAAAGCATCAAAATGCATCAGAACCAAAGATATTGTAATTTATATTTTAGTGCATTTCCTCTTCTTAGTCATAACACAGGAACAACATTCCCCAGAATTCGACTCAAACGTCCTATTCTGAGATTCAAGTGTGTTATGCAAGTAGGGGCTGTAATGTAGCCTTGAGCCGCTAGCCTCAATCAGAGATGAGGAGCAGGCTACAGGGGTCTGGTAAGATTATTTTTTTTCCTCTTCATCCCCAACCAAGACATCCCTTGAGGATATGTATCAGACTTTGCACAGCTCCCTCTGGAGCCACAAAAGGCTTTGTTCAACTTCTTCCACATAAGTACTCCCCAAGACCTGCCAACATGCTTTGATGTGTAAAATTCACACGGTTCCCCTTTAATGTTTGCACCAGCATCAGGTCCAAATTGTAATTTGTCCAATATGTTGGTTTATGACTAAATGTCTGCAAAAGTAATGACATTCCCAGCTGTACTTTGTGTTAAGTGTTAATTGGTAAATGTGAACGTACTCAAATATTAGACTAAGATGGTTAACCAGGTAACATTATACCGGCTGACAGTGCTGGAATGTAACGGAGTACATTTAGTAGTAAGTACTGTACATGAGTACAATTTTGAGGTACTTGTACTTTTACTACCATTTTATGTAACTTTATACTTCTACTCCACTACATTTCTATGGTGACACTATTTGTCTGACAGCTGAAGTTACTTTTCAGATTACAGGTTTTCATCCCTTCCTGTGGAGTGAAAACCATGTAACTCCAGATTTTGTGATGTTGAATGTTTGTGAGAAACTGAAAGATGAAGTGTAACCTTTATTTGGTGAGATTATTCTCCTACTTCTTAAATTTATAAACAATTTCAAAACCTTCTTAGCTGGAAAATGCATCGTCACAGAGCTGGAAACTGTATTTCTGAGCTTCCATTTAAATCAAAGCACCGCTAGCATGGCTGCAGACTCTTTCATCTTGCTCCACAAATTAGCAACATTGTGGCCGAGTAATGTGAAGAACCGAACCATGTCCACGATGATGGACAAAAAGGTCTTAATCCAGAGCAATGTCTTCCCAATCTAGTTCCCTAATTCCACCACTGCTGTAGTTAACTTTGGTCAGAAAACAACAAATGTCAAACCACAGCTCTGCTGTTACAAATTTAATTTTCCTGCCAGAAAGGGAGAGCAAATCAGATTGATGACAGGCTGCTTACATATATATATTTATCTGCACTATAATTCAGCATTCCATTTGAAAGGGGATTAAGCGTAGTGTGCATGTGTGTGTGTGTGTGTGTTACATTTCCACTATCAGAGTGAGCAGCTGCTTCTATCGGCCTCTCCAGAAGGGCCTGCTGTTCAGCCATCTGGGTAACTCCTGGCCTCAAATCAGTCTAATCTTCACACACGCAATAAAACACGCTAGAGGAAAGAAGAAAAAAAAAAAAACCTCTGGTACACTTGAGCAGAAACCAAGTGAAAAAAAAAAGAAGCTGCCTGTGACCTTGAATCTCAAAAACAAAACCTCCAGCACCGTCTCGCGGCCTGGAATCCATTTTACTCTAATAAACATGCGACAAAAACATCAATCCCAAAAGACAGTAATAAGAAAATCTGCACCGCCTGAGCGTTTGATGAGATCTGATTTGTCGGCATGGCAGCTAGTTTAAATACACAATGTACCACATAGCATATGCGCTAGACTGTACTTCCTGAGGTGAATTAATATTTCATCATCTAAAAGCGACCGCTAAAGCCAGAGAGCCAGTTCGCAGTTGTTAAGCATGGTTGAGCGCTGACCCGGAAACAGAGTTTGTGTGCTTTTTATTTCCACGACCAGGTGATTCAGAGCGATGCACACTGAACCAGGGATCCAGTCTTGTGCCGTCGGTCTGTCTCGCAACATCAGGGATATTGTTTTTGTTCGTTTGTGCAATACTATAAATGTAAATCAGAACATTTTAACCACTTTCCAGTTGGACACACGCTAAATTGTTTCTCAAAAAGCCAGCTACACAAATAAAATTGAACTGATTTGAATTTCAGAAAGGCAAACAGTTTCTTCAAGTGAATCCTTCAAAAACCACAGTTAAAACCAGACCGAATTAATTTAGTCTGCAGTTTACTCCGTCAACGCAAAAAGCCACTTAATGGCTGAATGAACAAAGAGATAAGACATTCCTTGTTATCTCTTGCTTTGACGTATTCTCCTCTATAATCATCGTGCCACAACAGTCCTTATCACAGCCGAGGCAAGGTCCATGTTTGATGAGTTCAATGTCAAAGAAGTAAAGCAGAGGCACAGAGTCCAGAGAGAGAGAGACACGTCAATTGAGAAATAATTTCATTCCACATCATATTATTTGTGGTGTTGAGAGATTTCCGGTGTGATAATTTAAAATGGTGGTGTCGCTCTCCCTCTGTCTCCCTCTTCTTCTACTGCTTCAGTTCGTCTCCTGCCTTTCGCAGAATGACTTTACATCAAAAAACGTATGAGTACAGTTAGATACCCAAGTGTGTGTGTGTGTGTGTGTGTGTGTGTGTGTGTGTTTACGTACCTGAGCGAGGTGGTTAGTTTGAGGGGTCGGACTCCGGGGGTGGCGAAGCGTAGAGAGTTCCTGTAGGTGACCTGCTGCACTGCACGGTTAAAGCTCTCAATGTCGTCTCCCTCCAGCACCAACACTGACTGGCTGGGGTTCACATGAACCTGCGGAGCCAAAAGAAACGTTTAAAAATCTAAGTTCCTTTTAATTTACATGAGAAGATATCATGTTACATGGCTCGAGACAAAATTGGGAGTCTTTACGAAGGGAAACCTCGGAAAGGGTTCTTTTTAATACAGGTTCCTTTGAAAAGATATCAGCGCAAAGAAAAGTAATATGAGCAGACATATTACCCTTTGATCTCTTTTACACACAGTAGTCAAAAATTTGTATATTTTTTGTGCAAACGCCTCAAACACACCAAACCACCACTAGAGGAGGTTAGAAACACATCTGGCAGCATACCAACAATTTGTGCTGCAATTAAGAGATAGGTTCACAATCGTTCAAGTCTTATGCTCATATGATGATTGAAATATGATTTTACTTTCTGTTCTAATTCCTCCTGTTCAGACTTGAAACAGATTTGACAACAAATGAAACAAACTAAGACAAATTAGATTGTGACTTCCCCTCTGGCAAAGCTGTTACGTCCTTATTATAGAAAACAAAAAAGGATTTTAACACATCATGTGCATGAAATACTTATCATGCAATGGGTAGGAGACGAGTAAGACTATGAACTCACAATTTTTCAATTAATCTGTGAATGTAAAGCTACTTGCAGATATGGAACGAGTGATGTGTAATGATTTAAAATTGAGATTTACGTGGATAACTTCACAAAAAACTATACTTTTTTGAGGACACGAATTTGAGCTGAATGAGGGATGTGGTCAAATCAGCCAAAGATTGACTCTGCAATTGGTTATCCATAAGTATTATGAAGTTAAAGAGATTTGATATTCACGGTAGTCAATGAGTCACATGGATGAAGGTGAGATAGCTGTTCCGGTGAATAAAGTATGGTGTACTGGAGAAGAAAGTAAGTGTTACTAACGGCGATGTTAGATGTAAGGGACTCTTTGAGCATCATCTCTTTCTCTACAACATGGCGGTCTATAGCTCTCTGAGGCATTACCTTCATGCCGGAGCCCAGAGTCTCCAGGTCTCCGAAGTCCAGGCCTTCCCTGCAGGCGTACAGACACTCCACCACACTGTGAGGCTCCACGCTGCCTGGACGCACCGTCACACCCGACAACAGGCCGTGGTAACCTCCCACATATTTCACTAGAAACCAGAGACAGTCCAGTATGAATACAGATTATAATGCCTCATTTATATTCTAATACGGACATGAATTATACAGCAACAATGACACAGCAAATTGACAGACTGCACAGCCTCATGCGGACAGCAATGTGAAAACAAGGAGGTCACCTGAGTCTTTCCCCTCTGGGATGGTGTTGTTTAGTATTTCCTTCTGCTTCTCTTCGGGCTCTGCGGAGGGAAAACGGGGAGGGTCACAAAAGGGGAGTAGAAAAAGAGAAACGAAAGTAAGGCACACTGAGAAAGATACTTAAATGTAGCGAGGTGTAAAAAGAAAGTGGGAGGAAGACTGAAAGGTGCCAGAGGTTGATAGGAAGAATGAAAAATGCTAAATATATAACACAGGGAGACACAAATGAGAAAATGCAAGCAAGAGAATTGTAGATATTCAGAAATGCACCATCTCCTCATTATCCAGCAGCAGCTGGTGCCACGCAGGCAGAAGAGTGACTTCCACTGTGGATGAGAGTGTAGCACCGCAAATGTGTGTGTGTGTGTGTATATTTTAACGTTAATTGACAGCCACAGTTTCCCATTCTAACCAGCGATTCTAGTGTAAGTGAGTGATAGCTGTCTTGCCCTTGTGTTGTTCTGTTGCTCTGAATAATTGATACGTCAGTTATATTATTAGCCCTCACAGACAAAATGCATCAACCGAATTATAACTGAGTGAAATGAGGGGGTGAATGGCGCGAGGCACAATGAACGGCAGATTGTCGAAAGGTGCCATATGAGGGTTCGTGAGTTGCCGCCGCTCATGCCAAAAATGGCAGCCTGCCATCTCTGGCGGTGTGGGATTTGAATGACATTTCATTGACGGAGGAATGCAAAAGAGGATGCAAACTGCACAATTGCTGCTCGTAGCATTTATGCAAAAAGGAGGAAAAAAAAACAGGATTCCTCGCTCTCTGCCTGCATACATTTCTGTCAGAATCCATCATTTAGCTGAAATGAAATGTATGTCAGTTGTGGATACGCTGAGCATAAATTTCAGTGTGTTACCCCAGCAGGCGCCGATGAACATCCTCTGGCGGGGGGCAGGGTTGGGGATGGCTCCGTTGTCATGGATGAGGGCGGGGTCAAAGGTGACACCGTCGACATACAGGGTCACGGAGGGGAACTGGACGCTGAGCGAAAGATGGTGCCACTCACTGTCACACACCTGTTGAGAGATAAAACAGAGTCAACCTGAGCCTGAACGAAGGAAACAGTTGAAATAGCTCGCAGGGTGAAGGTTTGAACGTTTACTCTTTTAGTGGTGGAAGAAGTATTCAGATATTTTATCTCATGAAAGTACTAATACAACAATGTAAAAATACTCTGCTACAAGTAAAATGCCTGCATTTATAATCCTAATTATTATTTATAGTTTAGTTTTAAGTACAAAGGTATGAGCATTCAAACGTACTGAAATAATGAAAAGTTCTGCAGAAAAATGACTTTTCTTTAATCTTTGTTTATTGAATAATCGTATTTCTTTGGACCTCGGATAGTTATCTCAATGAAACAATCCGAGCAGCAACTCATAGAGTGTTGGAGCCACTGGTTTAATCTTTGGAAATGTATTGTATTCTATAAACCGATCATGTTTCTTGTGTAAAATCTTAATCTGAAAAGTAACATTTACTGTAACGGTAGCTGACATATATAATATTTAATCCATGTAAATTCCTGCACACGTTTGTTTTAGCTTCTCTATAGATAGGGCTGCATCAGCAGGAATACAAAGGGAATCATACGGACAGAGGGGCAGAAAAGAAAGACCGGGTTAATAAGATATCGTGGGTCAGACAGAGGGATTTGACAAATCTTCTCTGTATCAGCTCAGCTTCCTTTAATCCATGCTGCTTCAATCTGTCTGGGACCTGTAGCTTCAGTCAAAACAAACCCCCCTTCACCCACCAATGGGCTGCCTGGATGATATAGCCATCTCTTTACACAGACATACTATCTACTGCTTTTCCCCCCCGTTTCAATTCAATTTCAAAAGGTACAAATACAGAAGAACATCAAAGCTAAGTGTTGCAGTTCCCTCAGTACCTGCTCCAGTTTCCACAAGAACTTGACGGGCCGTGCGGCTGAGACGTCGGGCCAGTAGAAGAGAGAGAGGCGGCAGCCGTGGACAGAGAGGGAATAGTGGGAGAAGGAATCATCTGTAGAGCAGAAGAACAGAAGATAATTGGTGGGTCAGTGTGGTCTTGTCAAACTGTCTTAATATCACCAGGCAATTCTTCAGAGAATCACCACAGTAGGACATAAAAATGTGCAATGCGTTTAATATAGATTTTAATCTCTGTCCTGTCTCTCTCAATTGTGGATTTTATTGCTGTTTTTACCCGAGGGAAGCTTTGCCGAACATACTGCTTTCTAGCGGTGCCCCTACAAAGTCATAAAGTTGAAAATATTCACACAATATACTGCCGGGCGCAATTACAGTGTTTTACTGTTCTTCTGCTGCTGTCCACTTGGCTGCTCAAGTGGAGAAGCCGGGGGTTAAGTGTCTCTCTCAAGAGCACCTTGATAGTAGTTGTTGAAGCTATAAACTGCTTAAGGTTTTTTTCCGTTTTTCTTTCAGCCTTGACTTTCTCTGTAATTCTGGGGAATTGAGTGGGTAACCTTCTGGGGGTTGCCTTCTTTGATGTATGATGCTTTCCTTACCACACCACATTTGAAAACACTCCTCCAAATGTCGGTAAAACCATGACTCTACACTATAACGCACCATTCTTGACAGTGCTGCACACAATAGTCTCCTCGTCCTTGCGACTGCCTCTGGTCTGAGTGGTCGCAGGCTGGATGTTGGCGCCGCCCCGTCGTATCCACAGCTGCAGGGTGAAGTGGTCGCCCGACAACGCAGAGACAACCGAATCCGGCACCACTGCGACGTGGTTGGATCCGTTGAAGGAGAAGACCAGAGAGGAATCAGAAGAGGGGAGAGTGGGCAGAGCGGAGGTCCAGTTGGCAGCAGGAGATGGAGGAGGGAGAAGGTCTACTTCACCCCTGACAGCCCCTGATGAGGAAAAAAGAGATAAATAATGTTAATAAAGAAGGATCCTGCCCTCTGCACATTTACATAATCAAACCAGAACTCACCACACAGCCGTCGGACGGATCTGTCAGAGTAGCTGTCTCTGTCACAGCCCTTCCCAATGTGGCCGGTCTGGAGATCTACGGTGGCCTGGATGTTCCACACAGTCTCCTCACAGGTCTCCAAATGCAGGCTGGGGAACAAGGGGATGCTGCCTGACCCGGGTGTGTACTCTACACGCTTGGTCCATCCTGAAAAAGTATTGCAATCACAACCTGACCCTCAACGTTTGGATTCAAAAAGTTGTATTTAAATTGTAATTCACTGTGAATAAACTGGGCTCATCCCGTTGGAGAAATCCAATGTGAGGAAATCCTCAGAAAGTGGAGCAGTAGTATCTATAATCTAAAAATATATTCCTAGTTTAATTAATTGCCTTCCCCTTGATATTACATAGGCTCAGCAGTACCATTTTAAAACTCAGCTCTTGATATAAAGATGCAAAGGTGACTCATCCTAACGGCAGCCCACGCACAACTAAAAGTGATAGTTCCCACAGATTAAACGACAAAAACACATCTCTTAAACCTCCCGAGAGTCATCCCAGCATGACAACCGAGACGGAAACGGAGCGATCTGTGTGACATTACCGATCCAGCCGGGTTTGCAGGACGGCTTCACGGTGACGACAACCTGGGCATCGGCCTGAGCTCGGTTCTTTCCACAGTCGAAGGCGGTAACCCAGAAGGTGAAGACGCGCTGACGCTTCGAGTCCAACGGCTCTGTATTCTTAATGTTACCTAGGAGACGGAGAGAGAGAGACAAAGAAAGGAAGGACAAGAAATTATGAAACGCTCGTCGATAAAGCTTCCATCACTGCACGTATACAATAGCAGAGCAACTATCCTGCTCAGTGCGCTACATCCAGGAATAGAAAGAGAAAACGGAGGAAGATACATTCCACAGAGCGGAGTGAAAAGTGAAGGGTTTTCCTGTTTTTACAGATAAAGGAAACAGCGAATAACTGCGATAGGCTGACAGCGCTCAGCGTGCCAGCTGACAGACAATAGGTAACACAGACGTTGGTGTGACATGGCGAGAGGAGAAACATTGGGATGAAAGAGATAGTGGTCGGAACAGAGAAGACAAAGTGAAGAGAAAAGAAAATAGACAATGATAAGCCCACAGCGTGTGAAGGAGGTTGGAACAAAAGGTCTCTGTACCAGTTTCCCCCCAAAAAAGAAAAAAGAAAGGAGCTACTCATCCTCTGCAAAAAACCCTCCACGTCCAGGACGATTCTGCAGAGTCATAATAAAACAGGGTCCTCTGCTGCTGCTGTGTCTCATTACAATTGATCTCCCACCAACCAGTCAATGGATACAATCACAACAAAGAATTTAGGGAATCTACGAGCATCCAGTAACAAAAGAAAGATGCTGTATTAAACCAAAACAGCTGCCGCAATGCTTTTACAGAGACAGAACAATAGTCCGCCCACACAAAGTCTATTTTAACATCGTTTGGTTTCTACCTGTACGAGGAGTGAAGCACCTGCAATTCTTTTCACTTTATCTATCTATGCAGACATCAATATCCCAGCGGTGTCTGGTGTCGGTCTTTTTCATGTATTGAGGGCATCCGCAGTTTAGTAGTTGAAAACTTGAATATTGAATGCAGTGATTGTACTTGCAATAAGCCATAACGAGTCGATAGTGCAGACAGCATGGGAGAATAACAATATGGTGGCTTGTGTTGGATATTGTATTTCTGTAGCAGAGGC
Organism: Pholis gunnellus; assembly: GCF_910591455.1. Lineage (NCBI taxonomy): Eukaryota > Metazoa > Chordata > Actinopteri > Perciformes > Pholidae > Pholis > Pholis gunnellus. The sequence continues at coordinate 18,205,694 of NC_136534.1, read as the reverse complement.
ACGCAGATATGAATAGGTCTATGAGCCCCACACCCGCTGATTTACTGCTACAAGATAAAACACATCTCACCGTCGTTGTCGATAGCGAAGGGCACATTAGGAGTGATGATGTCATAGAAGCAGATCTGGCTGTACTGCGGGGAGCAGTCAGCATCCAGAGCCTCCACCCGCACGATTCGGTCAAACAGACGTCCTTCTGGGACTGAAGCCTCGTAGCGACGCTCGACAAACACGGGGGAGAACTCGTTGACGTCGTTAACACGCACATGCACGGTGGCCCTGAGGGAAGGAGGAGTGGGAAGCAAAACAAAAGCAGAGAGCGAGAGATGGATTGCTGTAACACCAGGAAGCAGAAATGGCTAGATAGTCTTCACAGTGCACAGCCAGAGGAACTTTAGATAGTGACTGTAATTATCGTTAAAAACATTCAATGTCAATGGGCTGACTAACTTGTGGGATTTCTTGCTGTTGACTCCATCAGGTCCCTCTCCGCAGTCGTAGGCCTGGATGGTGAAGCTGTGCTCCCGCTGGCTCTCGCAGTCCAGCGGCTCCTTGGACCGGACCAGGCCCTCGCCGGTGGAGCGGTCCAGAACCACAGCTTCAAACTGGACCGAGCCTGAACCCGAGGGGCCATTATGAACCCGGAAGCCACAGATTTCACCTGGAAGAGGAAGAAAATACCTCAGAAAAGAGCAATAAAACTAAAAATGTTAATGTTAATGTTAATCAACATCCTACTCTGTCAGACATTGGATTATTTTCTAACATTTGTGTGGCAACGGCTGCTCACAGATTATACAGAATGCTGTATCTTATATTTTAACAAGGAGAATTTTGGTGTTACTAATTACTCAAGATTGCAGGTCTGGCTCCAGCGTACATTTGCAGTCTCGGCTTAAAACTAAAGGAGACTGATTTCCTGTCAATGCCTCTTATTATTTAAATATCTTCTAAAAACTCACTTTTTTCCTGTGAAGCAGTTTGTAACTCTGATTTTAAAAGTGCCATACATATTCAGGTCATTATTATAACAACAACAACAACCAGTGAAATATAACCAGAATGTTAGCTCGCCATGCGAAAGGAAAGCACTGATGTATTCATTTATAACTACCTATCAATTCCTGCATCTATCAATATTAAACGAATTGTGACAATTGATCTTAACATTGAGTAGATTTTTCAGAATATATTAAGTGGAGACAGATATCTGGAGGTTTCCCTCAAGTGCCCCTCCATCTTATCATTATAATGATAGAATAAATTCAATTGCAGCTGAGACTCAAAATAAAACCCCCTCTACATGGCAGCCGAGGAAGATTTCCTGCTCAAACACCTAATTTTCTCTTCCTTTTTGACACAAGCCCAGTAAATTTCAGGGGGCGCTGAGTAATTCTAGTCGATCTGTTATAATTTGACTGAACACGGTTATTTCCAGGAGTGCACACAAGATAACCTTATTTCATCAGGCTGCAGAGCAACGAGCGCTGCTGACTGCTGCTCCTGCACTGAAGGGTTGAATTACACTATGATGGCCTAAAAATAGTGGACTCTGTGACTGAATACATTGCCTTTAATATTTAGACCGGTCTGTGGGGAAATATGGTTGGAAATGGCAGCAGTCAGAGAGCTCCAAACGTCTGGAACAAATCAGCGTTGTGTTTACTATGAAAGCCCGAGCCAGGCCTGGTGAGATAATTTTCAATTTGGCCTGGTGATGTGAAATTCAATTTGGCTGTGAGAGTACTTGATATGACCTATTTTTCACAGCAGCCAGTTCTGTGGATGTTCAAGTAAATTCATGGAAAAGGTTAGATATTTTTGGGCTCTTTTTTTTTTTCTTTTTGCCTATCTCCTCCCAAGCTGTTTCATGCGGTTGGTGTTACCAGCGTAGTGAAGTGGAGCATCTTTGTCCAGGGCAAAGAGAGGGGGGTTGAGCAGCACCGTGTTGTCGTTCTCCATGACAATCCCCTGGTACTCTGTCTCGATCCATGGCTTGTGCTTATTGGCTGAACGGCACAGAGAAGAGACCGAAGAGGCTTTGGGTTAAATGGAGCAATTAGAAGGAACCAACGTTTCTATTTTTAACACTCCATTATGGGCAAGGACGTGGTGAGCATGAGTGGAAAACTACACAATGTATGTCTGATGTGCAACCACAAGGACACAGTTTAATCACATTCACACCCTCACAGATATTCCTCTCTTCCCCATATAGACCTCCTTCCTCTTCTTCGTGTCAAGTGCTACTCTACACACCTTCGAGGTTGGCAGTGTAATTAAAGCAAGTCAGACTTCACCTTATCACACACAGAGAGGTATATTGCTCATATCAATCAACCAAACTGGCCTGCCACAGGCGCCGCACAATAATGCGTGAAAAAAAAAAAACCCAGCCGTGTCCAAATCAAATGCCCGAGGTTTACTGTGAATTTAACCTTTAATTGCGAATTAATTATTCATCCTTGTGCCGAATGTTCAGAGCTGAGTGATCAAAGGGCAAGTTAATGAGCCAGAAGGATGACGATTTTACACCCCAGCAAAGAGCAAAGAAAACAAAAGCCTCCCCTCTGTTGTCCTCAATCTTTTGAACACGGAAGATAGAGAGTTTGAAATCAGACAGAATCGCGAGACTTGTGTTTAGTAATTGCTTTGTTGCCTTCACAGTGAATGTTCCACAATATCTGAGTGGAACTAATTGTTGCCGTCTCGTATGTGAGCGGAGAGCCAACAGACGAAAAATGCTGCTGAATCTGATTTAACTTCTATCGCTTGGAATTTTTAGTTTATAGAGCAAAAAAGATACTTTTTTGATACCTTACTGAAGAATATAAATGTGTTTTTCTCAGTGGTGGAAGGTTACTAAGTACAAATACTCAAGCACTGTATTTAACTACAATTTAAATTTACTTTACCTGGGTTTTTCCTGCTAGTTTTGTTCCACTAACTCCCATTACATTCCAAAGGGAGATATTGTTCTTTTTACTCCACAACATTATATTAACCTACAATATAAAAATGCTGCTTACACAGTAACACGTTCATAATAATAATCTAATAACTAATATACCGCTCTGAAAGAGGCTGTTCTGCTGTCTAATTCATTCAAGCTAAAATGGGGAATTAAATTGACCTTGAAGCAATTTCTTCAGAAAATACTTCTCTGTAGTTTTACTTGTAATGGGGTGATTTTACATTGAGGTAATGCTACTTTTAGAGCCGAAATAATTGACAATTAATCAAGCCAGTCGACAGAAAAATAACCAGCAACTATTTTGACGATTGAGTAATCGTTTAAGTATTTTCTTTCAAGCAAAAATAAACATTTCCATGTTGCAGCTTCTCAGTTGAGAAGATTTGCTGCTTTTCTTTTCTTTCATGATAATAAAGAGAATATCTCTGTGTTTGTGCTGTGTCGTACTAAATAGGCAATTCAGGGACTAAACAGCTATTTTTCACTATTTCCTGACTTTTTATAGACCAAATGATTAATCGAGAAAGTAATCCGCAGATTAACAAAGTAAATTATTGTTAGTTGCAGTCGAAGCTACTTTTAATTAAGTAAAAGATCTCCAAACCTCTTCCACCAGATTTTTTTTCTACAAAACACATTTTTATTTTTAATAAAGAGGCCAAAATGCTCAAATGTTGTCAAACGTCCATAAATGTCCAAATGAAAACAGCTGTACAGGAATAAAACAGTCTGAAACGAGCAAAATCATGTTTAAAAAAAATAAAATAATAATCTACATCAAAGATATTCATCTCCTCCTCCATTTCCACAGTCCTCTGACATGTCTCTTTTTTGGTCATTTATCTCCCGCCCTCTGTCCCCTCAGTTGATCCCCCCTCCCCCCTCTTCCCTCTGCTCTATAGCATTAATCTGAGCATCAGGCCCGTGGATTACACCCGGGATTACAGATTGAGAGGCATCCCATTCCGTCTCTCTCCGTCTCTCCTGGCACTTTTCGTCTCTCTGTCACTCTATCGCCCCACAACACTCGCCCACCCCTCCTCGTCTGTCTCCCTCACACACACACACGCACACACACTATATCTATATATATACACACACACACACACACACACACACACACACACACACACACACACACACACACACACACACACACACACACACACACACACACACACACACACACACACACAAACATTCCGGTATCTCCCTTATCCTTTTCCCTCGTGTCACCTGATCTCACGTACCACCTCTCTCTCCACCACCGCCTCCTCGTCTTCCTCCTCCTCCCTCCTCATCGGCCTGCGTCTTTTCAGCTACGTCCTCTCCTGTCACAGCTCCTTCTCCTCCGTCTCTCCTAACATTTCACTCGTCTACCCCCCCCCCCCCCCCACCACCACCTTCTCTCTGACACTCCATCTCTCCTAAATCTCCTCGTGTTCCCTGCGTCGCGCTCCTCTACCACCTCCTTCACTGACATTCTCCCTCCTCGCTCTCCGTTTCATTTCGCCTTCCCTCGGCATGATAATCATTGGAACAATAATGTTGAATCAGAGTCATGGTTATCCGTGATGACGAATCTGCTGGCGGAAACAGATTCATCATCTTCTCTCAGAGTCACAGCACTGTGGAAACAGACGCATGCAGGCTGGGTCACGAAACACAGAATGTATAAACATGTATGTATGTGCTCCGTTTCTGTCGCGAAGAAGCTGATATAATTAATACGCTCATGGGGGGGGAAGAGCAATAAAGGCATCAGGAGCATTTCAAGGTAAAACAGCCATGGCCCTGCACCTTGACAGGTCTGCGTGCTCCCATGCCGATGTCAACCATCATCTCAACACATCACAATCAACAGTCAAAACGATGACGAACTGACCTTTGTTGCCACTGGCAACCGAAGTCAAGCAAAGGAGGAAGAAGGAGAGAAAATTCATTCTGTCCATCTGAGGAAAGGAAAGGAAAGGAAAGGAAAGGAAAAGTAGAAGGGGGCAACAGGGTGGTGGGGGGGGGATAAAGTACATGCATCAATAACTGATCAGCACTGACAGAGTAACAAGACACAGAGAGATATAGAGAGAGGGACAGATCAGACCTTTCAGATGCTGTGTTTGTGCATTAAAACACAACTCAGGTGTCACGCATGCATAACCTTTGGCGGCCTATAGGTATACCATAGACCCAACATGATGAACTGGATTTTCTGCTGCTTATTGAGTCAGTATGAATAAACCAATACACCATAATTGCTTCTGTCTTTTCCTCAAAATCAGACTTGCAGAGAAAAGCCTGTGGTGAATGCACATACCTGGTCGTGAGTGTGTATGTGTGTGCGTGTCACTATAACTGGTTTTGCATGTGGCCGTGTGGGTGGTTTCCCATGTTTTAATTGTGGTGTGTTAGGTTAAAACAGTGCAGCTGCTGTCTTGTGGCCACAACTGAAAAATTAGTCCTTGGTGGGGGGGTTTCATGCTCTCGTTGACATAACAAGACTCTACGTTTTTCCACTGCTGCAGTCGTTGATAGGCTACAGGACAACATGCTCTGCAGATCACATCCAAAAGAAAGGGGACATATATAACCGATGACTCCATCTGTTTCACAGGTTGTTAAGGCTCCACATCCATCCAAGACCGGAGAAACATGCTATGCGACAGTAGTCATCCCATTTACATCACAGGCTGGTATTGACACCCACTACCGGTTTAGGCTGGCTATGTTGAGAGCTCAACCCCTCGAGCCAGGAGAGGAAATGTCGCATACATGAACGTTATAGCTGAAGCAGGATTTGACATTACCGTGGTGAGTTGCGGTGATGCTCCCGGTTGGTACCCAGCCTCTACGCTCGCAGCATCCGCCTCTCACGCCCCTGCCGCTCGGCTCGGCAATCCCCCCCCCCTGCAGGCTGAAAACAATCCTCCAGGTATAGAGGCAGAGGACACACGGACAGTCTTTACGCAGCAGCTGAAGAAATGACAAGAGCGTATATGTCAGCCTGACGTGAGACTCGCGGTGATGAGGTGTAGAGGAAGATGAAGAGACCGATGGATGCCCTTGTTATTTCGGCTCTACGGAGGAGGGAGGAAAAAAAACAGTGGGAATATTACGCTGGCGTCCCCTCCCTCTCGGCGTTTCTTAACCCGCCCACACTGCGTCCTTCTCTCCCTCTCTCTCTCTCTCCGGCCCCCACCAGCTCGGCACCAGACTGCTGCTCTGGCTGTTTTTTGCCGTTGAACGCACATTGAGAGTGACTCAGACCCCAACACAGCAATTCATCTCATCACGTTTGTTCTCAGCTTTATAGGCTTGCTTGATGGGTGACACCCCACCACAGCGTTTTTAAAAAATATGTTTTTCATATATATACACACTTATTAATCCCCCATTGCTCAAGCTTTCCATCACCAGACTGCAAAATGACGTCATATCACCCCCTTTTGCCCTGTGCTCCGTCAGACACACACAATCACTAGAGTCCGTGCTTGAAATGCAGCATTTTAATGAACATTATAAAATTGTATTTGAAAATCACTCCCAACCCACCCCGAGTCCATCCCAAGTTTTCTTTTACTTTGTACATTTGGTAGGAATAAGGCAAAAAAGTAGTCTCTTAACATAGCAATTCACATCAATCAATAATCACCATGTCATGTATAAATATTACTAAAATCTGGGCTGCTGCTACAGTGAGGTTTGTCCCGTCCATGTGTATCAGCGTCAGCGAGAGGACGGCAGCAGCAGCAGTGCTGGGCCTTCCTCCAGCATGCTGTGGATCAGACGACACAGCCCCTCCCTCCCTCCCCACCCCAAAAGATTTAAATTAAACAAAATAAAGAGGCATTCCCACAGAAGGATGGGACGCTTCTACTTCACGCTATGTTTAAATACCACCTGCTGTTATAAACAGAAGAGCAGGCCATAAGTGAAACAAATTTTGTTTCTTTTGCTTCCAGTTCAAAAATGAGTTTCCTCCATTCAAAAACAACCCTATTTATGGAGCATATAGGGTGAACCAAAACGATCAGCTGTCGTGACTGTATGGTTGGGCAGTGCGCAAGTCTCCTTCTTTCACATCGGTGCATTTAAGAGCTGAGGGCCGGGGGCTTGAATCAAGTCAGACAGAGGAGTGGAGTCGACTGAACAGAGGGAAAGGAGGAAACATGGTAAGAAAATGGAAACACTAAACAAGGAAAGGTAGGAGAACAATGCAAACTACTTCATGATATCTTATCCCAAAGCTACAAAATGTTCTTATTCATAAAAGCAGTTAAAACTCTATCAAATCAAACAAATGTACTGTAAAAACATTCATTAATACAAGGCCATTTTGAGATGGGGATTAGTGTACAGTGTGTGATTTACAGTGCTTGGATAACCACCGGCAGCCATTTTCAAAAAACAACCCCCCTGATTATTATTATTATTATCATCATCAACATAATCAACTATCTTTTGCAGAAAGTATTTTTGTATTAAAGAAAGTGCCACATACGTTGGCGCTGTGCTTAAACCTCCTGTGAAGTCTGCTGCTGCTAAATGCGGGTGATAGAGATGAGAGAGAGAAATGAAACAAGAAAAGGAAAAACACATCGGAGCCAATGACAGACTCTGAACCCGTGACTGGTGAGTGCAAATCTGTGTCGACAGCATGTAAGTCTCTCAAGCTCTGCAAGTCCAACGTCTCTTCACAAAAAAAAAAAAAAAAAAAAAAAAAAAAAAAAAAAAAAAAAAAAAAAAAAACAGGAATTCACCCCTGATTGGCTCACAATTACCCCATGTGGCACAATGGTCATTTCCTGTAAACATTTCTCCAAATGTTTATAAAAACACCCTTCCCATTTAAAACACAAAAATATATAGAAATTTATTTTTACATGGACATATATATTACTAAAGGCCTTAAAATATTTTCCATTCTGCTCCTTGAAAGCCACAGTTCCCTTCAGTGGATATTTAGCCTTTGACGGACCTGGAAAGAAACAGATATTTCAACATTAAAAAAAACACGTATTCACAGCTTTGTCTCCAACAACAACAAAAGGAACGGCCCGCTCTTGCTTACCATGCCAAGTTTTAGTACCACGTTTTAATCCTGCTTTGTCTGGCTCCGCTCTTTCTTAGGCACCAGCGCCTTACGGATGTATGGCAAGATTAAAAAGGCTGCGAGGAAGAATACGTGACCGCAGAAATAGATGGACGAATACACCTGCAAAACAAAAAAAAGGGGGGGGGGGGACAGCCAAGTTAAAAATCTGATTTCATCATCCAAATGTCATGATGCAAATGTCTGTCTCTTTCTTGCCGCCACCAGAAAGTGTGCCGCCTTTGTCAGTCACCTGACCCCGCTACTCTCTGCGTACCGCCCTCAATCCCCTAACAGGTCACTCATGTCCTCACCAGCCACTTCCCCACTCCCGGTGGACAGATCATACCAAGTAGCCCAGACTGACAGATCGCTCCACCCATTCCTGTTCCAGTTCCTGAAAACCTGCTTTCAGACGCTCTTCTCGTTGCTGAGCTTTCCTAGCAAACTGCATTTAAGGCCGTGTGCCGGCAAAGCACTGCGATGTCCAAGTGCAAGTGAACGCTCCTGGTAAATTTCTTTGTAACACAAACGCCACATTTCACAATGAGGATTTGTCGGTTGCGGCCCATCCAAGTTTTTTTAAAGGACATTTTATGCCGTGATCTCAGAGTCGTGTCTTACCTTGAGCCATTTGTCGTAGGTGAAGAGGCAGAATGGCACAAGGGGGTAGCCCATGAAGAGCCAATGGAGACACTGCTGGACGACATAGATGAGGGGGTAGAGCGCGCTGTTGGCCAGCTTCGACAGCAAGGGACTGTCCCTCACTAGAGCCAGAGCCTGTCACATACAAACACATATTCCATATTAGTTACAGTAATACAATGAAGCAACGGTTATATAGTCAACTAATGCCAAATTGTGATGTAGTCAATATCTAATTACAAGTAGCAGTGCGGTGCATTTGATCGATGCTATTTAATGACAGGAGACGGTCTCTTGTGAAAAAGTTAAATAATTGGTTTATAGCGCCGACAAAGGGCAACGCAAGCGTTTACTGAGAGAATAAGCATAATGCAGATACCCAGATGGATTGTGCTTCCTGCACACAACGCTCATCATCTTTAAGTTACCCCATCCTCACATCCTACCTGTCTCTCTACAGTGATGATGAAGAACTCCATGGAGAAGCAGAGGAGGTATCCAGAGTGAAGACCATGCCAAAACGTCAGAAAGAGGAGTGTGGTCACATGAGACAGGGACTTATTGCCCAGGAACTTCAGCCGCTTGAAGACATGCCTTAAAAAGAGAAGAGAAAAAAAACAAGTCAAGCGTTTTGGATCGCTTCTTTTTGACAAAAAAAAAATAAAATCTGGATACGGGCCGTCAGATAATCGTAATGCAACCGCTATCACTGCCTACGTGGTAAGCACTCACTCACCTGGAAGCTCTTGTTGCATAGCAACTGATGTTATATTAAAACATTTCCACAACTTTACATCCTCTTCAAGGGTACTCATCAATTCAATGCTGGCCCAGACTCTGTGTTACAATATCTTACAGAAGTGCGCACACACACACACACACATTGGACTTTCAATACAGTGTTTCTTTCCCCTCACAGTGCACTGGTGACAGGCTGAAGCATTAGCTGTAGAGTCAGATAAATAAGTACATGAAGCACTACCGCATAAAAGCCTCGCTAATGGCCTTTAAGGCATCAGTATGCTTCACACCCTTCCAACGTCAGAATAAGAAGGATCATTGTTGTGTTCCTCTTGCAGGTTTTGATCTTCCCTCTCAAGCTCCCCTTTTCATGCTTCACAAAACGTTTTATGACAATTTTGGCGCGTACAACAGAGACGGTGTCTTTGATTCATGATTTGCATCTCGCCCATCTCTAGGGCGCCCCCCCACCACCTTTGAAATGTGGCCATTTGGAACCGCTGTAAACGGTATTCCAGACAGCATTTAAAAAGACTAGCTTGTGTGAAGCATCCTGACCCCTCAAGGAGCTTCTGAATATCAAACATCCCTCCTCATACTAATTAGTTGTGCCTTACACTGGCTTCCTCTCTACTGTAGGTTGTCTAATGGACAGAACTAACAAAATCCCAGAACATTAAGGAAATCTAGCTCTAACCAGGCAGTACATTGAGGCAACCTACTGGACTACAGTGTCTGATAAAACACTGACTAAGTACAGACCGTGATATTTAGCATCCTCGCCATGAGCTCTGCAACTCCCATGTCTCACAACCCGCCGTCTCACATGGCAAATCATTAATGTCATCTATTTATAGCTTATGTTATTCTTATCCATAGCCCGTTTGTTTCCCCTATCCTTTCGTATCGTTTATTAAAATATTGCAGTTTGTATTAACATGCTTCGGCAACATCGTATTGCATGCGATCTTGCCAATAAAGCCATTGAAATTGATTTAAATGCATCTACTGTATATAACTACTGTAGAGAAGGAAGACTTGACAAATACAATATCAGAAATTAATCCATTTAATACTAAACTACTTACGAAGTGGTGCACATTTTCTTTGTGGGTTAAACAATGAGTATTTTTAGTATCATGTCTATTTTATCCATCAATGGCATGAAAGTTGTTCATCAACCAGCTATGTAGTACAAAGTTCTCATAGCTCATTAGTTACTTAGAGAGAATTTGTAATTCCATTTTAGACAGATGTAACGGTCCCTCCCCGACTCTCTGTGCGTAATGCAATAAGCCAAGTAAACTTAGGTATCCAACTGAAATGAATAAACTATATGTTCAATAAATTGCTGTGCTCACTGTGGTTAAATGATGTCACGTTTAAAGTTTTTATGCTCGAGGCTCCTGCTGAAAATCTGCAAACCTTTAAACCCTCCTAGGATGTTGGCTCCCTCCCTGCGCTGATTCCTCTGGTGTTAAAACAAACTGTGAAGAGAGGCCCTGGCATGTGATACTACGCTAATCCTTTTCCGTAAAGCGTTGCTTTATAAGCATATGTGATTGAAAAGGCATCTCCTCTACTTCACCGGTATCATCTTGGTAAATATTGAACTTTTAAATACAAGCGCGAGAGTGTCACAGATTCCAGGCTCTGCACTGACCTGGCAGCCCACGCGTTTGTGTTGATGTTGAAGGAGGAGATGGTTCCTCCAAAAAGTGGCGAGGTTTCAAAGAGCCACACCTTCATATTGGCACAGGCGTCCCACTTGTGCTCACCATCCACTACGCCATTGTAGCCTAGTCCAGATAATATACACACGCCTTCCTGTAACACACACACACAAATAAAAACACTTTCATCCTTTGCTGATGTAAGAACACACCATGAAGCAGGAAACCCTTAGAAACAGTACCAGGTATTTTGGGCTGGTGAGGGTGTGCCATGAAAATAGGTACGTAAAGGGTGTGTAAAGGGTGCGGTTTCATTGTTAATGCTCTCTCACAGAAAGTGTCACGCTAGGTGCTGTGTGTGTGAATACGTCATACAAATGAGGTGTATTTCAAGAACCAAATCCGTAGGCTGTTGCCAACACATACTAGCAGATCAAGAGGTTACTTACCGCTATTACCCAACAGCTGACATATTTATACAAGATGATTTTAGCCCAAAGGAGAATAAACACGCAGCGATACCAGAAGGGCTGAGCCTGTGGGAAGGACATCGTTTGACAGGTTAGACACACTCCGACTCGCCTTACATTGAAAGACTTTAAGCATACACAGCGATTATTATTTTTTTTAACATTTTGTCGTTCTCACATCATACTCATCTGTTAGGTAGTAGCTGTCCGGGTAATAGGGACTAAATATTGCATATATCACCAGGCAGAGAAAACCCAGACCAAACCTCTTCATAGCCGGTACAACACTGTAAGAGAAGGAAACAAGGACACGATGGGAGATAGGAAGGCGATAATGTTATCCGCAGGGCTGTGACAGTGCACAGCTGGCGCGATTGTCATCATTTTCTTGCTCTTTTACCTGTTCGGAGGCTTTCCAGGGCAGTCGCTGAGCTCCCCTGCCACCAACTTCTGGTAGCTGCGCAGTGTAAACTGGGGCCCCACCAGGAAGCCTCCGTAGAAGTAGGAAAAGCCGCACACCTCCAGCAGGGAGGGCACAGACGGTAGGGCCGCAATCCTCTGCTCTGAACTCAGCTCAGACTGGAGTTGAAGGATGAGAGGAGAAAAAGATGATGAAAAAAATAAGGGAGAAGAGCGATATGAAAGAGGGATGAAGGGGGTGGAGGAAGAGAGCAGGAAAGTCATTTTAAAAGCACGTTGACACAGGATGCATCAATGATAATATAGACCGACAAACTCAACATCTGTAAACCGTGTACGGAAAAGTGAGATTATAAACCAGATGAGAGCAGATTTGTGGGTTTATAACTGATAACAATATAAAACATAATTTAAAGCAAACCATAGACACTCAGATTAAAAGTGAAATAAAGCAACAGAAGGGGCATTAACAGCTGTCACAGATACACTAGAGGAACCAAGCATGCTGTAGAGAGACAAGTGAGGGAAAGAATAGGGGAAGGAAAAGCTGCTCAACAAACCGTTGTAACAAAATACTATTTAAAATGGGACACAACAATGACTGACATGACTAACGGCGTCTGACAATAGCGTTAATACTGTCATAATGGGGGATTATCTTTTTCAAGAAAAATACAAAACCTTAAAATCAGATTTTGTAATTAATATCCTCATTATTTCACCCTCAGCAGAGGCATACACGGGCACAATGAAAGGAGAGATGTTAAAAAGAGTCCCAGTCTTTATGGCTCGGCCCAAATCTACTCATAGAATCGTTCTGGCTCATCCTTCACAACCAATGCATAGGCGTCAAGCTCATTTACACGTTCCCACATAAATAATAGCAATCAGATAGAAAGGAAAAAAAAAAAAAAAAAAAAAAAAAGGGGGTGGGCAAATTGGACTCGGCTGCAAAACGATATGGGTGTGTTTGAGCCGTTTTATCATTAGTGTCATATTTTGTTGTGAATTGGACCTTGAGACCGGGCAGATAGCGGTTGTAAATGATGTGCAATTCATGGTATCAGTGGCCTGAACTCCATGCCTTGTGAAAACGCCCCTGATGTAAATATCACTCTTCTCATATGGTCTTCGTTGGTGCCATTGCTCTTCTTAAGGACGCCACATTCACATATGAATTACTCAGGTAACTTGTTTGCATTAGTGACTGACGGGGCCAGCTTCTTGCTTTGCACATCGTGATCATCTACTCGTTTGTGGTGAAAACCATCAATATTCTTTCCATCAGAAAACTCATCTACCTTTCTTTCACACATGACAGAACATAAAAAAAAAACAAAGACGCTTAGAGGAACGAACAGAGGAACAACGAGCAAAACTCAAAACAAACAACATTCCAAGACAGACACCATCAACATGTTGACGAATGATCAAGCAGGCAAAAGCAAGAGAGAACAACCAACTCACTGGTTCCTTCCCGCCGTCATAGTAATCAAATGACAAACCTGTAATCAGAAAATGCAACTGGTGTCAGAAACTATGTTAGGGTGACTAATGCTGTCATGATCATTTAAAATGAACAGTATTAAGCATGCAAAGGCCAGGTCAGCAGTTTATCAGCGTGTTAATCGATTACTCGAGTAAAGGGGAGAGATTGCAACAGGAAGACATCAAATGAGGGAAACATTTGTTTTTATGAAACAATTGGAGTTTGTCAAGCAGAGGAGCGCTGTCGTCAACTCACCAACAAGTTTGAGAGTGAGGACACAGTGAGGCATGGTCCACTTAATGTCATACTCCCCTGTCGCTGTGAAGTAATAGCCTGCCAGCAGGTAAACCTACGGAAAGAGATAACGAGAAGCCAGAGACACACAGTTAGCAAACCTCTGCATTATCCAACATCTCCACGCAGATGTTTATTACAGTTCCACGTGACGGAGAAAGAACAAAAAAAAAAACGAATCACCGGAAGTGTGGCGTCAAAAACAAGGTATGACGCGAGCACATGTTTGTGTAAAAAGCCGTGATTTCATTACCGCATTTCCTAAAGTTCTTAGATAAATGCTCCAATACTCCCGCAGGAACCTTGCGACTACATCTTACAGTTACAGTGGACCTTTTTAATTAGACAATTAAAAGGAAATTACATAATGCAGATGCAGAAATTCAACATTAGACTGTGCAGACAAAATGATGGGCAGGACCTGAGCCATTGCAGTAAAAGTCTGACAGTGGACAAAAGAATGAATGGAACAGGGGGAAAGAAAGAAAATAAAAAAACACCGGGACACCTCACCAATTGAAAGGTAAAGCTGCTCAGGACAGTTGTTACCGTCCTTCCCATGAGCCTCAGCATGAGGAATTGGACAAGCACGCATACTGCAGAGTGATAGATCTCAGAGCCTGGGAGAGAAAGACAGAGGGAGGGTAGAGATGGTGGTCAGTCAAGTGTGACCTGTCGAGCTGGACATGAAAACAGCATTTATTTCCTCCTTAGTTCAGTGTTGGCAGAGATGGAGACAGAACAACAAGGCACATCCACAACATAGTGTGGATTGCTCTCAAAAGAGGGTCGGGAGGAAAAAGCATTCCACGAGGAAAAAGGAGAAGCAACAGACCTGCTGTAAAATCCAAGTGCAGCCACAACAGAACAAAGACAAGAGAGAGAGATTGATGTTAGCAGTTGGTGTTTACTCCAGTCACTCTCATCCATTCAATCTTTGATCCCATCTGGAGCAGCATGCGTTAACATTGTTGTCACTTTGGTCATTTAAAAAAAATATAAGTTTTGATAATGTCATAGTTATGAAACACTGCAAAACATTCAGTGGTTCCAGCTTCTCAAATGTAAATACTTACAGGTTTTCTTCTTAGTCCTTAGCAACTAATGAGAATTTACAGTGTCGCTTAGACAATAATTGGTTGATTGATTACTTAAACAGTGAGATTTGCCTGTTTTTTTTACCACAGCCCAAGGAAATCTATTGTACCACCTTGTTGTATTCTACAAACAGTCCAAAATTCAAAAGAGCTTTCGTTTTCTATCATATGTGGCAAAAGAAGGCGTTAAATATTCACATTTCAGAAGCGGGAACAAGCAAATGTTTGGCATTTTTGCTAAGAAAATTAATAAAACAAGTCCTCAAATTATCATAAAAGTTGAAAAGCTAATTTTCTGATGATCGGTTCATTAGTTTATCTTTGCAGCTCTAAATGTAATATATTTGGGGTCTGTACTGTTGGTTAGACAAAACAATCTGAAAACTGCAAAATTTGTAATTTATATTTTTGAATTTTGAGAAATGAATCAGCAGTGGTTACTTCCTGTATATTGCATATGAAAACTTGAATTTAGCGTTGTCAAACCTGCTGGTCTGTTCTGTGAATAGCACCACATTTGCTTCCCGTTCAACCCAGAAATGAGTCAACAATAGTAGATGATTCATCCACATGAAAAGTCAATGTTCAAACTAAGACACAAAAGTGCTTTCTGTTTAAGTCCAGTGTTTCTTCTGGATGTTACATTAAAAACAAGTTCCAGAGATGAACATAATGTTTATATGAAGGTACGATCATAGAATGCTGGCGACAATTTCTAAGCCTATGGCATCTAACATATTGGACCTTTATCCAATCATAATAGACCATTGTGTAATTCAAAAGAAAGTTATCTAAAATGTTGTCCTTAACATCTTATGCAAGTACGCGTGCAAAGCGTTTAAGTGCGCCGCGCTGCTGGTTGTTGGACCACTTTCTTTAACACGGGGGTCTCCGTTTTGTTGGTCTCCTGCAGTGTCATGGAGCAGTTATCTAATTATCCAGAGCCATCAAAGGCCGGGAAGAAGACAAGAGCCAACAAGTTAACAATAATGTAAACAATGTAGAATTCAACAAATGCTTTCGGAGGATGAAAATACATTCAAACTTTGTTTGTTAGACCTCAAGGACACACACACACACACACAATTTCGGTACGTTACAGTGAACTGAACTCTCTAGCTCACCAAAGTTGAACGCTGCTAGAGCCAGTCCAGAGAAAGTGTGGAACAAGTGCACAACTGTGGCCGGCTGGTAGAACAAGAAACGTCGGTACACCAGAGCACAGGGATAACCTGCAAGACAGAGAAGAAAAAAAATGTTAATAAAGTGTGCGTCTTCATATCAGCTCAGTTAGGCACTGTTGACACCCCCAGATATCAAGGACACTGACCTTGTAGTATAAACACATGGCGCGCAAACACACACACGTACCATTGGTACACTTGTGTGGTGAGTGTTGCTGCAAATCTGGCATCTCAAGGAGAAAGACAGGACTACAGAAAGGACAAACACTCACCGGTTCAGTTGGACTCGTTCTTGATCACATTGGACTCATTGATATTTAGACACCGATGTAAACATGTTTCTTTAAACTGCTCCATTAAAAATTGAGACTACCAATTCCCTGAACCTTTGTCCTTCCTGGGACTAGCTAAAGCTCCACAATGAGTGGATATCAAGGCCCTGCAGCAGATTAGATGCAGCTTAATATAAACAGGTTCTCCATTATATCTGCAACGTAAAGAAACATTCAAGTAAGAAGTCTCCTTCTGCCTTTACTGGGTTACTTTAAAAGTCATTTTCTATATTTCTGAATGAATTGGTCTCACTAATAAGTAGTGTTGGTGAGACCAAAGCCTGATATAGTTTATTCCTCTTTGCCATAGACCTCCATTGTCCAACCACTAAACACACTATTGCACTAGTGGGCGCCTCGTGTTCCTTCATGGTGATGAAAATGGGCACTGTGGTTTATTTTGAGTGCTGCCATAAATATTCACTGTTGCATATTAACACTAGTGCATGGAGCTGCTGTAGGACATTGATCATCTGAATCATGTGTGCACAGTCTTGCAAGACACAGCTACATGTATTTACTACATAGCCACAAAATTATGCAAGACACATTGAGCAAC
Organism: Pholis gunnellus; assembly: GCF_910591455.1. Taxonomy (NCBI): domain Eukaryota; kingdom Metazoa; phylum Chordata; class Actinopteri; order Perciformes; family Pholidae; genus Pholis; species Pholis gunnellus. The sequence continues at coordinate 18,188,727 of NC_136534.1, read as the reverse complement.
AGTGGGACGAGGAAGCATGCAACAGGCTGACTGGAGGGTTTTTCTGGCATTAGCCGACTAAAGCCTGATCTGAGAGGCCACGTTCAGTCTATCGCATTGTTGGTGTGAGGCAACACAGGAGAGAAAAAACAGACGTGTCCATGTGTCAGACCAAAGTTCAGCGAGGACAGCATGGAGGACGCCCCCCCCACCCCACCCAACCCCTATCCACACAAAGACACATACCCATGCCATTCAGACCCAGTAGTCCTAAAGTAGCCCCATGTATTACAAGCTACAATCAAACACCCTCACCCACGAAAAGTACATTCTGGCCTTGTTAGACAAATTTAAACCCCTCAGAGTCTGTGTCCCCTCTACTCAACTGAGTGGAAAAATGGCGGTTTAAAGGGGGGGGGGGCATATTTTGGCAGTCTGTGCTCATTTTCTATGTCAAATAATTTCCCTCCCCCAACAACATTGTGACTATCCTCTTCACCAACGCCGGTCTCATACAAACATGATAATCCAACAGACGATGTCATGTTGGTGGTCTGCTTTGTGTAGCTGTCAAGCTACCTTGAACCCACTTACTAGTGAGTTAGCTAGTCCAATAGAAGGACATTTATAAGGAGAGGAGATTCCGACAGTTGGCATTTAATGACACGACACCAAACGTTACACCACACACGGGCACCCTGATGCCAATTGTCAACAGCCACAAGTTAACTGATGGTGCAACAACTTAGCCGTTGGTTGATGGTGTTTTGAAGGAAACGTTGTATTTTTTAACGTTTAAGGGTGTACGACGTACCGTGAGTGGTTTCTCATGATACACATTAAGCTAACGTTACGTGAATTAACACGGTAGTAGACCAATACAACTGGTTTGAAGCCTGTAGCTATGTGTCACAGTGAGAACCTAACTGAGCGTTGTGTTAGCGGTGCGTGTCTCTCCGTTAACAGTTACACCGGAGCACTTAAAACCTGTCACTGGGATTAACGCCATGTCGGCTAGCTACCGGAACGATGTGAGGTGAAACTCACCGATCAAAATAGATAGAAGTAGTCGAACCGCTGGCTCCGGGGATCCTAAGGACTCCGACAGATTCTCCAGCAAGGGAGCCGCCATCTTGCTTGTGGGCGGAAACGTCTCTTCGCGACGGTTCAGTGAACTCTACTGACTCACGGCAGACATTCACGCGCACACACACTCCCGTGTTTTAAAGGCCGTTGGACGGTTCAACCTCCTTCAAAGTTAGACCTGTGATTCTCCTCCCACTTCTCCTCCCCTCCGCTCTATCTTTACCACACCTCTCTGGGTACCATGTTCACTAAAGATTGGACTGGTGGGCTGAGAATGATACAAGTGAAGCAAACCAGTAAACTAGTGCAGTGAAGATTAAGCAGATTAACTCATAATAGTGTCAGTGGGCCCTCTTGTGACGACTCGCGGGAACCACATTAACTAAAGGTCCACTACAGACATGTAAAATCTAATGATTTGTTTACCACAAAAAGTGCAGTTACACGTTATTGAAATTTGATTCTCATCGAAACACCATACCGATATAAATTATTTAAATTACATAAATAAAGTTAAATCACTGGACACAACATCACACGTCACTGAAAAGTCAAGTATATACTGTTGTACACGGTATTGATCATGGAAATATAATCAGGTTATAACGGGAGGGATCAGTGTAGTTAGTGTTAAATATAGATATTAATGAACAGTATCAGACCTGAAGTAAAAGTTGTGTTACGGTATTGTCAAAAGCATATCGTAATAAAGTATAAATTGGTATTTTGTTGATGAATATCTTGAATAAAGCATACTTCATAGTCACACATTCTGATGGGTTTTAACATATTTAATGTCTTAGAAAATATATAATTCACTACAGCAAAGTTCAGTCATGTATGATTGTTTCTAGAAGATATGTAGATATCCAAAACATACTTCTTTGTGTTTCGAGAGATAGCTTTTGATTATTTTTCACATCATTAGTGGGCTTCTCATTAAGAGAAACCTGCTAGACAAATATCTAAAGAGCATAGATTCCTGCCGTTCAACTGGGAGGCTTGCAGTACTTGTACACTACATACGTGCCCTATCTCTACGGTGTCGTGTTGGAGCCACTCACAAAGAAACAAAGTAACAACAATAACAACAAAGCTCGAGTATATTATTACGACAAATATTGCCTCAAACCCCTGAAAATTCAACTTTATGCACGTAAGAACCGTATTGTTTACGGCAGTGCAGGCTGGGTATGCAAAACATGGCGGTAAATCCACCAATCAGAGAGCTTCAAACTGTGGCTCTGGCCAGGACGCACAAAGGATTGTGGGACTTTTGTCGTCTCAGCCAATCAAACGGTGGATTGTCATGGCTTGTGCTTCAGATCACACTGTTACTGTATATCATGTTTGTGGTGAACGTGGTCAATGTTGCTGTTTTTGTTGTTAGCATTGCAATAAAAGAAATTAATGTTGACAAGTCTAAATGGTTTATATTACAGATATTACATCCACATTTATACTTATATATTTTATAAGATTAGCGTGGCTTTGATTTATAATCATTTACATTACAGTGTACACAGACAAAAACTTCTAAACTACTTCCAGCACATTATCCTGCATTATTATTATCAAAAGCAAAAATACTATGTTCTAAAATACTCAATCGCAAGTAAAAGCCTTGAGAAAAAGTGCATGGCTCATGTCACAGTAATTATTATAGAATATTTTATTATTGTGATTTTATCACTAACAAATACATGTAAGAGCATTTTAATGTTGTATGTGGAGCCAATTTTAGATACTTTGTATTCTACTGGGTAGATCAGTATTGCAAGTCATATGCTTTCTAATGTAAACAGTAACTAGTAACTAAGTGTAAAATAAATGCAGCTGAGTATAACATACAATATTTACCTCTGGAATGTAATGGAGTAAAAGTATGAAGTAGCAAAAAATGTATATACTCAAGTGCAGTAAGTAAGTAAGTATGAAAAAGTTGTACTTAAGTACAGTATTTGAGTATATGTACTCAAATACTATACTTAAGTAGGCCTACACCTTTTTCATACTTGTACTGCACTTGAGTATATCCATATTATGCTACTTCATGCTTTTACTATGTTATACTCAACTGTATTTATTTTACACTTACTAGTTACTGTTTACATGTATATGTACTAAAATACGGGTATTTGGCATTTAGGCCTGCCTTAGCCTAACCCCCGCGACAGGTAGTCCTTGTATGGGAAAGTTGTACACAGAGCACTTGAACGCAGCATGACTGTTGCTCTTCCCCTTCCTCCTCAAATGGAGAGACGCGTTCACGGGCGTGCCTCCATAAACCAATGGAGCGGACAGAGAGGAGGGGTTAACTCTTCCACGTTCATAAATACTCTGAGCTTCTTTTTCGCATCCGCTCTCTTATCCCGGAGAAGGTAGACCACGGTACACTGTTTGTAGCAGTTTAATTCTCGGCCAACACCCCCTCAAAAACAACCGCAATCATGAGCAGGAAATTCTTCGTCGGTGGAAACTGGAAGCTGAACGGCGACAAGAAAAGCCTCGGCGAGCTCGCGCACACCATGAACGCAGCCAAGGTGGACCCCAATGTCGGTATGTGCAGGTTTAGACAGCCGTGACACCAAATCCTTTTTTTTTTTTTAAACATTTATAGTTGTAGCCGCATGTTTTATGAATAGCATCACCTAAATCCCAGTTACAATGGCTACATGTTTGTGTGTCGTTTACTCATTTTAATGTCACAACCGAATCACTCCCGACTCAAAATGGCTCGGCCATTCAATAATTCAATGACACCATTAACATCACAGACACACATCTGCTTAAATGTGAAGACCTTTTTTTAAAAGTTGCATTCAGTGTAATCGCTGTATATTTATTCACATATATTTATCTGAATATGTATTCAGACAGAAATGTATAAAATGACGGATGCTCGGGTGGGATTTGCAGTAATGTCGGTGGTGGTGGGTGTGCGTTTGCAGCTGCACGTAGTCCAGCAGACTGATCCGCATTGGCTGTGAGGGTGCATGGTGCATTCAAGTAACTCTGCTCGCTAATGATGTCGCTCGTCTTTCATCTGCAAACCAATGAGAATACAATATAGCCTATTGTGAGCTTCGCTTTGCACGTTGAGGCAGTTTGTCTCGTCGATTATTTTTTTTCCGGCATGCCCTGAACTAGACATTCCTCAGTTTGTTTCATTCCGTACATTATACTCTGCTAGACATCAAAACAAGCCTTCATACGTTGGCTTTTGTCGAGGCCTGTTTCCACTGTCACAGAGCCAGTGGTGCTCTTCCTGCAAAGTTGGGTGTTCTGCAACTGTAACGTTGTGTGCTATCACTCTATTCAGGCTATAGCACGGACCTTGCTCCATTAATGAATCCACCCCGTTTCAGCACCAGAGAGGGAAACTCAAGCAGACTTTTCCCACCGGCTTTTCTTTTCCTCTGACCTCTGCAGAATGCGGCCATGTAGGCGACCTTTAGGAGGCTGAACTCAGACCTTTTAATGCAGAGAGACCCGGCCATGGCTCTGGACTAATGACCTTTACCAAACCAATAATAACGGGTTTAATATAGACTCTGCTCACCCTTAAAGATATATAGTTTCATTTTGAATGTCAGTGTGTTGACTATACTGCACCTTGATTGAACCATGCAGACTGTGCTGCTGTTGAATTTGGTCCAATCATGTTTGCACAAGAGGGCAAACATTTTGTTTGTTTAAACGTTATCAGATAAAAAAAAAGTTACACCATTTATTGTGAGTTTCATGATACACTTTTGCATTTGAGTAGCTGTAGTAGTACACAAGCATATTGATGGAGCTTATTTGGCTGGATGGACACATCTGGTGCTTGTGTTTTTTTATTTCAGTGTTGCTGCAACAAGCATAGCTAAGCTTTTAACAGCACGTGAAAGCACTAATAACTTTAGATTTAGGCTCAGTGGTAGTAGATAGTCCTTTAATCACAGGGCTGGCAGTTTGTATGTATTTACCTGTATATGAGAAGTGTAATAAAGTTTTGAGTGTCTTTAAGAAATAATCCCCATCGTATGTGCAATCTTCCAACTAACCAAAAGTAAATCCCAAACTACTACTATCGCATCATTGACATCAAGGAAGTTGTTCTAAAATGTCTAGAATGTTTTAGTTTTAGGAGTAACTCTCTGCTTAACCTAAGCATTGTTTTCTTCTTCTGCGCTCACAGAGGTGGTGTGCGGTGCTCCTTCAATCTACCTGGACTTCACCAGGACCAAGCTGGACGCCAAGTTTGGGGTTGCTGCTCAGAACTGCTACAAAGTTGCCAAGGGTGCCTTCACTGGGGAGATCAGGTACGCCATGTGTCCGTCAGAGGACAATAACCTGCAGATCAGAGTGAAATAAGTGCATTAAACACACACAGTATTCAACCACAGTGTAAATAAGAGGGATCTATTAAGTGTGTTAAATATAAGATATATTAATAAATAAGAGTATTTCTTGAAATGTACATTATAATCAGCAAATAAAGATGAATGGATGAAACGACTTCATCACACACTTCATACAAAATCCTCTGGGTTATTAGGTTTGATCACTAATGTAAAATGTTGACGTTTCTTATCACTGTGATAAAACTGTTTTTAGATAGAGGATTTGATTATTTTGTGTTTTTATTGTATGACTTTGTGTCTTCAGCCCTGCGATGATCAAGGACTGTGGAGTGAACTGGGTGATCCTGGGACACTCTGAGAGGCGCCACGTCTTCGGAGAGAGTGACGAGGTAATTCTAGAAGACTTTGTCTTCTTCCACGTTGCACCAGCTTTATTGTCTCATGATGCTCAGCGCTAAGTGGGAAAAGTCCCATCCATTAGGCCCGATGCACAAAAAAACACACATTTCTCCTGTACACTGTGTGATCAGATGCTTGTGTGTGTTGTTAGCTCATCGGTCAGAAGACCGCCCACGCTCTGGAGAGCGGTCTCAGTGTGATCGCCTGCATCGGCGAGAAGCTGGACGAGAGAGAGGGCGGCATCACCGAGAAGGTTGTCTTTGCTCAGACCAAAGTCATCGCAGGTACGCACCAGGGAGTGTAAATGTTGCAACGCACAAGTTTGTGCAAGCTAGAGCGCGGTGGAAATTCAGAGAATTTGAGAAATAGAAATTAAAGTCGAATCAAACGTCTCTCTCGCAGACAATGTTAAGGACTGGAGCAAGGTCGTGCTCGCTTATGAGCCTGTGTGGGCCATTGGCACCGGCAAGACTGCGTCCCCACAGCAGGTAAATATATATACAAGTAACCACTGAAAACGATTACCGCAATCTCTTCACATGACTCGTCATAATGTGCCCGTTTCCCCGCACGATGTCTCAGGCTCAGGAGGTTCATGAGAAACTGAGGGGATGGCTGAAGACCAACGTGTCCGAGGCTGTGGCCAACTCCGTGAGGATCATCTATGGAGGTCAGTCAGTGCGACGAGATCGGTGCCTGTCGTCATGTTCTTCTTTTTGATTTCCACGCATTAATCTCTTCTTCTTCTTCTCAGGCTCTGTGACCGGCTCTACCTGCAAAGAACTTGCCTCCCAAAAGGACGTTGATGGGTTCCTTGTCGGCGGAGCCTCCCTCAAGCCAGAGTTTATCGAAATCATGAACGCCAAGGCATAAAAAAAATAAAAATAAAACGGGCAGCTGCGATGTGACCGCATCCAGATCAGAGGCCAACTCCATTCAGACGATTCAGTTCCATCTTCCTTCACTCTCAGCACTTAGTCCTATTCCCCTTTTTATTTTCAAAAGTATTTGTGTAATGATGTCATTCCCTCCTTTTCCTTTCCTTTCTTTTTTTGTTTTGAAATGTATTTGGTCATAAAGAAAAAGGGACAGGTTGACTCATACACTGTACCGCACTGAAAAGAGTTAAGTCCACTGAGAATAGTCTGTGTGCAAACTAACTTCCACACCAAGTGCTCAAGCTATAAAGACTTACACTTACACCTTGAGGTGGACGGCCAGTCCGCGCCTTTACTTGAAGAGTTTACCAACTTTTATTGTGTAAACGGTGTCGCAGCTCTTCTGTCAATCGGTTGTATTTGTCTTTTTAATATCTACGTCTCTTTTGTGTAATTGTGATGTTCTGTGGCTTTTACCTCCCTGTAGACGTGCTTGATCCTCTCGTTCGTTGGCTGGTTTTGCCAAGTGGGCAGCATCCATTTCATAATCGTATTGTGTCATGGCCGAAGGGTGCAAGGCTGTAAGGAAACATAACAAATAATAAACTGTTTAGAGACTGTTTCAGTGTGTTTGCTTGCTTTTTTTTTTTTCTGTAAGTTTATCCAATTTCTGATTCCATATTATCTATCTCATAGGGATACCGTGTGTGTGTATATACCAATAGGTTTCATAACCTGCTGTGTGTTCATGCACAGTTGATCGCGGCATTCTCATGCTGGGAGGAGAGCGAGTATCTCATTACAGAAGTGACCTCCTTTAAAGACAATGCTATGCAGGGAAGCATTTGACGGCTATTTTTATCTCGGCACTGAACTAAAACGGACATGCAGCAGTGAAGGACTCATGTCTCGGGACATTAAATTCTAGTTTTACGAATTACAAACTTCTATGCAAAACTAATCGAGAATAAAGAACTTTGTTAAAATAAATCCTAAAGTGTACTGAGGATTTTGGTCACCACATCTTCTGTTGTAACATCTCTTACAACATCTAAATAGTCATCTCAGACTTAAGCCTGGTTGGTTTCTAACTTCTAACACTATTTCTCACACTCTGATACACACGAACACTTAACTCGTACTGGTTCCAGATGTCTGCACTGACAACTGAAACCGTCTCGGCGCCCAGGTCAACATTTCATTCGGAGTCTGTCTTCAGCAAACATTTAGTTTTAACCAAATATTGGCTGTCCCAGTGTCTGTCCTCTTTATATTCTCACGGTCTTGTCGCCACAATGCTGCAGGTACAGGAGGACAAAATAACCAGAACACTTGTAGAATATGATGTAATCAAATGCAATAGCTATTTTCAAAATAGGAATCTTATTTTATTTATTTGCTGTGGGTTTGCGATAAATTGATGAAACACAACTTTTATTACGAATACACACAATGTAATAAACTTAAATGAAATTGATTTTGACATTGAACAGTATGAGAAAAGGCCTCATGATTGACCATATTTAGTAGTGCATACTAGTGCATAGTAGTGCATAAAAAAATGTATCACAAAGTAATTGCCACCAAGGATATTTGGGGACTTCAGGGCCCCCGAGAATCCGCAGAGAATACTGCATCACGTCACAAGGTGCTCCTCTTATCAAGCCCGCCCCCCTTCTGCAGCCCGCTGTCTTACCTTTGCACCCCGGGCCAGCGGGGGGCGGTAGTGCCCCACACTGAACACTTTGTGTGGCTCAGTCTCACGTCCGTGTTTACAAGCGAAGCGTGACGTTCTCAGCGCAACTAAACGCGTTTCATTTTACCTGTAAGCGTCCAACATGCAGTCACTGAGAGTGTTTCTCAGCGAGAGACTGACAGCAGCGGCGGAGGAGATATTTGGAGCTGTTGAGAATACAATAGCCGAGTACAAAGAGGAGATTTCTCGGTGCAAAGATTTAGAAATCAGTCGTCTGAGGATGCAGCTGAGGCTTCTCAAGTCAGGTTGGTTTCAATGGCAGCCGCGTGCAACCAAACGTCATGTAGCTCTGCATTGTTTTATTTCAGATGCATGCCATGATTGTGATGATAGTATTGTCTTTTCACCCAGAGCCACGGTTGGATAGATGCCTCGGAGCCCAGCTGCAGCAGCTCACCCATCACCACCCTCCTCCTCCTCCTCCTCCTCCTCCTCAGCAGCTCCATCAGTCAGTCCCGTCAGAGGAGCCTCCTGAGTCCCAGCACTGTGAGGAGGACGGGAGCGGCAGCATGGAGCAGGAGCACCCGGAGCCCTCTCAGGTGAAGAAGGAGCAGCAGCAGCAGCTGAAGAGCCACAGGGACTTCTGGAACGGCCACGAGGTAGAGCAGCTCGAGAGCCTCGAATCAGACATCAAAGACTTCATCTTGTCTCCCTCCAGCCTGAGAAGCAGCCTGCAGGACCCCGCCTTGCTCTTCCACCCTTACCACAACAACCACGGCGAGGAGGGCAAAGAGAAACCCTACTGCTGCTCCGTTTGCGAAAAGCGCTTCAGTAACTGCTCCCACCTCGCAGCTCACATCCGGACGCACACGGGAGAGAGGCCGTACAGATGTGACATATGCAGAAAGACTTTCGTCACAACGAGCGCTCTGAACAGACACCAGACGATCCACACTGAAGGGAAACAGTTTGTCTGCAATTATTGTGGTAAATCCTTCAAGTGGATGGAGTCCCTCGGCAGACACATTAGAAGCGTACATAAGAGAGATAATGTGCCTGTATGACTCTCGTTTAAGATAATACACTAATGTCCACTAGATTAGTCATGTTGTAACTGTATGTTAGCCATCTATGCGTTTAAAACACCTGAACAAAGAATGTAGTGTTTTTCTATGTTTTGTGATCAATTATATTGTGCATGGACCTCATTAAGCCTTGAAAAACTGTACATTGTAGAATTTGTAGAAATGCATTTAAAGGTATAGTATTTTATAAATAAATTATGGTGAAAGTTTTATTACAGAATAAAATGTAACTCCTGGTATTGTTGAATGTGTTGTGCTTTCTGCTGCAGGAACATATAAGAAAAGGGAAGTTACACAGTGCTCCAGTAGGTGGCAGTAACAGCATTTCATTCACAATTTCACTTCAATCTGGAGTATCTGGCAGCGTTCAGGCTCTTGTCCCTAATGTACTGAGTATGTACTTCTTTTCTGGGAATTGAAAGTACTCTCAGTAAGCAGTCCTCTTACAGTCAAAATATTCAAATGATGAGGGTGGTAAGCCATTATTCCGAGTGGTGAAAAGCAAATAAGTGCATTTACTCAAGAACTGGAATTTATAATCGTGAGGTTCTTATATGTGACATGAGTATTTCCAATTTCAGAAGTAAATATTGTACTATTTACTCCACTACATATATTTGACAGCTCTAGTTGTTAATTTACAGATTATTACTCTAAAATATAATGTAGAAACAATTCATGTATTAGTATATATTAAAAACCCAGCAGTATATAAAGTCGTTAAAACTAGCTCCACCTTTACCAGCTGCAACTTTAAAGTGACGCTTACACATTAATGCGTTAATAATTACAATTCAGTATTACATATTACTCTGCTTTGGGTTTCAGTGTCCTGGTATTGTGCATGCTGGCTCACCGTCATGGTTTGTTGGAACACTTGGTCACACCTGTTATTTTACATCTGTGACAAGTCAAAATGTCTGCCAGAAAAAGGCCTATGTACTCCATACTTCATAGAAACAATTTGGGAAAGCCCTGACCTGTTTCACGGTGACAAGGTCCAGGTAAATAAAATGAGGATGCTTTTCTGAGTGTGTTGTGGTTCACTGACCTCGAGTCTATACCCAACACCTTTGAGACAAACTGGAACGCTGACTGTGTGCCAGGCCTCATCACCCAAAACATCAGTGTCCATCTTCACTCATGCTTCTGGGGCTGAATGGCAGCAAATCCCTGAGACCAGGTCCCAAAACTCTTGTTGAAAGACTTTTTTTTCAGGACTCTAGATACCGTTAAAGCAGCTTATTGAAGCCCAAGGTTTTGGGGTGAGATGTTCAGGGGCTCTAATCTTCAGGTGCCCACACACTTTTGTACTGCGGTGACAACTTTGGCAAAAGCTTTAACTAACTTGGGATGTCGTCAGTCCACATTTATCCTCAAAATGAAATAAGACAGGACTCCCACTGCTCTCTCTATTCACTGTCATTATGAAGCCATTTCTTATACTCAGGGGTGAAATTGAGATTTGTAGTGCAGGGAGCTGCGATTCACAGAGTGTGTATATACGGTATGTGCAGCAGTAGAAGTGGTAGAGTTCAATCTTTTGTGTCATGAATAGATACAAGTCTTTAGAGTAATAAAGTTCAAGTAAAGAAATACGGAGATCATTGGTATTGTGGTCAGGTTCAAGGTGCCTGACCTATTCAAGGAGCCGATACAGACATTTAAATAGTCTTTTTCAGTTTATACTTTCTTATTTTTCATGTGTCAGCTTGCTCGATAAAAGATAAACAAAAAAAATTAAAATGCCGATAACTGTGCTAAGTGTCCAGCGCCTGCACTTCATTCATGCCTCAATGTTGTAGAACATCTTGTTGAACTGGAATATTATTCCAGGGTACACTCTGAGAGCTCTCATGTACATTCAGGCGCTCTGTGCAGTACACCACTTACTATAAGTGTGCTGAGCAGGCAAATAAAACCATGGCACAATATCTCATGATTGATCATCTGGATTAAAATAAAGATGAATTATGTGATGGGGCTCTGCTCAAAGTGTTGCTCTGAACACAGATTTTGCCACTGATTATATGGACAAGTTATACAACATCACTTACAGGTGTAACTAGTGTCCTTACGGTGGAAACAAACCTTTTTGTATAATTGTAAAACTTCTCTGCTGTTTCAGACATTATCAGCAGGTTTTACATTGAATCTCCAAAAAGGGCAATGTGTTTCCCATTAGCTCTGTGGCCAAAGGGCTCCCTCGCTCTTTGTTCCCTCTTAATGGGTACACAATGTTTCAGGTATCGGAGGAAACAAATATATTTGCTGAAAACATCCTGCCGTCTTGAAGAATTTGTGGTTTATTTTGTCATTTTGTTTCGCAGCTCTCAGTTGATCGTCTCTATTCCAACACACCTGTGACTGGTAACAACAAACCTGCGGGATTGATTGATTTTGATCATTCTGGATACTATAAATATATAAAAACATCACATGGTTTTGTCACCTCAGGGGTGTAATGCAACCCTTGTTTTCAAATCTTGACCCTGTGATTGATTGAATCCTCCAGCTGTGAATGTGCACAAGTATGTGAATGAAATAGTCCTCATTCGGACCCATTGAGAATAAATATATCAGCATCAAAATCCTTCTTTCCACTTCTTTATATATGTTGCTGCCGTCCCTAACACAAACCATGTCCTTAAAATATGTGTTCAATTTAAAAAATATTTCATTTCTGACTCAAACCCAACATTGTGTTTAGTCCAACAGAAGCTTTACAATAATGAATGATCACCACAGTGATGTAGTTGTTTTTTATTCCAACACACTATTAAAGTGAGCTTAACAACACTTAACAAACCAGCTGTCTAATTTCTCTTTCTTTTTATATTAATGAAAAATGTTGTAGTACAAAACCACTATATACACACACCACATGCTTATTCCTTATTCCTGTCATGGAGCGTCTCCCAGCATGTACTGGGCAGGTTTAAGAAACTGGAAGTTTAGTTTTAGAAATAAGAAGATAAAAAGAATGTTGGAAAGACTGGCTTACTTTGTATCTTGAACGCCCAGAGAAGACAAGAAAAACTCCCAAGGGAAATACATAGCTCTAGTAAAACCAAAGGGGGGCCTTCCACACATGATAGATGAGTATGAAACGGACACCATGACTGCTTCTCCAACTGTCATCACCTCTTTGTGTCAAACAGCTGTTGTTTAATAAATGGGTAGCCAGGATCCTCGTAGACCCGTTCGTTTCAACCCTGTTCCTCGACCCACAGCACATTCATCTATTTTCTTAATCAAATCATGGACTGTTTTGAATGTGGTCCACTAGGTAACGTAATGTAATTGCCATTGAGAGTGAAAGCTCTCCCTTTTTAGGCCTTAACTGGACCAGTTGTAATCTTGAAGCTGGTTGCTGAGATGTTAAAGATGCTAGCAAACTCCCTGTGTGGTGGAAGGAGGCAGAGACCTCTGGTCACCCGCATGTTGTCTACAACCACTTAAGAAATGCTCAGCAATGCCTTAAGAGGATCCTGTGGGATCTTCTTCTCCAGGCCGGAGTGGAGTGAGGAAGAGGTCAGAAGAGACTCATTGTACAGGTGAGAGGAGGTGAAAAAGGCAACAGACTCTGCGCTCAGTTAGCACTTGTGCCACTTTAGCAGGTTGTCTCGATGCTGCTGGCTGCAGATGAACGAGATGTTGCTCAATCAGATGTTTCATTGACCGTATAAATACTTCTATCTAATTAAATGGGACCAACAGAGGAGCTCTAATGTAACAGTAAAATTGGAGATGACAGTCCTAACAGGAGTGTAGTGACAAAAAATGAACCTCGAGAGAAGCAGAGTAGCCGGGCCCAGGCAGAGAGACAGCGGACCAGCGCATTACAGAGTTAGTAGTGGTCATTACATACACTTTATGAAGTATAACAGCTCCAGCAGGAGGAGAAAGATGATTTAGGAGCAGATACAATTGCAAAGTGTGTTAAAACTGTGCCTCTCGGGCAAAACAGATAAAAAAGGAAGATATTTTAGCTGGAGGGAGCTGTGGGACAGGGACTACACCAAATCAGTCACTGTTTGCACAAAGTACAAAGTTCAAGGACCAAACCCAAACATAAGAGCTATGATAGTGTAGCTTTACATAGTCTGTGAAAACATTTGGAAGTTGGTGTGTCAATTGTTTTTGCATGAACGTCTGTATGAAGGCACAGGGGATAGTTAGAGCTCATTGTACGTAGAACCAGCGTCACATTCACCTGTTTTGTATTTATGACCTCTTCTCCGGTTATAATTAAGCAATTTAAACCTTTACCCTGTAGATACAACCTGGCTCTAATTAGATGAGCGCACGAGAGCAAGGAGGATGTTGATCTGTGGCCTTCCACACACATTTGTATCACACTTGAAGTATTTGCAGTCTTGCTGCTACCGCATTGCGGTCTGTCATCAGTGACAATACATGTAATTACAGATAATTTCATAAAGCACAGGGATGCACTCAGCAGTCTCAACCTGACACTGTGCATTATCCTGATGCACTAAACCGTTCATATGTAGTACTAAAAGTAGGGCAATATGAAAGAATAAAAATTATTTGCAAATAATTGTCCCAGATTTGAAAAGAAGAGCCGCTAAGAATAACCTTTATTTGACATCCTAAATTGCTAGAAGAGGCTGTAGTAATAACTCCAGGTTGAAATGAAATGCAGCGTTCAAACATCTTTCATCCACACCTTTCATAACATCCTTATCCGCCCTGAGAGAGGACTGATGAAGTGCTAAGAATATCCCCCAGATGTGATGCCACCAGAGGGGAAAATCTGATTTGTCCTGCTAGAAGATACTTTACATTATGTTGACACACTTATTCAAGGTGACTTTAAATGACACACAACCTACATACCAACTCACACGCATGCCCTATCCAGTATGTATATATATATATATATATATATATCCAATGTCACTCTCCTGACTTAGATGGTTGTTACAGATAAGGCTATCAATCAATCAGTACGAAGAGATTTTATTGCGAAAATAAAGAAAAGGGATATAGACTACTTTAAAAGACTATTAAAATTAAGTGCATCTTTACAACAAAACATGTATTTTGTAAAAGTTGTCTAGCCAGATCTACAAATCTGCGAGCCAGCAGTGGTTCTGTCTTGCAACATGAAGGCCGTGTTCAGTGATCCGTGTCCTTTTGAAGGAGATTCCTCCAGCCGGACACGGTGAGAACACACACAGCCCTGAGCCTTCAGCAGTAAATCACACTCTCGCAGCTCCTCCTTTCTTTCTCCTTTTTCATTTCTCTCTTTATATATATATATCTTTTTTCTCTCTTTTCTTTTCATTTTTACTGTGCAGTAAGGAATGCTCGCTCTACAGGGTGGCTGGTGTTCACTGGAGCGCCTCAACTCCCATGTCTCACACTCATCCCATGTGTCTCCTATTAGCTACACTCAACCAAGAGAGGGAGGGACGGAGAGAAAGGGGGGGGGGGGGGGGAGTCCGAAAGAGAGAGGGAGAGGGGGGAGGGGAGGAGAGTCAGGAATTTGATATGCTTTGTGCATGAGTGACTTGTATAAAACAAAGACGGGGCAAATAGTCTGAATGTATGTGAGGGGGGGGGGGGGGGGGGGGAGCGCACGCATGAATACGCCAGAGACTAGCAAAAAAAGATTATAATTTATTTCCAGATTTTTTTGCCTTCATTTGCATCTTGTTTCACAAGGTAAATTGAAAATAAAAAATAAAAATAAAAACCGACTGCCATACCATGAAAATGTAAAAAAATAATACAAATAATATGTACTGTATATATAATTATATCATTATCAACAAACAGACAACATTAATCATAATAACAATACTATTGATAATAAACATAACATAACACTAAATTGCTGGTCTCATGCATATAGAACGCCCCTCAGGTACAAAAGAGGGGGTAATTACTAAAAATAGAACCAAAAGTTCCACCAGTTCAGAATAAGCGCCTAGCTACATGCAATGACATAAAAGAGACTCATGTACACATTCCTTCTGGCATCAAGTATTTTACACATACTGTACTTCACTATTGCCCCCTCCATCTAATATACTGTACAGAGCACGATACAAAACAGGACTGGAGTTTGAGAACATTATGCAGGGAAGCGCCGGAGTCTGGATCTTCAACGTGGTGCAGTTAGCAGGGACTGTGTGCAACATTTTCACGCCCTCCTCTCTCTCTTTTGTTAATCCTTCAAAAATCTTCTAGTTTCCCCGTCCATTAGTCCAGCTTTCATTTAGAGTTCCTTCGTTGTTTTCAGTGCTTTTCTTTTGCGTTTCATTTTGCACACATTCTCCCTCGTTTTTCCTCCATGCTGCTCTTTGTCGTGCCCCTCCCTCACAGGGTTTTGTCACTTTCTTTCTTCAGGTGACTAAAAGGTCAAAGGATAAACCATGTTAGAGTGCAGTTTGAAGTAAAAAGTCACAGCTAAGGTTAGGGTTCAATTCATCTCAGATAATTGCAGCATTTACTCCCAAAACAATGGCTGTTTTGGGGAGACATTTGAAAAGGTTTATCTGAATCCATAGATTGCATTTCTCAGGACTTAATTATGCACAGAGGTAACAAACATTTTTCAAACACCCCAAGCCGCACAGCCAAGCTGACTTTTACAGGTTAATTGCAACAAACTAATCGACAGTTTGTGCAAAAACAACAACAGCGGGAGTGGTTTTAATTTGTGCTGTTTGTAGACTCAACCACTGATTAAGGCTTGTTAAAAGTTTATCAAAATGTAAACCAGACATGAAGGTTTCTGCTACCTGAGGCCATTGTTATTTGTCAGGTCGAGGTTACTTCAAGAAATGTCTCTCCCATTCATGAAAGCCATTGTTCTAAGTAGATTGACAATGGGCAGAGGGAAAGATTGTAGCCAATGAATTGCATCAACCTGGTGAGCTAACGATAAGTAAAAGATGAAATATAGATATATAGAAAACATATCTCTGGGTCTTGGGTACGGTTTAGATCTCATATTTGGCAGCACCAGTTGTTTAGACCTTAAAACAACTTTGTCTCATTTTTAGGATAGTGCAAAACTTTAGAAACATGTACACCAATAAACGGAAAAATAATCTACAACTGTGTTTAGAAATGATTCATTGTTCAAGTAGTTTTATTGTTCTGGTTCCAGCTTCTTAAATTTGAAGATTTTCTGCTTTTCTTTTTCTTGTATCATAGTTAATATACATCTTTGGACTTTGCACTGTTGGTTGAGCAAAGTGAAGACAACACCTTGACATGTTATTGAGACACATTATCAACTATTAGAAAAAATAATCGAAACATGAATCAGCAATGAAAACAGAATATCGTCAGTCTCTGCCGCATTAACAGAGGCCCAACCAATGGACACACACACACACACACACACACACACACACACACACACACACACACACACACACACACACACACACACACACACACACACACACACACACACACACACACACACACACACACACACACACACACACACACACACACACACACACACACACACACACACACACACACAGCCTCCGTACCTGTAATACTCGTCCTGGGTGAGGGAGTGGTGGTGATGGTGATGGATCCACTGTTGTTCCAGGGCCAGTCTCTGGATCTGCAGCTCTGCGCTCTGGGCCTGCTGCATGGCCTGGAGCTGATGAGCTGCCGACATTGGACCAGTGAGGGAGGACTGCTGGGGCAGGTCACGGAAAGGAGCACCTGTAAAAAATAAAAGTAAAAAAAAAGAGGAAGAGGAAAGAGGAGGAGCAGGTGGGGATACGAAAGGAAAATGGAGAAATAATGGAGCCGAAAGGGCCCTGAGGTCAATCATCGTCATCATATTCAAAAAGTCTCTTCATAATCTTTCAGCACTGTGGAGTTTTTAAGAGAGAAAAACTGAACAAGTACATGGACGAGGAGCCTTCTCCTCACCGAACAGCTGTTGGCGGAGCACCTCGCTGTCAGTGAGGGGGTGAGCCAGGATGGGGGTGCCTAGTGTGGCTCCTGGGTAAGGGAGGCGTGTCAAAGGAGACCCCGACGCCAACGGGTCCATCAGGGGGTGTACCCCGCCCGTCGCTGGATGCCAGTGATGTAATAGGAAATACAGGAGATATTTAATAAGAGTCAAATTATGAATTCAAAACAAAGATAATGCACACAGCATGTAACACATTAACATTAATACATTATGCTACATTTAAGAGATGTCTGATTCGTGGGAACACAATGAGCAGCTGAGACAATCGAATAAAGTCAAAGACATCTGGATTCTGGAGGCAGTGCAGAGTCAGTAAACTTAATGGCTTTTGCTGAAGTGTAAATGTGAAATGCAAATATTAATTTCCATCCATCAATAATCTGTTACGGCTGACATTGAGCGAGAGGCGGGGTACACCCTGGACAGGTCGCCAGGCAATCACAGAGCTGAAACATTAGCCTAATTCCAATCCGGTCCCAACATCTTCCCACTCCGTGACGGAGCGAACGATTTGAGTTTGTACTCGCACTCACAGCTGAATGAAGCACTTTTTTTTTTAAGTCGTAGGCATAAATACAGCTGCAAGTTACAGGACAAAACTTCCCTCTCTCCAGCAAGGAAGAGATAAACGAATATCAGAAAGAAATTGGGTTACGTTACAGTTGCTCCAATTCTAAAATAGCATATATACATAAACGTATAGAAAGTATAAAAATAAGAAGTAACTATGTAAAAATATGTGGATTAAACTACAAATGTATTACAACAGTGTAAATTATAATGCTGAAAACAGTGTCTATGATTGTATAGTGTGTAGAAATGCTGTATGACAGTATGACAATATGAAATGTCTATCTTAGTTTGAGTAGCTTATGAGTAAATGTTTGTACGGGTAGTCGCACTGAATCATCTGTAGGGAGTGTGTTCCATGACGAACACAAATTGGCGTTGCACGTGGTCAGTAGGGGCAGCTGGTTAAATCAGTATCGATGTAGACTCACTCTTTGAGAGTTTTATAACCCACTTCCACTCCCCGCTAACTGGCTTTGGGATGGCACTTTATATGGCGAGTGGAAGTGAGTAGGGAGAGGTTGTAGGAATCAGATTGGAATTGGGCCATAGGGCAGGCAACCATTCACGCTCACATTCACACCTACGGGCAATTTAGAGTCACCAATTAACCTAAATAACCTAAACTGCATGTCTTTGGACAGGGAGGAAGCCGAAGGGCCGGGACAAAACCCACGCTGACATGGCGAGAACATGCAAACTCCACACAGAAGGGCCCAAGCCGGCCGGCTGGCAGGTTCAAACCAAGAACCCTCTTACTGTAAGGAACCATCATAACCACTACCCCACCGTGCCACCCCAAATATTAACAAGCAGGTTTTCAATTTCCTTTCAACATGAATTCTTTCAAAGAGACAAAATTCTTCTCTTGTTTGTCGTACATTTTCTGCTGATTGGTGTTCCTGAACTGAGATCTGAGTAAACTAAAAACTCTTGAGGGACTTTGAACTTTAAAGCTTGCAACATTTGAACAAATGAGTCAGATGACGAAGAGAAAACTATGACCCAATATCACTTGAAATCAAAGAAAACCTGTGTTTAATGATTAACTACACAAATATAAAATGATTCACATTGAAGTTAAAGGATAAGGCTGGCTTTGTTTTTCTTACCGTCCACAAAATCATCACTTCCCTGTCCTGTCTTTGGAAAACAACCCCAAGCCTACTGTTTAATTATTTTATTTAAAAAGTTCAGTAATCTCCTAAAACTGCTGTAGCTGCATTGTAGTTTTTTAGCAAATGTTACTCAAACAGGAGTAAATAGAGCATTTGTTGGGGATTATTTTCAGCCCACGGATTAAGACACATGTGGTGTGTCAATCCAGCATACACTGCAGCATGGTGCACGTAGGATTGACTCCATACAAACTACAACACCCATCCTAAAGAAGGAATATGTCATCCACTACAACGGTGTGGCTCGTGGCTCTTAGATTTGTTTTTTTGTTTTGTTTTTGGACAATAATGGTGGTCTATGGTAATAGAGTATCACAAGCCTTATCCTTCACTTTTTTTCGTATGCAAATCTTGCATGTGTCAACCATCAACAATTCTTTTTTGACTACAAAATCTGTTCATAGTAACACATCTGGGTAATCTCAAGGCGGTTGATACTGATAATAGGAGCATTTGTATCAGAAGTGGTTAGTACCTGTGTCTTGCTGGTGCAGGTGAAGGTGTGAGTGGATGTGTGAATGCTGGTGATGATGAGGTGTCACGTTTAACATCTGAAGACGCCCCAGATTCTCTCCTCCACCTCCATTTCCTCCCGTTCCTCCTCCACTTCCTCCACTTCCTCCTCCTCCATTTCCACCACTTCCTCTCCTTTCTCTTTCTCTCTCCCTCTCCCTCTCCCTTTCTCTTTCTCGCTCTCTGTCCCCAAATGCCGGCAAAGCTGCTCGGTCTCTCTCCCTCTCCCGTTCTCGTTCCCCACTCCTGTCCCGCTCATAGGGCGCAGGAGAGCGAGTGGGAGTGGGGTAGGTCTCAGGGGGAGCGGCTGGAGCAGTGGCTGGTGGCAGATGAGAGGACAGGGAGCTGGGAAAAGAAGAATGGGGGACTGGGTGATGAAGTGAGGAGGCATTGGACGTTGGCGGAGCAGGTGGAGGAGGAGCTGGCGGAGGAGCAGCAGGGCCTGCTGGGGCTGGGGGGGCAGCCGGTGGTGCAGATGATGGGTGAGAGGGAAGAGAGGGTGTTTGTAGAGATGAAGGGGGTGGATTGGACAGGGACTGAGGGGCAGGAGGGTTGGGAGGGTTGGGAGGTCGGGTTAATGGGGCCAGAGTCGGGCTCTGGAGGTGCGGGGGGCCAGTGGGAGCTGGGGGAGGAGTGCCATAGAGTGTCACCTCATTAGCTCCTGCTGCACCTCCTCCAAGTAGCAGGGAGTGTGCATGTGTGTGTGCATGTGCATGTGCGTGTGCGTGGGCGTGTGCTTGGGCATGGGCATTGGCATTGGCATGAGCATGAGCATGGGCATGGGCGTGGGCATGGGCATGGGCGTGAGAATGAGAGTGAGCAAGGGCAAGAGCAGCGTGATCATGTAGGGCCCCATGTGGGTAAATCCGCTCATCACTCTTAAATTCAAATCCTTGCTTCATCCGCTCTCGATGTGCAGCCACTGCATGAGGAAAGCCGACTCCTCCGAACCCTGCACCCCCAATCCCTCCATGTATTGGGCCTCCTGCCATTCCAGCGTGGCCTCCTACACCTGGACCCCCCTCAAGGCTGCCACCATACAGAAAACCCAAGATAGCTGCAGCTGTAGCTGCATCAGTTGGCAGGTGATGCGGGTGGCCTAAAGCATGATTCTGGAACTGAGGAAGGAAGAATGAGGGGTGGACGTGGGGATGGCCATGGTGAATTTGCGCGTGGTGTGCCTGGGCACGACTTGCTGCCCCGAGTGGAGACATAGCATGAGGGCGAGCATACTCGCTCAGGGTTCTCAGCGCTGGGGTGTCAGGGCCTAGATATGGACCTCCTAAACCTATTCCCAGGGATCCCTGAGGGCCAACGACTGTTGACGCCCCACCCATTGATGGCAGAAGGAGGGAGTGTGGGATGGAGTGAGCGAGGCTTGGGTGGAGATGGTGGGCTTGAGCGAGGTGGGCATGCGGGTGTGAGTGATGATGCTGGGGGTGAGGGGGAGGGTGGGAGATAGAGTTGCCAGAGGAAGAAGGGTCGAGGATGATAGAAGACGAGGAGGGGAAGAAGAGAGAGGAGCCCTGGCGACCCCCTCCAGCGGCGTTGATGTCCTTCTGCTGCTGCAGAGAAAACAGTAAAAGACAGTAAATCACATCTGCCCTGATCTGCTTTACTCCCCTCCAGTTAAAATGACTAATTGAATCTACATCAAATCCATTAAATCTGACATGTTGCATAATTATCACTCTTAAAAGTGCACACCTGTAGATGTCGATCCAGTTCCCTCTCACGCTCACGCTCCCTCTCCCGTTCCCTCTCTTTTTCTCTGAGGTCTCTGGCCCGTTGCTCGACCTCCCTGCGGGCCCTTTCGATCACCTCATTCCTCTTCTTCCACAGTTTGGAGCCGTCCAACGGGACAAAGAGGACATCGCTGCGGGCGCAGGAATTCCCGCTGCCACGGTCGAGGACCTTGTGAAACCTGGACACAAGTGACACAGCAGAGTAAAATACCATTACACCCACCAGGAGTCAGAATCAGAATCACCGTTACTGTTATTTACATCTGATGGCAGACAGAGGGACTGAACAGAGCGACACATTGACAATCTCAAATCGGAGGATTATGTTGTTTTGACATTACCTTGCTGATTGGCTGGCGTGGATGGGAATATCTACAGGTTTGGGCTCGGGAGAGGGGCTTCTCAACACCGGTGGTGGGCTTTCAGTCTCTTCCCTTTCTTCTATTGGTTCTTCTTTGATAACAGGTGTGGGAGGTAGGCCCAAATCCAAGTGTCCGTCTCCACCAGGGAGTGAAGAACTGGAGGCAACGGTCAAAATGCTGTTGTTGTTGTTGTTGTTGGCTGAGTTACTAAGAGGTGGAGGTCCCTTTGAGACATTTTGAGGCGAGAGTGATTGCGAGTTTGTATTGCTGCTATTGGTCGCGCTACTGTTGCTATTGCTGTTGGCCATGTTACTGCCACTCCCATTGGAGTGGTACGTTCCACTGAAGGGAGGGTGGCTGTTCAAAGTACCATGGAAAGGGGAGGGACGACATCCAGGTGACACACCTGGCCCAGGAAGGGGCATGTTGGGTCCAGATGAGGAGCCAGGGGGAAAAGATGAGAAGCCTCCCATCTGATTTGTGGATGGGCTGGGTAATGGAGATAGAGGTGTTGGAGGAGTCTGGGCGGAGGACTGATAGTGTGGGGGACGTACATTGGGTGCCATACCTGATGGGGGTGGCTGGGTGTGCGAGGTCTGAGGTGGGGGTAGAGGAGGCTGAGGTGGTGGTGGGGCATATGGAGCGTTCGGAGGGTGTCCATGATGGCTGGAAGAGGAGGAAGGAGACAGTGCAGGAGGCTGATTTGGCCCTCCGCGGTTTTGGTACAAAGCAGAATCTCGCAGGTTTGAGTCTCTCTCTCTTTCTCTGGACCCAGACTGGTAGTGGGGGTGAGGTGGGTGGGGGTGATGGGTTCCTACAGGCCCTGAATACTCTCTTCCCAAGTTTGGAGTCACCCGAGGGGGGCTGAGGTACTCTCGATTTGTGCCAGTAGGAGGAGGAGCCCCAGCAGGAAAGTCTTTTCCTCCTGTGGGAGGATACTCTCTGTGAAAGTGGTCTGCTCCAGAGGGAGGGGTTTGTGCCTGGTCCATAGTAGGAGGGAAGTCTCGGCTGGATGAGTTTGGGGGATGTGGGTGGGGCAGTGGGGGCAGGGAAGAGTGGGAAGGGTGACTTGGGTTGCTTTGGGGTGACGCAGGTGGGTCTCGGTTCAACATGGGGGTTGCAGGTAGCCCGCCAGTTGAACTTGGGGGGTTTCCCTGGGGAATGGAGTTGTTGTTCGGGTTACTGTTGCCTACAACCTCTCTTGTCTGACCCCCAAACTCACCCCATCTGCCTCCATCTTTGTCTCTGGGATGGCCCCCTCCAGTTCCGTTGGGGCCAAAGTCTCTACTCTGGTTTTGGTTTGGCAGAGGAAACTCCCTCCCTGCATCTCGTTCCCTTTCCCTTTCTCGCTCCCTGTCTCTGAAACCTGGACCAAAGTCTCTTCTTTCAGGAACCAAGTCTCTTCTTTCAGGACCCAAGTTTGGTCCATCCCTCCCAGAACCTTGGAAATCCCGGTTCTGACCCACTGGCAGAACCCCAAACTCCCTGCCTTGGATGCTGTTGGACCCACCCATCCCACCACAAGGAGTATTACTATTACTTCCGCTACTATTGTTGCTGCTGTTGCCAACGGGAGCAGAGAACTCTCTGTTGATCTCCCTCCCCACGCACTCCCCCCTCACTCCCCTCTCCCTCTCTCCTGCAGCCCCCCTCTCTCTGTCCCCTCCCCCTCCAGCGTACCTGGGAAGGTACTCCCTGTGGGGGTGGGGGTGAGGATGGGGGAGGTAAGAGGGGTGGGAGGAGGAGTGGCGAGAGGATGGAGGGTTGTAAACAGAAGGAAGTTGCTGCTGCTGCACAGGGGGCTGGTGCTGTGGTTGGTGTGGGTGGTGGTTGCCAGGGTAACGGGTGTATCCCCAGCTCCCCTGGCAACCGGTTGCTGTGCCACCCTGCCAGCTGGTGGAGCCGTAGTGGTGAGGGTGGGTGGAGGGTTGGGTCTGGGACTGGGACTGCTGCTGGGGGCCAGTCTGTGGCAACAGAGAAGGGGGAGTAGACTGGGCCTTGTCCAGGAGTTTGTCTGCCTTTTCTATTTTGTCTCTTTCTATCTTAACCTCAGCAGGCTGGTTTTGTCCCCCGAGCTCCAGGGGCTTCAGTGCAGGTGGAGGAGGAAGAGGAGGGGGTAAAGAGTGGGGAATGCTGGGGCTGTTATGGGAAAAATCCCCTCCGGAGATAGTGGTCTTGGTCACACACTGCGTGCTGGCTTTGGAATTCATTCGGCTGCCGCTAAGTGCAACATCGACGCCTGTCGGTCCACCGTACTCAACTTTACACATCGATTTGGAGTCTAGGGAGAAATAGGACTTCCTCCCGCTATTGCTGTCATTTGATGTGTCCCCCGCTCCACGGAGAGAGGGGGTCGGACCAGAGGAAGAGCAGGGAGTGGAGGAGGGCTTAAGAGACGGACAGTCTTCAATTCGTGCATCCATTTCCCGCTTTTCTCCATCTCCACAGGACTCCTCCCCTCTCCCCTCTCGTTGCGCTCTCCTGTCGTCTCCCGCCACCTTCCCCGCTCCTCCCTCCTTGCTTTTCTCTCGTTCTCTCTCTCCTTGCTTTGGTGAGTCGGGGCCATCGGAATCAGAGTCCAGGCTACCCAAAGGGGAAGCGGAGAGACTTGGGGACGAGGAGCGATTGTCCTGGTCTATATCCCGCCCACTGCTTAGACTACTGCTACTGTTGGCCAGGCTCCCTACAACTGAACTCCTACTGCCCTGGGATTGGCCATCTTCGTTGTCACTCTCACGGGATTGGCTGGCAACTGAGGTTGGAGGTGGGACAGTGGAAGGAGCCGAGCTGTCAGTCGAGTGTGTTGATGTTGGAGGGTTTGGGGTAGAGGCCGATTCCTGACAAAAAATAAAGAGCATTTCTGGATGAGGTAAAAATGTAAATTTTGTGAATGTGGTTATTTTGTTGAAGCCAAGAATAAAACTCTGAATAGCTTAAACAGTGCCTTTTTGGATGATTTAGCAAAATCAAAGCTTTGTAATTAGTCTTTATATAACAGGTTGATGCAATGTAACACAAACCTGAACTTTCTGCCTCTTTGGAGGAGACACAAGTTCCTCCCCCTCACTCTCTGATGAATCATGCCCTTGTGATCTGCGACTGAAGCGATTTCCAGCCAATTCCTCACCAGCACCTCTTTGCTAAAACAACACAAGACTTTTAATTCTGTAGTGATGCATTTGAATCCCTAATAGGCCTATGACTGTTTTGAGAACAAAGCCACACTTGCATGCACACACACACACACACACACACACAAACACACACACACATCGATGTCAAACACTAAACATGAAAGATTTCAAAGCGCTGTATTGTAAAACACACTATCAAACAATACTGACACTGCAAGGGTATGTCTGTGGCAATCATACTGATGACTCATGCACTGACAGCACACACACATGCTCTCACACACACAGAATACTATACACAGGGACAGTATTTTTTATTGCTCATGACTCTTGTATGTGCATGCACACACATAACCGTATGGCCAAAACCACGACAAAGAAGGAAAAAAAAAAGGAAAAAGAGGTGCGCTAACCGTCTGTCTATCGTTGCGTTCAGGGCGAGTGGGGCTGGTGTGCGGGCGTCTGCCCCTTCTCTCCTCACTCGCCCCCCGCCGTCGCCCACTGCGCATGGGCATCTGCAAACCCAAAAGTCCAGCAAAGGAGGAAGATACGGACAGGATTAGAAAGCCTCACGTGTTAAAATAACGAAGAGGTACAGGTATAGGGAGAAATACCGAGATAATTAAGAGATGTGTTGAATGGAGGGTAAATAGGAGTTATTACAAGACCCCAAGAAAAGTCAAGTTTGTTTAATTCAAGTTGGAATGTAGAAAAGACAACAAGTGGAGGATAAAATGTGTGAGGGAGGTGAAAAGAAGAACAGGCAATAATTGAAAGAAGGCCACAGAGAAGAGGAAGGAATCGTAAGCAGAGGAAATATAAACGTGCAACGTCACAACCAAACAAATAAATTGCATCTTAGTCATCTTGGTTATTTTAATACTATCACATATTGAACTAATTATGATGTAGCCACATTCCCAAATGTGGCTACATTAGGCAGGTACACCATCCCTGATCTCAATGAAAATAATATATGTTCATACCGATTCTTTGTGTGTCCGTGTTTTCATTATTTCTTCTTTAAAATGACCATTTTACAACACAAGCCATTGCAGGGACTGAACTGGTTCCTGTTGGTTACTGACTGGGCTGTGTGTTACACCATGAGAGCTACCAAAACCTGTAAAGAAGCATAAACAAAGAAGGCATTATTCAGTATTTATCTGCATTAGAAATCCTACAGAGAATCCGGTGTTTTGCTGAAGAACATTAGTACGACTGCAGCGGTAAACAATATTGTTTGCTATCTGCACCATGTGTGGAGTGTGGAATTTGTGACGTTATGAAAACATCTGACTTTAAAACTGCAAAAGCACTGTTGCAACATTTAAATTCCCAGCATGCTTCACACTGTATCGGAAACAACCGCTTTTCACCGAGCTCCAAACTGTTTCCTCTCTGCCTTCCGCCTTCACCACGGCAGCAAAAAAATCCACAGGCACAATCGGTTAACCCACTCGCACTACCAGAATGCACTGGTCTGGGTATTGTTAATTGGACATCGAAGGAGCAGATGAAAAAGAGCAGGAGCAGAAAAGACTGATTGGGAGACTGCATTTTGGAAGGCGGCCTGCAGAAGACTCCCGCAAACATCTTGAGGATATGGGACCACACCCCCCCTCCTCCTTATTGCACCTTCACCACAACAGCCAAAACCCACAGCCACTTGTGGTTAACCCACATGACCTGGTTATGGCTGGCAGAATCCCATTCTTATTTATCCATTCAGCCAACCATTAGGGAAATGCACAATTTCGAGATCCTCTATCCAGATTTGGGTGTGCCTGACAACGTAGGTGGACTACTGTGCAAGGACCGGCCTAATCCATTCATTCATGTACCACTATGATGAAAAAATGGCTCATGTATATTGAATGAGGATATAAATAGTCCACGCCACTGGATGTAAGAAGAAAAGATATATTTGGCTGAGCAGTAAGAAGAGCTGTTGTGCAGCCAGTAAATATAGGAGCCACATCCTCATTTTTGTGTGTGTTTGGATCCTGTAAATCCCGTAGCAGCTCCACTACACATGGCTATGCATTAATTATTAGTGCATGCTGCAGTGACTGATCCAATCAGAGTAAACTCACTGGTCATACTTCATATGCATAACAGAAAGAAAGAAAAAAATGCATGGCACATGTATTTATAGGCAATGCAGTGTATGCACAGTCAGTCTAATTAACATACATATGACTAAGTTCATCACACAGGAATCATTCAGGGCCCAGTGGGTTTACTGTGTACATACTGCATCTCAGTTACAGGTGGCAGCTACTGGCCTGCCTGTGGTCCACCGGCAGGTCCTTGGCCATGGTCAGTAAACAACTAGGACGCGAACACATTACCAACATGCAACAGCATTAACATGACCACTCCGCCCGCACGCTCACGCGCGAGCACACGGCCCCACAGCACATGCATTATCAACAAATTGACCGCTGCATGTTGATGCAAAGCGGCAGCGTGCAGTTGCTCTGCTTACATCACTAGCGAGCAGAGGCACTGCAACGACTCGTTCTTCTTTCTTCCTGCGAAATGTTATTGATACACATGCAGAGGGGAGACCGGCCAAGAGCTCGCTCTCCGCCGCCGCGGCCGCGTTGCTCTCTCAGACCACCACGGCGGAACACAGTCCACCCTACGACGGTAGAAAGTCGTGTTCGGCCGCACATACATGTTCACAATCAGAATGGATGCGTGTGCAGTGCTGTTGTCTCTAGACGCTGCACAATCTTAAGGAAAAAAAAAAAAAGAAAGATGATATGGAATGGCGAATCGTGGCATTTCGCACCGGTCTCTCCCTTTCCCCCTTTCTCCTCGCTGGAATGTGGGTGCGCGTCGTGCACCCTCTATTACCATTAATTCACCGGGACACAATTTAACCCAGAACGCAGGAGTATCACGATAATTAAAGCACAAAGGAAAAAAAAAATGGGAGGGAGAGGACAAACGTGGCCAGCAGGAGCAGCTCCAAATAAACAGTTATAAGCATCCATTTTTTCCCCCTTTCACTTACCTATGATATCCAGCGATGCGTGCTCTCACTCTCACTCTCCCTTTCCTTTCTCTCCCTCTGTTTTGTCGTTTTATGTTGCACGCTGACACGCACACCTCAGAGCCCAGGCGTCTGTCAACAGAGGCTTGTGCTGGCTCATATTGCAACGGGCACCGATAATAACAATAATGCAGACGAACCTCTTTCTATTCGTTGCAGGAAGGAGAAAAAAAACAGGGGTGCGAACTGAAGACTACAAATTGATGCGTACCCTCGCCTCTTCCCCACCCCCTTTCGCCCCCTTTTTTCTTTTTTTTTTTTGACCCCCCCCTCTCCCACCCTTGCTTACTCCCCCTCTTCCTCTAAGACGACTTGCACTTTTTTTTAAATATATATATATCCCCTCTCCGGTCTTACAGTCACAATTTTTTTTTAGCGGAGGGGTGAGCCAGAGAGAGACGCACGTCGGGTGAGAGAAAGGGAGAGAGGAGAGGGCGTGATTTGCATGAGGAGTGAGGGGGAGGATAGAGGAGGAGGAGGAGGAGGAGGAGGAGGAGGAGGAGGAGAAGGAGGGAGTAGTGAGGCAGGGAGAAGGAGGAAGAGAGGCGCAGAGAGAGGGCCAAAAACTCTGAAGAGGGAGGGGATCAAGAGGGAGGGTCTCTCTCTCTCTCTCTGTCTCTGTTGCCTAGTCCCTCCAGAGTCACCTTTACTGTATGGAGACACTCTGCTTCAGACTCAATAACTAGCTGCTCCGCTTTCTCTCGCGATGAACCCTGAAGGAGAAGAAGTGTCCAATGGGTCTTTGTTCTCTCACATGCCGCACTTATTTCAACAACGATCACGCTGAATTAAAGGTGGACTACAGAGAAAACACACGTAGCCTCATCCAAATGCGTTTTAATGGCAATGCCAGCGACTCAACACAGCTCCAGTGATTAAACAGTGAAGAAATGAACATTTTAATGGTGCACTCTGTTGTGTGACTGTCCAGCGGCTCCCTGTCTGTCTCTCTGTCTGTCTGTCTGTCTGTCTGGGGGGAGGCTTGCAGCGGTGTGTCCAGTCAAGCGGCTCTGCAGACCTCCTCCTCCTCCTCTCCCCTCCGCTCCGCTGCTGTCGTTCTCTCTCTCTCTCTCTCTCTCTCTCTCTCTCTCTCTCTCTCTCTCTCTCTCTCTCTCTCTCTCTCTCGCTCTCTCTCTCCCCCCTTCACGCAGCCCCCTGTCCCGTCTCCTATTGTGTGGTAACCGTGGAAACCGGGCCGGAGACTGTGCCAGCTGCGCCTGCGCGGCTTCCAGCCTTCCTTCATCATCATCACCAGCAGCCCGGCACGACAAGGCGTCGAGGCCTCCGTCGCGCTCTCGCTCCCTCTGCTGCTCAGATGGTGACGATCAGCGTGCGCCTGATAATTAATCTGCAGCCACGCGCCCGTTTAAATGGAGCGACAACTGATGCGCTGTTATCAGGGTGCAGCTGTGAGCGCGAGGTTCCCATATTATGATTATGAAGTCAAAATATTTAAAAAATATAGGCCTATTCAAACCTAATTTGTAATTTATTAATTTAAATGTATTTATTTAATGTAAACGAAAAATATATATTAATCGGTTACATTAACATACACAAAAATACATGTTAAATAGTATATCATACATATATACAATTTATATAATAATATTACGTATTCATATTATTAATTACATTATTATTATTAATTAATTAATATATATAATGTATGTGCGTGTGTGTTTTGCAATTACTCTTTTGCCTTTGACAACGGATATATATCCAGTAATTTATGTTGTTGATTTAATAGACAACTGCAAGAGCAGATTGCTCCTCACTGATAATACAGATGTACTAGATTCCTGTGATATATCTTTAACGATTAGTGAACTGACCAAAATTATTATGGATGATACATACTTTTGCGCTCGTCATTCTGTAGATGCAGAAGTACGAATGCTGGCCATGAATTATTGCTTTGGTTCCTTCGGTGGGCAAAATTCAGAGGATTCCTCTTGAGTTTCTGTTGGATTCCTTCTAAATTCCTGAAGGATTCTTTCATGTTCTTTTCATTATTTTATCAGCAGGAATGACCTTCACTTTAACATTTTTATAAGTGGTGTCAAACACCTGCTGTGACATCAAGATGTAGCGTGGGCAGAAGTACAACCTGCTCAAATATGTCTTCTTTCAAATGAGCAGTGCAGAGGTGGTTTTTCACTCATACTTGATTCAGTGATTATTTACGTTTTATGCAAAAGCCTTAAATGACACAGCAAAGCCGCCCCTTTAAATCGATACACAGAGAGCTTTGATTCGAGTTCATTTGTATTCGGGTCTTTATTAAGCATGACCTTATAGACAGACAAAGTGACAGATACAATTTTAAAGCAAGCTGCTGAGGGATCACATCACAAATAACAGGAAGAGGAAGAAGAATAAACAGCAGGACACATAAGATCAAAACACGTCTGCAGTGAGTCAAGAGGAGACAGTCAGAGGAATCAAGAAAGAGAAAGAAACTAACAAGGGGAGGTGTTGCATTGGCTGGTAGGTGAAACACAATTTTTTTTTCCCTCCAGGCTTTGTTCAGGATTTGCTGCAACCAGCTGTAGTCAATTAAGTAAATCACTCGCTGAAGCGTCCGGTCAATGTACTGTAGCTACAGTGCATCAACTGTGCATTTTAGTCATTTGAAAGCTAATTAGTTGTAACAACAGGTGTCATGATTGCATTACTATGTGCCCATCAGGGAAATATAACCTGATTTATATGTTTGGGTGCTTTCTTATGTGCCACTGCTAATGCATTGGCACTCAAAGGGCACTGGGGTTACGGAAGTTGTGTCCAGCAAAGCGAGCCTGGTCACCCAACTCTTCCTCAATCCTGAGAGGACGAAGAGGAGGTGAGGAGGAAAATAGAAAGACATGTCGAGCAGGCAGATGAGTGTGAAATAAGACAACAGCAGATGAAACAAAGAGGGAAAGAAGAAGGAAATATAAAAGCGGCATAAGTGGTGTTTTCTACTTGTATTTCTATACATAAAGAAGCAAATCAAGCTGAATACCCACCTCATGAGCTGATTGTATTTGGCCAGACGTTCTGATCGACAGGGAGCTCCAGTCTTGATCTGAAGGTAGACAGAAAAACAAAGGATCACGGAGAGTTACAGGTACATCTGCATGATTGCCCTTTGGACAAGCAACACTTATTTTCACTATCAAGTGATCTTTCGATTGCTTTTTTAGATAAATCACATCTGTAAAATGTATAAAAGAATGGCAACTACTCCAAAGGTATTCACATTTCATAGAGAAGCCGGCTTCTGTAATATTAGCATTTTGAAGATGTAATCAGCAAACGTTTGGTATGTTTTTCTTAAGATGTGATTGACAAAAGTGGTTTTGGGGGTTCTGTAGCTGCCTACTTATTATTTCACCACTTCAATCACTTCAGAAAAACGCTGCATAGTTATTTAATAATACAGCTCAAATTGCAATTCCTTCCACTTCGTATATTACATTACTTGAGCTACATTGCACTGTTGCACAAGTACAAATAGTATTGTTCTATATTCTCTTGTTTCCCAAATGTGCTGTTGCAGGAAAATATTAGTGTTTAATTTTCTATTTCCTCATGAACTATGACAAAGGGACAACTAATGCAATGCAATGATACAAATGTAGAATTCTAATGGCAACTAAATTGGAAAATAGAGAACAGACAGCACTTCCCATTGTGTTTTTGTGTGTTTGTGTGTGTGTGTGTGTGTGTGTATGTGTGTGTGTTACCTGTCCAGTGCAGAGACCAACCACCAGGTCAGCTATAAAAGTGTCCTCTGTTTCTCCTGAGCGGTGGCTCACCATCACACCCCAACCGTTCTCCTGGGCCAGCTTACACCTGAGAGGCAAGGGGAAGTATAAATGAATATAAACATGACGCATGCTCTCACATGGCAGGCATGTACACAGACATGTGTTGTCTATGCATCACATACACACAAACTCACGCCTTGATGGCCTCTGTGACAGAGCCAATCTGGTTGACTTTAAGCAGCAGGCAGTTGCAGGCCTTGTCCTCCACGGCTCGCTGTATCCTGCGTGGGTTTGTGACCGTCAGATCGTCTCCGACCACCTGCACAATTTATGTAGCAAAGTTACAGGCAGATTGAAGTGTGTTTTGTTACTCACAGTAATCGTATCAGGTCAACTCAGCCCAGTAAATCCATTTATATTCAATGAAGATCAGTCTGCATTAAGAAATTGGGGCAAAGACAGTCAATAAAATACGCTATTGAGTTTCATTATGGCATTTTGCAGCCATACTAGCCACTGAAAAAAGGATTTCTCGACCCCTGCAGCATCAATTTTGACTATTTTCATGGTTGGAAGTGCAATACTCAATGGCTGGAATAAGGATCTCACTAATTCACTTCCAGATAACAAGGGCAACGTGTACCTGGATGCCCACTGAGGATGTAAACTGTGACCAAGCCGGCCAGTCGTCCTGGTCAAAAGGATCTTCAATAGACACCACTGAAACAAAGGAGTAATAGTTAAGATCATTTTTCTGCATAAGTCTAACATTACAAACTTTGTGAAGCCCTCATTTTCTCCCTTACTCACCTTAGAGTTAAAAGGACTAGAGCACCCGGTGACATAGACAATAAAAGTTCTGATGGGAGTAATGTCTTAAAATGCACTCACATTACACACAGATGCCCACACAAGCAGGAAGCACACCATTGACAGGGTAAAGAGCCACATCAGAGTAGGTCCCTGCTTGCCAAATGTGCACTGTAGCACATAATTAAAACCTCTTTAACAGGCCTGAGTGTCGGGAGGAGGTACAGGGCTGTGGAGACATCCAGCTCTCTTGTTCCCTTAGCTTCTCTGTCTAAATGTGATGATGATGATGGTGAAAGAAATATGGCGGTTGTAGAAATATGAAAAATAGGCGGGTTTGTCCATTCACTGGATCGATCAGCTATTAAAACTGACGCTGAGACCTCTGCCTGGACGCTCAGTGACCTGTGGAAATGCATTTCCCTCATTCCATGATGAATTGTCCGCTTCCATGTTCTCTGTGTAACTATGACAGCTGTAAGAGACACGCGTTTGACTCACACACATCAGAATACACACCTGGGTAGTTGTTAATGAAGCCCTGGTAGATGCTGGCCAGCTCCTCACCACTGATGTTGCGGGCAGCGTTGGGCGGAGACTTAAAGTCCAGGTCGTACTTGCCCTCAATGAAAAACTCTGAAGCAGCAACATCCATCCCTATCACTACTTTGTCTGTGAAGCCTGCTTGCTCTATGGCCGTCTTAATCAGCTCCAGGGCTGATGAAGAGAAACAGGAAGATGTAACATCACAGGAAATCAAGGGAGAATATTTCACATGTGGTTGCACTGACCTTCACTGTTCTCTTGTATATTGGGGGCAAACCCTCCCTCGTCTCCCACATTTGTAGCATCCTGACCATACTTCTCCTTGATGACACCTCTCAGTGTCTGGTAGAGCTCCGCCCCCATACGCAGCGCATCACGGAAAGACTCCGCCCCTACAGGAAGTACCATGAACTCCTGCATAGCCAGTCTGTTCCCAGCATGGGAGCCCCCATTGATCACATTAAAAGCCTGAGTAAAAGACAGATAAAAAGAGATGAGATTGTATTTGGACTTTTGATTTTTTTAGCATTAAATACAATAAAACAGGACTCACAGGCACTGGGAGGACCAACTCTCCGTTTCCAGCCAGATCAGCAATGTGGCGGTACAGGGGGACACCTTTCTCTGCTGCGCCAGCTTTGCATATGGCCAGTGACACTCCAAGAATAGCATTGGCCCCAAACTTAGCTGGGAGAAACACAGACGCAGTCACACAACACATGGGTGCAGTCAGTGAGCACTGGTGCAGAAACATGTCACCACACATATATGCCATCGCTGCACATGAGATGTGAGCGAGGCTTACATTTGTTGTCAGTGCCGTCCATTTCAATCATCGTGTTGTCCAGTTTCTCCTGCTCCAACACATTGATTCCCTGAAAGAAAAAGAAAAAATGTCACAAGTCTTCAATCTTGAGTATGTTGCTCGGCCATTTCGGCTTCAAAATGATCAAATTCTGCGCCGTTACTCACAGACTGGATGAGGGCAGGTCCAAGGGTGTCATTGATGTGACCAACCGCTTTGGTTACACCTTAGACAGCAGGACAGAAGATATGTGAAACAATGGAAAACTAACACTGTCAGTCCACATTTATATCACAAAAGATAAGAAAATGCTCAAAGCAAAAGCAGAGACACAGGCAAAGACAAGAGACAAAAGCACAGACGATGCATCTCATTACTAATGTCCACCTTTGCCCTTGTAGCGAGTCTTGTCTCCATCTCGGAGCTCAAGAGCCTCGTAGATGCCGGTGGATGCACCGCTGGGCACTGCAGCCCTGAACACACCTAGAATGGAGAGAAGATGGTTGGTGGGTGGAGAGAAAGGTCATGTGTAGAGGTTGAAACGGTAAAGGTTGAAGGTAAGCTTGTGCGACTGCAACATGGATTTTTCGAGGTTTAGATAAGACATGGTACACTGTCAAGCCCCTTGTCAGGCAAAAACCCAACTGACAGTACAAACACAGTAAATGAGCAATGCTTTTATTAACGGATTTATGTTTTTAACCTTTGCCAGTATGCAGATCTACTTCCACAGTCGGGTTTCCCCTGGAGTCCAGGATTTCCCTGGCAACAATATTCACGATGGACATCCTGCAAAAAAAAAAGAAAATCTTTAATACAACCATTTGCATGTTGCATGTCAGTGGTCATACACCAAATCACACGATCATTTCTCTTTTTTTGGTTTAAAAAAAAGGGATGAGAAAGGTAATCGGTGCACAAACAGACGGATGCGTATGAAAATAGGAATGAGCAGACGTCAAAAATGCATTTTCATTACAGCCTCAATTTCACATGAGTCACAAGGACTTGACACTCTTCCTCTTCCTCACATTTACACACCTTGTGATGATAGTGACGCAGCCTTGGGGATGGAAAGCTGTGGAAAAGATGCTCCCTATAGCACACACAAACAAGCACATATACACAGGATAGGACACATAAAACAACAGCTAATAATGCATACTTATGAATCTACTGTCAACCTGTTCCGGAACACAAGCCAGTTCCATTTCTGTGCCGTTTCAGTCAGTGAATGAGAATATGGACCAATGGAGAGATGAGGCGGTGAGAAAACACAGAACAGGAGGAAATGAAGAAGAGGAGGAGGAGGGGGGAGAAGGTTTTAGAGGGATGGAGGGAATGAAGAAATAGATTCATCTTTTTAAACGTTACCTGCAGCGTGTTTGAAGGCGAGTGGAGAAAGTGAGCGGATGTGGGCGAAGGAGAAGGAGAGACAGGGGGACGGGGAGGTGGGAGGAGAAGGGGTGAAAACGTATGACACACATGGGGGAGGGGGAGCGTGTGAGTCATTGGAAGACGAAGAGGGGAGGGAAGCGAACGAAACTGGAAAGAGGGATAGAGCAGAACAGCAGGAGTTACATGCATTTCTGTTGCATTAGTGAAGCTGCAGGGAAATAAATTGTCTGGGGAAAAGATATGTTGTGATTTGCACAGTAGCCATTCTTAGTGGACTCTATTTGCATTTGACATTGACTTCCTACAAGTCCTGTCATTTGTGTACATCTACTCATCAGCTAACAAATTTCAGCAGCACCTGATTACGTGCGCAAATATTTTCCCCAGGAAACTGCTAACATTAACATTTAATTTGTGGTCGCTGCCAAATGCAGGCAGTGCCGTTATCCTGCGAACAAATGTCTGGAAAGTAACACTTTGCCGGGAAAATGGAAACAAGCAGCTGAATACTTTAGATGTGGATGACAGGCAGGCAATACATCAGAACAAAGAAACAGTGAGCAGGATACATCTAAGCAAAGACAGATGCACAAAACGAGCTGCCTTGTCGGAGAACTTTAGAGATCTAATGACGGAGATTAAAGGAGACAGGAAGACAGGTAGACAGGTGACGAGAGCGGTGCATGTTGGGGGATAGGACGTGCATTTAAAAATAGTCTCGGATGTAATTAAAGATACAGCGAGGACAGAAGGAGGCAGGCAGGGAGCCTGCTATGGGAGTGATTTGTCAACGCAGACGGTTTTCATTGGCTGCTCCACTTGCGTGCTCCATCTGGATGTCACATGACCAGCAGACATGGTGGCACAGGGAGGAGGGAGCGCACTGATACACATGCAGTAGGAAGAATACAGCTGTTCAAAAATGAACTGAGGCAGCAGATTTAGAGATTTGCACGCTCTACATCTGCAGAGAAACAGAAACTCTGAATACAACGACAGACTTGCAAAGGAATGACCCGTAATTGACAGATTTAGTTGAACACATTAATTGCTTTGAAGGTGCACGTTGACGAGTTGCGAGATTCGGTTTTAGAAAACACACATGATTTATTACACAAGGCATGAAATCTCAAACACAACCACAACAGAGACACATTTGAATTATTATCTAACAATGTTTAATGAACTTTTATTTCGTTAGATTAATTGGTTAACAGTATACAATTCAATTCACTGACACACTAGTGTCTTCACAAACATAAAATGGACTGTACAGCAGATCTATGTACTGTATACTGTAGCACGTAAGTGCAGTGGGCAAAAACACATGTCAAGTTTTGAGAATGAGTATATATAAAGTGAGTGTAGTTATACCCATGTTTGCACAAGGGTGCGTTGTGTGTGTGCGTGTGTGTTGAGTGTAGCAGTGGAGAAGGAGAACTGTAAATGTAACTATCAAGCGGGTGGGGTTTCGTTGTGTGTGTGTGTGTGTGTGTGTATATGTTGTTCATGAATAGACAGTCCAGTCATATCAAACATTTACGACGGGCAGTTGTGACGATCATCAACTTCCATCTTCAGCGTGGTTCACAGCATCGGGGAAATCTTCCCTCAACTTCTTCCATCGAGTCGCCCAAGTGTGACACCTGCAGAGACAGTCAGCCGAGGCCGCAGTGTTTGTTACGACAAATCACAGACGGGAAAGGCAGATGGAATCAACGGAGCTTTCAATCGAACCATTTTTAACCAAGACTTCACTGACAGACACATGCAACGAAAGCCGGTTTGGTGTTCGAAGACGGCTTGTATCAAAATTCCGACTGTATTAAAAAAATGTGGAGGAAATTCTCACAATGGGAGATTACATTTGTCTATTCTGGACACACTAAGGATCCCTCCTCTTTTGCTCTTTCTGAGATTTCCTTCATATTTACCCCGTTTAAGTTTTTTTGGGGGGAGTTTTTTCGTTTCTGAATCGACTGTCTAAGGACAGAGGTGATATGAGGTTTTATAAATAGAACTGACTTGTTTGCCTTTTATTGCATCATATATGGACAAAAACCTGAAACTTAATGTTTCAGACGTGTTGAGAAAACCATGACATTGTTTCATGTACTTTGATTCAAGAAACAAAATAAGCCTGACTCGTCGATACTGAAGTTTAAAAGCCTATATTGATATTAAAAACCTTATACTGGCCAAAACATATTCAATCATAAATATAATGTACATTTTCGTATTGAATCCCTTAAATTAGCTTATTAAAGAACTGTGACTACAACATAAATTGAGCAGGACATTTTACAGCAATAAAGAAACAGACAGTGCTCAAAATGTAATGGTAACAATATAAATATATATATATAAAAAAAAGAAATTTCATTTTATTACTGTAATTTATTTATTTATTTATATTTATCTGCAGGCACATAAGCAAAAACAATGTACAGGTAATTAGCCAACATTGGCTCACAATAGTCACGTATATATTTAAACTTCAGCGAGTTCAGTGAACTTAGAGCCAGATGCTCCATCAGGTCAGGCTGGACTCGACTGATCCAGGCCTGAGAATCACAGCTGCTCTAAATGACTAAATCCTCACTCTTACCTCTCACCAGTCGTAGCGCGGACGGGTGGTGGGCTGGCGGTGTCTTGGGGAGTCGAGCCGGTGGCCTGGTGGGGTCGTTGGGGTGGGGGGGGCAGTGAGGGCCAGCTGCTGGCCTCCTCCCCGTCGTTCTCGGCCGTACTCCAGCGCCCGGGCAGTCGGGGGAACGTATCTTACTGCCTCCCTCCTCCACTCATCATCAAACGCTCCAGCATCAGCTAGCAGGAACACACGGCAGGTTGTTAAGCGACATCTCGTTGCCACCGCAGCATGGTCAGCGTCTAACAACAATAGCGTTAACAACCACTTTATGGCCCAATGACTCACTCTCATCGAGGTTAATGAAGTCTTGTCGTTCCTCGCGGTCTCCAGTGCGCCGATTTCGTGAGCGCTCCATTACGTGTCCGCGCTCGCCGATGTGGTGGCCGATGGCAAGACGCTCGAGGCCGCTTTCACTGTCCCGCATCGACTGTCGCGTCTCACGGATCTGAGGTGAAAAAGTGGCGACTCGGTTTACTAAAACAGGCCGGATGCTCTGCACTCTGAATGGACTGATGAAATGAAATGTTTGTGTGACAACTTTGATGTTTATAGTGTACATGATCTATTTATTGTCACTACAATTACCGGTGAATTCATGGATTATGAGGCCAGAAGGCCACAGTGATGCCTGGACTAAGAAAGCATGAAGGCAACATGTCCAGTCAGGCTTGCCCTTAGAGGTTGAGGAGAGAAATCAGGTCTACTTATTTGTCACTAATCAGCACTCCCTAGGTGTACTGTGAACCATTTCAACAGCTGTTAACAAGTTATTCTCACCCCTCCAGGGCCTGTTCTCGTTGCACTGGTCTGTTGATAAACTTCAGGAGGCCCGGAGTCTGAAGAGGAGTAGGAGATCACTGTTGAAGAGGAATATGTCTGACAGTTCGGCGAGCCAGACATCCTATCCTACAAGAAGGAAATAATAAAGAGTAAATAGAAGGAGTAGTGTTCAGTCAAAGGTTTCATTCATGAGGTAATTACTTGAAGTTGATTGTCAGAGCTACTTACCACATTTCCCATCAAATCTCCCATCATGCCAAACATATCCATGAACCCTCCTCCTCCTCCTCCTCCTCCTCCTCCACCCTGCAAAACATACATTTAAGCAGATATTTGAAAATCTCATTTGATGAAACGTCACGTATAAACAGAGTGGTACATCTCTGAAAACAACAGCATTCATTGTCAGTTCAGTGCCACAAGGGTCATCCTTTGAGCCCCACAGCTTCATTTTCAGAGCAAGAAGATGCATAAAACACACTTTTTTATATTATTTTGTCTTTTGTTCGGTGATCACTGGTTATCAGTTGATAGGGGAAAGAAAAGACAAGCACAGACTCATCTTTTCTCACCTCATTGTGCATTTATGAAGTGGATCTATGTAAACTCTGGTAAACGCAAGACCGGAACCTATTTTAAATCCTAACCCTGGTTCATGAAATCATAAACCCAAATACCTGAAGTCCACTTTTCACACAATACAGTGCTTTCCACCTGAAGCTCAGTAATATTTTGATCACACTGCCACAGCCGGCTACATGTGTAATCTGCTATTGAAGGAGGTCATAGAAGCAGCTACTCACCATTCCCATCATGCCAAAGGGGGCCAGTGGACCAGCCTAGAAAAGAAATGTACATCTTAAAATTAAAAAAAAAACGTAAATACACTAGATAAACTAATGTGGGTATCATACAGGTGACATAATCAAAAACGCGTGAATAAAGCCCCGTCAACATGGCGGACAGTTACCTGTCTGCGGGGTGCACGGGGTGCTTGTATCTGGGGGGCGAGAGCAAAGGGATCCATGCCAAATGGTCCAAACATAAGCCTCATCTGCTGCCTGTGAGCTGCAAATGGATCCCTAGAAGAAATCACAGATTACAATGAAACACGCTACATGGGGGGGTAAGCTTGTCCATTTTTAGAATAGGATGTGTGGGATCACTACGAAGCGTCCACAGGACTGTGTTTAGAAAACTGTGGAGTACAGAAGTTTGGCACGAAAGTCAGATTTGTAATCATGTTTATTTATTCTTTTATCAAATATTTACAGATTTCAATTATCATTTTACCATTCATACATTATATTTTCTTTTTTTTAAGATGTTGTAATATGTTGTTAATAATTGTTAATAATAATAATTCATTTATAATAATCTACAAAAAGATTAAAGTTCTAAACAGACAAAAGCTTAACAAATGACTTACATGATAAACAGATTGTCAAAATTGTTGCAGGTTATTTTTCTATCAATTAAGTAATCAATTAAGGTTCAACTCAATTTGACATAAATGGGTGTGTGTTCTTTTTATTGTTTTCAAGAACGTGGAAGAAGCTCATTGAAGAACTGCAACAACTACTCAATTATTCAATTAGTTGATACATTCTTTAAATAGATTTTTTTAAAGCAAAAATGCCAAATATTTGCTTTTTCTACCTTCTCATTGTGGAGGTTTTGCTGCTTTTCTTTGATACAGATGATAATAGACTGAATATTGTTGGGTTTTAAACTTTTGGTTGAACTAAAAAGACATCTGAAGATTGGGCAGTAAGGAATTATAACAGGCATGTTTCACTATTTCCTGACATTTCATAGATAAGTGTATTTATTAAGCGAATAATAGGAAGATTAGGCAATAATGTAAATGATGTATAGTTGCAGCCTTGACGAGCTTGTTCTGTTGTTTTGACAATATAAAGGAGGCTGTTGCTCACTGTGTGACACGTGGTGAATATGATGAACTTTCAATATGATTGCATGATTTGAAACTAATAGTAAACTTGACTGAGTTTGTGCAGCAAGTCTACAAACTGATCCACAGATCCAGATTTACTCAACCCCAAATCAGTTGTCAGTGAATGCCAATGAATGAACACTTATTCAGCAAACAGAAGGATGGTTTCGTGGATGTGTCAAACGTGAGAGGAAAGCTGTTCAGGTAGCGTGAAGTGAAAGATGTTCCGGTACCAAGACCATTCAATCATTGCCACCTGCCATCAATTAGCTGAATCCCAAACTCAAGAGTTAATTGGGAAACAAAGAGAAGTTCTACGAGTAGTGACAATTGGCCATTTTAGCTACTGACTCGTTAACCAAATGCTTAAGAGGTCTGACAGCTTCTTCTTTTTGTTATTGTCTATCCAATATGGTGGACCACTGTAGGCCCCCCACAGCTGGCTGGAGAAACGTTAGGTACCTGCTCTAAGCACACTGAAAGAAAATGTCCCTGAGCGTGCCAACATGCACATTTCCCACCTCTTGCAAAACACGTGGTGGCAACAGTGTCCCCACAACATGTTAATAATGTCAATACTCACATCATGTAGGGGTCGTCATCAACGTCATTCAAGAACCGAAACATGCTAGGTGATTTAACTCAGCTGGCTGATGCTAGCCAGCTAGCTAGGTAAACAGTCGTGTTTTTCAGGGATAAAATAAGATGACGGGCTCAAACTGTGAATATGCTGAAAAGGAGGTCCTTTAATTAGCTCCGTCTCGAAAACACGAAAGCACAACTCCTGTTAATCGAAGCTAGAGATGGCTCAGAGTCTCACTAGATAGTAAATTCCAGAAACCTGGACCAAACATGAAAACGGAAGTCAGTCCTCTGACAAAGAGAAGCAACACTACTATGAAGTTAGCATCGGAGCTAACAACAGTGACTTCCGGACACTTTATTTTTCAAAATAAAGTGTTTCCCTAGAGGCTTTCGCAGCAATGTTTTTATAATAATGTCATGATTTAGAATGATAAATATTGTCAATCAAAATATTAAAAAATATATTAAATTTATCAAATAAAGCGCACCATAATAAACTTATATTGAGAGTTATAATTATTTATAGAAATTGAGTTTACTAATAAAACAGCAGTATTATACAACAGGCCCTTTTCACAGGAGGAATATTGACTTCATATTAGAGAAAACAATATGACAATCAATAGTGGCAATCTATTCAGGTCTCCCAGTAAGTATGTCAGTGTGACAGTGATCCAGCATAAACAATGCAAGGACCCTGAAACTGAAGCAAATTAATGCAATTATTCAACCGTCATTAGTTGTATTATTTACACATAAGCTTTTCCTTCTGTGATTTGTCAATACATCTATTAAAAAAGGCTTATCAAGGCCTATTAAATCAGGCAACTGGCCACGGGCCCCAGACCCTTACAGGGTCCAAGGCTCCAGTTTCACTGCTTGAAATAGTTTGATTGAAATCAAATGTGTTTGTATGAGCTATTAAAGCAAAACATAATCAGAATAAGAAGCAACGTCATTTGCCCAATTTGTTGACACATATATACAGGGACTTTGAATCTGGTTCTCAGTAGCACTTCATATACAGTACTTAAACACTGTGCAGAAAACAAATACAAGAGGATGCAAATGCAGAGTTGCAGCAAAACAATGAAAACAATCTAAACTAAATCAAAACGAAACATGTATCTATTATCTCTATTATGTATCTCTATACAGGTCACACATGTGTGGTATAAGTAATGCGCCAGTGCATGAAGAACGTGTGCCAATGAAAGGATATAATGTGCATGCTATAGATGGATAGATGGATAGATGGATAGATGGATAGATGGATAGATGGATAGATGGATAGATGGATAGATGGATAGATGGATAGATAGATAGATGTCCTGTTGTCCATGTTTTGTCCACCAGTCGGCGGTGTTTCTATTCTACAGATTCTAAAGTTGTAAGTGTGGCTCGGACGTGTCTGCGGCTGCGCACTAAATAATTCGACCCTCAAACCCGGATGTAACCAACGCCTAACCTGTCCGAAGAAAAACGGTGAGTAGAGTTAGAAAAACAGTCTGAAATAACTATTTATGACTAACTATACAGTAGCAAACATGTAGGAATGTTGCTTTAACAATACAAAGCTCGTACCGAGAGGAAATGCTCGTGAATTTGTTTATAAATCCGCGTAGTGTTAAAGTTTCCGATCCATCAAGCTTGATTTAGTGTTGGCTAACATCAATCTGGTTATTGAAGTTGTTGTCTGTTACCACCGCTGTTTGTGCGATTATTTAACGGTATTTTTCTTTATAGATTAAGCTTTTTTTTACTTTCGTAAGTAAGCTAACTGAGGCAACAGTTTGACAGTTGACACTTTTCCACTTTATCAATCTGAGCTAATACAATCAGTTCAATAACTTAACGTAACTACAACCAGGCTCAGCTTTAACAGCTCGTTGGTTATAGCGTATAAAGTTAAAGCTATTTCCTGAAGTTTTCACGTTTAAACCCGTAAGTTTATCCAATGAGCGGCTTATTTTATTTAGCGGAAGTGTCTAAGTTACATTGGGCTAATAGGCCGTCGTTTTTCTCTCTCGTCTACATCGTTGGTATGTAGCCTGTGCGGAAGTGATTCGCTGTCATCTATACGCTAACGCACGCACATGTAGTAACAAGCAGAGCACGACTTATGTGAGGATTTCACTGTGTCTTCCACCGGTATGATTTGTCTTTACTTACACCCCAAAATACCTCTACATAGGAGTACTAAAACCCGTAAAAAGTGTATAAATGTGAAGTACATTCTATATTTAG
Organism: Pholis gunnellus; assembly: GCF_910591455.1. Classification (NCBI taxonomy): domain Eukaryota; kingdom Metazoa; phylum Chordata; class Actinopteri; order Perciformes; family Pholidae; genus Pholis; species Pholis gunnellus. The sequence continues at coordinate 18,145,175 of NC_136534.1, read as the reverse complement.
CTTCTTCTTCTTTTTCCTGAAAATAGCCTATAACAATATCAGACAAATTCCAAGCCTGTAGCAGATCAACTGTATTGTTTTACAGTCGATACTAGCCCTGTCTGTGTGATTGGTTGGCTCTCATACCTGCATACGATAAAGCATTAATTAAGAGTCTTATTACACCCTGTGTAGTTGACACTGACAGATATTTCTGTTATTCTGTCCTCTACATTTCTATCAATAAAGTTAGTCTAAATAGCAGAAACACTACTCTGTGTAGGCTAATGCAATACAGCTCAACTAGGTTAAGCTGATTTTAACTACTTCAAATACTGTTGGTGCCGTTTAAGTTGTGCTAATGCCTCATACTTTATAAAGTTATTATGTTTGTCTGTTAAATCTGCTATTGCTTCAGGATTGCTTTAGTGGAGTAAAAGTACTCATGAAGGGGTATATTATAATATCGGGGTATTATTACTGATGCATCGTTGTGCAAGCGTTTAAATGTTGGAGTTAGTATTAACCAGCTAGTAACTATATCTGTCAAATAAATTAATAAAAGAGTAAACATATTTCCCTCATGTAGTGGAGAAGAAGAATAAATTGACAATGAAATCAATACACAAATAAAGTACAACTACCTCAAAATTACTGTACTTTCCACTACTGCGACATGGTTGCGTGTTGTGATATTTATAGTAGCTCTTTGTCAGCCTGTCATGCGTAACACTGCCTGTTAATGTAAATGTTCGGTTACTTCCTCTCTTGGTGTCTCGCTGTACTCTTAACGGTCTGATCTGCTGTATTTCCAGACTCTCTTGTGATGTTTCCTATTTTCTCTTGATCTCCGTAGATGCAGACTATAAAATGTGTGGTGGTAGGAGACGGTGCCGTAGGAAAGACCTGCTTACTGATCTCATACACAACCAACAAGTTCCCTTCAGAATATGTGCCGACGGTAAGGAGATTTAATAAAGGCTGAATCGTGTTGAGAAGTACAGCATATTGTAAACACATCGACTCCTTTTTTATTAATTCTTCATAACATGCTGCGTTTCATTTAATACTTTTTCTGTGTGTTCTTAAAGGTTTTTGACAATTATGCAGTGACGGTGATGATAGGGGGTGAGCCCTACACACTCGGCCTATTTGACACAGCAGGTAAGGAGAATGTTTGTGAACGTCTCTTTTTTTTTTTATTTCGGTCTCTTTTAAAACAAGTAGAAAAACGTCTGTTTCTCTTGTGATTGTCGCTCACAGGTCAGGAGGATTACGACAGGCTGCGTCCTCTCAGCTATCCACAGACCGACGTGTTCCTTGTATGTTTCTCCGTCGTCTCCCCGTCATCATATGAAAACGTCAAAGAGAAGGTCAGTTTTTAAAATCTCTTTTTGTTTTTTCACTAAAAAAAACATGAACTTGACTTTTGTGTCTGAAGTGCTGGAGTCTGTTTGACAGACGTGGGTTTAGGATTGTTTTCATCTCTGGTTAGTTATTTTCTCGATTAATCCAAAATGTTAGGAGAAAACAAAATGTCCATTCATGTCACAATTTCCTTGAAATTGGGAAAGTTTGGCATTTCTGCTCACGAGGTTGTTTAAAGATTAAACTATTATCAAAATATTTAATAGAATATAGAAATATAACTTTCTACTAGTCGAGGACAGAGGATTGTGTTTGATTTTTCTGATACTAGAGCAGATATGCTACCCCTACATTTCTACTCTTTCTACTCTTGTTATTATATTAATCCGACCAGACATTCAGTGCTAGCTTTCAGGGGCATCAAACACGTTTTGTTTGGTTCAAAGTATTGAGAGGAAGAAAACGTGGATCTAATCTTAGTATCTTTTTTCCCCCTCAGTGGGTTCCTGAGATTTCTCACCACTGCCCACGCACACCCTTCCTGTTAGTGGGAACACAGATGGATCTGCGGGAAGACAGCAACACAATCGAGAAGCTGGCGAAGAACAAACAGCGCCCCCTATATCCCGAGAACGGAGAGAAGCTTGCTCGCGAGCTCAAGGCTGTCAAATACGTGGAGTGCTCTGCTCTCACACAGGTATGGGGCCTTGCTGAATTTTCATCCGATTGTTAAATTGAAAGCAACACAGTGTTTGATGCAATCAGGCTATAATAACATTTATTAAATTATCGCTCTCTGTCTTGATTTCTGTTCTCTGCGACCAGCGAGGACTTAAGAACGTGTTTGACGAGGCCATCCTGGCCGCACTGGAGCCTCCTGAGACCAAAACCAAAAGAAAGTGTGTCCTGCTATAGATGGACAACGACAGCGGGAGACGTAACAGGTGTAATAGGTGGGGTGAATCAAATCATGAGACAGATCAATGGCCATTATGAAAAAAAGGACAAACCAAAAGGGGGAAGGGAGGTACAATGCCATTGAGACTTATTCTAACACACGTGTACATTGATTGTGCCTTCAAAATAAACGTTGAGAGGCTGGGGGAGCAAAACTTCAGCAAGCAGTAAGTGTCACCTCTCTCCTTTTTCTGAAAGCTTTTAGAAATTGCAGTGTTCTCTCTACAAATATTCAGGTGCCCCCCCTCCCCTCCTGTCTGTCACTGTCTCTCCATTTCTTTTAAAGACAGATTCTTATATAAAGTTTATACTTTGACCTCCATTGTGTCTGACTCATTTCGGCCTAGTTCTTTCAAATCCAGTGTCGTGAAATATAAATGGGGAAACACTTTTAACATCCAGTCTTTTAGTGAACTTTGATTCCTTCATTTAAAGGGGCGACTTAATGTTAAGTGGTTCTCTGTTTGCTTTCTTTTCTGACCCTTTTGGAATGAATAATGAAATCAAAAGAGATTTATTGTCATTCCAAATAACGATAGACGTCTGTAAAGGTTACTGTCTTCCAATTCTCCGAGACTTCTCACGAGGCCAAGTGCATTTTCACCAATTTCCCCTCTTCAGTTGAATTCTGAATTTCTATTTTATTGTCATTTCATGTATATTGTATTCATTTTGTGACTCTGTTTTGGGAACATTTTTGCAGTTACTCATTTTGAAACTTTTCATTTTGTCAAGGTTTGTTTTATTTTCTATTGATGGACTACCAACTTTGAGCGATTTGATAATGTAACAAATTAAGTTGTAATGTTTTGAATAGATCTTAATCTTGATACAGATTGAGATGCTAACCTTTGCTAGTAAATTTCTGGGTGTTTGTAATCGCAGGATATTTTTAATAAAATGGTTTAATGACATGGAAAGTAGCCATTGTTTTGTATGTTGGAGGGAGAATACTGCATGCACGACAAATCATAAGAAAGATAACTCTAGTTAACCACATTAAATAGTATCTCTCATGTTTACATTTCGTGTTTCTCACGAAAAACATTGTGTGTACCTTTGAGGCCTAACAAACGAGTTCAATAAAATGTATTCTTCTTAAAGGAAGGCCAATCTTTGGATATTTTGCCACCTGCACAGTTTTCATCAGTTAGCGGCCCTCTTCTTCCCCGCCTTATGCTGGTGAATTGCAATGTTTTTGGTGTGTTACAGCACTAATAGTCAGTCTTTGTTATAGGGCTTGCATGCACTATGTACTTGCTTTTTAAAATATAAAAGAAACAGCCAGTTTCCTAACTACACATTCACTCATGTACAGCCTGGAAAATCATGTCCCAGCCTTGAACGGACCCGCTCATCAACACTCGACAGGATACCTTTCACTTGGCAGCTTACCTGTGTGCCTTCGTCAAGAATGTCAAGTGTGACAATATCTTAGACACGTCTGGTCAATAAGAAGCTCAAACATATTGTGGTATTTTGGATAAAACTACTGTATTTATTAGATTTCATGAACAGACCTAAAAGCACTGCGTGTGCAGGAACATACAGAAGAGTTTCACATGAAGGTGAGGGGCCAAACACAAGACAGACACTAATGTAAGTAGAAGTTATTTTTTGCTATTTAAGATGCCTGCTGAACTGAAGCAAAGACTTGGATATACAAATAAATAAACCTAAACTTAAATACAGTAAATGTTCAAAGACCTGCTAGTCTATGACGCAAATAGTTTGCATAAAATAATAGTTCTGAGGTATTTCCCTGTTAGTTGTGGTTAGGTACAGCTTTAAAAGCTTTGTCAGTTAAATGCGAGATTAACTGAGTGTGTTTATGTGTATTTGTGTGCATGCATGTCTGTGCCTGCCCACACGACGGTGATTTCTGTTTGTACCTTGCTTACTGTTGATGCTTTGTCATGGTTGCTTGCTTTTTTTACATGTGCTCTAACTTTGCAGCTTTTACAACAGAATCCTCAAACTTAACTCTGACCGCATTGATTCAAAAAAATGAGTTAAATGAACACTGCACTCTCTACGTTGTCTTTATCCCGCCTTGTGTTCACGAGTGTCTGTCTCGTGGTTTGTTTGGATCTCTCTGCTCAGCCGGTTTGGTCTTGTTTGAGCCCTCTTAGACTCTGCAGGTGTGAATGGTGACTGTGTTCTTGCACTGCTGGCAGCGGACTGAGCAGCACCAGGAAAACTTGCAGGAGCAGCGCTGCACCACCTCAGCCCGGCCTGCTCTGTATCCCGGCCCGCAGCACACCAGCTCGCAGCCGTCTGGTGCCAGCCGAGAGGTTCCTGGGTATGTTTTAGAGGAGAGCAGCGTCATTTTACTGTGATTGATGAGATTGATGAATTGGATGATCTGGATTGTTTCCCTGTGAAATATTCTTACCGTTACATCTCCTACCAGCTGTCCCGGGGATACCGTTGTCAGGGTCTAGATGGCAGAAATCTGGAGACGGAGCAAGGTACACAAGGTCTCTGGCAGCAGGGGGTTTGACCTGCGGGTCACGGGGGAGCAGGGCTGTCCTGGATCCTATGCGAGTCAGGCGGACCTAAGAGGAGGAGGATGATGTTGAGAGAGAGCTACAGACTGGGATCTCTGATACTGATAGAGAATGTGCTTTCATTTCTTTGCGACTGCTTCATTTGTTCAACAGCTGAGCTGAAGGGAGCACAAGGTGTTTTCTGATACCTCCGTGGCTCCATCGAAGCGTTCTTTGAGCACAAAACCAACGCGCCTGAATGGGGGCATAACCTTCCAGCAGGTCCTCAGCTCACAGGAGCCGGAGACGCCATGACACTTACACTCCACCTGCATGTTGTGAAGGATGGCCTGAGGACGAGAGAATAGTGAATACAAGCAAGTGCAGATTGAATGTCACAGAGGACATAGAAAACGTAAATTAACCGAGATGTCGTCAAAGAGTTGCGACCACCGACCTTTCGGCCCGCCTCGTTGTTGTGGAGGTTCATGAGTGGGCGCCCCGCTGAAAGCCCCTTGGCTCGTTCTGGTTCATCCACAAATGTTTGGGAGAAAGCCACACCGTAGGACAGGTTGTCACTGCACCCTGACCACTGGAAACCTGCGGTTGGACAGAGAGAGAGAGCCAGTATTGTGGATTTTTCTTACCTTCAAACAACTGCACGTTGTAATTAGAAACTGAAAAAGATAAAAAATGGTGAATCCACACTGGATCACACAGTGTCACACAGCACAGTGACAGCTGATGGAAGAAATACCTGCCATAACCCACAAAGAAAGTGTAGCAGCAGTTTTTTTGATATCCGTGACTCAGTGCGGACTTGACGCGTTACATTTTGGTGCAGTGGAATCCAAGCTCACCCTCGGGGCTCACCCCCCTGACCTTCCTGTCGCAGCCACACCTCTCCAGCTCCCCGCGGGTGCAGGCTCGGGTCACAGCCACTGCCACGGCTGCTGAGGACAAAGCATGCAATAAGGCCGCTTCACGAGTCCCTGAAATCGAGATAGAGCACACGACGCAGAAATTCCTCCAGTGAGAGTTGTTCAATGTATGGATTTATCAGCAGGTAAATTCTCCATGACACATTATCAATATGATGATACCTTGATTCATGACTCTGCCAAATACATTGATCCCACGTGGGGTGGTGGAACAGTTCCAGCGTCGATTCCTGAACTGGTGCTGGCACTGACAATGACATGCATAGCAGTGAGACAAGGGGCTCTAATGATAGCGTTTTTGACATTAGTGGGTGTTTTGAGGCAAGGGGTGACGTTGCCTGCCGGTCAACGCTGAGACAAACCTCTTCTATGACCGTCTCGGCTGCCTTGCGTACGGACTCCATGACCTCCCCTCGCGCCCTGCACACCCCCACCTGCCCCGGGGTCAGCCCCCTCAGCCGCGCACATGGGGCAGCACCGGACACGGGCCTGGAGCGAGGCAGCCTGGCCAGGGAGCTGGGACACAAAGGTGGGCAGTGGTGAAGTGACTTAGAGCGGGGGGGGGTTTTAAAAGGGAAATTATGGGGCAAGTGGGGCAAAAAGAGAGGATGCATAATGAAGGAAAAAAGGGGGAGGGAGTGAAAGAGGAAAGAGCGCATGAAGAAGAGAAAAGAAAGTACAAAAAGGATGAAGAGGTAACGACCGGGCCGAGTTTTTAGAGAGGATGGAAACAAGGGGAAGACCAGGCAGAGGAGACAGAGAAGACAGAGAGAGAGAGAAAAGAGAAAAGGTCACCAGGAGTGAGACAAAGAAAGAGAGGGGAGCGACTGAAAGAGATTTAGAGACATGTCACCATCTTTTAAAAGTTATAGCATGACAAACAAACTCCCTCTTTCTCTTTCTCCCTCGCACGCTAGACTTACAGCCAGTTGGTTGCCATGGTGGGGTGGGTTGCCCATAGCAACAGGAGGAGGAGTGGTGCCGTGAGATTGACAGTGGAGACAGTTGGCATCAGACTGTCTGTCTGTCTGTCCGTCTCCGTGCGTCAGGCCGGGTCTTTGGACAGCACGCTGCCCGTCGCCACAGTCGAAGGATCTGTCTGTCTGTCTGGTGGTTTACGTTTCTGTCCCAGAGTCTGGGGATGATCCCCGCATATCTGTTGTAATGACAAAAACAAACAATCATTTCATGAATATCTAAGTTTTAAACTTTGGGTGATGCCGCTGCAAGCCCTACGACTGTACACACAGTTCCAAAAGTAACATTGATTCTTACCAGACCATACTCCTGTGATATCCAGTTATCCTTCGTTATCCGGCTTTTTTTCTTCTTTTTTACATATAATGAATTGATCAAATTGAAACTTAATCCCAATTTCAATCAATTAAGTTGTTCATCAGCTTCTTCACTTATGCTGTCAGTGACAGCGAAAGCATGCTCACCGGAAATTCTTTTACAAACTGCAAGCGAAACTCATCCTTAAGAAAAAAATAAGTCCACGTGTCCAAGTTAATTGAACATATCTGTAGATCTACCTCCCCCCCAAAAACAAAAAATAAAATCCAGAAGTGCAAGTAAAATTCAATTTCTACAAAAACATTGTGTCAGCAAGTACTCAGTTTCATCATCAGAAAAAAAAAAGTGTCCATTCCAGGTTGAAACGGCAAGAATGAGTGAGAGCAGTGAGATGGGAGTGATGGGTTATAAAGGAGGTAGAGAATGAGGGAGGGAGAGAGAGAGAGAGGACAGGCGTGATCCAGGGTGTGGAGTGATGCGGAGGGAGGGGAGGAGGAGGTTTGGGGAAGGATAATAGTTTTACTACGTAAGTATTAACAGTGTAAGTATGCTTTCTATTGTGTTTGTTGGCATGAGACCTAAAATCTGAGCCTGCAATGGAGATAATGCTCTTTGAATGATTGTCACAGCGAGATGAGTGTGTTACTTCTTTGTCCCATTTGTATTCATGCACGTTAATGTGTGTGCAGGAGTGCATTTACTGCTGAGAAACATTTTATGAGAAGACAAACTGAAGCCTTTTGTTTTCTCTATAGAAATACTACAGCAGGAATATTGGTCCATCAGACGTCTCGCACGAAAATCCTCACATCAGAAACTATGACTCAGCACGTCTGTCTCCACATATGTGTATATGCATGAGAAAAAGTGTCTTACCTAATGTTTAATTTTCCCAAACTTTGTTGCTCATTTTACGAGTCTCCCCCCCTCCCGGGCCACCTCCCCTTCCTCTATCTCCCCCACGTTTGCCCTCTCGTTCTCCCTCTCTCCCATTCCCTATATTGTCTTAGAAGAAGGGATGACATTTAGACAAGGGGCAGAAAACACACTGCCGACAAATATTGGAACTGAGGCAAATAAATCACGAGATAGGAGGGAAAGGAGGGCACCAGGAGAGAGCGGATGGGTGTTACACTGGGGTTAGGGAAAAGCAGTAAAGAAAAACAAAAGCAGGTTTATGACACATAAATTTAGAAAGAAATTACATTGTATGTGTAGATGTATTTAATAGTATTCCCTAAACAATGTTTTACTCTTTCATGCACTGAAGGATACGCAGCATAACTAATTGCATGATTATTCTATATTTACTGGAAATCATTCACTCTGATACGTAATTATTCAACTTAAGTGCCATTTTTTCAGTTGATTTGGTAGTTTTCCCTCCTTTTGCCTGTTTAGCCGGTGAAGTAATGTTACAGAGAATCCGTCACACTTCTAAGAACAGTATATATCAGGAAGAACAACGCTGTCTACTTTTATCTGTAGATGCAATAAGTGTTGCAGCTCTAGTTTCAATTTATGTTCTGTTTCTGTGTAGAAGCTGTAGGAGTTGTAAAAGAGTAACTTGTTAGTTTTCTTTTATCCCACACAAGATATGAGACAAGCAAGATTTATGGTGAGGATGTTTTATTCTAATTTTAATCCGAATTTTATGCTTGAATGGTTCTAAATTGTGGAATATACAACCTTTGAAGCTACCTAGTCAAGCTGTGTAACATATATATATATATATATATATATATATATATATATATATATATATATATATATATACATATACATATATACTATAAAACCGTAACAGTACCAATGACAGTACCTTATCTACAAACTCAGTTATTCCAGCTTGCTTGGATTTGAATTTACAAACTAAAATCTATATATTTATACTTAACTTTTAGCTTGAAGATAGCTAGTTTAGGTTAAACTGTTGTTACTTTTTCTCCGTTATGATTATATTTAGCTACAGCCTTATGTATAACAAACCTAATCACTGAGATGTTGAAGCATCAAAAGCTATGTTCAATTTGCCTTCATGAGAAGAACAAGGGGGAAATATTGGCTTTGGCTTTAGGGAAAGCTGCGGCTTTCTCACCAGCACGTTTTAGTTCGCTAGAGAGTCACTGCAGTTTGGGTTTAGAGGTTGTTGTCTTTTCAAAAATTACACATAATAATTTTGGACCTGTAAGGATCTGATCTTCATTCGATTTAGCCAATTAGTAGTTACTGCTGTGTTTTTATTCCAATCATTTCTTTCATTTTAATCGTATCTATTTTTTTCTGTATCAAAGACTTTACTGCTCTTTTTTCCCCCTTTCTTTTATTCTATTGTTTGTAAAGCTCCTGTGAGAACTTTGAACAACACTCTATAAATTGGATTTAGCCTATTATTGTTGTTAATGTTGTCTAATTTTATTTTATTGGTATTTATTTAGTATCTTTTCTGTTATTAGTGTTGACTGATTGGATTGGAATCGCTCTAATGTCCTTCATTTTACGGATGAATAGATTGAACCTTAAAGACATTTTGCAATCCAATAAAGTAAAGAAAATAAATACGATTACTCTTCAGCCTCGTCACACCTGATGAAACTTATTTACTGCTTGATTGCTCCTTTGTTGAATCGGATGAGTCGGTGCGGCACCAGAACCAAACATTTGCAGACTCGCGGTCCCTGTCTAGGATTCGGTGGCCCATTTACCTGAACCCTCTGACACCCAGATCCTGAGTAAATGGTCACCCCATCTACACACACACACACACACACACACACACACACACACACACACACACACACACACACACACACACACACACACACACACACACACACACACACACACTTTCCTCTGTCTATATCTGCAGACAGGTTTCTTGTAGGCCCCCTTCCCTCCTTTTTTTTTTGTCTTCCTCATGTCGTATTCCTCCTTTGTGTCCCCTGTTTCTCCAAGTGACGTCTTCCGCTGTCTCCCACAGCAACGCCATGGTGATGAGCTGGCCACTGTCATGTCCGGCGCCTCTGTTACGCTCATCCCTTCACCCCTCTCTCGTAAATAACTTGCCCCTCTTCTTTTTTTTTTTTATCTTTATCTTTCCCCCATTTTGTGGACATTTTATCATGCTGAAATGGCCCAGTGCTGATTGACTGTAGCCAGGTTGCAGAGCCTAAAGAGAAGCTTGTTAAAGCTTCAGCATGACATAGAGATGACTTGTATTCCCTCTGTTGTGGTGGGAGGCGGCAGCAGACTTTGGGAGACTCCGCTGTGAGGTGGGGCAACTCTAAACGGACCTGATGTTTACCACGGGATGGATGCTGGGGCCTCATGGTGACTCTGGACTTCACCAGCATTTCCGCCCACGGTCATTGTGAGACAGAAATGTGACCCGCGACCTTTTACTCTCCCCGTCCTTTGCGTTGCTACTTCTCTGCACTTGAGGGCAACCTGCCTCAGCAGTGTGAGTGCAGACGAAATGATGGTAGCAGGCAGAAACACGACTGCTGTGCATGAGCACGCTCGCATTGCTCAGGCATCTCTGCCAACAAAGAGCTGAACGCACTGCTGTGTATGAGTGTGTGTGTGTGGAGCGTGTGCATGAATATTATGGGATGGCAGGCGGTGGTGTTGTCAGGCAGGGAAGTGGGGGTGGCAGAGTGGGCGGTGAGCTGTGTGCACATGGGGGGAGGGGGCAGAGGGAACGGACGAACCATGAATATTATGGGATAGTGGTGGTGGTGGTGGTGGGGGGGGGTGTATGAGGTGGAAAGATGGCAGTACATATGGGATATGGAGGGAGTAGGAGGAGGTGTTGGTGACGGCATTGCACGTGAGTGCATGTGCACGCGCACACATGCGCATGTAGGGGGCATTCAAGCGATAGTAACAGACAACGGCCAGACATAGGCCTTTGTTGCTACGCAATCTGCATGTACCGTACAGTGGGGAATATTGCAGAGCGGCCATAGTTGTAGAGGAAACAGTGGAAGGCCTCTGGGCTCACGTTTGGACGGGTTTCTGCCCTATTATCTTTCCATATCTACTGAACCCAACATGCAGAAAATACCACCTCTGATACAACAGAAATATTTGCTACTATGAACCAAAAGAGAACAAAACGAACGCAGCTTGTTCGTTCTCCATGAATGCATTTCTGGCCTTCAGGCAGCACGGCACAGACCTACAAGTCAAATGGTATTAGCTGTTGTCCTGGGAGGAAATTGATAATATTGTTGCTACTTTAAACTATATAATCATCTGAAAACAAAGCTCATGTGCGTCTTTAAAAACTACGGTATCCATTTAAAATGTATAGGAAACGTAATTAAGATAATATGTGTTGTTACGGTATAGTAATCCATGGCTCTCGGTCTCGGTGGTAAATGTCTCCTTTAACTTACACTGTAAAAAGCCGCAGCCTGCCAGTGGGTCAGTAAACTCATGACGTGCAGCCAAACAGCTCAACTTTATTTCAAATTCGATAAGAGATCCCAAACTTTCTTCACAAATTGAATATTTCATGCGGAATTTTGATCAAGTGTTTATCAGAGGATGCACAAGACATCTAACTGAAACCGTGGTGCAGCCATTAAAACACATGAAGCCTTAGGTTTGGATGTTTCACTTTAAGTTCATAAAGCTGGAACTGGACGACACGTAATGTATTGTATGATACTCACAGACGGGGAGAAAATGTTACTAACTTACCTAAAAAAATACTTCAAAGAGGTATAAGTGACTGAATGCCTCTCACAGTGTATCAGTACGTCTCTATGCAGCATGATTAGACTCTTGCGTTGTCTTTAAGTGCTTCTTCTGAGCCCTGATTTGAGTTAAAAACTTTTCAAATAGGACTTGTTGAACATTCAAGGGATTTCCCTTTAAAATACCAGCGAGGACAAAGCAAACCCTGCAAAAAGCCTAAAGGACTGTTTGATGGCAACTTTTATTTATTTATATTTTAGAAATCCAGCAGCACAGAGCCACAACGTGCTGCAGCACCAGAACCAAATCAAACCTTTGAACGGCTTATTGCTTGGATGGGTCTGAGATGTGCAGTAGCTCAGGTCTGATTTATGAATGAAAACGCCTTCAGGTGCTTCCTCTGCGCTCTTATTTGGACTTGTTGCACATTCGTTTGCTTTTACTTTGAAATATAAAACAAAACAGATCCCGCTGAGCCAAAGTGATCATATAGCGTCCACTTTTATTTATTGCTTTTAAAGATTTTACAAAGTATGCAGCATAAAGCTACAATGTGCTGCAGCACCAGAACAAAGCGGAAAAAAGTGCAGCCGGAGCAGGCCTGTAATTTATGTTTTGGTGAATTTATTGAAACATTTTTCTTTTTCACTGCATAGTTGCCGTCTGTAGTTGACGGTGTGTGCCTTGAATTTCATGTCTTAGTAATTCTAGTACGATAAAAAAAAAAAAAACTACCTTTCACAGTCATATTTACAGATTTCATGTGTCACTGATGTCCAGCAACTTAAATCATATTTACTACTTTACAAACTGAACTTGAAGGCAACATTGTGTGAATCAACTCACTCACCTTTGGCCTGCATCCCACCTCAGCAGACCAAGATACAGGCATGGTGTCTGTCCCCCTTGTGGACTTGCACACCTGTTGGCCTATGTTGCACTTGAAGTACTTTTCCATACATTGACGGTGAGATCACCTTCTTCTTGGTCACTGAAACAGATGTGGTGCAGTGTGGCAGCGACAGCGCTGTGACAGGAGGCCTCGGCCTGCTGAGCACCATTAAAGTATTTGACACACATCCAGCTCTGTTACACCAGCAGGTTCAGCAGGCCTGCTCGACCTGCACACAGCACTGCAGGCGTGCGGTCTACCTGTGTTTGGATCACCTGGACATAAAGTGAAGGCTCTCTGACTTCTTGGTACACTCGCTCCCACATGAAGTGAGTATTATGGTCTGTCACTAGTGGACTTGAGTTCCCCTGGAGACCATGTGACTGTTTTTTTTTCTTCTTCTTCTTTCTTGTCTTTTTAGCAGTTGTATATTATGGGATGTATTGCTGGTACTGCTGGAGTATTATGGTCTGTAGGGGGGGGAGTGTCACCATGACAACGAGGTTGCTAAGGGGGCTGGGACTACTAGTGGAAAGGGGAAGGAGTGTGCATGCAGGGAGCCCGGTGCACGCATGTCTAGCAGCAGTGGTAGTGTGCGTGCGCGCGTGCGAGCCCGTGGTGGAGGGGGGTGGGGGCAGGCTGAGTATTATGGTCTGTCCGTTGCGAGGTAACTATGCAGAGTCCTGTGCGAGTGTGGGAGGAGGGGGGGAGGATTATTATGGGATGTCTGCCCCTTTGTGTGTTTGTGAGGATGTTAGCTAAGCTCTGCCTGTGAGGTTGGGGGACGGAGCAACGTGTTCTGGGTCATTGACGGATCTGTTTTTATTTTATTCCGCTGATCATTGATTCAGCCGGGCTTAACGAATGAGCGCTAAATGACAACTGCCGCACAAACGGCCTGACTTGTCTTCATTCTTGCACCGAGAGAGAGAGAGAGAGAGAGAGAGAGAGAGCACACACCTCGACCCGGGACTAAGCTCACACACACACTACAGTAAGTTTATAACGTGTGAAGGTAGGCTTTCAAAGCTTAAACTTTTCTTCAATGTATCGTTTGAACTCGCCAATGCGAAATTTGAAGCACTTAAATAACGATGAATGCCACACTTAAGTTAATTCACTCCTGTGTGGACTAATACCTGCAAATCAACAACAGATAAATGTCAAAGCATTGATAATCCAGTTATCCAACTTCTTTTGGGCACGCAGGTGGTTAATTAGATCAGATGCTGTGTAAATATTAGGACATTGATGAAGGATTACGTTAGCTACCGACCAATGCCATTTATTTATTTATTTCCAGCACCCACGGCCCCCTCCCTTCCTGGACACCCCCCCCCCCCCCCCCCCCGGTCCATTCTCCAACAGTCCCACGTCATTTTTCCCTCCTCCCTCGCGGACCGAGGAGCAAGGTTTAGGAGGGATTAATTCGACCAGCAAGACGTAAAAATTAAAACGCTGCGAAAATGTCTGGCAGCGAGGATGAGAGGGAAGACTTCGGAGCCGCGGACGAACCCTCACTTCTTCACGGTAAGCTCGTTTTTTTTAATTCCTCTGAAGAAGGTCCATCTCTCTCTGAGCTCGCGGAAGCTAACGTTAGCTTAAGCTAGCCTGTCCGTCACTCGCCATTATCGACTAGTTAGCTAACTTCTCGAGGAAGTGTTTATGTGTGTTTATTTCTTAACCCCTCGTATCCCGTTAATCTGCCGTGTGTCTTCTCGAGTGCGGGCGTGAACTGTCAAAGTTTCAGAGCCGGAGAACAGACAAGTTTCAACCTGTTCTGTTGTGGCATTCAGGGTGTGTACGTGCGCGCACGGACACTCGCCATGTTCGTGCCAGTGCGCGTGTCTGTGCTCCTCTCTCCCTCCGGGTCTGCAGCAGAGCTACCATTCCGCGTGTCTTTTTTTTTTTTTCCCCCTCGCTTTTAACGGACAACGTGTGTCACCCGCAGGTGAGGACGAGCTCGCGGATGCTGTGTCTGACGTAGAGGAGGCACCCAAGACGAAGAAGAAGAAGAAAGCCAAGAAGAGCAGCCGAGAGAGCAGGAGCAGCAAGAGGCAGAGGCCCATCAGAGAGGTTAGTTTGACAAACTTTCCATGTGCATTGTCAACTTGTTGACTCGGGGAACCCCCATCTTGTGCGGTTTCTTTGTCAGACCTGGTAAACAAATATGTGGGGTCACATATAGGGGGTGCACACTAAAACTATCAACAAGGGACCCCTGTGAGTCCTTCGACTCCAGATCAGGACCTCCTCAGATCTACATGGACATGCACAAAAAGTAAAGTTTTATTGTAGCTAAATAGTTAGCTAATTCACTCATTTTTCATTTATTTATTCACAGCAGAAAGTCAAGCAAAACAGCTGTGTAAAGGACGCATTAATCCTAATTTCTGTGCATGTCTGATGTCAATAATTCAAGGAGTCGAAGATCATTTGTTGTCATGATGCAACACTGGGTTCAAGTTGCAAAAACATTTGCTTTTTTTGTTGCATCAGGAATAAATTTAAACTGCAGCAACAAAACAATTCTTTGGGTAAATAATATGGCAATCATCTTAACGTGGCAATTTCAAAGATATTAATTTAAATAAATGTCACTATCTAAGGACGAAGGAGGCAACACACTGGTGATTGAGTTTATGGCCCACTGAAGAAAGTATTGCAATATTTATATATATTTACTGTATTACAAACTGGGTGTTTGTAATTGAATTGTATTACAAACTGGGTGTTTGTAATTGAATTGTATTACAAACTGGGTGTTTGTAATACAGTCTTTTTTACATTCTCAAAAGAAATCTCCCGTTTCTGGGTTAGTCTTATTTCCTCCATCTTATTTTCCTTTGACTGGACGTCAGCCAGGAGACGTCTCGGTTGTGATTAAAATAAGAGAGATGAGCATTTCCTTAAAAATCAGGGCTGCAAATAACTATTGATGAATCTGCTGATTATTTTCTCAACTAATCAATTAATGGGTTTGGTTATATAATACCTTTAACTGGTGATGACTACTACCTAATATAATGTAGCAGAGCCCAACAATAAAACATTTAAACCGCTTGTTTTGTCTGATAGTACAAAAACCCAGATATTCAGATTACAATGATACGATTGATTTACTGA
This sequence comes from Pholis gunnellus, assembly GCF_910591455.1. Lineage (NCBI taxonomy): Eukaryota > Metazoa > Chordata > Actinopteri > Perciformes > Pholidae > Pholis > Pholis gunnellus. Next base: position 18,129,423 of record NC_136534.1, on the reverse strand, counting down.
AGGGTTTTAATAATTTGCCAATTAGTCAATCAACAGAAAATGAATCCTCTACTATTTTGATAATCAATTCAATGTTATGAGACCTTTTTAAAGGAAAAAAGCCAAACGTCTCCGGTTCCAGCTTCTCAAAAAAGTCACAGACAGCAAAGTGTAGCTACATGGACGATAGCAGACCTGCGTGACTTTACATGCAGACCTCCACATCCCAATAGAGTGGTATATTTATTACTAGAAATCAAATAGAAATCATGACACTTTCATTTTGAATTTATTTATATATATATATATATATATATATATATATATTATAATTATATATATATATATATATATATATATATATATATATATATATATATATATATATATATATATAAAAGCACTAGTGTCTTCGTGTGATTTGCAAAGTGGCTCTTTGTTTTGCAGGAGTTGCCAGTCAGCTCCCCGGAGCACCTGCTCGGAGTAGAAGCACCAGGAAGAGATGCAGAAGAGGGAGGTGTGCGGTCAGCGAGTGAAGGAAGTGATTATGCCCCCGGGAAGAAAAAGAAGAAACGTTCCAGCAACGCCAAAGATAAGAAGAAAGGAGGCGCGGCAGCAGAGAAGGGAGCCTCATCCAGCTCGAAGAGCAAGCGCAAAGATCCGGAACCAGAAGACGACGACGACGACGACGACGATTGCCAGGTAAAGATTCATTCAGACTCGGCTGCTGAGTGGATAATTAATGAATTCCCTCCGGGCTAACGTGACAAATTAACCTGCCCTCAGCCTAAAAGCTCCACCCAGCTGCTGGAGGCCTGGGGCATGAAAGACATTGACCACGTCTTTACTCAGGAAGACTACAGCTCCCTCACCAACTACAAGGCCTTCAGCCAGTTCGTCAGGTGAGGAGACCCCTTTTACATCAGTCGATATTATTGTCTGTACCTCGCTATTGAAGGAGCTACGTAGGTATGGAAATATAAATAATCACTGTACATTCTATGTCCTTAGGCCTTTAATTGCAGCTAAGAACCCCAAAATTGCTGTGTCCAAGATGATGACGTTAATGATGGCAAAGTGGAGAGAATTCAGCACCAACAACCCTCTTAAGGTATTGAAATCCCGAACAAGTTTGCAGGTCACCATGTTGCTTTTCCTCTTTGTGTGTTCGACAGCAGAGAGCAGCGTTTCTCACTCTGTGCCGTGTCCTCTCATGTAGGGTTCCGCCACAGCCAATGCGGCCCTGGCAGCCGCCAACGTGGCTGCAGCTGTGGAGAACATGGTGGTGGCAGGAACCGACGGAGGGCCGGAGACCGGTGCGGCCGCTTCACCCGCTCCTGCTCCTGCCGCTGCTCCGACACCCGCTGCACCCCCAGCAGCCCCGGCACCTCCGCTCCGCAAGGCCAAAACCAAAGAGGGGAAAGGTGAAGTACACATTATTGTTCAGATAACGGTATGATCAAATATGAAGATGAAGGTGGTTTGTCGTTTATGAACCTCCTGATTAAAGTTTAATCTCGGTGTCTTCTCAGGTCCCAATGCTCGCAAGAAGTCTAAGCCCGCTAAGCCTCCGCTGAAGCCCAAACCTAAGAAGGTGGCTCCACTCAAGATCAAACTAGGCGGCCTCAACAGCAAGAGGAAGCGCTCTTCGGTAAGATACTTTCGTGCCACCCGGTCTTTACATTTGAGAAGTAGACAATGGTTATAATCAGACGATTGATAGTGTGCTTTAATGTAACACGTTATTTCTCTCTTTCCCGATCTCCTCTCCCTCGCCGTCTCTCCGTCAGAGTGATGAAGATGAACCCGATGTCGACAGTGACTTTGACGACGGGAGTTTCCCTGTGTCGGACGGCTCCAACCGCAGCAACCGTCCCAAGAAGAAACCCAAGAGTGCGAAGAAGAAGAAGAAAGGTTGGCAATGGAAATATTCCTTGAATAAGAAGTTGGTTCTGTTACCCGTGCATCGGTACTGGACATATTTCAGAACAGTGGGCAGATAAATGGAGGAGGTTTTGAAGGCCATTGCACCTAATATGTCCAGGTATCAAATGTTCTGTTGTCCTCTCTCAGTGGAAACGGAGGATGGCGATGGCTACGAGACAGACCACCAGGACTACTGTGAGGTGTGCCAGCAGGGAGGAGAGATCATTTTGTGTGACACCTGTCCACGAGCTTATCACATGGTCTGTCTGGACCCTGACATGGAAAAGGCCCCCGAGGGCAAGTGGAGCTGCCCACACTGTGTGAGTATCCACTGGGTCCTATGTTAGAAAAGCTTGGGCCTCATTCCCGGAGTAAAATAATAACACCTGTGTGGAAGTGTCTTACTCTTGCATTAAGTCGCATTGACAGGAGGGGGGGGGGTGGTTTTTGAGAAATTGACTTTTAAAATGTTTTTTTTAAATATCTTTTTGTGTTCTCCATTTTTCTTTGTCCTCTGCTGCCCCCCCCCCCCCCCCCCCCCCCCCCTCTTCCTCATGTTCCCATCTATCCTCTCCTATTTCCCACCACATGTCTCACCCCCCCATCCCCCATTTCCTTTTCTTGTCCCTCCCCTCCCTCCTCCCCTCCACTGTGGCTCCACATGCGTGCAATGCACATACACCACCCCACCCCCGGCTCTCTTGAAAATCACCCCACACCCCTCCCTTGTTTCCTTTCACTCCGTTCCGCATACCTTCCCTGCCTGTCTGCCTCCCCTCACCCTCCCCCTCCCCCGCCCCTCACACCACCTCCCTCTGTCTGCAATTCTGCCACCAGGAGAAGGAGGGGATCCAGTGGGAGGCCAGGGATGAGCTCTCCGAGGCCGAAGCGGAGGAGGAAGAAGACCGGAGGGACGAAGGGGTGGAGGAAGAAGACGACCATCACATTGAGTTCTGCCGGGTGTGCAAGGACGGAGGGGAGCTGCTTTGCTGTGACACCTGCCCCTCCTCCTACCACATCCACTGCCTCAACCCTCCTCTCCCTGAAATTCCCAATGGAGAATGGATCTGCCCCCGCTGCAAGGTGAGCACCGCGCACTGGCGCATGCGAGTCGGTGCGCGCGTGCGCTCACGTAGGAGTTTATCCGGATGCAGATTCCATCTTGTGCCCGCCTACAGTATTTTAGTTAAACCAAAGCAGCTTTTATTTTGCTGATGTCTCATGTCCAAAAACTGGACCATTCCTATTATTTTTCAAAACCAGAATTTCTGATCAGTGCTTCTTGCTTGACAAGCATCATAAATTATTCCCCCCCCCCCCTCCCTCCTACTTCCTAACAGTGTCCATACATGAAGGGCAAAGTCCAGAAGGTAATAACATGGAAGTGGGGGGATCCGCCGGCCGCCACGCCCGTCCCTCGTCCTGCTGATCTCCCTGCCGATGCTTCTGATCCCCCGCCGCTGGCAGGCCGCAGGGAGAGGGAGTTCTTTGTCAAATGGTGCAACATGTCTTACTGGCACTGCTCCTGGGTGCTGGAGCTACAGGTAGCACACTCTCTGAAGACTGTATCCACTTGTAGTTGACAATGTGTATTTTTCTCCGCACGCACGCACAAGACGAGACAAACGCAAACCTAATGCTCCCCTTTCTCTGCCTCCCTGTCGCCCAGTTGGAGCTCAACTGCCAGGTGATGTACCGCAACTACCAGAGGAAGACCGACATGGACGAACCGCCGCCTGTGGATTATGGAGGTGAGGGTGATGTAAACAAAAGCACCAAGAGGAAGAACAAGGATCCTCTCTTCATCCACATGGAGGAGGAGTTTTACCGCTATGGAATCAAGATGGAGTGGCTGATGATCCACCGCATCCTCAACCACACGTGAGACACATAAATAATCTCATATGAAATACAGATTTCACCTTTTTAAAAGACGCACAGTGAATGTAGTTTGCTCTGACGGTGTGGAGCCATCAGACAGAGTTTCAGTCATACACACCTGGAGCGCAAACAGTAATTTATCATAACTCCATCTTTCTCGCGTGTTTCCTCTTTTCACGTTAGTGTTGATAAAAAGAACGTCAATCATTACTTGATCAAATGGAGAGATCTGGCCTATGACCAGGCAACCTGGGAGAGCGAAGACATGGACATCCCAGAGTTCGACACCTACAAACAGACATACTGGAATCACAGGTATACAGACGCTTACAACATGTTGGATGATTCTTCTCGACATGAATGCAGTTGAAAATATGTTTATTTTGTATCTCTGTGATTCTCCTTTAAGAGAGTTGATGATGGGTGATGAGGGCAGACCTGCTAAGAAGCTGAAGAAGACGGTCAAAGTCAAGAAGGCAGAGCGTCCACCGGCTAATCCAGTTATAGATGTAAGTATCATGAAACCTTGAAGCAAAGAAACTCTCCAAAAAGCTGATCCTGCCATATGAAATCTTTTCATTGGACTAATGAATTATTAATTATAAAATGAAGCGTCACTGTCGAGGGTATTCCCTCGGCAGAATAAAATTAGCTTGAATCAGGACAGATGTGGATTTGATATTTATTATTTGTTTCTTCCTTCCAGCCCACCATCAAGTTTGATCGGCAGCCTGACTACCTGGACAGCACCGGAGGCACCCTGCACCCCTACCAGCTGGAGGGGCTCAACTGGCTGAGGTTTTCTTGGGCTCAGGCCACAGACACAATCCTGGCTGATGAGATGGGTTTAGGAAAGACCGTACAGACTGCTGTCTTCCTCTACTCATTGTACAAGGAGGTGAGAACTGTGTATACGATTGTCTTGCAAGCAGTTTTTGCGTCTTCCTGTTCTGATGCTATTTCCAGCGTCTGAACCGGCTGCGTCCAGTCTGCCCTCCCCTGTCAATCAATGTTAGTGGGAGGGGTTTCAGACACGTGACACACAGTAACTCTGTCCATTAAAGGGGGTAAGCTCTAAGTAAGGAACTCTATCCTAAAGGCAGGGCAAGACAAATATAGTTGTTCACATATCTTGTTGTTTAGCGGATAAACTGTGGCCGCGTTCAGTGTGCGTAAATGAGACGCAAACTGTAAAGCACCGTATAAATTCAGCCATTTAATAATAAATCTATTCTTAACATGTCAACGTTGACTTTGTCTTCCTGGTACAGGGTCACTCCAAAGGTCCCTTCCTGGTTAGTGCTCCCCTGTCCACCATCATTAACTGGGAGAGAGAGTTTGAGATGTGGGCCCCTGACATGTACGTGGTGACCTACGTAGGGGACAAAGACAGCAGGGCGGTCATCAGGGAGAACGAGTTCTCTTTCGAGGGGAACGCCATCCGAGGCGGGAAAAAAGCATCCAGGATGAAGGTAAGGAAGAAAGTAGAAACGTGATGATACCAAATGAAAATATTAAGATATCTTTGATTGGAAATATTGATGAAGTAGTGTTGCCAGTTTGAATTGGTGCCCTGTATAATAGCACTTGATGTCCGATTATAGTATCAAAAGTTATACTGGTAGGAATTTACATTACAAAAAAATTCTGCCAAATTATACAAATGTGTGCCACGGTTTTAGCTTGTGGCACTGGGGCTGATCGCGGTGAAGGAATTTCCCTTGTGGTAATTGTGGCTCAACAGCACAATAAGCAGTTTTATTGCCTTTTTGGGGGGTTTGTTAGGCTATTAGTTCTATTGGGTTGCTTTTTTACAAAGACAAATAAGTTTTAAAACTAATTAAATTGCCCACTTCTTTATTGTTAATGCAGAACACAGAAGGCCAAACAGGCGCAGCAATTTATTCAGCTGTGCCGCTTTGGTTGCTTTGACACAGATTATCTGCAGAAGTAAAAATGTCGGCACAAAGTAAAGTACTTGTTCCGGTTGAAGTGAATGCAGAAGTACGGAGGGAGAGAGGGCAGACGCATTCATTTCTCCTCCACTCCACTTGTAGCTTACATTGTGATTGGACGGCTGCGTTTCACCCAGAGTTGAACATGTTTCAACTCTCGGCGACCATAAATACAAACAAAACGTTCAGCGCAGAATAGACTGTCAGCGCCTCCTCATGCTGCTAGCGCTTGTAGCAGAGTGTAAATATGCGGCGCTCCCTTTGCAAAGAACTTAAACATTTTTTTTTCTGTGCTTTACAGAAAGATTCAACAGTCAAGTTCCACGTCCTGCTGACATCCTATGAGTTGATCACCATTGACCAGGCTGTGCTGGGCTCCATTGAATGGGCCTGTCTGGTGGTGGACGAGGCTCACAGGCTCAAAAACAACCAGTCCAAGGTAATAGAAAGAGTACTTAAAGTGTTTATCCTGTGTTTAAGATGTAAGTCTGATTATTTATTGTTTGCTCAATGCATAACATATGTTTTTTTTTCTCCTGCTTCTTGTTAGTTCTTCCGGATTTTGAACAACTATCCGCTGCAACACAAGCTGCTGCTTACTGGCACTCCTCTCCAGAACAACCTGGAGGAGCTCTTCCACTTGCTGAACTTCCTGACGCCAGTGAGATTCAAGTAAGTAGCCCCACATGTGGCCACTGCAGATACGAGGAGGACACCCCACCCCCATCCTATGTTAATGTATTTGTATTCTCTTTCTCTCTCTGCAGCAACCTGGAAGGGTTCCTGGAGGAGTTTGCAGACATTGCCAAAGAGGACCAGATCAAGAAGCTCCATGACATGCTGGGACCACACATGCTCAGGAGGCTGAAGGCCGATGTTTTCAAACACATGCCTTCAAAGACTGAGCTCATTGTTAGAGTGGAGCTGAGCCCCATGCAGAAGTACGTTCTAGAAAGATCTGTAGCATTATATTTACAGTAACAGTATACACCCATTCAAATTAAACCAGTCTGCATGTTGAAGAATATTTATTGGGATTTTTCTATCATTACTTCTTTCTGGTTTGTGTAGTGTATAAAGTGAATAATATATTTTCCTTTGTCTAATCTCTGAATTCTGTTTTCTCATTATCTTTTTCAACCTTTTGTCTTTGTTGTAAAAAAAAAGGAAATACTACAAGTTCATCCTAACGCGTAACTTTGATGCCCTGAACACTCGTGGAGGAGGAAACCAAGTGTCTCTGCTCAACGTGGTGATGGACCTGAAGAAGTGCTGCAATCACCCCTACCTCTTTCCTGCAGCTGCCACAGTACGACGTTCAAGTTGTCTGGGAACAAACGTGTTTCTTTTGGGGGTGATCCATGTCTTAAGTATTGAAACATGTTTATTTCTCTGACCGTAGGAGGCACCGAAACTTCCAAATGGCATGTATGAGGGCAATGCTCTGACCAAGTCTTCAGGAAAACTGACGCTGCTCCAGAAGATGATGAGGAAGCTGAAAAACGGAGGCCACAGGGTTTTGGTCTTCTCCCAGATGACTAAAATGCTGGACCTGCTGGAGGACTTCCTGGAGAACGAGGGATACAAATATGAGAGAATCGATGGAGGAGTCACCGGCAGCTTGAGACAGGAGGCCATCGACCGCTTTAATGGTGCATGCACTGTTTGTATTACCTAAAAACAGCTGCTCTGGTCTGCTATCAGTGTTCTAACCTTCTTTCTGTTTCTGTCGTTCATTCCAACAGCTCCTGGTGCTCCCCAGTTTGCGTTCCTCCTCTCTACCAGAGCTGGTGGTTTGGGCATTAATCTGGCTTCTGCCGACACCGTCGTCATCTACGACTCTGACTGGAACCCCCACAATGACATCCAGGTATGCAAACCCCGATTGTAACCTCACAGCCACGTCAGGATGTTTGTTTGTTTGGGTGATATGTGATTAAGCTGTCTGTTTCATATGTGTGTGTGCTTTGTAGGCGTTCAGCAGAGCTCACCGTATTGGCCAGAACAGGAAAGTGATGATTTATCGCTTTGTTACCAAAGCCTCTGTGGAGGAGAGGATCACGCAGGTCTGTGAAAAGGAACACAACGAGATCAAAATTGCGTCGCCGATGTCAGGGTTCTGTTAACACCTGCTCACCGCTTGTTTGTCCTCCACCAGGTGGCAAAGAAGAAGATGATGCTCACTCACCTGGTGGTGCGACCCGGTCTCGGCTCCAAGACGGGCTCCATGTCCAAGCAGGAGCTCGACGACATCCTCAAGTTTGGAACCGAAGAGTTGTTTAAGGATGAACTTGGAGAGGGTGAGTGAACTTCAACCCACTGACAGATTTGGTGGTAAATGTAGTTTCTGCTTTCTTACCCCTTTTTTTTGTTTGACTCATCCTGCTTCCAGGAGACAACAAGGAGGACGACAGCAGTGTGATCCACTACGACGACCACGCAGTCGACGGTTTGCTAGACAGGAACCGGGATGTTCCAGATGAGACTGAGCTCCAGAGCATGAACGAATACCTCAGCTCCTTTAAAGTGGCCCAGTATGTGGTCAAAGATGAAGAGGAAGAGGTACTTTTTGACAGCTAGGAAGGGGATGTCAGCAGTTCCTAAAAATGTCTTGAATTATTGGTCTTCACTACAGAAATACACTTGCATTTGAGTCTTTTCGATCGATATTAATTACTTTTTGCTCTCTGTGAGGAGGAGGAGGTGGAAAGAGAGGTGATCAAGCAGGAGGAAAGTGTCGATCCTGACTACTGGGAGAAGCTGCTGCGCCACCACTACGAGCAGCAGCAAGAAGACCTGGCTCGTAATTTAGGCAAAGGCAAAAGAACTCGAAAGCCAGTCAACTACAATGACGGCTCCCAGGAGGACCGAGGAATAAGACAGGGTACTGAACAATGTATAACTCCCTCTCTTCCTGTGTGTGTGCGTACGGCTGGTGGTGTTGGTGTAACGTGGTAGGAGATGAGTGAGTGCATGGCATGAAGTCTTATGTTGTTAGGATTATTAGATTTGGTATAGAAACATGTTAGTTGTGTGTAATTTAGAACTTGACTTAACACAGACGTATTTTAGTAAACTAAATACTGGATTACAAGGACAGCAGGGGACTTATGAATACTTTGGTGAACTGCTAAATACAACAAACCCATGAAAAGACATTTACTAACTAATGTATTTATAGAAACTGAAAAGCAGTAGCTCCCCCTCCTGGCTAAAAGCCTGGTTGACAGTAACTAAATGGGGCTCCGGCTCCCTCGAGGAGTTTGGACGTTCTTTATCGTTTGGTCCCGTTTCTGTTTCGTCCCTCTTCAACGTTCCTGTCTGTGCTCCCTTTAGACTGGCAGGAGGATCAGTCGGATAACCAGTCTGATTACTCGGTGGCCTCGGAGGAGGGCGACGAGGACTTTGATGAACGGGCTGAAGGTAAGGCTCAGTGTTTCGATCACTGCTGCTACGAGAAGAGGTGCACGTGTGTGTGCTTTTGAGCCACCACTGTTAACTACTTATGTGAAGATACAGATGTTCCACTTAAGTTGTTTGAGGTCAGTCATTAAGATGTATTTGCTGGAGACATGGAGGTTTGAGCCCCAGTTCTTTCTCCCACTAACATCCTTCAAATCGCCTCTACAGATGTTCATTCAGATTCAGACGACAGCTATAATGTCCTCATTGACAACCTCTACAACTCACAAAGCGCCACTTGCTGTTGCATCATCTGCATTGAGCATAGAGAGGCAAGAAAGGAAAGAAACAGCGAAAGAAAATTATAACCAACGGTTTCTCGGCCGGCTGAAATGTCTACCTGCACTTTAAAGAGTTTGTTGTTGTTCATATAACTGTTAATTAAGTTGTCTTAAAAGGCACTTAACAGGGTTTGTTTAAAAAAGGCACCATCAGTATTTCAGATGAAGTTTTTTTTTGTATTTATTCAATTTCTTCAACTTCTTCAAGTTGATTCATTTTATTTTGGTCATTAATTTATAAGCACAGAAAGATGTACATGTTTTCAGTTGATTGTATATATGTTTTATTTAATTATGGCTCTGTTACTTCAATCACATTAAATGAAGTATACCACCACAACAATGCTCTCAGTGGTAAATTTTCTGAAGCGTTAAGTGTTGAAGAGCTGAGAGATGAGGAGAAACGGCTTCAGCAGGATCACAGTGAGTCGTGATGAGCCGTAAGTGGAGCATCTTCACAGAGCAACTTTAGGACGTTAAGAACGCACAAGATGATGCTTCAAAATGTCTGATTTTTCACTTTTCATGAACTCAGTGAAACGTTATTGACTGGAATGTCTACTCAACTACTTTGTGTCTTGTCGCTTTTAGCAAATGCCCGCAGACCAAGCCGCAAAGGGCTGAGGAACGATCGGGACAAACCTCTGCCTCCGCTGTTGGCCAGAGTGGGCGGGAACATCGAGGTGAGTTCCTGCAGATGAAAAATCGGCACAAAAAGAAAAACGATGATAAATGCCTTTTTTTAAAGTGACTTTACATTTGTAAACTTCCTGACCTCTTTATTACCTCTCAGGTTTTGGGCTTCAATGCACGCCAGAGGAAGGCTTTCCTAAATGCAGTGATGCGTTATGGGATGCCTCCCCAGGATGCTTTCACCAACCAGTGGCTCGTCAGGGACCTCCGGGGGAAGTCTGAGAAAGAGTTCAAGTGAGTCTCATGATGCTGTTCTACTTGTATGGGGTTGACTATCAAACCTCTCTACTTTTATTTAATCTGTAATGAAAACTGTCAAGTGCTGAAAGTTAGCATCAAATCCCAGGTCAGATTTGTGAGTCCCTGATTTAATTCTAAATTTTGCCTGTTTAAACCATTTTATTTAGGTTAAAGTTCTCGTGGGACTTATGTTTAGACCACTTTTAAGAAGGAAACCTTTCCAACAATACGCAGCCTTAAGTAGTGTTACAGCTTACTTGGCTGGGTTGTTTGCATCTTAAAGCTTTTAGCAGTCATAAATCTGCTACATGTGTCATTTTGTTTAATTTTCTTCGTGCATTTCTCTGAAATGTGCATCTCAAGGAGATTTTTTATAATTTCTAAATGTATTCACCGTGGCATCCGTCCACCTTCTTCTTCTTCTTCACCAATGTTCTCAGGGCCTATGTGTCTTTGTTCATGCGGCACCTTTGTGAGCCGGGCGCAGACGGAGCCGAGACCTTTGCAGACGGCGTCCCCCGTGAGGGTCTGTCAAGGCAACATGTGCTCACCCGCATTGGTGTGATGTCACTTATAAGGAAAAAGGTATGGTTTACCCGTTGGAAAGGAAACGCTACAAAATATGTTTTTAGATAGTTAAAGCATTCAAACACTGATTGAGTGATGGGCTGACGGATTCACGTGTTGATGAACAGGTGCAGGAGTTTGAGCATGTGAACGGTCAGTGGTCGATGCCCTGGATGGCCGAGCTGGAGGAGAACAAGAGGGCTGCAGCTTTGGCTGCAGGTGAAGACCCAAAGACTCCTTCTACTGGGACGCCTGCAGACACACAGCCCAACACTCCTGTCCCAGGTACACACACACACACACACACACACACACTTCACACTTAGTAAGTCAAATTCCATTCGATTATTTACAATATAGCAACGATCACTGCAGACAGGTTGTTTCATTTCAGTGACTGGCATCGTAATGAGAACATCACATCAAATATGTGTTGTAACACTGTTCTTATGGTTATCGTTTGATAAATGACATGCATTTCCTTTTCCTCCCAGCCCTAACCTCAGCACCACATGCTTTACCTCAACTTTTCCTTGACACTCTCAAACTAGTCTCTAAACGCTTCGCTCAACCCACGTACGCCCCTGAACATGTAGATAAGCATGTAGATGCACGGCTGTGATTGGCCGGTCTGAGTCCAGGACATGTTGGGGCCGTAGGTTTGTTAGCGGACGCTCTCGCCGTCGTTCTTGCCCCCAGACATTCGGAAGGCGGAGATCTCTGATTGTCTGGTATCGCAAGACTACGTTAACCCGGACCAGAACTTAGTGTGAATTCTAACTTCACATTTAAATCCAAATAATTTAAATGCACTAAAAGATGTGTTATAATTTAGTCTTCATCAAGTATCTCTTGACTATCGGCTTATTTTCTGACACCCTCTTGTGGATACAACAAGAAAAACATGAAACGAGTCACAACTGGACACACGACACACTTTTTCACTCATTCAACTTTTAAGCTTAAGAAAAATGTCATTTGTTTTTAGTGAGCGCTACAACAGAAACAGGATAAAATGCACTCTTTGCATGTCCGTGGTTGACCTGTGTTTTGTGTTTCTTGTCAGAAGATTTGTCTAAACCAGACGACAAGGAAGACACGAAGAAGGAGGGTGACGATGGCAAAGGAGCCAAAAAGGCCGATGATCCAGAAGTAAATTCTGCTTTTATATCCACATCATGCATTTATGTTTTCAGTGCAGTCTAATAAGTTATGTGCAGCAACGTTATACTTGAATTTTGTATCTAATTTGAAACTGACTACCTCTCCCCTAGATCATCGAAATCCCAGATGAGTCTGAAAAATCCCCCGTCCTCGAAAAGAAAGACGAAGTGGTCGACTCTGCTGTAGTTAAGGAGGAGAAAGAGAAGGAGACAGGAAAAGGAGACGATGAAGGCAAGGACAAGGAGGCGGATGATGCAAGCAAGGAGAAGGAAGAGAAGGACAAGACTTCGGAGACGGAGAAGGACACTCCCGCTGAGGTCAAGGGAGAGGTTTTGGAGAGCAAGATGGATCCAGAGGACAAGTCGAAAGGTGAGGCAACTGTTTTCCATTGTGTCTCGTTTCCTTATTTCCCTTTCCTACCTTTCTAACCGGGCTTCTCTTGTTTCAGCTGAGGAAGGAAAAGATGAGAAGATGGACACCAGTTCGCCTCCGGAGGAGAAGAAAGGTACATAATAAAACACACGCATACACTGCAAGTACATTCAATTATACACTTTGTTAAATGATGTAGACATCCTCAAAATATCTTTACGGGAAAGCTAAATGTACATTTCAACAATCACATTGGTATCATAAGTTAATTTCACTCATTTAGCTCAAACTGTGGCCCTCGCTGACGTGTTTCTGTTTTGTCGCAGAACAAAAAGAGGAGAAGGACGCTCTAAAAACAGACGAGTCTGGCAAACTGCAGAACGGAGAGAACGCCAAAGAAGGAGCAACAGCTGCACCGGTGGTTAACGTCAGCGAAGAGAAGAAGAAAGCCACCAAGCAGAGGTTCATGTTCAACATCGCTGACGGAGGATTCACAGGTGGACACACACACACACACTTTTTTCTGTCTCTTTTTTCTCTCTTTAGTTTATGTCTTTTAACTTTTCTGCCCTCCTTTTCAGAGCTTCACTCTCTGTGGCAGAATGAAGAGCGGGCGGCCACCGTCACCAAGAAGACCTTTGAGATTTGGCACCGTCGCCATGACTACTGGCTGCTGGCTGGAATCATACAGTATCTTTTCAATTCATTGTTAAAGTCGCACTGTGTGTGTGTGTGTGTGTGTGTGTGTGTGTGTGTGTGTGTGTGTGTGTGTGTGTGTGTGTGTGTGTGTGTGTGTGTGTGTGTGTGTGTGTGTGTGTGTGTGTGTGTGTGTGTGTGTGTGTGTGTGTGTGTGTGTGTGTGTGTGTGTGTGTGTGTGATCGCTGTCTTCTGAAAACCTGAAACGTCACATGGAGCGTTATTTAGTGTGCTGACTGATTTCTTTAGTAGTTTAAGTATTAATAACATAACTAACATGGAAGTGTTCGCTTTTGTAAACATTTGCAGAAACGTGAAGCTGCCAGTACGAAGCACACCAACGCCACGCTGCATTCTGAGACTCTTGTTTTGTCTTTTTATGGTTTTCTGTTCTGCGATCGAGGTGTTTGTGTGGATTCTGAATTATTTAGGGGTCTATCGATCCATTCAAAGGATACCAGAGCAAGTATTCAGGCCACGATGTGCAGCGAGGGACCGTCTCAAAAGAAGAGACGTTAACTAAAGGTTTACATGAACAGCTCCACTTAATGATGCCCCAATGTGTAAAGCTATCCATGCAAGATGATAGAAGATTTATTATCCTCAAAACGTCTATGAGAAAATAAATTGGCGTATAATATTATGACCCCCACGAGACAGTAATGTTGTTGCACTTGACCGCGGCGTCTCTCAGACACGGCTACGCTCGGTGGCAGGATGTGCAGAACGACGTGAGGTTTGCCATCCTCAATGAGCCCTTTAAGGGGGAGATGAGCAGAGGAAACTTCCTGGAGATCAAGAACAAGTTCCTGGCCCGCAGGTTCAAGGTAAACTGAGCACGCTCACTAGTATCATATGTTTCCCTTTTGTCTGTCTGTGTTTTCTCTTACATCTCTTGTTGTCTTTCTTTGCTCCCTGTGTAGTTACTGGAGCAGGCGTTGGTGATTGAGGAGCAGTTGCGCAGGGCGGCTTACTTGAACATGACGGAGGACCCGGCCCACCCCTCCATGGCCCTCAACACTCGCTTCAGTGAGGTGGAGTGCCTCGCAGAGTCCCACCAGCACCTCAGCAAGGAGTCCATGTCTGGAAACAAACCGGCCAACGCAGTTCTGCATAAAGGTAAAACATTCAAATTAAATGAAATCATCTCACAATAGTATTCCTTTTGCTTCAATCATAAGACTATTGAGTGAAAGGAGACGCTTCTGAATAAGAGGAGCTTGTGTTTGTGTGTGAGGGAGATTTAAGTGTCGGCCGTCATTGTGGTGGCATCAGGAGTAAGGAAGATATTATGTAAACACAAATATTTATATCTCTAATTAGAGCTGCTAAGGTTACTAGTGACAGGTGCAGCACTGTGGGCAGCTTCCATGTTTGAACAAAGACGTCTTTTCATTACCTCTTCAGGAAATAACCACTGCAAGTCACCACCTTTGATGTTGAATAGACGATCACTCGCACAATACCGCTGCAACAAATGATTATTTTCGGTTAATCTGCTGATTATTTTTTCTCAATAACATTTTAAGCTATAAAATGCCCATCATATTATCCCAGAGTCTGAGGTGACGTTTTTAAATGTTTAGTTTTGTGCAAGCGACAAAATGGAGGGAAAAAGCAGCAAGTCCTCATTTTTGAGAAGCGGTCTTGAAAAATGACTGAAACGATGAATCTATTATCAAAACAGTTGCTGATTAATAACTCCTCCACAAAATATTACCAACAGTAGAGAAGGAGAGATGTTTGTCTGTAGTGAGTGTCAGAACAATGACAAAGTGTTAGAAGTTGTATGATTTACAACTTTGTATCCACTCTATTTTGTTTTGTACATTTCGCGAGGAGAAATCCGGTCTGACTGCAGCTTAATGCTAAAACATGAGTGTTTTGAATCCTTGAATTTCACCGGACACAAAACAATCCTTCATTTCGATTACCGTGTCGGCGCTCAGAGCTCATATGCGTGTGTTGTATTTACAGTTCTCAAACAGCTCGAGGAACTGCTGAGCGACATGAAGGCTGACGTGACGCGTCTCCCGGCCACCATCGCCAGGATACCCCCTGTCGCCGTGCGGCTGCAAATGTCCGAGAGGAACATCCTCAGCCGACTGGCCAGCCGGGGCCCCGACGTCACCGTTCAGAACCAGACCTCGCAGCAGATGCAGGTGCCGCGCTGACCAATCCCACCCTCGCTCATTTCCCTCTCACTGACTCAGGCTAGTCGCCCTCACCTCACCGCCATGTAGCAGACGTCCTCCCTCTCAAACCGCCATGTACAGCACAGCCAGGTTAGTCCTCCTCCTTCTGCACCCACAAACCCATTTCTGGACTCAGAGGAGCATCAGCTATGCTGCTGGACTTTTGATTTGAGAAGACTAGAACTGCAGATGCAAGATGGTCGCGAATGGAAACAAGTCTTTCTCCTCCACTGGGCTTCAGATGCAACTCCCGTAAAAACCTGAGCACTGTCGTCGTGACTGGACTGTGGGCAGCTCCACTGACCGGTCCCGTTCTGTCTTTACAACAGGGTCAAACACGTGTATGTAACTGTATGTAACATGAAGAAGCTAGACGGGAGAAAAAGCAGCATGCTCGGAGTATACAGGTGCTTTGTAGTCATTTTTGGATTATTGAAGAAGTCAAGGGATTTTATTGTGCCCAATTTCGCCTTTAGAAAATTGTGATTTCTTTTTAAGTCATTCAACTTTACCGTCTTCACCTGTCTGTGTGTGCGTGTAGCGAGAGAGAGTGTGTGTGTGTTTCCTGTATGTATGTATGTATGTATAAAACAGGGCATAATAATGTGCACCTCTACTGCAGAATGCCCCCGACGCTGAGAGACTGTTACTGTCATTTTTCTATCAGTCACTCAGTTTCGGTTACCTCTTCCTGTCTCCTTAACCTCCATCCAAAACCTCCACCCCTCTCGTCGGGTGACCCAATCCAGGATCAGCTCTCTGTGCTCAAGCCCCGACCAGCACCTCGACATTCCTAACTGCACCACAGATTTGCTCCCTGGAAACTCTCCCGAAATATGGGCATGCAATAGCTGCACAGCTTTTAGGTACATGGGATGGTTTTGAGAAGGATTAATTTAATTTCTTACTGTATATTGTTCTGTTGTTTTACATTATTGAATATTATTATGGTTACCACCTCGTTGTTTCTATCATTGACGTTTGTTTTTATGAACTACAATAAAAAGTCAACCGTTTTTCAAGGTTTTTGTCCATTTTTAAGGAATTGCCATGAAAAATGCCTTCATGTTCCCGTCAGGATGAATTGTTTTTATTTAGTTTAATCATCAGTTCAAAATCTCAATTTGTTCAACACTTTACGACACAATAACGGCAAAGCTAACTTATATCCAATCATCTGCAGCTGGATTTTGTCTTTGGTGAAAATTAGCAAATGTTAGCATGCTACCATGCTAAACTAAAACCCAATATCAGCGTAGCAGTCATTGTGAGCATGTTAATATTTCGGCGTTGTCTAAAAGCACCACTGTGCCAAAGTACAGCCTCAGGCTGCAGACTTCTCTCGAGGTAAACTAGGTGACGAATTAAACAAACGTTTCTCAACAAGCTGTCTTAAGCTGTGCTTGCAGATGAACATCATTCTGCCAAAATATATTCTCTCATTTGATGTTTAAATAATGGTTTTGGAGAGCACAGTCTAAGATATTGGTCCTTACCTCCCATTCAACTAGAGAAAGCTGATATGATCCACCATTCATTGACCCCTGCATTTGTTTCTGTTTAGTTTGTCAACTTAATTCTCTTTATGCTGATTCCAGTTTAGGAAAGTGCAACTGTTGAAATAAAACAAAAGAGTAGCGGAAAAAGCATGACCTACTTTGCATACAAACCTTGAAAGACGTGGTAGAATTTACATGGAGGCAAATGTTGGTTTGCAGGAGACATGGAAAAGCAGGAGAGCATTTGCACATAGAGGAGCTGGTGAGAGGAAGAGCACGGGGAAAGAAGGGGACCGGAAAAGGCCAATTTTCCTCCTCTAGATGGTTGGATAATTTAGAAAATTAGAGTAAATTACAGGGCGAGATGATTGGCCGGGCTGGTACTGATGCCTGATTGTCTTATCATGAGAGTCAGAGGCTGGGCAAAAGTGAACATAGAAAGTAAGAACAAGGGGCGCTAACCTAAACTGTAACCTGACTCTCTGTGAGCACAGAGGAGAGACTGGATTCAACCCATCACTTCCTGGTGCAGAAGAGCCCAGACTGCCAGTGAGTCCGCACTGCAAGAGTCCCTGAAATGTCTTGTAGGTGAGTGTCTCTTATTTTCCTAATCTAAAAACTTCCTGTGACGTGTATTTACATTTTTCAACTCTTGCCTTCAGTCTTTATGTTTTGGTCTTTATTTGACTTGTGGTACCAACTCTGCACCAAAGACAATTGTGTTAATGATTGTCTGTTTATCTGTGTTTTCTCTAGAAACAGGTTTAATATAGATTTAATGTAATATTTTATAAATTGTGTCTATTGTTTAGACTAAAATCCTCTATCACAGTATTTTATATTGCAATACATCTATAAATCATGATATATCATGTATCATGGTTTGTTTTTTTTTGGGGGGGGGGGGGTAAACTAAATGGGAATGTTTAAATCTAATAATGCGACAAAAGTCCTCTGCGTTCACTTTCACCGTTATGGATTAACACACCGAGAAATATTATCGGGATAGCTGCCATGGTGGAAAGATTTCCGATGGTTGACGAATCCTAAAGGTTTCACGGAGATATTGCCGACCCTTAAACAAGCCAAACAACTCTGCTCAAAACATTTTGGAGATGTAACCAGAAAATAGTGAAAACTGGCTTTCACTATTTCCCAGAGTCCAAGGGACGTCCTTGAATTGTTGATATTTAGATAGAAATATCTAAAAAACGGAGAGAACAGCAAATCCTCACATTCAAGAAGGAGGAAAACGAGGATTTATTGACTAATTGTTTCAACAGCTTTAATAATTTACACAGAGGAAGGGAAGGAGCAGAACAGCATGTACAGTAATTTCCTCTGAACAGACACATTCGGATGCATTGCATGCAACGGTCGGATGCGTGTGACATATTTGTTGTCTTTGTTGACACTCTGAGGCTGTGAGAAAAAAAAAAAAGGTATGTGTTTATCCTGCAGCCTGAGAAGTGACGCTCCGTTGTGTCAGAAAAGAAGAGAAGCCAAACCAGCATCAACGGATAAACATAAGAATCTGTGAGGAGGATAATGCAAACTGCAATAGCTGGCGTTAACCACGACCAACGACACCTGCAGCGTGTGTGTGTGTGTGTGTGTGTGTGTGTGTGTGTGTGTGTGTGTGTGTGTGTGTGTGTGTGTGTGTGTGTGTGTGTGTGTGTGTGTGTGTGTGTCTGGTGGGTGGGGCTACAGTATGCCGTATATATTGTATGTTATTCCACTTATTCATAGGTTTTGGGTTTTTGCTCAAACACAGTGTTGTGGTCAGCGTTACATGTTTTTGTCCTACTTCTACGCCCTTTCAAACCTCTTGTAGGTCAACATGATTTGCAAGTGAAATGTTTGTTCCACAGGTTGTAAAATGTTTGACATTTGGTTAACAAGCCTCCCTTGTGGTGCAGTTTGTGTTGCATTATATGGAAACTAGTGTCTCTTGCAAGCCTCTACTTGCATTTTGAGATACCCGGGGCAAAAAAAATAAAACGCATGGCTGAAGGTGATATGCTTCATGCCACTCGGCTGTAGTTTGTTTTGAGTTCACAGTTGCAAATGGTTTACCAGCTGAAAGCAACACACACACACACACATATGTGGAGGGGGGAAGGTTAAACTACAAATAAGGAAGTGTTCTGTCACTCTGACCTTTGTCAGTGACACACACACACACACCTGGAAGTAAAGAACAAACAGTGATAGCAGACAGGTGGGCAGGCTGAGGGAAAATGCTCTGCAAATGTCTGACTGAGAGACAACGTGTGGGCTTTTTCACAAGAGGCTCAAACTTTATGTTTTGTGGATTGTTTGTTCTCGTAACAAAGGTGGAATTACTGGACAGGCACTCTCGCTCATGACCCACCTGTGAATGGAACAGTTCGTATCGTCCTTTGTGCGTTCTTCGTCGAGATCGGCACAGAAAACTAAACGATGGGGCACCAGGCAGCAAGTTTTCAGAGTTCAGACCTACTGTGCTATTTATGATGTGTTTTTGTTGTGGTCGTCTATATTAACAACAACCAAAAAACACGCCTCTATCTGTTGGAGGAATTCAGGCCTGTCAGCTATTTTGGTTCCTGTCTTGCTTTCACTATTTTGTGAAAGGAGATGTAAAAAGGAAGGAAGGGGAGAGCGAGAGAGCGAACGACGCAGAGAGGAGGGGAGAGAGACGTATACAGTCCAGGCGTCTCGGCGAGTGTCAGTTGTTTTCAGAGGACGCTGAGAAGAGTAAGTGTTCACCTGCTTACCTTTTGGGACGGAGAGGGCTTGCATAGGAAATAGGACTGAGTGGAGGGAAGCGTAGAAGGAGAGGAGGAGGAGAGCGCGGGTAGTTTGAGGGTTGTTTTGTGAGTGTGATACAGAGAGATAGAGTTGATATGTGTGATATTTTAGTGTCGGATAGTGTAGAGTGTGTGTTTTAAAAGAGCAAAAAGCATGAGAATGAACGTTTTCTTCTGTTTAGTGTGCAGCTGTGTAGTGAGGAAGTATTGAGGAACTGGGTGTTTCTTCATAGAGTTAGACATAAAAATAGACAAATACATCCTTAACGCTTGTGAGGCTGCACATGTGCAGGTACAAGTGGCTCTCTCACCTATCACTCTCCTTCTCTTTGGTCCCAGAAGAAGCGAAGAGGCAACATGGTTCGGTGAGTCAAGCCTCCCCCCCCCCACTGAACGATATAATGCTCCGTTAGTCGGCTCTGGTCGTGTTCTCTGTGTTTCGTGCAAGCCGTGATGACAACTTCTCTGTTTCCATTCCTCCTTCTCTTTCTTTCCCCAGCTGTCGACCCGTCCTGCTCTGTTCCTCTATCATGTGATTTCTGATGCATTGTTGATGCATTGTGTGTGTTTGCTTAAAGAAAATGTGTCATAAAGGATGTTTTAGTTCAGGGGTTGAGTGAGAAATACTTTTCTTTTATATCCTGAAGATTCAAGCTCTTTTAAAGGTTCTTTACAATGTTCCCTTTAACTTGACTTGATGGGTCTTTTCCTTCTGTGTGTTCTCTTTAACCCACTTGCTGTATAAAAGTTTTTTTTTGATAACTCAAAGCTGAAGGGAAAACACATTTAAGTGCAAACACAATCTGATCGTGCATGCACAGGATTCTACACTTCTAAAAGTTGTATTCTGCAACATTACACACTTTATTTTGTACGTTTTAACCCTGAAACTGTGAAGAAAACTTGAAATGTTTCAGGAAAGCTATTGAAATGAGAATTGAACATTTTGGTGACTCCTTCAAATGTGAAGCCAAACAGGTCTTTAGTTTTTTTACTGTGTTAGCTCAGAGGCTGTTAGCCGAACTTGACCTAAACAGGCTTTTTCCACCCTCAAAGAGCTCCAGGAAATGATAAAATGGTAGGTATTTTGTCCGAGCTGTTGCAATGATGTGTTACATTGAGTAACTGAAGTGTTGGTCATAGGCTTTCAAGCCGGAGCTTTACCAGATTGTTGGGGTTATAGTAGTGCAGATGTACGGTATGTTATCGCAGTATTGTATTCTGAAAAGGGGTTCTTAATTGAGCCAGTGGTAAAGATGTTGATTACGCTGTTAAAATATCGGTTAATACACTTTTTTGTGAATTAAGTGAATTAAAATATGTTTATTCCGGTCCGTAGTCAGAGCTGCGTTTTCTACAGAAGGAGAAAGAAAGAATACAGTTTTAATAATGAATAATAAAGACGATAGAAACTGGACTGGGAATGAAACAATATGAATATCAGTTATGTTCCCCATTAATAAAAGAATCGTTTCATCTAAAACATAAAATATTGCCAAATGCTCATGAGAGGTTACCACACACCATGGTGATGTGTCAATGAAACATACAAGGAAATATTTACATCTGGAAGACTTTAACCAGCAAATAGTTTGTAATATTATAAGAATTATAAATTCTCTGTCAAGTGACAGGAAGAATTACGGGTTAATGATTTTATAACGAGACAAGACTCTGCTGAAACCAGTAGAGATGTATTAATAAAGCAGCTAAAATTAGATTTCTTGAAAAAAAAAGACTGAATTTGTTTGTACATTAATTTTGTATTTTCTCTATAAAATAACTTTGTGCTCATTGTTTTCCAATACAGAACTTTGTGTGTAAAAGTGGATTTATGTGCTAATAAAGTCATACGTGTTAATGTTTATCAGAGACAAGTCCTATCTTTGTGTGTTTTCAGTGCAGTTCTATTCATACTGAGTATATTTCTACTTTGGATACACGTGTGTTGATGCAGGTGGTTCCACAGAGACATCTCAGGCCTGGAGGCCGAGGATCGCCTGAAGACTCGGGGCATTCATGGCAGCTTTTTGGCTCGACCCAGCAAGAAAAACGTGGGAGATTTCTCCCTGTCTGTCAGGTAATAAAGTCTAATCTCTCTTTTACATTTCTATCTCCACAGCTGAGAAGAAACCTTACTTTCTTGTCCTTTAAAATTGTGCCCTAAGCTCCTCCACTTAGCAAACCTTAAAGAACAAAAATAAATGGTGTTATTGTAGAACGTGGTCGATTGCTGCACAACATGTATACTTCAGTTAAGGAGGCACTGGACTCTTACCTTTGCTGCTTTTTTATTTACCTACTAAAGTAATCTGCCGCCTTTAATAAACTTCACTGTTAGTTAAAAAACTGTTGCACAACGATGACATGAGAATATTCCTACTCTGTGTAGACAGAAACTTTTCCCTGAACTTTTTTGGGTACGATAAAATCACACCTTGCGTTTTTAAATGTGTCGGTGCAGATTATTATTGATGCCTTTATTATTTATCCAGTTCTAAGATTTAGTTGATGTGGTTGTTCAAGTAAGAATAAAAAAAATATAAAATATGTTTACAAATGAAGCAAATAATTTGTGCCATTTTAATGGACATTACTTAAAAATGCCAATAGAATTCTAACAGAATACAGATAATGTTCATTACGAAAAATAACGACATATCAAATCAATTAATTCACATACAGTTAAATGTGATAAACGAAACAACACGTGACACACAGTGAGAAGCTCTAAATCAACATTTGCTCATTGACTGATAACATGTTTGTTCATGAGGTTTAATTGATGTGATGATGTTTAACGTCTGGTTGTATACCGATCACGGTACTGCAGTCTGTATGTCAAAGAGGTAAATGTTTAGATTTGTAAAATATATCGGATCTGTACTGATGCAGTTATGTTAAGCTGAGTAACTCTAGAGTTTTTCACAGAGATATTTGGGTTTACACAGTATAATGTGAGAACGGCTGTTCCTGTGTTAATATTTCTGTTCGGGACTTTAAGGAAGGCCGCAGCGTAGCTGTTGATTGGGTAACTCTAAAAACTTGAACATATCAGATCATTAAATTATTGATCACAGTGCAGCAGTCTGTAGTTGTAAATATTTAAATTAAATTGCATATTTTCTGAATTATTGACCACATCAGCGAATATACATACAACACCAACAAACACATCAGGGCTTTTTCTGTTTTTGAGAAGTTTTTACATGTTCTCGTTTTCACGAGTTCCTCTTGCGTCCCAAAAACAAACGTATCAGGTGGACTGGAGCCTTTAAACTGCATGAATGTGATGTGTGTGTAATGACATTAGCATTGACATTTCTCCAAATCAAATTATTTACCAAAAAACTACGCACATCAAAACTTAGATTCCTGGTCTTAACTAACTAGAGGAAACTCCAAATTCAAATTATTATTATTATTATTATTAGGCAGCCAGAGAACTACAGTATCAACTGCAGTCTTTGCATGATGATACACACAGACAAATACTGAAAGTTCAAATGTACGTGTCATAGATTAACATAGATTCTATATACAGAACAAAGTTGTACAATGTGTGATCTGATTTGTGGCCAAGCACCAAAACATTTCTCGTAATTTTGGTTGTTGTTGAAGAAATGTTATTGTGCAGTTTTAACTTTCACACTTAAAGACGGAGATAGAGATGTTCTCTTTTCTGTCATCAAGTAGTTTTTTGGTCGAGGAAAAAACGTTGAGGTTTGACGTAAACCCGACTGTTTTATCCCCTCAGGGTGGGCGAGCTGGTGACCCACATCCGGATCCAGAACACAGGAGACTACTACGACCTGTATGGCGGGGAGAAGTTTGCCACCCTGTCAGAGCTGGTGGAGTACTACACGGCTGAGAACGGCATCCTGCAGGACAAGGACGGCACCGTCATCGATCTCAAATACCCCCTCAACTGCTCTGACCCCACCACAGAGAGGTCTGTGCATGTTTACTTCCCCACTGTTGAACCCATTTTGGGTTAATGTGGCCCACGGTCACCAGCTTCTCTGAGCTGCCTCCACCTACAGTCTCGGGTTAAGTGTTATAGTGTTTGGTTAGGTGGTGAAGTTAATAATAGTCAATTGTGACGAGCATTATTTCCTTCAACAGTTGTTGATTAACTGGGCATGATTAGTGTCCTTTGTAGGTTTGATATTCCATGAGGTTTAAATATTTTCCTCTGGGGTGAAGGTATTTTTACTTGAAGCTTTTGAATGATGCATTTTGGTTTGATAGCATCTTTGTCAGAATGTAAGTCAGTGAGAAAGACACCCACACTGCAGACAAAAAGAGCCCACAGCTGTTGAGACTTGATTCCTACATCTGCCTCGCTGCTGCAGCTATTGGATCATGATCAGGTCGATTTTATCAGAGGTGGTGAAACGGCAAAGTACACATTCTCAAGTTCATTACTTATGCACAATTGTCCATTTTGTCAGACGTTACACATAAACTCTGATGCATTCCTGTTGTCAGTCAAGTTTTTTTTAAACTAAAGATTCTATCCAAAATATTTAAAGACATATGCAATGCTGTGTCTGATAAGTTGAGTTACCTAAAATTACATCTTCTATTTCTCCCTTATTGAAAAATCCCAAATCTAGTAATTCAGCTTCTTTGGGTGGAGCGGGGCATTAACCTTTTCCAGCACATAAAGAATATAATGCAACACAAAATCATTGAACTACAGATATCAGAACAAACACATAAAACTAGCTAAAACTGATAAAGTTAGACCAACAAATAAACAGAAAAAATTAAAAACAATATAAATATAACAAAAATGTGTTGGAAAATGTCTTATTGTTTTGTTTCCTTCTTTATGTAAATTGAAAAACTTCATAAAAATGTCATTAGTGATTCAAAGGCTTTGTGTAACTTATGTAAGAGATCATCGATGAATTGAAAACAAACAAGCAAATGCAACCTATTAAAATTAAAATTAAAATCAATTAAATTCTAATTCATGATTGGATATAACTTGTGATCAGAGAGACCAGTTTATGCAACCATGGGGAACCTTTTTGCTTTTTATATCAATGCATTTTCTGAATCCATCGGCTGTAGTTACTGGTTGCTTTGCAGATTAAGATTTTACGTTCAACATTAGATAAACTAGTAAAACGGATTATGGATTATGTTATTCATCAAATAGTCTGGAAGCACAGAATTCCCAGAACAGAACATAGACATTTTTTACTCAACATATGCATAGAGTAACTGACATAAATGACTCCTCACAATGTAGTTTTACATTAAGACTTTAATTTGACCTAAAAGTGTGCTTTTGAATACAGGGCTTGTATTTGCAACGATGCATATTGCTGCTGTAGTATTGCTCCTTTATTAACTTTTCTTTTTACTGATAGTAGCTGTCGTTAACTTGCAAGTATCTCTGTTTGCTAAATATAGCTGTTAGATCATTTTACAGGTATTTTCTAACGTCTGTGTTTGCATGCAAAGCCGACCACATCAAAGACCCCGCCAAGTCGCTGCCATAAACAAGATACAAATCTCATTCTGTTTACTGTTTATCAAATGCACGTATTAGAGTTGTTATGCTAATTTGCTGAAGGTGGTGTTTGGTTATTGATGGAAACATTGTGCAACTGTTGTCTTCTTAAAGTAGGTTAATATCCAACTAGTATAAACTCATACAGTTGCACTCCTTTTATGAGTCAAGGAGGACACTACTTTCTAGTGTGTGTGTGTGTGTGTGTGTGTGTGTGTGTGTGTGTGTGTGTGTGACTTTGTACTTCACCTTAGCTGGAAGCTCTGCCCTCTGCCCCCCCCTCGTCCTTCTCTTTCTGTCAGTTGTCTAACTTCCCTTTTGTTGCTGCGGTTGGAAACTTTAGGTTTTGACACAGTTTTGAAAGCAATGGCCAGACCCTACGTGTCTTCCTCTATTGCACACTCCATCATGTTCTTGCTCACTCGCTGTCTTCCTCATCTCACCCAATCTCTATCTCTCATCTCCAAGCGTGATTGCACACACCTCAGCGGGTCACCCGTTATGTTAGCTCTCGTGTATCGAGCACTGGCGGCTTATCTATTCTCAGAAAAGAGGATAAATATGGTCGGGCCATTACGTTGTTGGCATTAATCACGGTTAGAGGTGGAACAAACATGGCTGACATGTTTGCATGTTAGTCTACTGTCGTCCTCGCTACAGTAATCCATCATCTATTCCCCTGGACAGTCTGTTCTTTAGCTTCTGCAAAACTGCACGGACGCCGCTCTTTTTTTTTTGCTGCAAGTGCTTCATGCAACCTGCTGTGATTAAGAACCACAGTCTAATTTCAGTTTCTGTAGATGTGTACACTGTAATTTGATGAGTTAGTCAAAAAACTAAATCATTAAAACATGTGCAAAAAGGCATAAAGAGAGCAGACACAGGGAGGGGAGGTGTGTGCATGGGGTGTATCTGTGGTTGGGGGGGGGCAGGGGGGGGCAGTCTATAAATACTTTGTCCTCTTCAGCCATGAAATCTGTCATCAGAAATTTTCCGACCGCAAAGCAGGAAGTTTAGAAGAAGAAATCGAGAACAGTGCCTAAAATTAAGTCACAACCCAACACGGCAGTGTGTGCCTTCACTAACACACACACGCTGCACAAAAACACATACAAAAAACACACGCACACAGAGTGGTGCACAGAAATATATCCTGCCTGTTACAACAACATCTGTACATGCTGTTTTTAACAATACACCTGATTCTGTTGCGGCTTTCTATTTCTACTCGCTGTATAGTGAGCTCAGCAGTCCAGTGTACCACATCAGTGAGCGTCTGACAACCGCTTAGCCTTGAATAGACTTATACATGTAATTCACAGTCAAGCGCTAACGCTGCTCTGCTGACATAAGACAGTGAAAAAAGGAGGAGGATGTTTCTTGTTTAATTGCTGCGTGCAAAACTAACTGCATGAGACAGAAGGTGTCTTTTTGCAAGTCGTAGCTGTGAACCATCGCCACAAACAAACTCAAATGTAGCTCAGGGCATGAATATCTTTTAGAAAATGTGCAGACGATCTGAAGGTTTTTTTCTCTCAGGTGGTACCACGGCCACCTGTCTGGACCCAATGCAGAGAAGCTGCTCTGTACTCGAGAAGAGTCCGGGATCTTCCTGGTCAGAGAGTCGCTGTCCAAACCTGGAGACTTTGTCCTGTCGGTTCTGACGGACGAGAAGGGCAAAACTGGAGGAAAGAGGGTCTCCCACATCAAGATAATGTGTCAGGTGGGCGTTGGTCCATGTATGTTTGTGTGTGTGTGTGTGTGTGTGTGTGTGTGTGTGTGTGTGTGTGTTTCAGTGCGTGACTGGGGTTTGTTCTTGGTCAGTCTTCTGCTTTGAATATACAGAATTAGGAGTCCCTGAAACAGATTCACATCATGTAGAATATGTTGGGGTATTCCCACGGTTGTGTAATGCACTTTGAAATAGGTTTAACATCTCTTTTTCTCTGGCTTAGGCAATAAAAGACTGCTGCTCATATTTCAACTCTGCACTTGTTCATAAATATCAGGCACAGTTTTACTGAAGATGTTTCCCAACAGTTGAAAATAAATGATACGTGAAACCAAAAACTGTATCCTGCTGTTTACACACTCAGTGTAAACAGCTGCTAGTGATATTCACAGTATAGCAACAGGTCACACCGCCTTTCTCTTGTCATTTTCATAGATCATTTTCATAGATTGTGTCTTTCCGTCATCACCAGGGCTTTTGCATTTTATTTTTAGCGGTGGTTCACCTCATACAGAAAACTCTGTCCAGGCCTCATTCAAATGGAAGCCTTGTTTTTATGCACCACTGAGGTGCAAAAGATTAATGCGAGATTAGTGGAAAGGTCACAATGGCCTTTTCATGAACACGTGGCAGATTAGGTCAGTTTCCTGACGGTAGTCGTCTCAAAAGAGCCTGTTAACTGCTGCTTGTACCAGGTTACATCAGGATACGTTTATGTGTTTTACACAAAATACATTCATTTAAGTTATTCTATTGAAGTGTTGGAAAGCAATTAACCATAAAACAGCCTTTTGTACATAACATACTTTGAGTCTTTGTTCCAAAAAGACTACTCTTTGGGGGCTATTATGTTATTTTCTTTAATTCTATTGATTTCCATTTTGATTATTGTGTTAAGACAATTTACTTTACATCTTCTATTAATGTGCCCTTGTTTTAATTTTGATGCTTCTCTTTTGAAACGTTATGCTTTATTTTTACACCAGATACTTTGTCACGACCTCTCTGTTCGTGTCTTTACCCAGACTGATGAGTTGTATGTTTTGGTGCTTTGCGTTCAGAATGACAGGTATACAGTGGGGGGTTCAGAGTCGTTCGACACGCTGACGGACCTGGTGGATTACTACAAACGCACAGGCATCGAGGAGGTCTCTGGGAACTGGGTGCATCTCAAACAGGTGAACCCAACTGTTTCACATCAAAATGATATAGATCAAATCATTTGTAACATGTCTGATTCATCAAGTTGAATGTCAGTGAGCTGTGAAAAAACAGAAACAGGCCTTTGTGAATTATTATAGAAGATGAACAGCACAGCCCACAGATAGGAAATATTACTCACAGCTTGGTCTTAATGTGGCCTTACCGACTGATGTTGTGTAATGCGTTGAATTGGCTCGTATTTTCTTTCATATCTATTATAATATTTTTCTCTCTTTCTCTCTCTCTCTCTCTCTTTCTCTCACACCCTCCCTCTCTCCTCTGCAGCCGTCTTTCTCCACCAGAGTGAATGCAGCAGACATCGACAACAGAGTGAAGCAGCTGGATCTGACCACACAGAAGCAGCAGGAGGAGGGCGAGGGAGAGAAGAGCAAGGCGGGCTTCTGGGAGGAGTTTGACGTAAGATCTGACCCGGTGTCGGTTATGTTTACCGTCACTGTTTCTTATCGTGACACTTTTGTGAAAGAACCACAGTGGAAAGAAGTCAATTATACTTCAGTGGTCTTATTACAAATCAAGACTTCCTTGCTGTGCGGCAGAACTAGAGGTGTTATACTACCATCCTGTGGTCCCAATGACATATTACATGATAACTCATAGCAGGATATGAGTAAGTGGTCTGCTGGAAGGGTGACCATATTCATTTTACTGAAAACACTCACGAACACAAAAAAACACACTTGACTTTTGAGTGAAATGAAATGAAAAAGCTACTTTAAAAAGCTAATTTAAATCAAATAAAGTGCAGGTGGTGGTGGCTTAGGCTGCAACTGATGAATAGTTCCATTACTGGCTTATCTGATGATTAGTTCCTCAATTGTTTGGTCCATAAAATGTCAGAAAATTGGGGAAAATGCTAATCACAATGTCCCAGAGCCCAAGGGGACATCTTTAAATTGCTCATTGTGTTCTGCAATTGTCCACAACCCAAAGATTTTCGATTAATGATATAAAACCTATAAGAGAAAAGAAACAAATCCTCACAATCAGGAAGTTGGAATTTGGGAACATTTGTCATTTTTGCAAAAAGAAGGTATTAATTGATCACCTCTAGCGGAGACACATCTCCAGTTTCAAGTGTTATCAGTAGTTTCACTACAAAGTCAAAGTTTGATTGAGTTTTTTTAATGAAATACTGTTAAATTACTTGTATACTTGCATCAAAAACTGTGCACTGTCACTATTAGTTTATAACACATTCTGTTAAATATTAGTATGTAGTATGAATTTGGGACACAGAAAGTATCACAGTCATCTCTCTCTCCCAAAAGGCTCTTCAAAAGTTTGAGGCAAAGGTGAAAAAGAGCAGAGAGGAGGGCCAGAGGCCTGAAAATAAGAGCAAAAACAGATACAAGAATATTCTTCCCTGTGAGTTTTTAAATCCTCTCTCAGAATCATTACTTTTTTTAAATTAACCAAATCTTATAACACATTTTGACAGTACTGACATTAACCAAATGTTCTTGTTCCCCCACCGTTTCTTCACTCTGTCCACTTGTTCTCACAAGTCAATGACACCAGAGTCACCCTGCAGGACAGGGATCCCGATGTTGTGGGTTCTGATTATATCAACGGCAACTACGTGAGAGTAAGTCTCCAAAGCCTCTGGCCTCATAGTAACAACAACACAAGAGGACAAAGTCACGACGTAGAAAACTGTCAGATATTCTCTTCTTTTTAAGTTTGTTTATTGAGCGGCGTTCGGTGGTTCCTTGTGTGTTTGTAGAACACCCTGTGGGAGTCCGGACATCAGAACGTTTACATCGCCACCCAGGGGTGCCTGGCAACAACTGTCAACGATTTCTGGCAGATGGTGTGGCAGGAGAACACGAGGGTGATCGTGATGACTACGAGATTGGTCGAGAAAGGGCGGGTGAGTTTCAAAAGAGGAAGCGTGAAAGCAGCTTTTCTTCTTCAAATTACTGACTGAGGAATTGACTCTGGTTAGTGATCATATTAATATACAGAAAGTTCCTTAGATATGAAAAAAATGATATACTTTTAAGTGCGAGAGGTTCAAATCCAAAGGTCAAATAAATACAAATATGCAAATTATTATAAATAATTATAAAGTCAAACAAAATGCTGCAAAGTTTTCTTGCAGATACATTTAGAATTCACTTGATTTATTGTTTATTTTTGTGCAGAATAAATGTGTGCCATACTGGCCCGACAATCAGCTCTCCAACGAAGTGGGTCCGTACGTGGTGACCTGTAATTCAGAGAGAGAAGCTGCTGATTACACAGTCCGAGTTTTGGAGATCGCTCCTGTGGACCAGGTAACCGCTAAACACCAACCTCTGACCTCACTGCACTCACTCATCGCTGTATATGTGCTATGCTGATATAAAGGATTGTATCATCTTAATCTCATAGTTTTGTCTCGTTCCCAGCCAAGTAATTCTCGTACCATCTGGCACTACCAGTACATGAGCTGGCCTGACCACGGCGTCCCTCCGGAGCCAGGTGGTGTCCTGAGCTTCCTCGGTCAAGTGAAATCTAAACAGGCTGAGTATCCTGATGCTGGACCCATGGTCATCCACTGCAGGTACTAGACAGCTGGAGAGCCGAACGCCTCATGGTGCTCATTGTTGAAACCTGCATCAAAGCAAAACTCTTGCTGTGTAGGTGGATGATTCATTACAGCATAGATTGCAATAGCAGGGCTGCAACTAATAATTATTTTCAGTGATTCATTTGTTTAACATTTTTCTAAACACTGATTCATCATTTAGTCTTTAAAAAAGGAGAGAAAAAAAGTCCCCATTTCAATTTCCAAGAGATGACATCTTCAAATGTCACATTTGTCTTACAGCTGAACCCCAAATGCACCGGTACACAAGATTGTTAATGTTGATTCTATGTTAATGAGGCTGCTGTGCTCTCACTGCACATATTATGTGCACTATTATTATGACTACTGGAGTGTCATACGTGTGCAATTTGTTGGTTGGTGGCAGTCTGTGCATGTACTGTATGTACGCACTATCTCATTTTATATCTTCTCAACAGTAGATACTGTTTGTGTCCAAGACACATTTTGTTATCTACTTATCTTATTTTATATTTTGTCTTATTTAGTAATCTATAGAAATGAGCAAATCCTCACTTTTCAGAGGCTGGAATGTTCAGCTTTATTTTCATAAATGTTCTAAACTATTTTTCCTGGTGATTGACTGACCTCGCAACCCCACACAGTTAAACGGGTCCGTTTGTAAGACGTAATGATGCATTTGGAGATTCGAGGGTTTTGCAGGACAACGCCATGTGTTTCCCAGATGTAGGATTTGCCGGGTCACACTACGTGTCGGGGAGATCGTAAATACCCAAACTTTGAAAGTGGAAGACATCTGTTCTGGTGTAATGTTGTGAAAAACATTACAGCACTAAGTTTGTCTTCAACACTTCGAGGTTTTACGATTAAAATGATTATGTGTTTAGGATTAAGAGCTGAACAATAGGTTTTGAGTCAACTGACAGTTTATCCTTATGGAATTTTTCCCCATGTGATGTGGCTGATACTGAGGCCGCTTGTACTATTTTAAAACTTGTTGTTTAAATGATTATATGACTGTTGTGTAAGTATTTTGGCATGCAAGCATGTTCACAAAGCTGCACAGCAGTAATAAGATGTCCCATACTTCCTTTTAACACAACTGTTCCCAACACGACACAACCCTTAAATCCCATCAGGCTCAGCTGTATTTTGTGTTTTGTGCTAATTATCAAACATTAGCATGTTCGAATGCTGAACTAAGATGGTGAACATGGTAAACGTTACAACCTGCTAGACATCAACATGTTAGCATTGTCAGTTTAGCATGCAAGCGTATATGTAGCATGCAGTACAGCCTCACAGAGCAGCTGGCGCATGGCTGCAGACTTTTAGTTTTGTTAGTCGAGGTAATGATGTTCAGCGTTGTTTGATTGATTGAAAGATTGTTTCTTCTGTGAATTCCTGCAGTGCTGGAATTGGTCGAACAGGCACAGTCATTGTGATCGACATGATAATTGACACCATTGAGACGATAGGTAACTTTTTAAAATTATTATTATAAATTAATGATTTAATGAAATCAGCTCTCTCGATATGTATTTAGTAAAACAAACAAACATTTGAAATGCACAGTTTATTTTCCTTTTTTTTGTCCTGCCTCCATCCAATGCTTTCATGTCTCACACTGTAGGTCTGGACTGTGATCTTGACATCCCGAAATACATCCAGATGGTGCGAGAGCAGCGCTCTGGGATGGTGCAGACAGAAGCACAGTACAAGTTCATCTACCTGTCTATATCTGAGTACATACAGACCACCAAGGCCAAAGACTGTGCCTACATGGTGAGCAACAGGACAGGAAATCCATAAAGTCTTTTCTTGTGGGTGATATATAGATTGATAAAGGAAAAACAGGAAAAACATTTCATGAAAAGAAAACGGAGATATGTATGTCAATAGGCCTTTGCACTTTTGGCTGCTGATTTGAACACCACAGCCAACAAGCTCAATGTCAGCATAATGATACGTTATCAGAGAGTGGCTTGTGAAAGATGGACGTTGACCCAGAGACAGAAAACAATCAACTGCAACAACAAAAAAACAACAGTTGCATGACCTCTGATCTCTCTCTTCCCCAGGAAACCGATACGGAGTATGGAAATCTGAACCTTAAACACCCACCAGCGAGCAGGAAGGCCTCAAAGTGAGTGAGCGTGCGTCTGTCTATGTAAAAAAAGTGTGTGAGAATTGGATGTCGGTAATACATTTACACTGCTCCTCTAAATCTCACACTGCCACACAACTTTCCTTTCAAAAACGCCGTCTTCAGCCTTCTGTCAGCAGAGAGTCTAATATCCAAGAGAGAAGGAGTTGTGGGTGGAGGGAGGATGCATTGTAGTTGCGGCTGAACTCCACCTCGGTTTCATTGATTTTTATAGGGACTGCATTGCAGAGAATTATTCAGTTTTAAAATATTATTTTCCTTAATAAAAATCACTGTTTGTTGTCTAGCTTTAATCTCTGGAATACCGAAACTAACGACAAGAAACAAAGCTGGGAATTTAATCCTTGTTTAAAAGCTGATTAATATAAACTATAAACTATAGAGCCTTTTTCCACAGTGCACTAAAGTACCAGTATGTACCAGTACCATGCTCTTAACAAGGAGCCCACAGAGCAGTGGTAAGTCAGTCCACCACGTTGGTGCAGACTGAAATGTCTCAAACACTATTGGAGGGATTGCCATGAAAGTTTGGTGAATCCCTGAATGTTTAACCACAGCGTTATCATTATTTCTCTGTGGGCATTAAAGCAGTACTATTGGACGGGAACTGCACTTCCATAAAGGTGAATGATTCACAAGATCAAAATTGAAGCAACAGCTGCAAAGACATTCTGAATTTTAGTCTGTATGGCGTCAAGTTCCAAAGCAGGCTGGATCCTACAATTCCCATACTGCAACTTGAAACATATGCAATCATTTGTTCAAACTTTAGAAAGTCCCCTCCAGAGCAACAGAAAACATTATACAACTGGTTTAACGCCTA
Source organism: Pholis gunnellus (assembly GCF_910591455.1). Lineage (NCBI taxonomy): Eukaryota > Metazoa > Chordata > Actinopteri > Perciformes > Pholidae > Pholis > Pholis gunnellus. The sequence continues at coordinate 18,095,697 of NC_136534.1, read as the reverse complement.
ATGACGAGTTAACTGAACCTCATGTGTTAAAATGGTGGAGTGCCCCTTTAATGGACAACAGAAGTAAACAAGATATGAGTGTTTTTTGTGACCTCTAAGCCCGGACACCACTATGAACTGAGTTCTGTTCTAATTAACCAATTAGGGAAGAAAGAAAACAGCACACAACACTGAACAATTCAGCCCAGAACACCGTAAACTTTGACCCACTTGGAGCTCTGTATAGTTGGCTGCCAGCTTTGAGTGATTGATTCATGGTTGGTTTGGTCTGTTTAGATAGTTCTAATGCAGCAATCTCTGTTCATTAACCTCTCAAGCATCTTCCATTCACTTGTTACCAAGCTGTGTCCAATCAATGTTGGCTGGTTTGTAAAAATAAGCAATGAAGCAATCACTTCCCCTTTTTTCTTTGACTATTTCCAGAAACGAGGAGGTTTACGAGAATCTGTCAAAAGGAAAAAAAGATGTGAAGAAGGCAAAGTCAGAGAAGAAAAGCTCCGTGAGGAAAAGATAGAAGAAGGTTTTTATCAAAGAACTTCATGTTGTTGTATTTATGCAGGCACTCTTTTGTTAAAGAATTAGTATTTTAGTGGAGACCAAATGAAATGCGTGAAATTAGAAACAAGATAACCGGTTGACATCATATGTGTCACATGAATTCTTGGTTAAAGCGTTTGTTGAGAATAAAGTCAAAACATGTGTGAACACTTTGTTCTGTAATTGTCTTTCTTTAAATGTCAGCTATTTGAACAAACACATTGTGGGGTGTAAATATTTCATCACTTTTTAAAATAATTTTTATATTTAGATGCAATTGAAAAAACCCAGAAGTGCATCAAGAGCAGATGTATGTTTATAATTTGTCGTTTAGAGAAGTAAAATGCTTTTAGCTCTTCTTCCGGCATTTTAATGATGTTTGATTTTATTTACTTTTACTGTCATCTTCTGTTCTTTACAAAAATGGATTTTGGGGAACTCCATCTGCTGCTGGACATATATGAATATGAATATACTTCATCAGTAATGTGGAGGCAAATATGTTAAATCAACATAAAAATGCTCATATCAAACTCATTTTTGGAGTAGCCTGTTGTTTATCGAGCCAAAAAATACAGAATGGACCTTTATACAGTACTGGGAAATTGGGTAGTGCAGTATATTTATGCATCACGTGTGTGTCCCTAAATCTGAAATAAAACTTTGCCTCTTCTCTGGACACAACCCAGTAGTGGAAAGTAACTAAGTACATTTACTCAAGTATATACTGTACTTAAGTACAGTTTTGACTGTTACAGTTTTTGAGGTGCTTTGCACATTAACTCCGGTCCACAACAAATCAGAGGTAAAAAAAAAAAACATCGTACTTTCTACTCCACAACAGTTACTTGATACATTCATTTACTTTACAGATTCAGATTAAGAATACAAAATATGATCAAAAAAATAAATGATGATGTATTATTTGGGGTTAAGACTTTCACAAGCTACCCGCCAGTATATGCAGTGAGAAATAAGCCCCACCAGCTGCAACATTAAGTAATGAACACATTAAAGCATCAATAATATACATTGTGCTGAAATGGTCTAGATAATCTGTACTTATTTACTTATGTACTTTTAGTAAATCTCAGTGTGTGAGATAACCCCACTAGGACTGTAAACATACTGGTCAGCTCCCAGTACAAGTAACATGCTCGCTCAGTACATCCTCACCCCACCCACCACATGTTTTAGGGACCCGAAGCACCGCCTCTGAACTGATCCCTCTGAGTATAGCGTTACATGAATGAACCTCCCCCTGAACGTGGTCCTGCAAGAAAACTCCCAGCATCAGTGAGTCACAGCTGACTTGCAAACGATTCCATAAATCCAGCGCAAGTCTCCACCCGAGAGGACGTTCACTGAAGACAGAGAAACTGCGCAACGGTCTCATTTTACGCGTCAAAAAGCCAGGCATTGTCCAGAAACGTTGCGTAAGTGCAACTGATATCTTAAACAAGGCGTCAGCGGCTCTGCTCTGGGCTGCAGACTTGACGCGAAAAGAAAAGAAAAAGCAAGCAGGAGGAAAAGTAGACATTTCTGCTCGTCTGGAGTTTTGGAGGGAACAAAATGTCTAAACCTAATTATTCCGGCACGTTTCATATGGTGGAGCAGGAAAATATGGACTCCTACCTCGCAGCTCTAGGTAAGACTCTTTTTACACAGCTGTAACCCCCTAAAACAAATCCTTTTTATTTATTAAACCCCACGTTCAGACTTTTGTTGCACCTTTATTGTGATACTTTTGTACTTTTATTGATTTGATGCTTTGACTTAATCGTTTTAATCAATGATTTCATAATGTGGATCATCTTCATTTGCAGCTGCACATTAGTGAAATGAAATCCCCACCTTGTCCTTTTCATGACCCCAGACCCCCCTCCTCCCACACACACTCATAGGGTTGTATCCACTCTGTGACAAGACAAAGCTCCCCTTTTAATAAAGGAACAATAAAGTACAGCTCATGTTATATTAATCCTATTATGAATCGTCTTCTCTCAGATATTAATTTTGCCCTGAGGAAGATTGTGTGTTTGTTGAGGCCCTCAAAGGAGATCGCTCATGACCCGGCCACAGGGGCCATGACCATCCGCACTCTCACCACCTTCAAGAACTTCATGATGGATTTTACTATCGGAAAAGAATTCACCGAAGATTTGGGACCAGTGGACGGTCGTACTTGTCAGGTGTGTGTTGTTAATCTGAATATAAACATAGATTTGTTTGAACATGTAGACGGGCTTCCCGATATAATAGATAGTATCATAACTTGCTATACAAGTTTGCTTTGTGTGTTTATATTTTGGAATCTGCCAAAAGTCAACCCGCCTACTGCTGTGTTTTGGTGTTGCGTCTTTAAACCCCCGTTGAGCCTACAATGAGTGATGTGTTGTAAAAAAGTGGACAATAAAAACAACAGTTGAGTTTCCACACCCATTCAGGAATCGGAATTAGCAGCACTATCTTACAGTGTACAAAAATAACAAAAAAGATAGAGAACAGGAGCAAAAGACAAGAAAAAAAAAAGGTTTTGAACTCATGGCCACCCTTTTGCAATGAACAAAGAATCATGTGAGCTGCTTTACATACTAATTGCACGCAGTAACACAACATGTCCGTCTTCATGCAGACTACAGTGAGCTGGGAAGGAGACAACCTGATCTGTGAACAGCGAGGCGAGAAGGAAGGACGAGGCTGGACACACTGGCTGGAGGGTGACAAGCTGCATTTGGTAAGGATGTATAGGGATGGAGAGAAAGGGGGGAAAAAGCAATGAGGAAACTAAAGGGAAAATATCAAATTGATATGCTAAATATGCAAATAATACAGGGTTTGGATGTCATCATTTCCTTATTCCGTTGCACTACACTGCTTTTGTCTTTGTGGGAAGAAAAAGGTTTGTAGGGCTTGGTACATGCCTGAGGGGGGAAAGTAGGAGCCTACAAAGGAAGGCAAACACAAAAGAGGCAAAAGACTTGAATGCATGTCTTTTTATAAAGTGCTACAATAACTCAGACAGAGGAGTGTTTCTTCTCGTTCTGGTTGTGAAAGAGTTGAAGCTTACAGATAATCTGTCAATGCTGATTAAGATTTCAAACAATCGCTAGTGTCTCACTAAATAGCTCTCGCAGGAGTTCTAATAACTGTGTTGCAGCTGGGACAAAGCATTGTGTTGTTTTATATTTAGGAGAGAATTGGGAAAGAAATGCCAGCGAGGATTAGACTCTAAAATGGTGGATTTTAAAGGTTACACAAAGCAGGAGAGGGGACAAGCGAGGGCATAATGAAGAGTGAGTGAGGATGAGGGAGAGCTGGAGGAGGAAGGGGGGAGGAGTAGGGTCAAAGCAGGAAATAAGTGGATGGTGATTGAATGGGAGACGGATTACGGGGTCAAAGAGGGAGGGGGGTGGGGGTGGGATTGTATTTTGGATACAATCCCAGGTTTGTGTGTCACATCAAAGGAGAGTAAAATAAGTGATACGCTGTCTTACTATTCATTTACACCCCCCCTCTCCCCCCCTTCTCCCCATGTGGTCTTTTCCTCTCTGCAGGAGATGAGAGTTCAAGGCGTCGTTGCCAAGCAAGTCTTCAAGAAGGCTGTTTGAAGTAACCGCAAATATGTTTTAGTGAATTTATTCTGAGTAGAATCTAGTTAAGGACTCGGTACAAGTCTGAATAATGTTTATAGTCTTAAAATTATAATCAACATTATTTTGAAATGTCACAATAAGACTGAATATCTTTGAAAATACTGAAATGTACATGTACATCTTAATTGTCTGATGGTACTAACTGAAAAGAGAGCAACTGAGCAGAACGACTTGTGTAAACATTCCCAACCTACTTCCTTATATTGCACTATATAGTGATCTATCTTCACACTGTTATAAACAAATCATTCATCCGTCATCACTGCTGCGTCTGTAATTCATCACACCATGCTGCAAGTTTTAAACGTTAGTAGCCTCTGTGTCGTGTGTGTGTGTGTGTGTGTGTGTGTGTGTGTGTGTGTGTGTGTGTGTGTGTGTGTGTGTGTGTGTGTGTGTGTGTGTGTGTGTGTGTGTGTGTGTGTGTGTGTGTGTGTGTGTGTGTGTGTGTGTATTTTGCATGTGCACATTTTTTAAGTTTTATAGTTTACAAATACTGAAATTCAATGGTCAGAATTTGCATTACAGTATACTTTAAAAGATGACAAGATTACAATTCTGTACCAGAATCGGTGTCGGATGTTTGAACAGTATAAGTTTAATTAGATATCCTTTAAATTATAATTACAAAACACACCATTTACAATAAAGGTTAAGCCAGGAAATGGGGTCAAACAAATCCCATTTAAAAGACCACCTATAGGTAGATCGGTCTCGTTGTGGCACTCAGCACCAATCCTATTTGTCTGTAGGAAGGTGTAATACAAAAATATAAAAATACAACAACACTAATATTTAGTTTAACCTAAAAAAGGTACTTCTCTGAAGCGGCTGGACACTGTAGTTTTAAGCAATAAGTTACTAACAGGAGTAAATAGAGCGTTTGTAGGGGGCTATTTTCTGCTGTGGAATAATAAACATCAACAGTTCATATTCACAGCAGCAGAATAAGCTACAGTGCCGATCTTCATGGTGATGAAGTAACACATTACCCACTTCAACAATGTGGCTCGCGGATGTGTTTTTAATAGCTTTTTGGACAATGGAGCACTATGGCTCAGAGGAATACGCTACACCAGGCAACAGAGCTGCAGAGGGATTTAAAAATAATGTTTTTGTTCACTGTAAATGCATCACAGAAATATCACATCACGTAAGCTGAACTTCTCGTTAAAGTCCTGCAGGGGGCGGCAAGCCGTCAGCCACCTTAAACTCATCAGAAAGAGAGAAGCCATCTTCTGTGTTTTTTAAATAAATAGGTCCAGTTTAAGGTTTGAAAACGAGTTGCAGCATCCCTAAGCTGGAGAGGGACTCTGAGCTCCATCATTATACTGTTGCAACAATATTTACTTCCTTATGTCCCACACCACTCGTCCTCCTGTGGCTCTGAGTAGGTCCTGAGGAGGTTTCCAGTGCAGGATCCGGCACTCCCATTGATGTGGTTGGATTTAGTGAATGAAACTGAAGCCTTCAGTCGGGTTATAGGAAGGCTGCTGTCCTCTCGTTCTTGTGAGTCGCAACCCACCTCGTTATCATCTGAGGAGGATAATGAATAAAAAAATCAATGTTCAGAGTGACCATCCTTCAAAGTAATGTTACATCAAACATGCTTTGCTCTTTATGTGATTAATGGCCATCTTAATGGGGCTGAAAGCTTTTATGAGCGTGGAAAGTCATTATAAACTTGGCTGGAAAAAAGAAATTAACAATTTAAAAGGAAAAGTGTCTTCGATACTGGTGGGTTGAACACCACATCGACCAAAAGATATTCCGCCTGTTGGTGTTTTCATGATGAGTTAGAGCGCTGTCTATTAAAGGTGTAGAGATTTAGTGACTGAGACGGTCACAGTTGATGATTCACATCATTTTCAAATTCATCGAAGCCTCTTATGTTTCTCCACTTGTATTCAGGTTTGTCACCAATCTGTACGTTTTCCTAATTGGTTCTTCTCAGAAAAATATTATAACAACGGCAGCAGAAGACTACAAAGAGCGACAACTGGAAGACAAAAGTAACATTCTGAAACCACACATGGCTGATGTGCAGGTTTTGGAAGTGTTAAATACTGTTGCCTACATATTTGTATGTGTACAGTGGCGACAAAGAGTGGTTCAAGTGATACTGGGTAGCTTAGAAGTTAAAGTAGTTTGGATTAATGCATGACATAAAAAAAAGAAGCTATCATTTATCATTACTCTGCAATGTAAGGTCAGTCTTAAAAATGTGATTTAAATGAGCAGCCATCAAGTGCCCAAAGTTAATTACCTGCTGCTTGACTGGCTGCTGGCTCGTGGTAAGCAGAAGTTAGTCAGTTAGTTTTCCTGTACTAAGAAGATAGTTAATGTGGTCACCATGGAAGATGATGGATTACCTTCTAACACTTCGCTATCCACCAGCCGCCGATACTTTGTTATTAACCAATCTTCTGGTCAAAATAATTAGATTTAAAGTGGAGCACTTCTCCAGGATCAAAACTGCTAACGTTAGTTAGTTTGTCCGAGAAGACACTTTTTTTTTTTTTGCTTCTTGTGTGTGTTTTATTCGGAGTGGACTGGTGCAACTGGGCAAACATGACGATCCAAACTGACAGCAGTAAAGCAGCACCTTGAGGATAACAGGTATGTGCTCAGTTGAATGACGGCATCGTCTGTGTAAAACTGTGGGGAAAATGAAATTGCTCATCATGCCGATTATATCTCTCTAATAGTTTTAAGGTGCACCCGTGGTTTAGAGATAACGTAAAGCCACCGAGTCCGACCGGGGACTTTTGTTCCATGTCATACGCATTGACTGTATGGTCATACCCTAACTCTCACATTTTCTTCTTTTCATCTCTTAACTGTCTCTTATGAAGACATACAAAAAAAGGCCAACACATGAACACTTATTTAATAGTGTAAAGTGTGTGCGTGCGTGTGTGTGTGAGTGGGCATGCAGCAGTGTTCAAGGATTCAGCACCTGGGTTGAAAAGTGGTAGTTTGCAGCTCTCCATGTCGCAGCTCTCTTGGCAGTGACCGTTGAGCTCTGTCAACGGTAAAGACAGCTCCAGCTGAGTGAACGGTGCTGCTTCAACCAGAGAAACGGCAACACTGGAGTCGGCTGTCACAAAAATAAGCTCAATCAGTATTAATGACACAGTTTATATCTACCGTAGTCGTGATTTAAATATGATAAGTTTAATAGGTTGTCTAATTTGGAACATAGTACTGGTTATTCAAGAGAAAGAGTGTGTATGATCGGCCCATAGGGGGCCCTGTAACCTCTCAAAATACTCCTTTCTGTAGCACCAATAGTCATTGAGATGTGAAGTGTGATCCCTGTAAGTATCTTTTTAGGAAAAGTTCTTTATACGTCCTCAATCATACATTAATACATCTGTAACATTCAAATTCACCACAGCTCTGTGTGACTCAATATTGAATTGATACTTTTCATATGTATCTGAAACACTCACCTCCTGTAGACTTGAAAGGGTGTTGTAAAAAAATCTTAGTTTTCTTTTTCTCTGTGGAAAAAAAAAGTCAGACTTGAAGATGGAAAAGAATCCTCAACCTTTAATATAAAACTTGTCAACGCAGCATCATGGTGTGGTCATGGCCCAGTATCATCATCTGTCTAGTGGCCATGTGTTAAAATGTACACGCTGCTCCTGGATGTATTTGGATCTAACCAGATTATGACAAACAGGGACCCACAGCTAATTTTTGACCTAGTGACCCCCAATGGGTTAATCTAGCCACTATGAGTGACAACTCACCTAGAGATCCCCTCCAGGCATGTTTTAAGACATTAAAGACTTAAGATATTTTCATATTGTTAGGATATAAAATACGTCAGTAGGTACTCCTCCCTTGAATTTGGAAGCTTTTAAGTGTTTTAAATGGCGAAATTAGACTTCAAAACGTCATCGCGCTAATTAGATTGTCTTGCTGGACAAAATGTGTAAGTGTCATGATTTTATTTTATTTTCTGCAATAATCCAAAATCCAATGGAAATATCCCATTGGCTTTTTGTCAACGAAAATACATCATCCCTGCACTACTCTATTTTGTAAGCTGCATACTGGAGTTTCAAACTAGTTGTGAAACCCAACTTTTTCGCGGTTTAATTTAATTTTGTATGTAGTTTCCAGTATTGGCAAATTGCTTCACTGGAAATACAGTAAATGTCAATGAAATACAACTGAACGTCAGTCAAAACAATTAGTCCTGAGACTGTACCACATGCGTAGGCACTGTTTCTCTGTATGAGTTGCTGCCTGTGAAATGTGCGTCACATTATACCAAATAATTGTGTCAGGCTGAATATGTACAGGATGTGGTTTCCTCATTCAGTTTGTCATGCTCGCCGAGCTTGTTTAACGTCACGTTTCTGGGTCATTACATTTCTTCTTTTGTTACACTTCTTTTTGCATAAATTAATTTTAGACCACACTAATTTATTTCATTTAATATAAAAAAATCAGGTATGTAAATGTAATTTGACCTCACTCAGATTTTAACGATAGATTGGCTTTAATAGAAACACTGAGGAAGTATTTGTGACAGACATAAGCAGTGACCTTCAACTTGACACAAAGTAAATGGTGTCTCACAGATGTGCGTGTACCAGTGTGTGTGGGCATTTGTTGACTCTTCGGGAAGACTTTAACCAAAGTGTGCGAAAAACAGTGACTAAACGCACCTACGCATGTTACACGTTGTACACACCTGCTTCGTATGACTTGCGTTTTGCCCTCCAGCAGAGGAGACCGAACAGGATGAGTGCGGTCAACAAGAGTCCTGACCACAAGCCTGCGGGTAATATCCAGGGACATTCTGATAAACAGAAAAGGGGGATTTTTAGAGAGACCTAAATACATTTTAATTAGGTCCTCTTCCTGATTGCACACGTAACGTATATCTTCTGGGAAGTAAAGAGGGAGTGAGTGATTACTGAATACTCCCCTTGATTCATCATTAATAATATTGTAATGAATGAAATGACTGCCAATGAAAAGGACTTCATTTCTATTTCATTTCTATTTCATTTCTATTTCACGCCGGTGTTGGTAAATTATGATCACACAAGAATGATGCCAAGACATACACTTATTAGTAATTATTATCAACATTTACAAGCAGTATTTAAACACTTAAGTGGTTTATAACATACTATAATACACCATAATGTAGTTGTAAGGTGAGATTATTTTGTTATATCTTTAAGTGTTTACTAATGTATTTGTCAGCAATTATAACTCGCCTTATGAAGCATTCATAACTAATGTACAAACTATTGATAGATACTTGATAACACTGTGTAAGATAGCTGTATGATTACACATGTGAACAAATACTTTCAGCATGTTATAAAGCATTTATTAACTACTTATACACATGTGGGTTAAAAACTGTATTAATGTGATTAACATACACATCTGATACTACTATGTTATGTTTTTGTATACACCAGTGATATAGTTATAATACAATTACATTAAGTGCTTACTTCTGCTTACAACTACATTATAGTGTGTTATGAACTATTCATGCTTTATCTACTAATTTATAGTCTCAGCACCTGTGGTTGGAACAGATTCTTTCATTTTGTCTACAACAGTGTCACAGTTTTCAAAGCTGCCTGTTTCGGCCAGAAATGCCACCATGACAGCCGTGAGAGTGAACCAAAACAGTAAAATTGCGAGCGGGAACAAGGCGTTGATACTCACGAGTTGCTATAAACCGCAGTAGATCCCTTTTAACATTGTCATTTATTGTTTTCTCATTGTCATTTGATACATTTTTGTTGTAAAACTATTGCTAGCTTCTGCTTTAATGTCTATTCTCATAAGGTGGGTTTATAGCCAGTCACAACAACAGAATCGCCCCCATCTCCTGTCAGACACGTACTAACTGCAACAAGTGGTTATAGTGGTAGTAATGTAACTCTCTTCCTTAGGAATGATTTTTGCATCTGTGCAACTTCTACTTCCTCTCATTTGGTCATATGACATATAGGAACTGAAGAATCAACAGAAACTCACTCAGTTACGCAGAATAAGAGCATACTTGCACAAGTTGTTTTTTTCACTAAAATATTAGATCTATAAGAGATATAAGATCTAAAGAGAGGATACACATTTGTAACAACAGCCTTAATGTTAAAATGGAGACCTACGAGATTTGAAGTTGCCACAGATGGCATCAGTTGTTGGGGTTCCTGGAGTTTTCAACTGTCTTCCGACGTCCTCACATCTGAAAACAACATACAAGCCCAAACAAATTTGTATCCACATAATGAGTAGTGTATCTATAACTAGGGTTGCAAAGGGTTGGTACATTTCTGGGAAATGTAAGGACATTTTCCAAGGAAAGTTAAGCTTAGGACTTTACTAGAAAATGTCATTATGAAAATCATACCTTTTTTAATAGTAAACTTATTGGGAGGGAAAACACATACAAATCTGACATGGAGGAAGTCCATGGAGAGGATATGGAGGCCTGGGAGAAGTAGTTTTGGGTTTTTTTTTTGGAGGGGGTGGCCCCACAGGGAATGTTTGTCCCTGTACAGCCTACTGAATGTGACATGTAAAAGCTCCAGAGAAGCTCAAGAAACAGTTCCCACAGTGTGGAGGAAATATAGTCACAGAAGATGTGATGTGGATGTTTCGGGTTTGTAGACTGTTAATGTCAACCCAAACAAAAATGTTTCATATCTGCTGTGACTCGATGGATGACTAATAAATGATGCACGTCATGTTCTATCACATTACATACATCGACATCCTTTAGCTTTAAAAAAAAAAAGAAGAAAAAAAAATATGCAATCTGACCTGGTATGTGTTTGACAGGACGACAGGAAATCTGTTACGTTGCTGTAGGTTCCGTCTCGGCACGGAGCACAGATTGTGTCATTCGTGCGAGTGGCTGTAAAAAGGAACACGTTTTTTTCAGTTGCCGTTTTGTAAGGTGTGAATGCTTGCTGTACTGCATGATCATTTATTTTGCATCTTACAATGGAAGCTTACCTTCAACCTTGACCCCTTCACCCAAAAGGCATTGGGTCACTTGCTGGCAGTGTTCACATTTATCATTGTTGCAGTAGAAACCTTTCATACACCCGCACACCGCATCCTCTTGAGCTGTACAGTCCTTTACTTTACTCTGGTTGTTATCTGAAAGAGTCAAAGAAAGGTCTTCTGTTGCTGCTGCTGAGGTCTCTCCCATTTTAGTTTCTTTGTGTGTAAACATTTGGTCCCTGTTAAGGATAGAGCAGTGATAGAAGATGTCCTCCATACTTTTACTTTAAGTAAAAGTAGCAATATCACAATGTAATAATACTGTGTTACGTGTGTGTTAAGAATTACCATTGAAATATACCTAAAGTACCAAAAGTATAAGTACTAGAATAATATTCTATCACTGGATTATAATTAGGGATGCATTATGTGTCAGCATCACTAGCATTATAGCTGCCAAAGCTTTTGTACTGCTGGGTAGCTTAATCCACAGCAATATATGGTAATTAGTTATTTATATTTCGTATTAATAATCTGCAAAGCAACTACTGTTGTCTAATTAATGTAGTGGAGTAAAAAATACAGTATTGTAGTGGAGTAGAAGTTTAAGGTAGCATAAAATGGAATGGCGATTTTGAGGTACTTGTACTTAAAGTACAGTACTTGAGTAAATTCACGTAGTTACTTTCCATCACTGGGAAAGAGTAGAAGCAGACTATGAGACAACAGGTCTCTGGCAACAGACGCGTAAAAGGCCCCCCACAGACGCCAGACATTAGAAGAGACAAAAGAGCCTCAAACAATGAGACGAAAAAAAGCTTTATGCATCTCTCTAGTTATTTGGTGTTTCTGTAGTTGTTTTTTTTAATCTCTTTATAGTCGCTTTACAGTCGTTTCAAACAGAGGCTTTGGTCCAAGGGCCCCATTCAGTTATCCATCCACGGAAAAGATGGTCCTCTGATACAGACTTGTAATTTTAGGCAACTTAAATCAAAATTGACTGGACTTGTCTTGAGAATAAATGACAATGTTTAACTTTTAACAAACATTTTTCATTCCACGCTGTAAAACATTTTAAGCTGGTGCAACATTTTAAACCGGTTGAACTTGAAGCAGTAAGACTTCCCACTGCCTTAGAAATATGATTTAACAGAACTGAACTTGAATACTTATTTCAGGTTCTTCTCAATAGTTGGGTTTACTGTTAACTTTTTACAATGAATCACAATTACATTTCTTTCCAGTTACATTCTCGTTTGACACGCAGGTTTTACAGCCGTCTGTGCTGCTGCTTTGTACCAGAGTTAGAGCAAAGACAATACATGAGACTCCACCCTAACGTGGTTAAATTAGAAGTGTATGGGGGTTATTACTTTGAAGGTTGAAAAATAAACCTACTCCACACTGACAGGATCATATTTTCATTTCTAAGCTTGTTCCAGCTCTTCACTGAAACTATGTGACGTTAACACTGAGTGAAATATTTAAATGTAAAAGATTGGCTACACAGCAAGTTGTGTAACTACTGACCCCACCGGTAGTGTAGAGGTTTAATGAAAACAAAATGGAAAAGAGGAAGATGTTAAAAAAAGTGGATGTGATGCTGTTCACACAAAGAAAAAAATCTACACTCTATACACAAAGACAGCAAGGGGTAGAAGAGGAAGGGACTGTTTGTGTTTGCAGTACAGAAGAAGTATGTGTGTGCGAGCGTGTACGATACTGTTTGTGTGTATGGGACTTACTGGAACTGCAGTCCGTGCAGACGTGACATTTCCGCAAGTGATTTTTTGTGGCTGTGTACCGACCCCATCCACAATCGTCACACTTGGTTTTCTCTGTGTTATTACACTCGGCGACCATGTACTTTCCTGAGAGAGTTGAGAAAACAGAGGTATACAGAAAAATGTGATGTCGGGCTGTAATGCAAATATAATGTGTGAGGAATGCTGAAACGCTGAATAAATACTGTGTTGTGGTGCACAGTTCTATAAAGAAGTTTGTCATCCCAAAAGAAAAGATAGTTAAGATAAGTTAGTAAAACCGTGACTGACCTGCAGCACAGCGATCACAGCATGTCCCATCTTTTCGGGCGAACTTATCCTCACTCATGCAATTCATTATAGCCATTTGTTGCCCATTCGATTACAGTCCTCCACCTGTATGTAAAATATCTAAAGACTACAATGACAATCTTTCTCTACACTCTTCCTTGAAACCTGCTCATAACATTTTGAAATGACAGCTATTTAATCATCTTAGCTCAAGGAGCATCATTCAAGGTACAATCTCTTTACCCTTTCTGCTTTTCTGACTATCTCTACTCTTTTTCTGCTGTCTGAATGTTCTGTGACTTCATATGTGTTTCCCCTTCTCAGTCTAGCCTTACCGACTTCGCATGTCTTTTCTAATCCTACACAGTGGAAAACCCCAGTGACCCTAATGTGCTGTTTCCCCCTCCATGTCTCTCTCTCTCTCTCTCTCTCTGTCTCTTTCTCTGTGTCGGTCTCTCCTCGTTTCCTTCCTGCCCTCTCACTGCGAAGTAAGCTGTGTGTGTGTTTCCGTATAGCCACAGGACCAAAGGCTGATTTTGGCACTCTTACTGCACATAGCAAAGCAGCACAATGAGATATTTCCTCTCTCCACTACACCCTTTCCTTTCAGTCCATCGCCATTGTTTCCACCTAACCTTTGTCCCAGTGGCGCGGGCATGTTGCTGAGCTAAAACTGCAAAAGAGATTTTGTAGTTAACAGTCGATCTAAAAAGGTTTTGGCTCGGTCTGTCTTCCTGTCATCCCACTTACCAGCAGTCACTCCCTCGTTACTGCAAAACATACAAAAAAAACAATTTAATTTGAAAAAATGCCTGCGTTTGCAAAAATATGAGTGAGAGAGAACGGGGGGGAGGGGGGTAGCAAGAAAAGAGCGAGAGATGGAAAGGAAATTATGGAGAAAAGGGGAAGGAGAGATGCTGATGTAGTTTATTTGCGAATGGATTTGATCGGATCACGATGATAAGATTAAGGTGGGTTTGGATTTTTGCATTTGCATTAGTACATTAAATTACCCCACTGTAATGATTAGCAAAAGAGGTGTGGAGTACTTGTAAGATGGAGGGATGTTTTGGCATTGTTAATTAGTATTTTTGTGATTCATCATCTCTGGTTCTCTGTAATTTGTATGTGTAACCGGACTTTCTCACATTAAGTAATACCTTTTTCTTTCTTAACTTCGTTGTCCTTGCCTTTTCTCCGCTTCCCTCTCCTTTCCTTTACAATATATCACCTCGTATTTTTGTATAACTTCCATACCTTCCCCCAGTCTTCTGCTTCTCCTACTCTCCCGCCCGGCCTACTCGATGCTGCTGGGATGGGTGGAGTCTCCAGGGTATCCCACTGGATATTTGCCCCATGCCAGTATGAACTGGAGCAGGTGTGCCCAAAAGGGTCACACCCTCTCCATCAAGCTCATCCACCTGGACCTGGAGGACAGCCATGACTGTGAAAACGATGCAGTAAAGGTCAGGGGTCACGAGAAACTTCAAATGGTTGTCCCGTAAGAAGTCATGGTTAATAACTGATTACAGTAATGTTATTGTGTCCTCTACAACACTATTGTTTTCCAGGTCTTTTCAAATGGAAACCTAATCTCAGTTCTGTGTGGCAAAAGGGAATTTGAGGAGCTTCAGTCCACTGTGAATCCCTCGCTCCTCTCCTCCCCGGGGGGCTGCCTCTCTCTCACGTTCCACTCCGACTACTCAAACACCGAGAGGCACACCGGCTTCAGAGGGTTTTATAGCGAACAAGGTGAGATGTAGAGGAGAAAGAGTTGTAAAAGTCCCACCAAAGTCCGTCGTATTTGTGCCCATTTATTTTTCCATGTTCAAGAGTTCAATTTGTAATCACACTGTTAACTGTTAGGAAGGTGATCTTTTTAGACAACAACTCTCAATGGTTGCAGTTTATAGTTAAGCTGAATTGGACACAGTTACATTTTAAGATGTATTTAATGTCATAAGTGAAACTTTCTACAATAATCCAGTCCAGGGTTATGTGAGTCTAGGGTTAAATAAGTAAAGCCTATGCTTCTGAACTATCTTTATCATTAAGACTTTCAGTTTCAGTTCAAAGGTGCTGCTGATGTCTGATCTAAGTCGTGACCTGTTGCCTCACCTTTGTGCAGAGCCAGGCTAGTGGTTTCCTCTCTGTTTTCAGAGATTATGCTAAAATAAGCTAAGCGTCTTGTGGCTACAGTACATGAGAGTGATGTTGATCTTCTCATATCAACTCTGAATGAAGCGATTAAGCGCACTTGCCTGAATTTCAAACTACAGTATTACTTTAAGAGTGCTCTACTGTAAGAGTTTCATCCCAAATGTCTGGGGTTTAGTAAGTGAATCATCACCACCAAAACAGCAGGTGTTCCTTTAAACTAACCCTCTAATTCATTTGCTCTCTCAGACTTCGATGAATGTAAGGACGACCCTGACAACGGATGCACCCAGTTCTGTCACAACTACATCGGAGGGTACCACTGCTCCTGTCGCCATGGTTACTACCTGGATGTGGACAAACACACTTGCACGGGTACAAACACTGTCACGACTCACGACGAGGATCAGTGCATAGCTTACAGAATGAGGAGTTCAAATTAGACGGAGGAAGACGAATCAAGGAAGGTGAAACTAAACAGAAACATGAAGTGGAAATAGGGAAATAGAGGAAGCAGAAGCAGGCCAACCCGGGGGGAAAAGGAGGGAGACGAGGAGCAGCACAGGCTGATTGTGTAATCAATGATTTCGTTGACTGTGATGACAATGAAATGTTTTCTTCAACACAGTGAGTTGTTCTAAGGATCTGTCAGGGCTGTACAACGGGGACATATCCAGTCCCTCCTGGCCCGCTTCATATGCAGACAATGCCAACTGTCAGTACACGCTGTCTGTGGAGGCCACCCTGCAACTGGAGTTGCACTTCTCTGAGGATTTCGATGTGGAGCAAAGCCCTGATGGTCAATGCATAGATGCACTGAGTGTAGGTGTTGAGTTCAAATACTTCAGTACCACATTTTTCTAAAACTTCTCGGTGAAACCAAAGTGGAGGTTCAGACAAAAGCGTTGTGATCATGGATCTAACGACAAGTACACATCTTATTTGAACCATTTTATGTGTCACACATTTTCGTTTTTTAAATAATAGTGGATTTCTCTTCCATGGGAATACTTGTGCAAACGTGTTTTATTTTATATTTGCGGTGAGTCATTTTATAGGCACTGTACAGGCTGGGGGACACACCTACACATGTGTGTTTCACCAGAGTGAACTGAGCAGAGAGGAAGTCGAGACATGCACAATGTGAGACATCACCTTTGGTGTTTTGTTTGCAGATTGAGACTCCCTCTGGGATTCTGGGGCCATTCTGTGGCCACACGCTTCCCCCATCTCCTTTTCTCACTCACTCGCATCGTGTCAAAATCCGCTTCACCTCTGATGGCTTTGGCACAAACAAAGGCTTCAGTCTCCACTTCAAGACCAGAGGTACTGCAGCCTCCTCACTCCTTCACATGGGAAAGCAGTATTTGTTGGACAATGATCATGATTGTTCTTTTCACATGTGCATTTCAGACAAGGTCTGTCCAGCAGTGGTGACCTCGCACTCCACTGTGACTCCTCAGCAACCAGAATATCATGAGGGTGAAACAGTGACAGTAACTTGTGATCTTGGCTACGTTGTAAATACTGTGAGTATACAGAGAACCAGAAGTTTTAATAGATTTACATTTGTTGTATTTAAGCCACTTTTAAGCTAATTAAGTTCTCCTTTTGCAAAGTAGGATGGCAACCAGACCCTGTCAAATCAGTATGTGGCGATATGTCAGAATACAGGCGTATGGACTCCCAATTACGTCTGTGAACGTGAGTTTGACTGCAACCATTTTTGCTGAAAATTTGTCTTGATTTTCTTATTTTTTTCACATTGTTCTTCACAATGTTTTTTCCCCCCATGTGTAGCTGTGGATTGTGGACTTCCTGATATCCCAGAAGGTGGCATCCTTCAGTTGGTGGACTCAGATAACATACACTCTCAGTATAAAGACCAGATCCAGTTTAACTGCAGCTCAACGTACTACACGCTGGAAGGAGATGGTGATTATAAGAAGCTTGTACACCATTTTCTGATTCCTTTCCTTAGCTTTTAAGAATGCAAAGTGTTCTGGTTTTGTTAATCATTCGTTGTTTCACCGAAATGCTCTCTTCAATCTTTCAGACTTGTACACTTGCAGTGCCATTGGTGAATGGGTATCAGGTGGAGGCGAGACAGAGATGCCGAAATGCATTGAAGGTACGACCTTAAATGTATTTCTCACATTTTCTCGTATTAGCTAATATTGAATCACATGAATCTATTGATGACTTCCTGTGTATTTCAGTGTGCGGAAAGCCTGAAAAATACCGTGTAGCCAGAATTTTGGGAGGTGAGGATGCAAAATTGGGAGAGATACCGTGGCATCTTTTGATTAAAGAGCCGAATAGAGGAGGAGCATCATTGATCAATGACCGATGGGCTGTCACAGCAGCTCATGTCGTGGAAACGGCAGAAGAAACCTCTTTGAGACTGTATGGTGGACTGGTAGATGGAAAAACGATAAGAGACAGGTTTTCTAATGTAGTTATCATGGACAGTGAGAGGATCATAATTCATCCCGACTACAACAAAGGCACTCCTTGTAGCACGCTCCAATTTTGACAATGATATTGCTCTCATTAGATTAGCTTCCAGGGTGAATTTAGGCCCAAACCTCCTTCCCATTTGTCTGCCAGAGGTAAACAGTGTAGATGAGCAAGGCACAGTGTCAGGCTGGGGGAAAGCAGAATCAAAGACAGGATCGGTTAAGTTGTACACGTCTGCTCTGTTAAAATACGCTCATATTGGGGCCTACCCCCTTACAAAGTGTCAGGATACACCGTCCGCAC
Source organism: Pholis gunnellus (assembly GCF_910591455.1). NCBI lineage: Eukaryota > Metazoa > Chordata > Actinopteri > Perciformes > Pholidae > Pholis > Pholis gunnellus. The sequence goes on along the minus strand of NC_136534.1, from coordinate 18,077,531 downwards.
CTACAGCTAACGAACGCATGACTTTCACGAATAACATGTTCTGTGCTGGAGCAGATGGAAAGGACAGCTGCCAGCAAGACAGTGGAAGTCCGTTTGTTTCGCCTATGTTGACTGAAGGCAATGAGCCATATCATCTGACTGGCATTGTGTCCTGGGGACCCCCCTGTGAAGAAAAGCAGTACAAGGGTTATTATACCAAGGTGGCTAATTATGTGGACTGGATTAAGGAGACAATAGATACGGTCGAAAAGTCTAAGAAAGGGGAAAGATGAGGGAGAAAATGCTTCTCTGCTAAACATAATAATGTAATCAATTTCAGGACTGATTCAGATATCATACAAATAAATGTTTATGAAATCAAATGTACCAATCATAATACCATTATGCTGTGATCACATTGTTACTTTATACTTCCCTTTTGTATTAAAGGAATTTGCAAATCAACTGCAGAGAATGTGTTTGTCAACCAATTTAATAATGTACTGTAATGTTGTCTGTTAATCATCAGATACACACAATAACACGTTTCCCATCAGGGGTCTCCATACACTGGAATACTTAATATTTAATGTTTATTTCATAATTTATACGTTTGCCTTTCACTCAGTGCTGAGTGTTTCACTGATAAAGCATTTCATCAGACACAAATGCCCTCACATGTAAAACAATAACGACAATAATGTTTTAAAACAATTCAGCTGGAACAGTTATCTTGATTTATATGATATGTGGACTAAAATCATAATCATGTTTACACCAACCGCCTGGATGAACTGTACACAGGAAATGTTCATAGATGGCAACAAACACAATTTCATATAATTTTCTCTTTTTTTATTGTAATGCCCTGTATTTATTTGTCTCAATCAGCTGCTTCACGCAATGTTTTCATACCCACAAACAACATGTCTGCTTCTCAAATGCAATTGCTTCTTTGCAGATGCAGTCAAAAGTGTAATAGCGCCCTCTAGTGGTAGAATGAGGTTTATGGGTGAAGGAGCCAAAGTTTAAAAAATGGGATCTGAGAAGTTTTTTCTAAAGTTATTCTCAATAGATAATCTAAAATGAAGGAGATAACATTTAATTTAATAATAATTTAATTGGAGATGTCTACTTAACAACGTCTTCCTAATTCTCTATTTTAAAGGAATTATTTGCAGCATCGACCCTGTTTTTCTACAATTCAAAGTCAAGAGCTCGTTTGTTTTTGCCAAGACAAACAAGGCTTATTCCTGGCATCAACGCAGTGAGTTGCTAAACACTGGAAATTACAGACTTGGTGACATTAATGTTTCACTTGAAGGTGAGGCATTTGCTCCTGCAGCAGCGGATCAGTTCACGCTCAGATATAACATTCAATCGAGAGATGGGGTGGACTTTCTGTATCATCTTGTAAGTTTCGATGAACTTTAAAACCCATTTATTTGTTGGAATGAAATTGTTTTTGTCGTGAATTTCTAGCTTGATTCCAAAATTCACCGTAAATACCTGCTGTCATTGGGGAGCTGTTTCTTATTTCATTTTGGATCTTCTGTACAACCAATATTAAATGAGCAGTGTTTAATAGGTTGACTGAGAGCCACTATATGTAAACCCTCAACAGTATTATACTGCAGGGTTGATTGTGTCACTCTGTTTGTTTTTTCTGTTTGCATTAACTTTGGACCTGCAGCTCAGACGACCACAAACTGATAAACAGATCGAACTCTCTCTGTCCCTGCACTTTTTCCAGGTTTCTGTATGTGTCATCTTGTGAGTGCCGGCGGCTGCCTGATCCAGAGCCTGTAATGCACGGGGCGGTCCAGTCCCCCCAGTATCCCCAGCCTTACTCTCCCAACCTGCTGGAGCAGTGGGACCTCAGTGTGCCCGAGGGCTACCAGATCCAAATCACCTTCACACACCTGGACATTGAAGCTTCTCCAGGCTGCTATTACGACGCCCTCACAGTCAGAGCTATTTTTCAACACATATGAAACAAACAAAAGACCGGTGTTGTGGTGTTTGAGTTCTGAACTACAGTGTGACTCGAGTTTAGTCAACTTGACTCAGGCTTGAATGTTGACGACTTAACCTAGAACACTTTTTCTACCAACTACGTACATACATCTCCATGTTTTGCTGTTATTGCCAAAATATGCTTTAGTGTATCTCAGTATTACTAACTGCATGGTGGGTATACAGTGGTCTCTCAGTGGTAGTAATCTCACAATGAGGCAGCCCTATGTTCTTTCTTGGGGGTTTGGTCTTGCTTGTTCACAGGCGGCTCACCCCCCTTTTCCCAAAACAAATGTTTACTAGAACGGTTTACAATATTAGTTAAGTTCAAATGCCACTTGGCCGCAGTACAATGGGTTGTAAACAACACATTTCTAAATTAGTTGTGCTTCAGGCCACCAGACCAGGTATATGTTAGTCCAATATTTGTTCTACTTTTCACTCTGTTTTGGTCGCTAACTCCTGATGGAAGTATGTGCCTCTTTAGCCGCTAACGTTCATTAGTCTCTAACTGCCTTCCGTTTGATTCGTAGCATACAATGAGTTACCAGAGCTGCTGCTGAAACATACGTCGATCAGTGCAGTGATATTAATGAACCAAAACCTTAAGCTTGCGAGCCATTAAACCAAAGCAATGAGCTGAAAGATGTTAAAAAACCTCTGTGGAGCTGAGGGGAACTGCAGAGTCTGGTGCTAATTTGTCAATTTGAGCGATACCTTACATACACATAAAAATGTAATTCATTGTTAACATGAAAGCATTGATTAAACTTAGACTCAGACTTGGACTCAAAGAAAGACGAATTTGGATGCAACTTTGACTCACAGTTTGGTGACTCAACTGCAACCCTGTAATAGATTTGTCTACTGATAAGTGCTGCATGGTGTATTAAACCCTTTCTTCATGATGAAGATTTGATCCCTCTTATGACCCCTCAGGTTCTCTATGATGCAAAGATCCTGGGAAAGTTTTGTGGCCACGAGAACTCGGCTATTGGGCATCATCCAGGCAACCAGCCCATCCTGTCTCCAGGCAACAGACTCACCCTGATATTCCAGACGGACGACAACAACCCAGAGCGCCATCAGAATGTGGGCTTCTCTGCACAGTACCAGGCAATAGGTAGCACTTATCTATCTCCTGTCACTTCACTCTTCCACTACGGAGCGACCTCCCACTAACTTATCGTGTCTCTCATTATCAGACTCGGATGAGTGTTCTGCGCCAGAACCTGAGGATGGCTCAGGTCCTCTCTGCTCTCAGATCTGCCTCAACACCCTTGGCTCATACCTTTGCGCCTGTCACCACGGCTATGAGCTTCGTCCAGACCAGCGCAGCTGTGTGTGTGAGTGTTGTGCAGATTCACACTTGTTATGTATGTATGTATGTATGTATGTATGTATGTATTACGGCTGAGAGGCAGGGGGAACAATGCTCAGTCACACAATGTTCAACTACTTCGACCAAATCCAATGTCTGTTTCAGTCCAAGGATGCTTGTGTCAAGGAACTGACCATTTATGACAAATTGTTATACACTCAGATTTAGCCGATAAGGATTTTCTCTTTGAGGGAGCTCTCAAAGAATCTGAATAGCATCAGAGAGTCTGCTTTAATTAATACACTTTATTGAACAGTAGATCTTAGTAAATTTAGCAGTGCCATGTTGTTACAAGGTTGCTAGGCCGCTGACGAATGGGCCACTGACCGGGAAGCATTAAGAAAGCAACTGATTGAATTTAACCTGAATGTTCCTTTACCGATTTCCCAGTATCCTGCGGCGGCGGTATATTTGATGAGCTAGAAGGACATCTGTTCAGTCCAGGATACCCGGACCCCCCGCCTCAAGCTGTGTCCTGTCAGTACAATATTGATGTAGAATCTGGCTTCACCGTCACTCTTAACTTCACCGACATCTTCCACATCGAGAGCGTGGACACTGAGCAAGGCCCAAACTGTCTTTATCATTGGTTGCTGGTAATGACGAGCCGCTATATAAATAAATGGAAACAAACTGAGCATAAAAAGATATGTTAAATATTGAGCTGTGCACTCCTCTCTTTCAAGCTGACCATCCCAGACAGAGAGCCCATGAAGCTGTGTGGTGGAAAGAGTCCAGGTCTGATAGTCACAAACTCCAACACTGTCAGACTGGACTACCACACTGACAATGAAGGCCTGAGCAAAGGCTGGAGCCTGGACTACAGCACTCACAGTGAGGGAGAGAGGAATGAGAGCAGAAATTAGCCGATGAGCAATTAAACTGCTATTGATTATCAAAACATTTTCCACCAGTTGGTAACAGTTGGTTACTGTATGTGTGCAGCTGATGTCACATGTCTGCTTGTCCATGGTGTTTCCAGGAGTAAAGTGTCCATCTCCCAGTAATGTGGCTAAAGGCAGGGTCACTCCTATCTTGACCGAATATCTCTACAGAGACTACATCTTTGTGCGCTGTGAACAAGGATACAAGCTGATGATGGTTAGATGAAACTTCACTTTTTTTTCTTCCTTTCTTACAATGGCGGACTTCTTTATTTGTCATTGTGAGCGATATAAAAGCAGATATTGTCCGATGTTTGATCAGTTCCTCTCTTTTCTCTGTCAGGACGGTGAGGAGGTCGAGGGTTTCTCTACCATGTGCCAAAACAATACAAAGTGGCACCTCCCTCTGCCAGAATGCCACAGTATGCTACCTTTAAGCTCAGACATAACACCCATTCTAAAAATGAATGGAATCTGTATTGTGATTAACTACAACTTGAGTCTTACCGGCAAAATAGTAATTTCTCTTTGTTTTGTTCTTCTGCAGTAATTGATTGTGGAGAACCTGCACCTTTGCTGAATGGAGGGGTGACCTTCCTGTCTGGCCTTCAGAATCAGTACCGTTCTGTTGTCCAGTATCACTGTAACGAACCATTTTACTCTCTCCTTGGAGGTATAAATGGTGAGGTATTAATATATACTCTTCTATGATGTACAGTTTTAGATTTGTCCTACCAATACCACCAGCCGTTGGTTTACATTAGCCGACTCTTGAAACTTTGATGTAAATACATAATCATTGCGTGGCAATGCAGTTTAAAGGAGCAATGTACCACATTCAGAGTATTAATATAGCAGCAAACAACTATATGCTATGTAGAGATATATTGGAGTCATGTCGACCTATGCAGAGAATGAATGTGCCCTCTCTCTGTGTGATGTCATCCGAGCTTCTCTCTGCTATGTTGACATAGCCGGGCCGGCCACACGCGCTTTTAGTGCATGCCAGCGCATGCCCCACATGGCTAGCTCACTGCCACTGCTCTGCACTGCTCTCATATGCCGGTTACACCGGCAGTGTCAACACTGTTAGCTCTGTCAGCACTGTTGCCATAGTTTGTACCGTTAGCTACGAGCCGCCGGCTCAGGCGTCGGTATGTTGAGAGCTGTTGAAAGACAATCGGAATGCTCCCAACCGATTGATTTTCAACAGTGCAGAAATGAAAAAGCATTAACTTACATACATTTTTAAAGCACACTATTTATGTTTTTTGGTTACTTGTGGTGTAACATATACATGATTTCCAGTAAATGGGCTAAACCAGGGGTGTCAAACTCATTGTCGCTCTGGGGCCACATCAGCATCATGGTTGCCCGGCGCGTGCGGATCGGGGAGGAGCTCCGCCGTGCGCGATACAACGGATATTTGTAAATTGTCCGACTTTTACATTTTTTTTTTTTGCTGGCGGATTCACGGGCCACATAAAATGACGTGGCGGGCCGGATCCGGCCCGCGGGCCGTATGTTTGACACCCCTGGGCTAAACGCTGCTGGTCACTAGTAACTTAACACCAACTTAACTTAACATAACTTTCACTGCCCTCCAAGCATCACTGACGGGTGTGTTCAGAAATGTGTTCTGTTGCACCTGTAACCCCATCCAACAGTGATGTCAAGGTGTACTGACACACTCTGGAGTACATTTCTTCATCACTCGAGATAAAGATTAACATCAAACTCCCTGCTCTGCAGTTGACTACACCTGTGAGGCAGACAGAAAGTGGAGATCCAACGACGATATTGTTGTCAGTCCAACATGCATACCAGGTATTGCTTTCCACTACAAAGCTAATGTACTGTATATCTTAATTGGATCACAGAGTCTGTACTTAGATACATATACGTCTGTATCCCTCCAGTTTGTGGCCAGCCCACAGAACTCATCTCTGGCTATGAAAGGATCATTGGAGGCAGTGATGCTCCAGAAAATACCATCCCCTGGCAAGTGCTCCTGAGTGTAGGTGGAGGCAGAGGAGGAGGCATGGTGATTGGAGACCGCTGGATAATGACTGCAGCTCACAATTTCATAAGAAAGGGAAATCCAGTTTCAAAAGAGACTATACGGGTAAGTGTGCTGCTATAGGTGTTATCTGCATGCCCGTTGCCTCCATGATTTTCAACTGACATTTAATTCCTTCTATGCTGTTGATTTTCAGATTTACATGGGACTTACTGACGCCACCCTGATGGGCTCTCCTGTGATGGCTGCCTCGATCCACATTCACCCTCAATACAATAACCCCAACAATGTAGACTACAACAATGACATTGCCTTGATCAAAATACAAGACCCAATCACATTCAACTCATCCATTATGCCAATATGTTTGCCAGCAGAGGGCGCCACATACAACACTGGCACGATGGGGTAAATGTTCAACTGCTGGGTTTCATTTCATTCGGCTATATTATCCATTTTATGTTATTTTATTTATCTTCTCCGCTTAAAGTTTTGTGAAATCAGTCAATGATGGTATTGTTTTCACCTTGTAAGTCTGTGAGTGTCATCGTGGCAAACTGGTCCTAGTGACAACGACTGTAGTTGGAACTACAACAGATGTGGTTTGAGTGCTTTGCCAGGTGTTTATATTTCTGCAGACAGATTTTGTTATTGCGATAGTGTCGGGGGAGTTGGGGGTATTGCCGTGGACCATGTGAATCTTATCCAGCTCCTAGACAGCTTTGCTTTTTTTCTGCTGAGTTCACCATATGACTGTCTCTTCTACTTTTTTCAGACTGGTTTCAGGATTTGGACTAACAGAAACTAACAACACACGGATTTTGACAAATAAGTTGAAGTATGTGCAACTCCCTGTGGTGACGCAGGAGACATGCAGTAATTCACTCACTCCGTTGAAGAGGACAAGGACCGATATACCAAGTCTGACAAACAACATGTTTTGTGCTGGAGTCCCTGAAGGGGGGAAGGACTCCTGCCAAGGTGACAGTGGAGGACCCTACGCCCTGAGAGACAACAAACGGTTCTGGGCTGCTGGGATCGTCAGCTGGGGGGTTGACTGCGGAAAGCCGCGAAGATATGGAGTCTATACCAAAGTCATCAACTACATAGACTGGATCAACAAGATGATGCAGGAGAACTGAAATTTACAGTAATTCATTACAACATGATACAAATAGAGAACTACAGTAATTTTGATCCAACTATACTCTTTCTGCAGTGTTAGTCAATGTAACAAAAAGCTATGAAATTAGATTACATTATTAAGTACAAATCATGATTTGGACAATTTAAAAATGTCCTAAAACTATTAAATTAATGTCATACTAATTGTAAAGTCATCACATAGTATTAACATTTTCCAAAAGCATTTTTTGAATAAAGTGAAATAATACAAACTTAAATGTGCCTTTTGATGCATGTTGATTCACACATCTCCTCTCTTCTTCTCTGGGATCGTCAGCCGGGGTTTTGAATGCAGACGTTCTGGATTCTACACCCGAGTCCCAAACTACTAGACTGGATCAACAAGACCATGCTGGAGAACTGCATTTACTATATTTCATCACTATCTTAATAAAACCCGGTGTGCTGATATGCCAAATAAAAACAAATGTGGAAGAATAATTTGACTTCCTCTTTAGTGATGGTGAGGTACAGTACAGGATGAGCAGGTATAAGACTAAACATTCAGTTTTTAAGCAATTTTCGCATTTCAGTAAGAAAGAAAGTATCCCCTAATCACGAGCAGGTACGTACATAATAAGTAATATAATAATGATATTCTTCTTTGCCGAGCACAGTAAAGCACAATCGTCAATTAAAGAGCCAGCTGTTACAAATAGTAATCTACCACTAGTATCGGGTTAGTCACACAATCCAGTGAACAGAACAAGTTTGTAAAATTGTGGTGGAAATTACTAAACGGTGTATTTACATATCCAGCAGATATATGGTGCAACATTATTATTCATTTGAAGCTGTGTCTGTGTCCACATGATGAATAAAAGTCCACTATTTAGCCTTCTCTTTTATAACTCTGGTTTGGTCTCCAACAAATCCTAAAGGATCAATAACTGAGGGTCCTCAGAGCATTTGTTTAGATATTTCTTATTGGTCACACATATGCATTTTAAAACAAATTGTGTATAGATACAAATATCAGTCTTCTTTTTGTAGCTTAATAACATTACAACTTAAACACGATCGTAGCAGAGCCCTTATTGTTGTTGCTCCTTTCCATAATGACCCGCCTTCTGCTGCTCTCTCATTGGACGGTCGTGTCTGCTCACTTTCGCTTTCTCTCTTCCTCTGCTGCGTTATGCGCATGATCCCGTTAGCGAGACCGTTCCTGTTTGGCGTCTGCCTCATAGTTCACTATTGGATTATTTGATATCATAGGAATTGCCGTACAGTCCTTTGCGTGTGATGAGGGAAATGCTGTAATTACCCAGCCTCTAGCGATGCAATGAGCTGCTGTTAGTTGTTGAAATCAAAAGTGAAAGTGTGATGGTGCTTCTGTGTTCTCAGCACTTGTTTCACTTTGTTTTGTTATTGTAGCCTGCTAACGTTAAACTTTTCCTGTAGCACTCTTAATTTATTAAAGCGCGGAGACGAGACCCCATTATGATGGTTGTAGTGATTTTGTTTGGATACTTGCTGACGTGCGTTTGTGGTAAGAGCGTTCATCTTTACATATTGATGCAGCACTGAATGACGGACATGAACGTAGTGGCAATGAAATGACCTTCAGATTGTCACGTTCAGTAAAACACTTTTTAGATAATTATTCATTTCACGATGTCTGATGGAGCTTAAAGTTTCCTGGACAAAAACACTGAATTGGCACACATTTTAAGTAAAAATACAGTCTTCATTTTGTACACTTAAATTAATTGAATCAAATTTGTTGCGGATCTAGTCTAACTTAGAATATTTTTGTCGGTGCATAGCAGATCATCTCAACATGCAGGTCATCTAAAGACATGTTAAAAACAAATGAAAAATACATTTTGAGTAATTAATGAATGATGCATTCATATTTACTTAAAGGGAGCAGTTTGTCAAAGTAAATATCTCTGGAAATCAACAATTGCTTTTAATGTCAACACAACTAACCAATACGTCTCTGTCAAAATCCTGTTTTTTCTTTTTTTTATTTGTAACAAATTACATAGTTGTTCCAGGAAACATTCAAAACATTATTAGGTAGTAATGTGGACCCATGAATAAAGCCTTACTCTTATTTATGTTCAATAGTAGTCTCCTACTCTTGTTTACCTGATTGTGTTAAAGAACGTAAACTTTTTCACAATGTTAAAATTGGTAAACCTCTTACTATTTTACTGTGTCCCCTTGTTTGTCAGCTGACGGGGTTGCAGATGTGGTACTTTCCTGCACCCTGGTGGAGGAGGGAGTCGGACTTGGTGGAATGGGAGGTGGCACACACTTCACACGGACCCCAGCCACTCTTGTCTTAAGAGACATTCCAGTGGCTTCTGACGAATCCCTCGAAACACTCACTCCGTTTGTCCCGCCTTCAATCCCTGACCCGGATGCCATCCTGTTAGAAGTTAAAGGTTTTCCCTGCCTTCTCTACGTATTAAGTTTGGTGTAATATAAGCACAACCTTGTGTTGAACTTCTCCTATCATCCCTCTGTGGCAGTGTCATCACCTGAGATCCCCAATGCACACGTGTTGCTCCACGCGGACTGCAATGAGCAGGAGGTGGTGTGCGAAATAAGCCGTTACTCTCCTCGTGGATCCCAGGAAAGTTCAGGATCAGCTTTCTTTATGGTGTCTGTTAATGTGGAGGGAGTTGAGTTCGGCACTGCGTTGATTCTGCAGACTTTGGTGGTGGAGAAGGACCAGTCGACCCTCATACAAAACCAACTGGGTCTGCCTCTTAGCCAGTCGGGAACTCTTCTGACTGAGGGTGAGATCCAGTGTTTAAGGGACAGTTCACCTCAAAGTCAAAAATACATATTTTTCATCTTACCTGTAGTGCTTTTTTTTAATATAAATCTAGATTGTTTTGATGTGAGTTGCCTAGTTCTGGAGATGTCGGACAGCTGATAAGAGAAATATGTATTCTTTTGGGGTGAACTTTCCTTCTGATATCCCATTTCATCTTCTCATTGAATCGTTCCCATCGTTCATATCATCACTCTCACTACTTTTTTTCTGCTTTTGTCATTGCTGTCTGTCCCTCAGTGATATTCTTGGTCTATTCCCACATAAAGTCTGTGTCTGCCCCTCTGAGAGGCGATGTTATCCTCAACTGTGGCTTCAAGCAGCAGGAGATACCTTTAGCGCAGGAAGTGGCCGTTGAATGGCGACTGCAACACAGGGGAAAAGGCTGGAAAGTGCTTGAAATGAAGACAAGGCTGGATGAGGCAGAAGGGAGCACACTGGGTGAGTGCTGTTTGAACAGGTGTGCCCGACCTCTTCTGGTTTATCATGTTGTCTTTAGGTGAGGGCGGCTTCTTGCGTCTCTGAGAGTGACGGCACTGATAATGTTGAAGATGGTACATTAGTAGCTTCACTGGCATAGAAGTTCATGAATAAATAAATGCATATAGACTCAAAATGCTAATTTATAGTGAGGCTTTGAGGATAATATTGGCAAATTTCACAATCACAAAAAGATTCTTGTCAAGTGGCAATAAACACAAATAAACTTTAACTCTACATATTTGTGGTAGTCACACGTTAAACGTTGGTCTAACACTTAGTTAGTTAAGTAAACATATTTAAAATGTCGTTTCAAATGTTTTGGATGAGGTTATGGAGCCAAATACAGACATACAACATGAGTACTATTTATTTGATTTTATGATGTTTGTAATTGTTATTACTAGTCCCATCAGCTTGTGTGGTCAATTACTTCACAAATGAATTCCTCTTTATCACATAATGGCTAATGGCTAACCAAAGGCATTAACATTTAAACATTTAATTTGTTGGATTGTTCTGTTTGACAGCAAGCTCTTAGGCTCGACTACTTTGAACAATTACAGCTAAATGTCAGAAAACTGCTTAAAATAGACACATGGGAGATGACAAGAGAGCAGTACCGATCTAAGCGGGTGAAATCAAATGCTTTTTTACTGTCAAAGGTTCCAAAGCGAGCAAGTAAGACGATCTTCAGATGAGATAGTTTTGTCAATTCCTGTTGAATTTTTCTGTCGTCAGTGCATGGAGAGAGGAGGGGATCAAGCATGGATGCCTCCCAGGTTGTCGGAGAGGGTAACGCCTCTGTGACTCTGACCAAGCTGAAGGTTTTGGACGAGGGGACCTACATCTGTACCGTCAGTATTGGCCTGTTCCACGCCCAGCAGGTCATTCAACTCCAGGTTATTCGTAAGTTTCACCCTAATCTCTCCATTCAGAAAAATCCACTGAATGTCTTTCATTTCATTTTGTGCTTCTCTTTGTTTCAGAACCACCTCATGTTTCACTCTCAGAGGAGAAATTGGTTTTGAAGACGGAGTCCCCTCAGACGCTGAGCTGCCACTGTGCTAAATACTATCCACTGGATGCTCAGGTGTGTAACGAGTGTACCCTTAGATGTAGCTGTTAACCAGCACATGTTCTATGTTTTCCTTTCCTCCCACTGAACAACTTGGCAAAAATCTTTAGTCATTCATTTTTTGATAATACCACAAAGCCTGATTGGTCATACAAGTAGAGATAGGAAATACATAAACCTGCCTGACTATGGCCGCCAGGCATTAAGGTTAAGTGTAATGGTTTGTCCATAATCAAAATCAAAGAAGTCCATTGTCCAAGGAGAAGACGAAAATAAATCACGGCTAATGCTGCCTCTCTTGGTCTGGTAAAAAGACTACAGAGCGTCCAAGGTGCATGCTTTTTCCTATACCTGCCTACTCAGCACTCAAAACAAATACTAATAATTATTAATAAAACAAACAAACTAATAAATAGCCCCTACATTACAGATGTGAAAAGATGTTAATTTGGTATGATTTGACTAAATTATGATATCTTTTTACGGTAAATCTAATTTTAGTCTCACAAAAGGTTTTTTGAGAGCTTTGAGTTTTTATGCTCTGAACTGTTGAGCAGCTAAAAGTGTCGATACCTTTAAACCTAAACTTACCTCTTAAGCCTCGCTTTTGATTGAAATATTTTCGTAGATTTATTTAATATTATTCGATTTAAAACGTTGTATTACCTCGAATCCATTTGTATCTGTTTTGTTAGTTTTATTATTACATTCTTACTTCTTTTGTGCCTCAGTCTTAAATTATTTTACAGTTTACATTCGTACTGTCTTAATATCAGCTTGTCAGTGAGTTCTTCAGCACATTGAATTGCACCTATACCTCGATGAAAGATGCTGTACTAATAAAGTTTGACAGATTGATTCACAGTTAATAATTCTCTGCTTTCAGATGGAGTGGTTGTCCCTCTCTCCTACAGACACAGAGCCCACAGTGCTTCCGGATCAGGGCTCTCTGTCCAGCCATCGACAGCATGGTGACGGGACTTATTCCCTGTCATCTCATCTCGCTGTGCCTTCCACGGTCTCCGCTGGGACTGAAATCACCTGCAGGGTGTCTCACCCAGCCCTGGACGCTCCTCTCTCCGTCAGCCTGGTGGTAGAAAGTCCAGAACAAGGTATTAATGTGTGGCTGTCGCTGCGAGGCTCAGAGAAATACAAAATATCATGCTATGAGATTATGGATTTTACATTACATATTGTGCACTGTATCTTGTACTTAATGACAACACTGTAAATCCTTAATCCTGTGTCTTTCACTCTACAGGTTCCTATTGGTGGGTTCTGGGTTTTCTGATCATCACTTTGCTTTTCTTCTACCAGGTCATGAGATAAGTTGTATTCTAGGAGATACTCCTGACTTAAACCTGAGCCCAGAGTGACTTTCTTTGTGTCATTTGTGAGTCTGTAAGTTATTACTGATTTCTTTAGAAGCCATCACTGGTTCTTTTCATTCAACTAGGCTTCCACTGAACTGAAAAAATGCAATTTTGGGAATAAATCTGTATTTTACTATCTAGCTGTATAACTTGTCTGCTTTATAAATTTGCTGTTGAGTATTGTTGGTGGTAGTTTACTCATGTAGAGTTGCAGTGAGCAAATTTGGAGGTTGCGTTTCTGTTGCTTGTGTGGCAACCCAGGGGGAGTGGAGGCAAGAGTCACAATACAACAGGAGACTCAGAGGAAAGTTAAAGTGTCCTCTAATAAAGAGGTTGGGGTAAAAGGGATGGGGTCAAACTCAAACTAAAGATTCCTCCCGTTTGGGGTCTTTGGCCTTTAGCCTTCTCTCAAAGCAAGACAGTTCCACTGTCCTGTGTAAGTAGAGCAGAGAGAGCGAGAGAGAGAGAGAGAGAGAGAGAGAGAGAGAGAGAGAGAGAGAGAGAGAGAGAGAGAGAGAGAGAGAGAGAGAGAGAGAGAGAGAGAGAGAGAGAGAGAGAGAGGAGTCCATTTTGATTACCGCCTGTTCGATGCTGCCTAGATCCTCCTGGTCTTCCAGCACCTGAACTGGTTAAAACACTCCCTCTATCACCTCCCCCAGCCTGAGCTTGGGGATCCGCCCCCTGTGCTGGATTCCCCATGGTTTTCCACACCTGTAACATATTCAATCTTAAATCCCAAACTGTACAGACGTTTTTGATGTTAAGAGGTAATACTTTATTTTTTGGAAACCTTTTTTTCTTTTGCACTGTTTTCATTTGGTACGCTTTTTTAAAAGTACCCTATGTTTTTATGGATCTTTCCTGCGTTTGCCATTGTTAATCATTTTGTATTTTACTTTTCACAATGAAGGAATTTGTGACTCTGCAACATTGTTTGAGGTATTTGACATTATCAATATTACTTGTATCAAATCTAGAAACCATTCAAATCTCTCTTGTGGATAAATCAAGAATCTGTATATTGTAATAAGAAAGCTGATATCACTTGAAGTAGAGTAGATTGCAAAAATACATTTTCTAAAAGTCCTAAGTTGGCTCAAAATATCAAGAGACTGTAACAAAGGTTCTGTTGATGATTTCTTTATTGGCATCAGCAAATGTGTTAAGCATGCATTTGTTTACTCAAATCCAGTTGCATCATCTCACTGCATTTTCAGGTTGTAAATCACAAAACATGTTCTCATATCTCATGTGGTAATTACCTAATAATATTGTTACACAATATCATCCGATAATTATAACTGCTACAATTATGCATCTTTATTTTTATCAACTCTCAAAATTAGTCCGAAATAAGGAAAACTAGCTTTTCTTTTATATCCAACAACCCCCCCAAAAAACTGAAAGAATTTACAAACACATTTTCAGGAGCATAATCTGACATATGTGCACTATTGTTCTATCCATACAATACTACATGTTTTAGCAGTTCACTATAGTAGGAGCTGTTTGCAGTCTCTGAATATTAATAAATTAATAACATTTGGTGAACTCTTGAGCATCATTGCATTGCATAAGCAGTAATTATCAGATCAGAAAGACATTATACACAGGTCATTGAAACCACTAACAAAACAAAAATGTACAATCGGCAGTTAGATTCAGAAATGGCAGATACACAGATCACACAAATAGGCAAAACTATGGACACGGTTTGCCATGCAAGTTATAAACGAACTCATTTTGCATTTACTGCAGGTGAGTCTGTTTGTATGTGAGTGACGGGGTTGGGGACAGGATGGCCAAGGTGGCTCTTGGTTTCTAAATCATGTCATTTCTCTCATTTTCCTGCTTTTTGAAGATCAGTTCAACTTAAACAACAATCAAACAAACACTTTATCTGCACAACTTCCAAAACAAGTTGGCATTTGGACCTGTTTTTTTCTTTTTTCAATGTGATGCTTCACATTCATCTGTCTATGGCTGTGACTCTGTCCAAGCCAGAGTTAAGAGACCTTCCTCTGGGTCAGTTCATGTGTACAGTAGATTGTCTGTTAGTGGCTGCTTGTCAGTTTCTCCTGCTGTGCATATCACTCAGCCACTAAGCATAACACTACTACTATGCCTCTGCCTGTGGTACAAAAACCAAGGGGAAATGAAGCATAGCTATACAACTACTTTATCAATAATTGCTTATCAGTCCAGAAGTTTGTCTTATCTATACAGGGGAAACATGTATACTACTATTCCCTGAAACACTTCTTCCTTTCCTTATACTCTCACACAGTCTCTTTTCCCTTTTCAAATGTATTTCCCTCATTGTTGTTAGTGAACATTGTAGAGAGTTAGGCAGGAAATGAAACAAAAACAAATTACGAATAAAAACAGCTAAACTCTATTGGCTAGAATGCTTTGGATCACAAATACACGCACGCACATACAACAAAAATGTTCCTAATATTAATCTAACATGACCTTGTGTAAGTAAGTAGCGATGATGGTAGCAGTTGTGAAAGAAGGGGTGTGTTAGTCAGGCATGTCAGTATCAACTTACAAATGTAGGACTCTCAAAAAAGGTAATATGAACACGCTTTGGCGTATCTGGGGTAGAAAGGACTGCAAACTCTTGTTCAACCTCCCTGCACTCTTTCACCATCTGTACAGTTTACATTTACCCCCACAGCTCCGTTCGGAGGACTTAGCCTTGTGTGTTCCCATGTCACAAGAGTTTTCTCTCTCCCTCCTTCCCTTCCTCTTCCACTCCGCCTGCTGCGTCCTTCAATAATACATGAGGTTGCAGAGACAGGAGAGAGTGAGTGAGACTTAACACCAAAACAGTGGAAGAAAGCAACTAGAAGGGAGGGAGAGGGGGACAAAGAGAGCGGAGACACCTATAAACACTACTGTCATGTAGAAGTGCAGAATGGTTTAATGGAAGACTGTGTGAAGAGGAGAAGGGAGGACGGATAAAAGGGGAGGAGTGGCGCTTGGGTATCTTTTTTTTTCCCTCTTCCGTCTCGTATCATTCTTAAGTCCATATCCATCTGTATTGATGGGCGGCGCTCAGTAGAAGAAGTACACTGCACATGAAGGAGAGGGGGAGAGGAAGTCATTAGTCTGATGGATCTGGCAATACATCACTCAAAATAGAAAAAGGAGAGGACAGTCAGCTGAGCTCTTGGTCTTTTGTAATGTTTACAGGATTTTTTTTAATAAAGAACGGGTTCAATTAGTATTATAACCATTATTTACTGTAATTAGACGTCATGTGTCATCAACAATCAGAGTAGAAGCATGCAGGGCAGACATATAACTATGTTGGTGCTGTCTCTATATCTTAATTAACAGCACTACTTTGTCATCAACTATTGTAAAGTGACTAACACCATATGAGCAATTGCCATCTACAGAGAATCCTTTTCTTCGTATATCTGTTCCTCTGTTGCTGAGAGAAAAACACGTAATGATCATCTGCTTTTGTAAATAATGTTTATAAAAGCCTACAAATCATCTGTCTGTCACTAAATAGACCAATGTTGTATTAGTATCAAGATGCTACTTACAGAATAGTATTCCAACCACAATGACTCCAATGATACCCATCATGATCATCATCTGAGAGGAGAAAACAATAACATTTACTATCACACTGTAACAATGTGTGGGGTTCAATGTCTGCAAACCGAAAGGAATCGCATCTGACCAACAACACAAAACGTTTAATACACTTTGACTCTGTAGTGAAAACTCTACAGTGGCATAATTCTTCCCTTTTTCCCCAAAGCATCTGCTTCCACAGCAGCTCGTTAACAGATTAGTGTGTGGACAGCCGGATTCCCCATAACAGACACTGTGTTCGCCCCAGCGCACCTCAGCACGAACAGTTGTTCAATGTGTTAAAATGGATGAGCTGAGGATCTTATCCAGAATACTAGCTCTATATATCTGTATGCACCACATACAAATAGGAATACTGTTAATTCAGACTTTGGTTACATCGTGAGTTTCGTTCAGTAACAACAATGTGCTAAATGGAGCAACACTAATGTGCCCACCTTGCAGTTCTTCCACCAGTACTTGTTCTTTAGCTTAGCTGCGCAGCTTTCAAACTGGGAGGCTCCGGCTTGGAGAGCATCCGCTCTGTCATCCAGCTCTGAAAGCTTCTGGTCCCTTTCCAAAACCTTGTCTACATTCACCCGCATGATATCCACCACCTAGCCCACAGTGGCGGGGATGACACAGCATTTAGCAGCGATGGAGAGGAGAGACAAAGAGGATAAGTGAGAAATAAATGAGAGTAAGTAAGTAGTCCATTAACAGATTGAAGACCAGACCTTTCCGGAAAACACAAAGTGACAATAAATCATGTTGTGCATACATTAAGTCCAGATATTTAATGATTTGACATTGCATCTAACATCAAACTTTGGCCCAGAATCCTAGTCTGGCCTCGTCCAGCTCACCTCCTCGACTTGGGCCTGTGTCTGCTGTAGCCTGCGGTTGCTGGAAGTATTGGGTGGGCCAGGAGGGACACCACCTGGGGCTCCATCGGCACCAGGGGCTCCTGGAGCACCAGGGGCTCCACCTGCAGCATCTGGGGCAGACCTGAGAAAAAGCACAGGGAAGGGGAAAATGAATTGAAGTTGGGATAAAGGGGACCTTTTTGGTTAACTGAGGCATGTGTATGGTATGTAGAGAGCACTTAATTTAAATCTAAAAGGAAAAATAGCTGAGAAAAAGATTGTCAAGGAGAAAATTAAGGTAATTTGCCAGATGGACAGTTTAGTACAAATCACAGTCACTGTAGGACAAAAAAATATTTTTGCACACAAACATGTCTTAACCTCAGGAACCATCATTCGACATGACTTTTGACACAAGCAAGTGATGATGGTGACCTCAAATCCTCGGACTCACAATGTGCTGTGTAACAAATGTACTTTTCTTTTTTAAACTGTGGTGTAAAATTACCATAACAAACTCAATTTAACTCTAGGTTTTACAGTAGCAGCAGTCAAACCCTGCATACATAATTTAGTGATGGTGTAACGGAAAATTTCACTTGCGTCAGCAAAATCCATCAAGCAGAAATAAATCAGTTTCCGACCCCCACCATGGAAAAACATACATGGAAATACAGTGGTTTGAATATATAGATTATTTATCCATAGAAGCTTAACTAAGATCTATATATTTTTTATTTTGCTAATGTGTAAAGAGCGCAGCAGAAACGCCGCATTCATACTCACATCTTCTATGCAGCTGTTTGAACTGACTCACGGGCAGCGGAGGAGGGGTGATGGATCTGAGGTGGAGAGGGAGGGTCTGAAGTACCACAAGGGGGGGAAGGAGAAAAAAACAGCAAGATGACAGGAAAAAAAAACAGACGAAAATGTCTAGGCACGGGTCTAAAAAGTCAAAATGTACAATCGGCAAAGTAATTAAAGTGCCGCGCTGACAGTAAACAGACGGCGGTTCTTTGCGCAGTGGATTGTTCTAGCGATGCATTTACGCTGCAAGTCGTCAACAAAGTACCGCAATATACCGAGACACGTAACCGGGCCGGGCGATAATTCACTGAGTGACTGGACTAGAAAGCAGGAAGTGAAGGAGAGCGATGCTGAGCTCAAGACAAAAGTACTTCTAAATTATAATCCATTCAAGCGAAATCCACGGATGTTTATAAATCCTGCAGGGATGCATGCAGTTGATGCGGAGTCCTGAAAGACCTGCTCCTGGATGCTGAGACGCAGCGCTGATTGGCTGGTTGTTGAGTTGCCTCTTCTAAAAGCTAATGGCAAATGCGTGCAATTTCAAAATTAAGGGGGAAAAAAGTCCAGTCATGAGAAATCAGTTCTCTGTCTTGGATTTCTGTTACCTCCCCACCTCCCTCTCTCTATCTCGCTTTTTTTCTCTGCGCGTCTCGAGGGAAGTGCGGTAGTTTCGCCCGTGTAAAGTGCTCTGGCACTGTAGGCTACTGCAATAATGCGTCTCTCCTCCTGCCTTCACTTGGACTCGTAACGATAGTGCGGTACCCCCTCCCTCCCTCACCCATCTCTCTCTCCACTCTCTCTCTCTCGCTCCCTTTACACTTTGCAGTACTGCAGCTCTCTTTGTCGGATAGGGCGGCGGGACGACACTGCGGTACAGAGGATGCCTACTCGTGCAGTGGCGTTACCACACTTTCTGGACTGGGGTGACCCAAATGGGGCACCGACTTATGCAGGGGTGGCATGAAGTTCATGTATAGCATTAATAACATAGCATTGATTTTCCATTTGTCTCCACTACTATCTACTTCTTCTTACATATTTACATTTTTAATTCAAAAGGTGATAAATGGGAGATTGAGATAATTTATTTCATCCGCGCTGCTCTCAACATGGTGCCTGCTGAGCCAGCAGCTCGCAGCTAACGGTGCTTACAGCGCAAACTACGCAACAATGACAGCGCTAATAGTGTTTATGTAACGGGAAACCGGAGAATGCTATAATTCAGCGACCATGTAATCAACTGTAACCGCCATACGAGACTAGTGCAGAGCGGCCCGGCTATGTCAACAACGCACAGTGATTTCAAAACACCACAGATGGAGAGCGACTTCATTCTCTGCTCAGGTAGACATTACTCTCTCTAGTGGAGATCATTTTACATCCGTCATCATGATTACGTCATAGAGTTAGCTTCAGGCAAAATAAAGGAAAGACTGGAGGCAAACACAAATATTCGAGAGATGGAGATGCTAATACTATTAGAGATGAAGAGATGACGCGCTGTTGGGCTTGTTTTCCGTAACCAGCGTCAAAGCATGGTTGAATTAGCAAGCTTTACTTTGCAATTCGACTGGCTACTTCGCAAGATGCTTCTCCCGACATGCTCTCATGTGGATGGAGCATTAAATTGTTGCATTTTACTAATGTAGTGGCTGGCTAGTTATAGTTGGCTACCTTGTTAATTCTATCATGCTTTCATGCTAAAGTTACACTGACAAAAAATGAGCCCAACAGCGGGCTGGTGGTTTGCTGTATCGCTGTATGGTCCCTCTGTCTCAGTCCTCGCAGCTCGGGTTAGCTAGCATTAACTAACATATTCAGAGAATTATTTTGCCTACGCTCCGCCCACAAAAATACTTTATCATGTTTACAAACAGAAAAGGGGTCTATAGAGAACCTTAAAAGATTAATACCTACCAATCACAAGTCCATATCTAGCCTGCTTACTTCTGCTCGGATTGTCCATGATTCATGACTTCTTATTGCAGTAAGTAATGGTTATAGCACTAATTTGACCAGTTGTTTATCAAAACAAATGTCTTTATTTTGTAAACCATGTTGTTTGTTGATACTGTGTTCCTGATATTTGTCCCTGTCAGAAGAGGCGAACTAACTAACTAACGAACTAACTAACTCACTAAACACATGAAATACAGCAACAAAATAACCGGAATGTCTACCAGACATTAAACCATCTCTGATGGACTCATTTCACAGAAGTTTCATAATTATACATTTTATGCACAGTTTTTACTTGGTTGCTTTGGCTATTTCTTCATATATGATAAGGCAGAAACAAAGAGGTGTTTTCATCATCGATGAATTTGATAATTGTTTTAACTAACTAATTAAGAGAATAAATTAATAACTCAAAGTAAATTATTTAGTACATTTTCATCTTTGGCTAATTTGTTGATTTTTGATAATTTTTTGTCAATACAATGTCAGAATCTTGAAATTTCAGAGCCTAAGATGATGTCGTCAAATTGCTTGTTTTGTTATGAGTCCAATCCCCAAAGATATTAAATTTACTGCGTCAGGAAAAGCAGCAAATCCTGATTTTTAAGAAGCTGGGACTAAAGATTTGGGGGTATTTTCCCCCAATTTATGACTTAAACTACTAACCTCCTTTAAAAAAAATTGTTTACAATTTTCTGTTGAGAAATCGTTTCAGCACTATCTTGACGGTGGACAGACTCACAGATGTACTGCAGTCAGTGAGGAAACACCTGAGCCACAGGCTGTTGTGTGACCCAGATGTGATATATGAGGAAGGGACGATATATAAGGACTCTATAGATTTGGTATTTCTGAAAGGTTGCAAATGGAGCATATAAATGATTCACTACATATCCTACAATCTGAAGAAGTTGAGGAAACGTGAAGTCTTGTGTTTTTGAAAGAATGAAAGATGTTCACTGTATGTCCCGATTACATGAATTCACAGAAGCTTGTGCTGGGTGTCTAACCTCACTACTTTAAGGGTACTGGCTGAAATGTTTCTGTTTGGGTGAGTACTGAACGTAGGGTCTTGTTTAGTACTTTGATCGGATAGTTCCTGATTTGAACATTTTGCTATTTTTAGACTTTTTTTAGGCAAGGTTCTTTTAGGTCTGAAAGAAAAACCTTTCATATGTCGTCCAAGTAGGTAAAAAAATCAATTTTAAATATTTCTGTCAGTTCCTTCAGTGAAGACCTTTAGCTGACCGTCAGGACCTCAGGAATCTTGGTGCAGTGTTCGACTCAAATGTTTCTCCCAATCCCGCCTCCTCCTGCATAACATTTGCTTTTGCAATTACTCGTTTAATTCTTAGTAAAGTCCCAGTTGAGCCAACAACATCTTCCTCTTTGTTCATTTTGAGTCTCAACTCTCATATTTGAAAGGTGAGAGGAGTGAAGTCAGCCTTGAGAAATAAAACATACCAAAAAATACAACCATCTTCAGGGAAAGAAAGACATCAGATACACCATTCGGCCAGAAGTAGATTGACCCCCTTTTCTACATACGTTTGTGTACTTTGGTTGTGTGGCTGTTTTTCATGTTTTGGGCTATAGACCCACTAGTCTCATTTAATGTAAATCTTAATGCTAAGAGTGTACAATGACATTTAGACTGGTGTTTCCCAAACTTTTTAACTGCTGATCCTTAAAATCAAAGCATTTTTTCACAGGTTGCATATGTCCGTGTTGGACAACTTTTTGGAGGCCAGAAGAGCTTTAATTATTCAGTCTTTCACAATAAAAAGCTAAGTTTAGAAATACTTCTCAAATAAGATCGATTTGTAGCAGATGCATGTGTTTTTCTCTTTCTCATTTTTTATTATCTTATAACCACTCAGATTTATCTATTATGAATGTTTGTCAGGAAAATCCGTTGTTAAATCAATAAACCAAAGAACAGGAAGAATGCTGCTCTGAGACATCTCTCTCTCTCTCTCTTTATATGCATTTGATAACTTAAAAAAAAAAAAGATTCCCGACAGCATGAAGTCACACAGATCACAAAGCTTCAGTCCTCATCGGCTGTTCAGATGTATTTGCCAGTATGGTTTGTTCAACGTTAACGGCGTTTGCCAGTGCGGTTGAAGCGTCTGTAGAGGAAGCGGATCCTCTTCTCCAAGTTGTGTCTGTCCAGAGTCATCATTCGGTCTCCCACCATCTTCTTCTTTCTAATTAGACGCTGCAGTTCGTTGCCCGTGAAAGCCTTCAGCCAGCAGGGAGCCACAATGAGGTCTTTGGGATGAGCTTTAAAGTCCCCTGCAGGCACAAAAGTGTGGAGATCAGAAAACTCAGCAAGGTACGATCTGAGCCAGCGCTCAAGCTCAATGTATGTTTTTAAATAGTCTCCTGAGGACTTCTTCTGCAGTTGTTGAGAATGTATTAGACTCTATGCACACAGATTCTCAATTCAGACCTTTAAAAAAATTATAATTGAATCAAGACACATGGCTTTGGCCATGACTGTGGTTACTAAACACCAATAGTCAAATGTAATCATTTAACTAAATCACATGGAAAACATCTGGAACCACATCCTAATGTTTTATTGCATACTGAGAAAGTTAAACAAAAACTGTCTTTATTCAATAAAACCTAAATAAACAAATTCCACAACCTCAAATAGGCTTTAACTACTTGAGGACCGTTACCTAAGATGCCTATGTTATCATAAACTCCAAACATGCTCCTCTTCTCAGTCCACCTGTCCACCGTCTTCAGCTGAGGGATGGCATGCATCCTTATCCGACAGCATGTCCCTAAAGAAAGCACATTGTTTCACGTCAGTATTCAGCACCTTTTACACAGATAGAGTAGAGTTAGTTCACCAGATTAACTGATTAGTCAACATACAATTGTTTAATGTTACATTTTGTAGACCTAACAAACTTATGAATGTACATCTATGAGGAGGTACAACTAAGCAAACTGGCCTCAGGTGATTAAATACTCTCCTCTGCTTGTTTATGACTGAAAATAGTTATAATTTTGATTTATGATTGTACGAGTGTTGCATCCGTAAAGGGTCAGGTTATTGTGCTTTGGTAAGACTTCATTTCCTAAGGGGGGGGGGAATTGTCATTTAATTGATGGTCATGCAAAGTTAAAAAGGCAACTACTGTGTCCAAATAATGTTGGACACAAACACTAAAATGTTTGGCTCCACATTAAACTCAGTAACAGTAACGTTACTACTCACCAGTAGAAACGGTCCTGGCTGTGTTTAGCAGAGTCCCAGCAGACTGACAGAAGGACGCTCCAGCTTTCAGTAAAGCTCCCAGAACAGACATGTTTCCTACAATAACACAATGACTATCATCTTCACATGAACGGTATTCAGTTTACTCAGGCAACGTAGTTATTCGATGCGCATTATCTGTGTTTTCAACGTTGCTATCAAACACAACGCTAGCTTTAAACTATCTTTACATTGACCCTTAGCTTTAGCTAGCACGTTAGCTACATCAAATGAAGTATTGAGGACATTAACGTTACCAGTTTCCGCGTCCAGCTGCGATCTTGTGCCACTTATATCTTTAGTAATTGTTACAAAAACACATAAATTGTAGCCATATGCGGACGTATAACACTTAATAATGCGTTATTGAGTCTTCGACATGCTCATAGTGGACGCCTCCATCTTACCATAGATCTTACTTATATTATACCCCACAATGCATAGCGCCGGTTTCTTCTTCTTCTTTAGTGCTTATTGGCGGCAGGCAAACCATCTTAGAGGCACATTACCGCTATGAATGGCTTGCGGAACGAGAGATACAGTAAATAAAAGATATAATTGAATCAATAAATAAAGTCACTTAGCTAAATCAGTGTCTATCAACAATATAAAAGTTGCAAAATCCGAGATTGGGAGCATTTTGACTGCTTCCCAAACGAACATTGCTTGTAAACATAATAAAAAAATAATGATGGCATCAAATCAAATAGGACTTAGTTATGCTTGAATAAGTCTGAGCGAGTGAGCTTGACTTGCTATAAATACAGTCGCTGTGCTTTCTATGATGCTGTGTCAATGTGATGTAGTGTAGTGCTCAGTGTGCGCCACCAGAGGGCGGGCTCTAACGCGTAACAGCTGAGCACAGATAGATTTTATAGAGTTTATAGTGAGGAGAAGAGAGAGAGAGAGAGAGAGAGAGAGAGAGAGAGAGAGAGAGAGAGAGAGAGAGAGAGAGAGAGAGAGAGAGAGAGAGAGAGAGAGAGAGAGAGAGAGAGATAGAATTAAGTTTCAGTAAAGTTAAAGCTGTGAATGAAGCAGTGCAGTGGATGTACAGAAGAAGAGACACCTTTATGAAACAGGCCTCTGAGGGTTGAAAGAGGGAAAACACAATATTCACCAGGAATTCCTGAGCTGAAAAAGCCAGAAAATAAATAAAACCTTTTAAAAAAATGTAATCTCTAAAAAAAGAAAGCATTCCAAAAACATCCATCAGATCTCCAAGAGGATACATCATTGTTTACAAAAATACAAATATATATATATGGAAATAAATTAATAAAATGATAAATAGATGTTGAAATAAGGACAGAACAAAATTATATGAAAATGCATGAATAAGTAAGTAAACATTGATTAAACCGGTCATGAATGAATAAATATCTCAAATTTATTTCTCATTTTTTGTACAACTATATTTATTTATTTCTGTATTTCTTTGTATCACAATGAGGCCTTAACCTCTGTTTAAAGCAGGATTGGTTAATGAAGCGAGGCAGACTGAATGGGACATGATTAAGCTGGTGATGATAGATTTATTCAGTCGCATTGTGTATCAGCCTAGACAGATTCCGGTTAAGTGTACAATGCCAACATATTTCCCTTGCAATCTCTTTAAATGGCATAATTTTCTAGTACTGATTATTTGTCCTCTTCACTTGATCCTAGCCGAGGTTTCAAAACTGTTTGGTCCATACACACACACATGGAGGGAGAAAGTGTCAGAGTGGGAGACGCATGTGGTTGAAAGAGATGGAAAGAATAGAGGAGGGAGATTAAAACAAGACATGCTGTTATTACTGAGAGAAATTCAAAAGCTGGAAAAGTCAAGAAACAAATCCGGTGTAATGTCTTTGTTAAGAAACAAAGAGAGCCTGCAGGGGTTAATGTTTGAGCAGCCAGAGAACCCACTGTGTCCTGTCATTTCTTTGGGAAAATATCAGTCAGTCTGGGTTCAATTCCGAGTGTTGGAACTGTTTTTACAAAATTTCACCAGGAAATGTGTTCAAAATATTTTATGTTCACGACAGATTGTGAGTTCTTGCCTGATAAATATGTATTCTGAGATTTTCTTTTTTTGGCTCTGAAGTTCACCACGTGGATTTTCTGCACTTTTTAGCAGTGTGAATACAAGAATCTGTTTTAGACATCTTTGTGTAATTTACAAATGTATCATCAGTACAGTTGTTATTCCCCTGAAGGACAGGGGTTCAATTCCTGCTTTAAGAAAAGATGGCTTTCTATTATGTTCATAATTCAGGAATATATTTTAGACGGAGAGGGTACCTGGATGAAAACTAAGAATCCACGTTGGCTGTCAGCATCCTTTACCACTGGTCCATCTCTGGTGCCGAGGAACTCAAAGAGCCGAGAGATGAAGATGAGTAGACTGAGCCTGCAGAAAGTTAAATCTTCTTCAGCCTGTAGAGAAACAGGATTTACAGACTAAAAAAGTATCTGGTGTTCTGGCTGTTCTACAGAATCTTTAGGTGGGTCTAGTGTTCCTTCAGGACGTTTCAGTGCTCACTGAGGAGCTTGCAAGGGTCCTTTGGGATGTTCTAGGGTCATTTAAATGTTGCAGTGGTCATTGAGGCGGCATAATGGTTATTTTAACCATTAAACCATTAAAACATGGTCACACTGACACCTGTTCTAATCAATTTGTTGAATTTTTTTTTAAGCTTTCAGTTGAAAGGACAAAGACATCTAGTACTGATTTACTTCCCCACAATGAAATTGAACCAAAGGCACCTGGATGAAAACCAAGACTCATGAATACTTCACTGCTAGCTCAGCTGATTGGCTGCACATCTTCAGGGAGATCTTGTTGTGCTTGTAGATTTTGAGTGGATAATAATGTTGGTGTTGAGCTGCTTGTCTCAGAAATTGGAAGTGAAACCAGATTTCCATGTCGTATAATTACATTTTGACATACTATACCATGACTTAAAAAAACAAACACCTGCAGATATCTAGGCTGTTATTTTCTGTCTCTCTCTCTCTTCATACATACACAAACACACACACACACACACACACACGCACACACTCACACACACAGAGAAACTGATACTTTCAGTCTTACTGTTGTAAAAAGCAGGATGGAATATTTTGTCAGTTTCAAAGAAACAAGGGCAGCAAAACTGATCCTTGTCTTAATTTCATTATTACTAAGGCGTCATTGAGTGTGTGGAAATTTAAACCGGGCAAAACATTATTCAACATTAGATTCCATTTAACTTAACATAACCACAATGCTATAGCCTTTGCAGAGAAGAGTTACTGTCTGACTGTAATTGTGCAGTGTGTTTGCACCTTTAATCTAAAAAGATTGTGCTGCTAGAAAAGTGGATTTCTGATTTTTTTGATCCACAGCAGGAAAACAACATCTGTTGAAGAGTTAATGAAAGATTAGGTGGCAGTGTATGTCACCAAATGCCACAATTCAGAAAGTAACATTTATTATGTACAGATACACAGTCATGTTTCCGTCTTCATCTTCACAGCGCTGAACAAAATGCTGACTAAACACAATTTAAAAATGTTCTCAGCACAGCAGGATTTTAATCTGTGCTACGCTTCCTCTGCCAGTAAAACACAGTGGAACATGACATTTCATCACCTACACGTACGTGATATAATCATAACAATCAGTTATTGAAATTAAACCACAGTAGTGTTTACAATAAGTCAGAAAGTCTGGAGCCTCAATGTTCACATTCAAGGTTAATGCTGATTCAAATTAGTGACGAGAGCAGATATAATACAAAAGAGCTTGACACAGGAACAAACTAGTGCCAAACTTCTACAGAAGCAATCTGATTTGATTATTTTCCAACTCATTCTATTAACATAACCATCTGCTTTCCCTAATGCTCAAAGCTCAGTTGTTTCCACGTGAGGGGCATTTTCCTTCAAAGTGCCTTCACCTCTTATTCAGATACAGTGGAGGTGACTAAACATCGGCTGTAGGAAAGACCACCTCACAGTGAGTGACACACAAATGCCCCCAACTTTTATTTTGTGAGAAAAACACCAAATTAAAGCCACAGCAATAAGAAATACGACACAGATTCTAATTTGTCTGGGGTGAGGAGGAAGTTCTGTGGTGGTTTAAGATTGAAGACTGACAGTATCACTCACCCAGCAGTCACATGGCTGTGAGCAGGGAAAATATCTCAAGATGAAGAAAAACAGCTCTGTGGTGTCACCCACATGTTCTCAGGTGTATCTATCCATCTGTGTGACAGTCTCTCAATGTGTCTATCTAGCTATGCTTTTAACATACAGTAGGTTTTCCAAACCTTTTATTAATAACAGTTATTGTTAGGCCATCCTTCATTGACAGTAATAGCTTTTCTTTTCTATGTCATCAGTGTCATATTTTTTAAAGATACGTTTAGACAGACAGACACATACATACATACATACATACATAGATGAGTTTACACGCGTAGAGAGTATTTTATTAATTATGAATCACAAAAGAGGTATGTAGATTAGAATTTAAAACAAACAACTACTATCTTAACTGAAACTGAGTTAAAACTAAAAACTAGGACTATACTCTGACTCTAGGTTAGTGCAAGTGTGTTTGATACTTGTATTGATATGGCATGATGCCTCATTGCATAAATAAATATTGAGCAGTGGCGGGCCATGCATTTTATACCTGGGCCTTCAGTGCTGTCCTGCAGCTGAAACACCACCTAATAACCTCAAGTTTTGTTTCACAATAGTCACGTGCTCGCCCACTGACCAATCACAGCGCACGCTGCACCTTACTGCAGCGCTGCACCTTAAAACTGAGCTGCACGTAATGCCGACGTACTTGTAGGCCTGGCACGTCAAAGAATACGCCCAACATGTCAAACTAAAGATCTGATTGGTTGAACACTGTGCCAATCAACAATATCGTCCCCATTCGCTTAAACTGCACATGGAGGCACTGGTGAGTCTGCAGGCCTGGGGCCTCTCTTCTTACCTAGAGACACAGAGGTGAAATCTGATTGGATAAAAGCTCTACTTAAAACAAGCTGCACTGGAAGCAGAGCAACTGAGGAAGACAGGAGCTGTGCAATGAGAAAATAAGATAATGGGAAAAATATTTTTTTAAATTATAATACATGTAGTGTATTTAAGAAAAAATATTAAATTATAAAATAGATATAACTTTGTGATTCTGTTTAGACCAGCAGAGAAGGCTTTGCAGGCCCTGACGGCCCGCCACTGATATTGAGTATCAGTTAAATCTGAACTATATATATATATGCAGAACACACAAGTATGTACAGGTATGTAAAATGCAGGAATGTACAGATGTCTATACAGGTTAAGTTTACTACAGAGATAAAAAAAATGTAGTGATCAGCTTATAAGGACACTTTTATGTACAGTATTAATAAACAATATTTTAAATTGTCACAACTGTGTTTGTACTATATTGTCATTCATATTGTCTGTTTATACTGTATACCAGCACTTATGGCGTTATCGTTGTTGACAAATGTATATAAAATATCTGCTTGCAGCTACATTAGTGTGTTGTAAACAATTTATAAAATGTTTATGTACTCCTTATAAATGATAACGTTGAATGTTTCCGATCATGGATAAATAGTTATAAATTATGGAGGTAAATATTGAAAACACAGCCTGAGCTACTAAAACCTTTATTTTTCCAATCTTAAGATATTTACAATAAACTGCATTTAATGAAATATGCTCAAATGCAGGCTATCAAACAAACATTTGACTGGCAGTGTAGGCCTGTTTCTACTGCAGCGACAGTGTAAGAATTGACGAAAAGGAAAACAAAGAACCGAGCATGGAGGTGATGATTCACTTTCACGAATATTCATCAGAAGAAGATACCATATTACCGAATGGCCTCATTCTCATAAACCTGGTGGTGATGATGATGATGATTGGGTCGAGAGCTGTGCGTTAAGCAGTGGTTGTAAACGCAAGTGACTGGCAGTGACGGATGAGAAGTGACACGGTGGTTTGGCGTTTCGCAGTTTTGCCATTTCGGTTTCAAAGCAACAACTGGAGCTTCCGTGAATGACACTGAAGGGATTTGTAAACAAGTAACATTCATTGCATGTGTGGAGAATACTTATAAAGTAGTTTACAGCTCAATTCAACTCAGTGCACTTTTTGCACTGTGTTGATTGTTTAATGTTATGCACCTTTGAATTTGACGTATGTGCAACACACCGTGGCAAATAAACGGTTCTGATTCTGATTCTGATTCTGATTCTGAATTCGAGCTTCGTATTTCTAAAAAGGAACTATATTCTAAGGGATAAATATATGTCTAAGATGCACACACTATCCTATACTGTGCTTGTTTATTGTGTAAGCTTTGGCTTGCAAATTGAACAATATCACATATCGTTTGCAGAATTTATTTGATGTGAAGAAGGAAATGGAAAGATGTAGAGAGAATCCGTGGGAGGAAGTGGATCTCCCTGTTTACATCTTTGTCTTACAGTTTCCAGGCTGACAAAGACAAACCGCATCAAAGGCAGGCTTGTAGCTGAAGTCACATGATAAGCAGAGGAACTACCAAACACTCCGCCCCCTTTTGGCACCCACAGGTTCACATAAATACCTCATCGACTCAACTCACAAAAACACATCAGACAGCACGCATGAAGCAAAGAAAAACTGTCGAAAGCGGAAAACAAAGCAGATAGAGGTTCAAGCGGAGATTAGAGGGACATTTGCAGAAACATTGTAACAAATAAATTAAAAACAAAACCAACAAAAAGATGCCTTTGGAGTATTTAATCTTTGGGGTGATTACCTTTCTTTTGACAGGTAAATATATGATTTTTTTTTACCTCAATAATTGTCGCCTTTTGCACATTTTCTTTCTAAACTGAATATCCTTTTGTTTCTTCCCCAGGGGCTCAATGTGAGGTAACTGAGGTCTTTGCTGAAGCCGGCTCGCAGGCTGTGCTACCCTGTAAATGTATCCCGTCGTACCCCTTCATCCCCTACATCATCTGGAGAAAAGCCGACAAAGGGTAAGACACAACTTTTTGTTTGCTACCTCCGCTTGTCTACATCCTTTTCCCCGTTTCATTTCATCTGTCCAGCTTCAAACATCGACAGAACCGACAAATTGCCTCCGTCCCTCCTGAGCTTCACCATCCATCCTTCAACTCAAAACTTGTATTTACATGCTGATGACTCTGGATTGTTTGTGACACCTTCCGTCCACAGCACTGTTTGGAGAAAGGATAGGAATGGTCTGCAGTACTGGTCTCCAAAACTCACCCAACGCGTTAGATGCCCCCACTCCCAGTTTGAAAGAGGCGATTTCAGCCTGAAAATAAACAACGTGATGGAGGAGGATGGAGGAGATTACACTTGCCATGTGGAACATGGAAACCAGGTTGTTGAAAAAGTGGTCACACTCAGAATCACTAAAGGTAAGAAACATATTGAAACCTAGATGTTTTTACCACTTTGTGAATTTGTTACATCAGTGCCGAAGATTTTGTGAAGATGTTTAACAAATGTTTTAGCTGCTATTATTCATAAACAAATAATTACAGAATCCAAAATGTAGACTTAACACGAATAAACTAATGACTCGTTATACCTGTGTCAGAAATTAGCTGTAATATATGTCAATAATCTCATCCTTGCCTGTATCCTTTACAGCGTCCGTCTCTTCACCAGTTCCCATATGGGGGGACGACGTTTCGATCAGCTGTAACGTGACTCCTTGGCCTCACGGAGCCTCTGTGCGGTGGACATTGAACAACAGCCCATTTGTGCCTCAGACTGGAATCGCCTCAAACAGAGGTACCAGTGAAAATGTTGTGAGGGAAAAGGCAACTGCGAGACTGACGGGAAACTGGACCTGTGTGGTGGACTACAAGGGCAAAGAGGGGCGAGCTTTCGCAGCTCTGACCGTAAGGGGTAAGACTCTGAGCAAAAGAGATTATCTTCAGAAATTCAGTTTGGTTTACCATTTTTCTCTTAACCTCTCCCCTTTCCCTCCCTTTCTCTTACAGGTGTCATCCAGCCATCCGAAGATGATTCTAAAGTGTATGCTGCTGTGGGATCTGCAGTCACACTCCCCTGTGTGTTCTCCCCTGGTTTGATCCCCTCTAATCCAGCCTGGGAGAAACTGAAACCTGAGTTTCTTTTTAAACCTGCTCCTGGTCGCCTTCCGGCCTCTTTCTCTCCATCCAAGCCGTTCTCTCCGCATCCCTACGATCAATCTGCCAGTTTGAATGAAGTCGAGTTTGAGGATGGGGGCAGGTACAGATGCTCTGGCATCGTAGAAGGACAACGGTTGACTCGAAATATGCAGCTTGTCGTTGCCAAAAGTAAGCTTACATGGGTTCAGTTTAAGTTTAATCCACTGATTGCCATCAACACTATATTTGATTGTCTTGTTTTTCTCTCAGTTCACAGCAGCATCCCATCAAAGAACACAGGCTCCGTGACGCTGACCTGCCAACTGTCAGACACCAGCGAGGTCACCAGATATGAGTGGGTTCATGTGGTCTATGACCTCAATGGCACCCAATCAGTTGGATCCATCCAGGAGGGGAAGACTCTGAGTATGAGCACAGCGTCCGAGGAGAACCAGGGCGAATGGGCATGTCATTTCTACAGGGAACACGTCCTTTTGGGAAACGTAACATACCACATTCAACTGATGAGTACGTTTCCTCCTCTTGATTTTTTTTTTCTATTTCTGTTGTGTGAAATGAAAATACTCATAATATTCCTACATTGATGCCCATGCAAAAATATAATATTGTGCCTTTATCTGACTGTTTTTGTATTGTTTTTCCCACAGGTGGTCTCAGTGGACAGAAACCTTCGGGCGTCTCACATAACACTGCTGCCCTGGTTGGTCTCAGCTTCCTCCTCCTTGTTCTGCTGTTGATTTTGGCTCAGATGTACAAGAACCACCAAAGGGTAAAGATCTTCTGAAATGTACCATTGTTCAAAAACAAACGAGGAAGGTGGCAGTTGGACAGGATTTTTTGTGTAACTAATATTTAATTTTCCCATGAAAGATGCAAAACTTTGGAATGATTGTCTTTGTTTCGAGACGTCACTTCATTCCAAAATCTTGCTTGAAAGAAATCTTATCAAACGATTTCTATTATAATGGGGAAATTAAGTATTAAAAAATGAATAAAAAGTATTAATTGCCTATTGATATTGCGATACATGTACATGTTCATACATCAGACAAAATGAATGACATTTTGCGCATCTTTTTTCCACAGAGGAAGAGGATCTTTCAGTACCCTGCGCTGGAGACAATTGTTCATACCGTCTCGAATGAGCGGGAGGAGAGAGAAAGAAACCAAGTGAAAAAGTAAAGACATTAAAGCAGAGGCATTGCAGGAAACTAAACTGAAGTGAGATCTATCTTCTTCTATACCTTCATATCTGCAATATGTTGGTTGACTTCTGTTTGCACACTTTTTGTAAATACTGTATTTTCAGAGCAGGCATTGTAGCAGTATTGTTGAATTTGAAATGTTGTGTATTATCCTGTTATTTGTATTGTATCTGTTTTCAATTATCTACTGTATGTGGAGATTTCCTTTTATATATACATATTGAGAATAAAATGTTTTACAAATAAAGTACCTTTAACAGAAATAAATCTGGTTTATTTTTTACATTATATACAATCTGTAACTTACAGGTCAATGACAGGGGAAATTATTAGTGATGTACATTTTATTTACAGTCATTTATAAAAAAGAATGTTTAATGACATTTACATAAACACTAACCAAATGTTGTTTTACTATTTAAAAAAATATACTACATTACTTTTACATTAATTACAGAATCATTATTGGTCAAAAATTCAGACTGTAGACATTTGTGTCAACGGAAAACTAGAATTTTGCTAAACTGCTGGAAAGATGTTTCGTCCTTTAGACTACTCAGCTTTTTCTTAAAAAGCCTTCCGTCCTTGTTAATTTGGCCCTGTGTAGTTCACATTCACGGACTGAGTCTTTAATTTTGCATAATAGTTGGTTGTTGGTTGGCAGTATAGCTACACCTGACTATACTCCCCGTCCTCTTGCTCTGAATGTCTGGGGAGATCCAAAGAGGAAAAAGATCGGCGGATGCCCTCCGGAAACCCTTCGCCTTCAGGGGGTACATGATCCATGACTTCATCATCATCGAAGCACCAACCTGACCAGTCCACATTTATTCCGTCCGTAAAGACAGCACTAAAGAAGGTGAGAGATGGAAACAGAAGGTCAAAATTAATTATTTTACAACATTTACTGTGCATGTACTTTCCCTACTACTGAATACGGTATGTGTTCAGGTTCACGCTTCCTCCAAGAGCTGTCACTCTGCCTCAAATAGGGATAATGCATTGTAATTTTAGTATTACAACTGCATGAACTAAATTCAGTTTAAGAGGCCATTTCATTTAAAAAAAAGGAAAATGTAAAACAAATACAAAACAAATGCTCTTATGAATATATTGATAGCATTAGTAATTCAATCAGAAGAAAGTAACAAAATAAGCTGTTAAGAAATTTTAAATTGAGCAATGAATCAATGAAACTGTTTAAGTGTCATGTGGTGTAAACGATCCACAATTAAAAATATTAAAACATGTTATTCAAATGATTTTTAATGATATTCAACATGTTAAGTAGGACTGAAGGATGCAGACAGTGGTTTGAGGTTAGAAACATGAAAAACGTAATTTTGTGTTTCCATTATCACAGAACATTACCAGCCTACTCAGCACGGAAAACTGATTGAAATAGTTTGAAAATAAATTCCCCAATTAAGGTGAATGCAATTACATTTAAACAACACAGAACAACGTATCGATGTGTGTAATGTGCCTTTTATTTAAGCGCAAAATACATATTATCATAACTATTATTTATAGTTTTTTGTTTTTTTATAATCATTTTCTAATACAATCTTTTATTGTATGTTTCTAAAACTGGAGCAAATAAGAACTTGATGTTCTGAAAATTCAGCATGTAAAGAATTGCAGAATACAGACTGATGGGTCAATTTTCTTAATTTGGAAAAAAACGATTAAAAAAGGCCACAAGGTGAATGACTAACACACGTTATTAATTCAGAGAAAAGAAGTAGGTAAATCCTTCAGCTGTTTTGTCGTGCTAAACAGTGGCTTTACTTGCTCTACATCATCCAGACATATGCCTGATCTGTGGTACAAACATTGAGACTGCTAATGTCGTAGTTGTGAAAATAACATTATTTGCCACTTTTAAGTCACATGTCAACTTTATGAAAGAGGTGCATGGTTTCTATGATACTGGAGATATTTTTGAATTTATTTTAAAGCTTTAGTTTCACATGTATTGCCTACTTCCAGAAGGTGCATCACTTTTTTTGGCAAATTTATTTTTATTAGTTGATCAAGTGTATTTATTGCTTGGTTTGTTTTGAATTGTCTTGGAAATGTGAAAGTTTGTGTTTTTGTTTGTATTGTAGTGTACGCACGTCGTTTACATGTCAATTGTTTTGTCTGGTCTAAGTTGTGTCTCTTTTGCTTTTTACTGTGCAAAAGAAACTTTTCCCTTCAGGATTCAAAATCGAATCCATACATCACCCCAACAATATGTTCATATTGTCTAACAACAAACACGTGAATGTAAAGGACACTGACAAACTAACCTGTTCCTCTTGTCATCTTGATCTCCGTCCACCAGCTGCTCCTTCCATCCTTTACTCACTGTGGGGGCTCTGTGTCTTATCAGCTCCACCTCCCACTCTGAGTCACTGGGCGATGGGGATGGTGTGGTGGAAAACGAGGGAGAAGGAGGATTCCCTGACCTCAAATTGGCCATTTTCACATTTCTGCCTCCTTTTACTCCATCCCTCTCTTTGGCTCTTACCAAAAGACCCTCCAGAGCCGAGTGCTGTCCGTTTGGTTTTGTGAAAGGTGCATTCTTTGTTTGGGGTAACGTGTGCAGGCCAAGTCCATGGGTTCCTTCAATGATGATGTTAGGAATAGAGGCCCTCCTTCGGGTTTTCACTCTGTTATAGACTTTAGGATCAGGAAGCTCAGATTCAGACATTGTTTGGGGTTCTGGAGAGACTCTATCATGCATGTTCAAAAACATCCCTTGGATAGGCTTCAGGGAGCCCAGCTTAAGCACCCGATGTGACTCTGAGCCAGGTGGATGAGAGTTTCTGTTCGGGTGGCTATTTGAGTTGGAGAAAGATAAGCTTTTTGTCTGTCCTGAGCCCAGGAAGAATTGATTAGACATCTGAGAATAGGGGCCCTGATGGGTGTTGACTGGCCTCTTCCTGCGTAACCCGGGTGACTTCAAATTTTTTGAAAAACCCCAAGCCTCTGGAGATGTCTCCATGTCTCCAGACTGGCTGTAGTCAGACTGGGAATCTGAGTCCCTATTTGTTGATATTCCTCCCTCTTGTGCTGGTCCTAAAAATCCAGGCTCCTCCCTAAATACTGCTGGTTGGTCAGGAGGGTCTATAGCACTTTCTTCCTCCGTTGGATAGTCAACATCTGGATATAAGACAGCATGTGGTTTAGTAGTATTGTATCGTAATGGATCAGCTGTAATACTATGACTGAAATTATCCAGATTAGGGGCAGATTGTGCTCTGTGGTTCAACACTCTTTGCCCCCTTTTCTCTTCTTTCTCTCTGTGGATTCCGATTTCGTCTCCTCTCACTTCCATTTCTATCCATTCAGATCCATTGACTGCTTGTTGCCGACTAGCAAATCCCTTATCCACTAGTTTACGGTTATTGACGTTGGGCTGGGAGTTCCGTAAAGATAAAACAGGATTGTTCGTGGTCACACCATCTGGAGGTTGATACTGTTCCTCTGCTTCTTTAGAGGCCAACATCCCATTTATTGATTGGGGGCTAACAGGTTCTTCAGTAAGTTCATCCACAAAAGTCTGTCCTCCTGATTGCGTAAGAGGTTGTTCTTCTGTCTCCAAATCATCCGTCTTGGCTTCTGTGACAGGTTTGGCCTCCAGCTGCCGGATTTTCCAATTTTCCTGTTGTCTGTTACTCTCAGTCTGTCTCAAGTTCCACAGTGTTTCCTGACAACGTAATATAGACAAAAACTAATTAATGAGTATGTTATTTGCAATTCTGTTTCAAATACCAACACTAAATCTCTACTACAGTCATGCTAGAGGCTCTGCGAGGCTGTACTCAGACACAGAGCTAAATGCTAACATCAGTATGCTAACATATTGCTATAATTGCTGATGTTTAGCAGGTATAATGTTCATCGTAACATAACAGTTGTACAGACATTTCATTCAAAATCACAAATGTGAACCTCCTGGTGGTGCAAGTGGAAAAGTCATGATGGACCGACACAGCTGACCCTAGAGCCACGCTGCTAGCGTGGCAGCAAGTTAAATTGGACTTCTATCATTTCAAAAGATTTGGTCAGAGATGTCAGTTTTTACCTTCGCCTGGTGGATGGTGGAGACCCATGTGGAGCAGCTCTCTGAGGTACTGGCTGCAAATATGTAGACATTCATAGCACTCCGAAGCTCACCTACCTCCACGAGAACAAATGAACCTGAGAGGAGGAGGAGAAATGATAATGGGATCTATAATATATTTATACAAAATCCAGCTGTCTTTTTGTCCATAAAAAAGTGTTACTCACAGCCATCTTTCAGTGTGAAGCAAAAAGTTCTGTCGAGGGCCAGAGGAGGTCGAACTACCTTCAGTCGATCTCCTTTCTTCTGGACTTTGGTCATTAGAAGAACATCTGAGAAAAGTAGAGCCACCACCTCGAGCTGCACCGTACCATGTGCAAGGAAACATGAGAAAGTCAAAAAAGCAGTGACGAGAGATACAGTAGAATAACAGTAATTGCGCACACTGGCTCTGCTCACCTTGCTGTCTTTTTTCTCCCGAATCTTCAAGTTGTCCTCCAGCAGAAGCTTGCGTACGACTTGAGGACCTACTCCTCTAATGGGGCATGTTAGGTCAAACTGACAAATCGCTCGGACATGCTGTAAGTTGCACAACACATTAGAGGGAATATCAGTTTATTTTGGCAGAAATCTATAATGTTCAGTATTGTTAGAGAAAGGAAACTGTCCTCTTTTACCTTGTCAATATCTTCATTAATGCGCTCCACCTCGTATCCCTCCACCCTCTGAGCAGAAATAGAGAGAGCGTGTTTCTCATCTTTTAGCTTCAGGTGGTCATTGATGCTCTCCAAAAAAATGTTTACACTGGATAACTGGAGGGGCGAAAGAAGAAGATGGTTGGTGGGAGTTTTGTTCTGCAGAAAACACAATACTTTGTGCTAAATTGAAGAGCTTTGACAATTTAAAAGTTCCTATTTCATTCCTTCATTTAGGTAGGAAAAACAAACATTTTAGCCAAGACCCAGATTTCGGATAACATTTTTCGATAATTTTTTCAACACAATAAATAGTTACACAAATGTAGCTTTTGAGCCATTTCAATTACAATTATGGTTTTTGTATGCTCGTGCTGCACTGATAAGTGTAAATTCTGATATTAAAGTTGCAGCCCCTGTAACAGAAGTCAAGATAAGCTTTTTTGCAGAAGACATCTTGTCAACCGTGTCAAATTCTGAAACATCTCCTTACAATGTTCTCAATGCTGTGAAGACATTTTGTTCGCTATCAGGTCATGAAATCATCTAGAAGTCAGAAGCTTGACCCTTAAATGCCTTTTGCCACTAATCACATATGCTGACTTTACCCTTAAATGGTTACATCATGGAATATATTACCTTGTAATTATTCTCAACCCATCTCCCATTGTCCAAAATATCATTATAAATTAACATTTTACCAAAGATTCCTTTTTTTAATAGCAGCCATTCCTCATCCGTATTGACAAACATCAATAAGACGGAAAGACAAGCCCCGGTTGGAAAAACCTGCATCGAAAGAGAAAGATGAGGCCTTCGCATACCTAATACCTTTAATTACTATATTGATTTTAAGATAAGATGGGTTTGTGGCTATAACTCTAGAGATACAGTAAAGGAAAAATGTTGAACAAGAAGCCGTTAGTACCATGCCTCTGAGTGCGTGCTGTTCATGAGGATCCTGAGTGTTTTTCAGCACGGCCTTGAGAAGCAGAGGATACTTTGTGATCCTCTGATGGGGTTTGGCCTGCATGTCCCCGAGCCGCATCCGCTCACACTGAGGGTGAGTCTCCACCCACTGGGCAGGACCAAAACAGAAGAACATTGCCCTCAAGTCAGTGCTTCAGATAAACCTGGCTTTATTACATAGTGGCTTTCAACCATGAATTAATTCATCTTTAAAACAATGGGAATTTAAAGGGTTAGTTCACCCAAAAGCATCCTATAGTAACCTGTATAGTGTTTTTAAACATATTTAGTTAGTGCTTCTCAAAGCTAGTTGAAGTTTGTTAAACTTTGAAAACTCAATATCAACTTGTCTTTCCATAGGCGATGTCCCAATTACGCTATAATCCATGCTGTGGAGAGTTAGAAAATATGTCCCAACTAATTTACTAGTCTGTGGATTCCCTTGATTAACATTACTTTTCTATTCACATCTACAGTATTGGAGTAGTGGCAGCAGGAGACTGATAACTCAAAGCCTTGACAAATAAAACAATATCTACCAAAACAAAAACTTTCACAGGAATTAAGTGAGGTGTGTTTTTTGTTTGATTTGAATGAGCGGACCCTTTAACGCCTACCAAGTACCATTTCCTGGTAAAATGTCTCTTTAACTGTTAAACAAAAGAACCTCACCTCCCACTCAGGTTGACAAGTGTGATGCTATGACATAAGTGAAAAAGCAAATGTTGAATAAACACATTTACAGTAGTACACAAGATAGCATTGCTAATTGCAGACTGCCATGTTTCTATCACAATGCTATTGTGTGTATCTGCTGCAGGACACACTTGTCTTAAAGTCACTATAGACGCAATAAATGTCCTTCACTCAGTTTTATGAACAAGAAATATAAGGCGCTGTTTAGTCTGAATCATTTGGAGAAAATGTTGGTGTGACAAGTGGTTGCCCGTCAGGAGCTGACTATGACAGGTCGCCCACAGGGTTATGAAAACATCACAGCCACACAGTGTCACCATTAACATTAGAACAGTAAGTCATTACATTCCACTCAAGCCCACTCAGTGGCAATAATGGGGGTTTGTGTCAGTACACTTGTGTGTGTTTTCATCCTCACACGCATGAGTGTTTGCGTGCATGTTGTGCGTATTTGATGTCTGCTGCTTTCTGTACCTGAACATAAGTGAGGAAATGTGGGTTGCCCTCCATCTGCCTGTGTGTGAACTCCAGATTGTTTTCCTCCTCCCAACAGTAAAGCTGATAAGAAGAGAAGCACTCGTGGAACTGGGGTCAAAAAGAAAAGTATGATTAATGCCAATGTTAAAAAAAAACAACTACATTTGATGGAAAGTTACAGGTTGATGGATGGATGTCATTAATGGTTGAAATTGGTTGGTACTAGCTTACGTAAGCACACTTTATTTTTTGGCATATTGTTAAATTGGTGCATAATGTGATCAAGGATGTGATCTAAAAGGGTTACATGTCAACTTTAAAGAGGAACTCCACCAAGAACAACTGCATACATCAACAAAGAACACCACACCTGTACCTTCAACCAAACTGTCCACAGTCAAGTTGCATTGTGGGTAATGCATGCAGAGGAAAGAATAAACAAAGGACGTATCTCTGGTTCATTGATTTTGATCTTTTTATAAAAACGGTCTGACAATGGAGTGTGGAGAACTCTCTTAAGTATATTAAGATCACATTGATTGTGGGAGATAATGTGAGAACAAAGACACAGAGTCTATTGTTAACATCAAAAAACATGATTTTTAGTTTTGAGCTGATGTACCTGAGGGAGTTGGAGAAACCTGCATAATTACTGAGAACGCTACTGGTGGCTTGTAAGACATGTTTAACTAGGAAATGTCTGGAGAAAGAAATCTGAAAGAAATCCCTAGTGTTGACGTGTTTGATATTTATGCAATGGAGAGAATGAAAATGATTATTTCATCCTTCCAGACTTTCTTTATAAATGCACGATAACCCTTTAACTAGTAATATATTATTATTGTAGGTATGTTTTAACTATTTTACATGCTGTTGGATCATTTTAGAATCTACCTACACAAAATAACTGGTAACTTTAACTGCCAGGTAAATGAAGTGGGGTAAAAAGTTCAATATTTCCTGAAATGTAGTAAAATCGCAACACAATACAGTCTGTAAGTAAATGAATTGAGTAAATGTACTACTGACAGGCAGAAGCACGACTTTAAATGTGTTTGTAATGTATGTTGCAGACAGTGAGTTCCTACCTGCAGGCAACCAGCCTCTAACATCATGGGGTCAAAGGGCTTGCCTGTCCTCCGGACTTCTTCTAACATGGGATAAATCACCTCCTGCCAGAACAGCTGGTGTGCAGTGAGGATGGAGGGAATATTAGAGAAAAGCAGTTCAGGGGTCACCTGTCAGAGGAGGAAGGAAAGACAAATAAAACATCATTGTGTTAAAGTTTAACTCCCCTGCTTTGACATATTTTCCGTCTTCTCAATGGAAATCGGTTACTGTGCTACATTTTCCACTTGTGTGCTGTATGCTGTGTCAGCAAGAGCGGATGTTCTTGTTGTGTCAATCAATGTATGTCTGTGGTATGCAGAACAGTGGAATATAGGCCTGCAGATGTTGTGTATGTACAGTGTCAATGAGGCTGCTCTGCAGACTGACCTCCAGGAGAAATCCATGCTGGTGCAGATTGACAAGAGCTGCAATAACCAACTGTGAGAAGGAGACACAGCTTTGGTAAACATCCTGTGGAAAATCCCTTTTCAGCTCTGACACACTGTATGTTAATATAAATATGTCATTTAAATGAGACTATGACAGCAGGTAGAGAGTGACACATTACGTCTTTGATGATAATTAGTTTGTTGATGTAGGTGAGCTCGGTATAGACAAACTCCCACAGCGCCTCCTGTTGGTGTCTCTGCGTCTTAGACATCGTCTGATCATTAAAACAAGACAGAGGAGAGAAGAGGGAAAGGAGATGATTATTACAGATGCTTCAAGAATGTGTAAAACGTACATACTGAGCAGGTATTTTACAGCAAGGCCAGGAGCATTTCAAGGATATGACAAGTCTATATATTTCTCATTGTCCACAAATCCAATGAAGAAAACAAAGTTAACCTCTCAATTATTTCCCACTTCCCCAGATTGTCTGGATCTCTACGGCCTACTCATTACTATAATAGAAGTACAGTACATCTTTAAAAACAGGTAATTCAAAGTGTACCTTTATATAAAAAGAAAAAAGCACAGCTGGACACTGCAGGTTTTTAGCAAATGCTACTCAAACAGAAGTTTATATTGCATTTCTCGGGGACTATTTTCAGCTGTGGATTTGATGAAGTATTTACGGCAACAGGATGGATCACGTGCGATTGACTCAAATACACTAAAGTGCCCGTGTTCATGGTAATGAGGGAATATGTCACCCACAACACTGGATCTCTATGGCACAGAGGAATAAACTACCATA
This sequence comes from Pholis gunnellus, assembly GCF_910591455.1. Taxonomy (NCBI): domain Eukaryota; kingdom Metazoa; phylum Chordata; class Actinopteri; order Perciformes; family Pholidae; genus Pholis; species Pholis gunnellus. The sequence goes on along the minus strand of NC_136534.1, from coordinate 18,035,251 downwards.
TATCAGTTGTTAATCCTTGTTGGTTTTGGTCTTTTCATGGGATTTGTTCACATTGAGAGAAGCTCAAAATGTTGTTGAGTAATTTATTATGGGCTCATACGGAATGAGAGTGCACTATGTCTGTCCAGCTCTTCTCCAGGGTAGTTCCTTGACTTTCCTCCTTCCAACTCCACTTAAGATTACTCGGGACAGCAAAGGCTCCCAGATCCTGCTTCAACACATCCAGCTGACCTCGCTCCTGAGGAGTTGTTAAAGACAGAAAGGACAGAAATAAGAAGGTAGAACGATACAGAAGTCAGGGAGAAGAAATAGAAAACTTTGATGATTTAATGATTCAGTAATTTCTTAGAAGTGATCTTTAACAGTTGTGAATACTTGCAGTAAGACTTTACATTCAAAAGTATGCCAACGGAGCAGAACAAGAAGTGCTGCAGCAGTTTTTTTTCTCAGTTGTTTGAGTGTTTGACAGTTAAAGCAAGTCTTTATCTGTTTCTAAGCAAGTCACCATGTAGTGTGATGAGCAGGAGACGACATAATACCTCAGATGCCGGGTTCTTTTCAGGCCCTGTCTGGCTGAACAGGACCTGTCTCAGTGCACCTCTGGGTTTGGCTACTGCAGACGGTCCCTTACTCACTGTTCCTAGTTCAGTCACGACCTTATGCTTTGTCCGCCTCTGGAGAGGGAAAACACAATGTTCAGGTTGTGCATTTTCAAGGTTATTTCAACACACATCCCTAAGATAAGAAAGAAAGAGATGAATCCGGACTATATGCATCTGTACCCATGGTTTGTGTTTTACAGCTGAGCAGTACTCAGTGCCACTGATACTGTAACATACATTTCCTCTGAATTTTCCTACTTGTTTTAAGCACTTGGACACCTAACACTCAATGGGAAGTAAATGCCCTGCATTCAAAAATCTTACTTAAAAGTACAGAAATGTTATCAAGCAACACAAGTAAAAGTTCTTGTTATGGCAAATGGCCCCTTTCAATCCCAGACTATAATGACTTCATGAGAGGGAGTTTGTTTTCACTGAACAATGCATCAGTAAGAGAAAAGAAAGAGGTCGTGATGTAATAGTGCAACACTTCCCTCTCTGAAAAGGGAAGTAGATGTATAAAGTAGCATAAAAGGAAATACACAAGGGAAATACAAGTAGCTCAAAGCTACAATTAAGTATTGAACTTGAGTAAATGTACTTAGTTACATTCCATCACTGGTAATGTCAATACAGCAGGCTGCCTCCACTCTTACACTCCTGTTCCATTTCACTTGCCTGATAGCTGAACGTATTGAACTTGTGTTTCTCTGCTGACCCCTTGTGGTGATGGGTTATCTCTGCAGCTGCTGTCGTCCCGTCAACGTCTGGATCTCTGGTTTCTGTGTCCCTCTGCCTCTCCCCGTCCACACCGTATCGCCATGGCACCGATGGTTCTCCCATCAATGATTCATTTGCCCCACCGTTGTTTACATGCGGTGCCTTTGAGGAAAGGCTGAAGATAAACACACAGGGTTACTAATTGCCAAAATAAGGTGTGTAAGGGCACCAAGGAGAATAGTTTGTTACAATAAAAGGCTTTAGCAGAGAGGCATAGAGATTGGAAGAGAATGGAAGGGCATTGTGTGGTTTGTTGTCATTTCAAAGGGTTACTTAGACTTTCTTTACAGGGTTAAAGCATTACAAATACTAGGTAAACAAACACTTATGGCAACAAAAGCTGAATTATTACAAATAATGGGATCAGTTTTAAAGCAGTTTTATATGTAATTTAATTTAATTTCCATAGTACTCTGCTCTGCTAGTTTGCAATGCCTACATTGGTTTTAAAATACATAAAACTGAAGACTAAAAAACATACAAAACAGCAAAAAAAACAGTTTGAGTTCCACATGTTGATCCCCCGAACAGAAAAAGACGTCTGTCCAAATAAAGATTTACGGAAGTGCACTTTGCAGTTCTCCGCTGAGCCGCAGGGAGCCTGGTTATTAAGGCATTTATGGATGAGTTCAATATCAGCAAATTCAATTAAAACAATGAAACCTTTAGATATTCAATTCCTTGAGAATATTGCAATAGTAAAATCTTTTCAGCTTCCTGTGCAAATGTTTTATTGCACAATTATATATTATTTGTATTATTATATATTTAATAGCACTAATAAATAGCACTAACAAAACTTACAAAGTATTTCACAACAAAAGCATTAAATGTCAAACAAACAAGCGAGTGACAAACACAAGAACAACAAACTAGAATTTCTGAAACAGAAACGAAATAAGGTAAAGTATCTGTTGTGTGAGGGAACATAAGTGAGTCTTGAGAATATATTTTTTTCAATTTCAGTGAATTGGATGCTCTAATAGTCAAGAGTTTAGGGCCAAAGACAGCAAACGCTCCATCTTCCTTCATGTATGAGTGATTTAGGCATCATTGACTCATGGTTCTCTTTAGCAGGTAACCAGGTTGTCAAATCTGTGAGATACTGTTTCATCTTACAGACAGTGATGCTGACTGAAGAGGACACCAACAGTTTCACACGGCTGCAGCTCAAGTTACACAGCCGTGCAGGTCGTAGTGTAGCTCCAGGACTCGTCTGACATTAGTTCCCATAAATCCAACATCATCACAATTTGTAAAATGTCATGCTGCAGATTTAATTTACAGCAAAGAATGTGTCTCTTTCTCTGCAAGCTACTGTATCTTAATGAATTATTCCCCCTTTTATTGATGTAGTAAATAGAGAAGTGCCATTTTAATGCACTGCTAAGTCACTGCTGTTGCTTAAAAATGCTACATACATAAGTGCACAGTGATTACTGCTGTAACTGTTATTCACAATCATAATCATACAGGTTTTAGAAGTTAGTCTAAAAGCAAACACTTTCACACACGCAAACACACGTCAGACAGTTTCACTGCACTAATGCTAAACTGTCAAAACACCACAGGGCAGACGCAAGTGCTTTCGTCACAGTGTCATACCTGTTAACAATCACTGTCTGTATCCCGCAGTAACACAATAAAGATAAAAGTCGATTATTTTGCAATTGTACCACTTGAACCCATTCAAAGATTGATAATAAGTCCGTAAAAAACAGGCTTCCTGGTTATTTTATAGCCTCAGGAAAAACAACAAAGCAAAAGCCAAAAGGAAAGTCCGTGGATCAACACAGCAGCTCCAAGGTGAAAGAGATTCACTGCAGTGAAGATATCAAGTAAAACAATCCTCATTAGTACTCTCACTCTCACTCTCAAACGCAACCAGCTGTTTTTTAATTAACAAAAATTATAGACTGTACCTGGGCTTGGTTGGATCCATTTTGTTTCAAACTGTCATCTTTGGTTTCATTAGCTTTCTCCTCCTCTTTCTCTCTACCTGGAGCAGTCCCTCCCTCTCTTCCCTTTACCTGCACCCGTTTCCCTCTGCAACTGGCCCGACAGGAACAACTGGATTCTGCAGCCAACAATGGGTGCTTAGGAGTGCTTAGGAGTGCTTAGTTCAGCGTAGGTGGTGAATGATTTCTTTGAGGATGATCTATTGTTGTTTCATGTCAATCAGGCGTATTGATGACGCTGAGCAAACAGGAGGAAATCATTTTAAGGAGCGGAATAAAGGTCTTAAGCAGCAGTTGTTTTTTTTGTTTTTGTTTTCTTTGCTCATCACACTGATTGAGGCATTGATATGAAATCAACCTTGACAATCAGGTGTTTGATAGCACAGTAAAATGGGAAGCAGAGCAGTGTTGGCAGGTAAGAAGAGGTGACTTATGGGGAAGCAGACAAGCTAAAAGAATGCAGCTACTGGAAAAAAAAGAAAAAGGTGAAAAGATCAGGCCAGGTATTTGAACATATAGCAGGAAATATGCTGTTACGAATGTGATTTAATATTTAAAGCTTCAGGCTGGAATGTAGACTGCCTGAGATTAAATACACTATCACATCCTCAAACACTTTTTCTCATTAACTCTTTATCCACAAACATTCACTCTCTGCCTATAATGGCTGCACATGTATGGCACGTTTCAGATACACAGATAGCGATACCAAGATACATTTATTTAAGGTCCAGATATCAACACAAGACATTTTATGTACTGGACTGTGGACTCAATAAATCGTTCGGATATACATATAATACAGTTTGATACAGGATAAAAGTGCAGTGGAATAACATCATCGTCATCAGTCTTTCTGAGTGTGACTGATTCATATCTGAATCTGCAAGCCCAGACTGGTATTAGAAAAGAGGACTTGGCTGAGGCAGACTGAGACGAGGCGTGTTCTGTTTTCTCTAACAGTAATGAATAATGCGTGTATGAAGAATGCAAATGGGGGCGTGTGCCTGTGCGAAGTGACAGGGCTCTGGTCTACACCAGGAACTACAAACTTCCCTGGTTTTGTTTTTGTTCCCATAAATTTTTAACAGAGAAGACTTGAACTGTTTAAACAATCTAACAAGGAACTACTATTACAACATTACCAGTTAACCTTGTGGCACGGATTGAATAGTCAGAATTTGATTTTGCACTTCTCTAAAATGAAAAAAAAAACAACAGAAAACAAAATGTTTGCAATGTTCAGTCCAGAATGAAATCAGAAGAGACCTCTTAATCCCCCAATATTTCCAAAGACACCTCCACCTCTATAACTCACTGCCCCCAGACAAGAAACACTTCCAGTATGTAACTCTGCACAGTCATGAAGGTCTTAAAAAAACAGTTTTTACACTTTTTAGCTTGGAAAGTAAGCCAGAGGAGCAGTTGACAGGCATCCAGCAGAGACTCCAGGAAGTTACTGTTCCCAGAGAAGAAGTAGTCCAGTGTTACAGAATATAACCCTGTAAACAGCCAGTTGGAATATTTACACTTCAGATTAAACAAAGAAGACAAAACACACTAATTAGTGAGCTTTGAAGGTGTTTGTAGGCCGGTTTTGTTACCTTTGGACAAAGCCAGGCCAACCGTTTTCATGATTCTGGTCTTTGTGGAAAGGTAAGCTCATAAGCTGGTTATAAGTTCATATTTACCATACAAAAATAAGAGTATCAATCTTCTCACCTAACTCTGTACAACAAAGTCAAAAAGCTAGTTCCCAAATGTCTTATTATTCCCTTAAAAAACATGGCTATAAGTTCTTTGGCTCTCCCTCCGTGAATCATTAGATCTGTCGCTCTCAGTAGTTTGATCCTGTCTTCTCAGCGAGTGATTGGAGAGGTAGAGTGCTCAGCGACGCTGGTTTCTGTGAAATAAAACTGCTGGTGGAAGCACTGTGTCCGTTTGTGTGCTTTGAGGCTGCCCGTGAGTGAGTCTCTGAAGAGAACAATACTTGGTTTCATAAGCTTTTTGCTTGGCACACGTCGCTGAATTACTGAATGCCGTACTTTGTCTCCAGCTCCTCGGCTGCCTGTCCCAGGTGTATCTTTCTCAGTTTGTCCAACAACTCGTGCAACAAGGGCCAGTGCAGCATTCTACCTTGACCTCCTCCACCGGCACGTGACCCTCTCTCTGCCCACACCCTCAGCATCTGGTAGTGAGCCTCGCGGCAGGATCGGTGATCCATCACTGCTTGTTCGATCTCTGTATCCTTCACGCCGAGAAAACGCACCAGCTGCTTCACCTGCAGCACGGGAACCAGATCCAGCACAGTGTAGATCAGGTCAGGGACTGCGGAAGGGAAGGAGGAGAGGGGAGGGGGGTGTTGAGGGGAAGAGATAAGAGTTAGTACAATAGTTTTGTTTGAGCTGAAACACACTAGACTATTGGTCAGGAGCATGTGCTGCTGCTATGTACAGTATTAAAATACACTCACTCTTGATTTCCAGGGGGACACAGTCGGGCAGATTGGACGGCTCCTGTTCACTCACAGGACTTTGGGCAACGGCCGTAACACTCATGTCGTCTGAAGGTACCTCACTGTCAACCAGGACTCGCTATGAGACAAGGACAGACACAATGTTACAGACTGTAAACGCACATCCAGCAGAGAAAAGTAACCACCAGTGTTGTAGTACTCAAATTGGTTTTAGTCTCGAGACCGGTCATGAGACCACTTTTTTAGGGTCTCAGTCTCGCCTCGGAATCGACCACGATTACTCAACCTTGTCTCGATCTCAGACAAAAAGGACTCTGGACTTCACTTCAAGACCAGTCACCCACAGCTGCGGGGACATCTCTAAACTACCCCCACATAAAATTCCCCTCTGCAATGCCTTTTGATTATTCTATCAAGACATTTCTCATGGTACACTTATACATACACACACACATACAGTATATATACAAGTAGAAGAAAATAAAAGAGGTGAATGAATCTTCATATGTTTTCTGTGGGTGTATTTATGGAAATGTGGATCTTTCAGAACAAATTGAGGTCTGACTATGGTTTACATGTTCCACATTGTATTTTAAGTGTGTGATGGAGTGTGGGACTCGCACTGGTCTGGTCCGGTCTTGACTTTGTCTCAACCCCTCAAAGTCTTTGTCTTGAGTCCATCTAGTTACACTCTGGTCTGGTCTTGGTCATGACCTGGTTTCGGTTTAGGCGGTCTTGACTACAACACTGGTAACCACAGACTGTTAGATCAGTGTACCTCGCATGAGTCCGGGGAGACGTCCGATTGTTGGGTGGGCCGTTTCAGCAACTTCTTCTTTGTAGACCGTTTTGTGGCCACGTAGGTGATGAGAACCACCAGCATTATCAATATCACAGCAACAACTACAACTCCAGCAATTATGTTGATAAGATATCCATCAGATTTAGAAGCTTCATAGGGATCCAAAGGGGCACATAGGGAAGAAGACATGAAGATTGATACATGTTAAAAGAGCCATCATGTGCTTAGAATAAAGTACATTCTACTGTTGTGAAACAAAACAACATAACAACCACGGCTATGAATATAAGTGCTAGAAAAAGGATGGATGGACTGACAAGTTGAAAACGATTTGAGTTTAATTAAGTTTTTGCTAAAACTGACACATTTGCCTATAGTGATACAATTAGCTTCCTAGCTACTGTAGCTAGCTGTAGTGTTCGCTAAAGGTCTGAAGGTGCCGACTGAAACTCCACAGGGAAGTATTCCAAACCACTGTCGCAAAAATACCACTTTTAGTTTGTAAGTGTGTCCCTGCGGCCCACAATCTGATACAACAACATTTTACAAATGAAATGATTGCATAGACTAGAGGAAGGGCAGACCTTTGGTTTGGCTATTATGTAGATGTGATTTTCACAATAAAAGATAAAACCATCTGGTATGTCTGTAAGACAGTGAGCCTGTGTTCATGTCAGACTGCTGTTCAACACCTGGGTACCAACATCACCACAGTGCAGCTGTAGTTCATTCAACATAATAGAAAACACAGAATAATACCAGATGTTGTAATATTCATTGTGCCAGTGTATTAACGCTTTCATAATAAAGCTGGTCAGGAGATCATAACCCTGTCATACGTGCTCACCTGTTGTATTCAGATGAGTGGGTAAAGTAAAGCAGTGATGTTTGCACTCAGCGGTACAACTGTGAAGAAAAGAGAGGACATTTCACAGCATGAAGGAGGAAGTAGCACATCTTAAGAGGAAGTGATTAACACAAACACAGACATGCCTTCTGTGACACCAGCAAGGGAGTTCAAACAATTGCATGTTAACACTATAAATAAGGTTTCACAGTTGATACTCCCCAGGAAACTGGCACCAGTTGAAAGAAAGATAGTGCTTCACCTGTCGTAATTACTACTCAAGGGTGTAGCTAAGGAGTATGGTTCCTTTGGGCTCCCCTACCAGTTCCTCTTTTAACTGAGCGAAATATCTTTGTCTGTCCACCTACTTAATGATTTACTCAGCAATGAATAACTGGACACATATATAGGTTGCCCCTTTTATATTTCACTAATAATTACCTTTTCAAATGCCTATGTAAGCAGTTTTGTTTTTGTTTCCCCATTGAAACCTTGACTAAATGTAACTCCTTTACGACAATGTGTACGTTTGAAATAGTGTAGATTTGATCAACTTTTTCAAATGTACAATTTAAAAATCTACCGTAGGAGTCCTTTCTCAGGGAAGCAGGCATACATTGGGTAAAACAGAAGCCCACGAGGCATTATATTTAACCAATGGATAAAACATCAGTAACCCAGTTAAAATGTCTTAACTTCTCTCTTCTGTTGCCAACGAATGGAAAGATTTAACAAAGTCGGAAGTGAGCCGCAAGTTTCATTTCAACAAACCAACTTCCCCATCAACACCTCTAAATAAAACCATCCCAAACAGCAGGATGGGAACAATGCGTGTACAAAAGCGTATATACATTAGTGTGCTCACCTCTTGCAGGGTTCACACTTGCCCTTGGCTTTGTAGTAGTTCTCTCTACATTCACACACAGTGTTCCTCTCTGACGTACCTGTGCACAAGAATAATTCTATTGAAAACTAAACTGAGGAAATACTTGATGAGCCACAGAATGAATAAAGAAAATGATTTTGCATAGACATAAAACAGTAATAGTATAACATTGCCAGGTGTTAAGACTCACATCTCTGTTCTTCCTTTTCATTCTCTTTACATTTTGTACATCTGAGACACTCGTATGTTTCTGAGTCGATGCTATACTTGTACAAACCAGCCAAACAGCGACAAACTGTGTTCTGGTGTTTTGTACATGGTACTACCTCTTCTTCACGCTTTGCTGCTGCAGTAAAGTAAAAAAAAGTGAAGAAAGGAAACCATTACAAACCATACAACAATGACCAATCAAAGAATGGAAACAGATTCAGAAGAAACGGTAATGATGCCGTACCTTTGCACTTCCTGCAAGGGAAACAGTTGGGGAAGGAGTTCATCTGGTCAGAGTATTGTTTATCAGGACAGAGTGAGCAGTTACTCTTCTGACCCGCTGTATGACAATTTTCTACAAGCCTAGAACCTGGAAGACATAAACATCGCATGTAAACACAGTAACTTTGCAGAATGGATTCAATAGGATTCAATAGTAGTAGAAGAAGTCTGCCTGTGCAATATCTAAAAAAATGAGCAACTGTGAATCATGCGCTGAAGGCCACACAGTACCTGGAGAGCATTTGATACAACAGATTCCCTTATCAGAGAGATAGTCCCCATCTGGACACTTCTGCTCCTCTGAAGGTTCTGACAATGTCAGAGTGGGGATGAGCATGCACTGCAACACAGAACATACGATGAATGTATATAGGAAAGCTTTTTGTCCATCATAAGGAAGTTTTTCATGTATTTAGAGTCACTTTAAGTTTTTTCTCACCATAAGGAGGAGCAGTATTGTGCCAATAGGGGTTTTTTTGTTCCATCTTCCTCTGTGCCCAGCTCCCTCCATTATCGTACAGGGTTAAGTCAATCCATCTGAGGACACATGTAAGGAAAACAATCTTTAAAACAACTCTAACAGCCAATGTAATAGCGATATAACTCACAGGTATACTGTGTTCTATTACTGAGTCCATCTTTTGCTGAATGACGGACAGACAACAGGCTCTGTGCCCACACACTGCTCATTAAAACAAATAATTCAATGCCTTGAATCCCCTTAAATGTACAATGAGATCAAGATGAACTCATCTTTCTTAATGTCATAAGTAAAAAAAAAAACTAAAGGTTAGCTAGGGCTGTCGTCGAAATCCTTAGTCGATTAACATGCACGCGATTTTCTCGACTAATTAATAAGTTGATTTAGTCGACAGGTCTGTAAAGCTGAGTGTCTCCACAAAGAATCACACAAAAGCACCACTTTCAATCTTGTGTTTACCAGAGATTCTAGGAAAAAAGTTATTCAGCATGAAAAAAGCATAAAAAAACAACTAATCCACTAAAGAAATCCCTGTTGACTAAGAACAAAACAATTGATTAGTTGACTAACCGACGAAGAGGTGGCAGCTCTAAAGATAGCATCATGTTTTTTAAAATGCCACCTAAAAATGATGGACAAACAATTAGGGCTGCAACCAACGATTATTTTCATTGGTCGGTCAATTCTTTTCTGGATTGATTGCTTGATTGATTGATTGATTTATTGATTGATTAGTTGTTTGGTCTAAAAAATTATGAAAAATGATCGATCAGTGTTTTCAAGATGACGTCCTCAAATGTCTTGTTTTGTCCAAAACTAAAAGATATTCAGTTTACTCTGATAGAAGAATACAGAAACAAGAACATATTCCCTTTTTTTTAAATGGAATTAGTGAATATTTATTTATTTTTTCTTAAAAATGTACTCAAACCGATTAATAGATTATTAAAATAGTTGACGTCTAATCAATATGATGCACCTTTAAATCACTGACAGGTCGCAGCTTGTTGTGCACAAACATGGCAGGTTACTAATTCCCATCAGGCGCAGCTGTACTTTGACAGTAGTGCATAACACAAATTCATGATTATCATGACATGCTACTGACTGATGATGATTGTACAACGCTAATGTTCTGTTTCTTATTCATGCAGCTTCATCAACTTTGTAATAGAAAATAAAACCTAAATACAATTGTCCAGATAATCCTGTTATTGGCACACAATGATGACAACAGGGCCTCAATTTTCAGTTTATAAAGTGCTTTAGTGGTGCACATTCACATTTACTGTTTTAAATATTGTTATTATTACAAATTACTACAAACCAGTTAACCTGGGTCGGTCTGGGGCCAGTTAGTGATCCAGCCTGAAAACAGCTTTATGTCGGACTAAAGTTGAACCGAGTCTGACAAAGTAGAGCTGAGCCTTTTTTGGCCTTTATTCAGGCGCCGGATCAGCTCATATAAAAATAGACAGGTTTTCTCTATTTATTTCCATCCATCAGTAAATCATGTTTTCTGGTGTGTAAATAAAATCCTTATATGCATAATTTACATGGTTGAAAATATTAAAATATATCCAAACTTAACAAAATAACTCCTGACCCTAAACTGATTACCTTAATGGGTCAATTCACCCAAATTAGAAAAGATGGATGGTAAATGGACTTGTACTTTTATAGCTCTTTTCTACTCGAAGCTCTTTATACATGACATGTCATTCACCCATTCACACACTGGTGGCAGGGGGCTGCCATGCAAGGGGCCCCCCCCCCCCCCACACACACACACACAGACTAGCGGAGCCCTGAACCGAACCAGATCATCTGATTGAAGGACAACCCTGCTCTGCCACTGAGCCACAATCCATGCACGTGTTTTTGTATCTAACCAGCAGTTAGTTTTACATTCACCTGCTGAGGTTTTGAGTCATCAATCTCTGAGATAACAATAAAATGGAGGTCAAGGAAAATATATTTGAGGTGTTTGAGGTTTTGATTATTAGTCAGGAGCATCAACACAGGAACTACTACATGACAAAATAAATAGTGTATAAACAGTAGAACTCTTAGAAGTGGTTTTCTCAACACATACGCTGGTAAAACAAAACCATCTGAAAGTTCGTATAGATTCATTTAATATTTGGATCAAAAGTAAAAGCCACTTTATTTTGTTTAAATACCAAACATCATATCATATAACGCATTTTAAAACAAAAGTTCTTGGCTGTTTTCTTTTCATTTTATTGAAAGTAAACTATCATTTTAAACATGTTAAATGAATGGATTCTCCTCAGCTAGAAACACGCGTTGAAAGTCATTAAAAGGGATTTAAATTCGGCTATTTTATTGAATATGCATGCCTACAATAGTTCGTGGAGGAATAAAGAATGAATTGGTCTACAGCCAATTAAAAAAACGACTGTTGCATACTTTGTGCCACTTGTGTGTCAGCTTCGCTCCTCACTTCCCTGTCGCAGTGGGACGCCGAGATTTCACTTTAATTCACTTTAACACCTTCAAAACTCAACCCGACGACTTGCGTGTGTACATATAACGTTCACGTACTGTATCAACTTAATATACACTCTAGATTTTACTGTTTTTCTTGCTTGTGTCGTTGGTTTCGGTTCAGCTAGAGACCACACAACGCCCACCACAGTCCGATACGAAGATCCGATCGCTCCTACCCACAGACTGACATGCAGAGTTATTTTACCGTCACTTACCTGCACAACCACCGTCACAGCGAGGGGTCTCTCTTTTACTTCAGCTCCATACATCGACATCAATGTACATTTTCTTTAACATAACTTGTTATGTTTATTTTGTAATCGACGGAAGATCGACCGCTGCCCCTCTCGACTGAGCACGAGCGAGTGGGGGCGGACTCAAACGGGAAATAGCCGCGTCACGAGACCATTTCAAGGAATTGTGAGTTTGGCAAGACATCTCCGGGCAAAAAACACACTTAACCCGTTAGCTATGATGATCAGTGCAGACAGGCACGCCTATGTGTCTACAGGTGACTCACTGTCAGATTATTACCAACCAAAATATAGACAACATGTAGGTGCATGGCAGCCCACACATATCCTAATGAATGCTTAACTGCCTTAAATTGGTTAAGAAGGTGTTAAATAAGAGGAAGAAATACATTGATCTTATTCAATTCATTTAGCGTGTTAACCCCTAAGCCTATCTTTAGTGGCAGCTTATTTTACCGTCCTTCTTGGCCACTTCTTGCAGGATATAAAGTGTTCTGACTCGCGTAGACCACCATGTCCTATTGCAGGCTAAACTTTGCTTATTAGCTGTCCAAGGATGAGGCTCGTCGCTCGTAGTTAAAAGTAGTTTTATTCCATGTAAACAAAAAATAAACAAAGTCCTTATGTAATAACTGGAGTACTAAAACATTGACCTTCTGCTGGCTCTAAAGTCTATAATCTGCGGTCTTCTGCGATCTCTAATTTGCGGTCAGAAAAATTGTTGCTCCACATCCTGCTCCATCAAAACCTAAATAGCACTGAAAACCTACTTAAAGGAGTCAACCAAATATTATCCAATAGCAGGACGGAATAGAGGAGCCTTTATCTTCATAGGGCAAAACACACATTTGAAGCACATTTTAAAACATGACCAATTATTAATTTACTAATTACCTCTATTATAAACATTCTAAAGGGCATAACACACATACTTTGATAAACTCTGATATTAAGAGTATGGAATAAAGGTTCATATAGGGACTATTCCCCATTCATTGTAGGCCATTCCCATATAAAGTAAGTGCAGAGTAAGTATCAGTAGTTTCACTGTAATTACCATAATTGGAGTACGCTGGTACTTGAGTCAGAGGGCCAGCAGAGTGTAGGCTCATGTGACTTTGCTGGTTCAGTAGTCGACATTTAAGAGCTCAGTCAGCAGAGCAAGACAAGTGCTTCCTCAGGAAAACCACATCCTTCCTTTTCAGTGAGCAAACACAGAAATGTGTCTTCATCTCTCTACTCTTCCTCGTCTCTGTCTCTCTGGCTGTCTCATGGAACTGTTAATACTTAATGGCACATATGGTATACAGACACTTCAAGTAGCTCTTTTCTTACATCCACGTGCAAACACTCACACCGATGAGTTTCATACAGCCAGTGAGGACAGATATGAGTCTGCATGTGGAGTTTGTTTATTCTCTGTTTACTTCATCACAACACACCTCAACATGTTCCTGACAAGTTCTAATCAAACACAGTAATCCTTTCGGTCAAGCAGCCTAATACTGAAACCTCGAGATAATCATGACCAGGTTTGCTCTAAGTCACTTCTGAGTAATTTTATTGCTCAGTCATCTCTCTTCCAGTCATCCCTGTAATTGTAGTGTTTCAGAGGCAGCCCCTTCATGGTGCTGCCTCCTCAGCCTGAGGCCCCGTTTCACAGTTGACAGGAGGTCACGTGTTGTGAGAAGAGCGTAACATGACAGCTGAATGTTAGACGTGCCGAGATGAGGAAAGGCTGCCACTCAGTGTCTAATTCAGTTTGAGATTCGGATCTTTCTGAAGTGGAGACCGTTTGATTTTAAAAATAAATTAACAAAAACGAGACACTGGTGGTGAACAAAAATAATTGTTTGGGAAAGATCTTCACACAAATGCAGATTAGCTGGTCATCACCAATCAACTAATGACACCAAAAGTTCTCACGCTTAAAAAATGTTTATTCGAGAATAGAAGACTTCCCCAAACACTCATCACTGACCGCAGCATTTTACTCTCATCTGGACATATAATCATCTCAGCTACCACACACAGAAAGTATCACACGCAGGCAATGCAGTTAGGAGTAATTCAAACAGCAATAGGTTATATGTCAATCTCAAGGCGGACACGATAAGATGACTCATGTTACTTTTGGTATTTTGATAGAGATCTCTTCTGATTGCTGACTCTTATCTGTCATAACGTTACAGAGCAGCTCATCAGAATAATGTAGTTTATTTCCCCTCAGCAGCTTTCTGTAACTGGATGGCTTGGAGTCAAATGAGTGGTGTATTATATTATATATACTCAAATTACCTTGTCATTCAATTCTAAGAAAGAGATAAAGAGACAAATGTAAGACATACTTAGAGAGAGAGAGAGAGAGAGAGAGAGAGAGAGAGAGAGAGAGAGAGAGAGAGAGAGAGAGAGAGAGAGAGAGAGAGAGGGAGCGATGGAGAGATTGTTTGAAGCCCAAAGATTGATTTTTGCTGAAACGAGAGAGATGGTGCCTGTGGAAAGAAAGTGGAGGCTGGAGGAGCGCTTTTTTTTTTGCGCAGAGCTAGGGGGTCGCAGCAAAAGTCAAAGACAGGATGAGAGCGAGCGGCAGAGATATTTCAATGACACAGAAGAGATGCTTTCATAATGAGTCATCACTGACTCTTTACGAATTATCCCCTGACACATTTCTGGTCCCCTGTTCAGTCTCCCACTCAGAGGGTCCCAGGTTACATCTCGTCTCACCTTCTCGTCCACGGTAAGTACAGGCTGTAAGCGAGAGGCTTTCAATCATAGCTGTCAGACAAACCTGTGTTAAAAGCTGTTTGTTTTAGTACAATGCTTAGTTTTCTCTATCAGTACTGTGTTATCTGAAAAGTGTATGTACAGTTTATTGTGTAGCTTCACTGGCAAATTCTTTATTATGACGTGTGAATACTTTATAGCGCTACAGACCTTTGTCATTTTATCAAAGATGCATGTTGTTTCTCTCAGTGTCTGTTTTGTGAATATATCTGATGAAATAAATCAATTTCCCTCCACCTCTTCTCTCTGCTCATCCTCATCCTCTTTTTCCTCCTTTTGTTTTCTTCTTCACAGATGCAGCCACTCTCTTATTTAGTTTTTACTTTCCTGTGCAGTCTCTCTTTCCTCTATCCTGTGCTTTCCATAGACTGCAATAACACACAATATGCCTGGCCAGTGAACCGACCCCAGTTTTGCTGTAACATGTGCCCACCAGGTACTGTACAATTACTTCTTTTTGTCTTGATAGATTTCATAGTTGTAATGCAAACAGGTTACATTATTGTATTATTCCAGGTCAATATATGGAAGGGCGTTCAGACAGCACTTGTGAAATTGTGTGTCGACCCTGCATTGGTGACCGGTACCGTGATACTTACAACAGGGAGATGAGCTGCGAAATTTGCGAAAACTGCAATAAATGTAAGTAATTTCACAGCTTTTCTCTTTCTTGGCGTGTAAAGTATATGTGAGACCTGAACTGTGTGAAAATCCTACTTATCGACACACAACTGAAACAGCCTCTGTGACAGAAGTTATATCACTATAGTTTATCTGTTATTATATAATATTCTAAGCCATAGCTCACAGAGACTCAAGGAGGCTTCAAATAGGGGAATTCTTGCTCATACAGGAGATTTGAACCTCTTTTATTTTGACAATCAGCCCCCCGATGATGCATGAAAAACATTAAATATGATTATTAGACTCTCATTATCAGACAGGTTGAAGAAGAATGCTAGAAACAGAAACACAGCAGTAGATGCCGTGTGTAGTGAAGTGATTAAATATTACTAGAGAAATACTATCTGTGAAACATTGTGGTTCCCAGTTGTGTGTCATATCTTTTGAGCATGATATGCTGTGAGTTGCGAGATGTGACAACATACAACAGAAGACGGGCTGTTATTAGTTGTTACTCAACTCTGTCTTTAATCATAATTTCAGAGAAGTTTGCCCGTAGAGACCTAAGACCACACCTGTGAGGGGATTTCCCGTTCTGTGTCATGGTGGGATACAGTCAGAGAGAGATTAAAAGGAGGGGGGGATTTGGGGGGGTCTGAGAAACCATCTATGAACCAGCTCAGAAGGTTATTAAAGTGGGTTTCAACAGCAACAACACGATCAGCAGCACAGCCCACTAATTGTGGTAAAGATAGGAGAAGGTTACAAAATTAGACTTTTGTCATGTCGGTGGAATAAAGAGAAAAACACAGAAAAGTGATAAACATCGGAAAGAGCAGCAGACACGAATGTCATATCCTATGTTATTACGCAGGTCTCTGCCCTGCTACAGGTGAGCAAAGACAGCCTGTTGTGCTTATTTTTAAAGGTCACTGTGGAAAACACAGAGGGGAGAAAACACAGAAGTGACTTGACTTTTACGTGTGCACAGAGATGCTCTCTTTACATATCATAATCAAAGGGTGAGCATATGTCGATCCAATGTTACAGAACAGCTGTAAACAAACCTTTTACAATCTGACATTACACGGAAAGGGATGAAGGTGGGTGTTTTAAAATGTCAAAAACACATGAAGGGGCTTTATGCCAATTAACGGCTGTGGAAACTAATTCAGGTGGAAATGATTCAACCCACACAAAAACCTCATACACTGCTTTTGCAATACAACAGTATTAATATTTTTTGGGGTTATCTTTGGTCTCCTTCAACGGAGGCACCATTCCACATATTTTAAACCTTTTATACTAATATATTTTTTTATGCAGTATAACATTTTCAGTTCTCGAATCCCCTTCAATTAGTAACTCTATATCTACTGTTTTGAATTTGCAGTCACCCATAACCTCTACGCTGGGTTCCGTCTTCATTTTACCTTCATATCGCACTAGAATACAGTGTGGGCATCTTTGAATAATAGCAATTTTCTCACAGTTTTTATATAATTGTACTATAATGGACCTTCATGTGACAGCAGGGTGAAGTAGTGAGTGTGGTAACAATGCACCCTGTCAATCATACCAAAGATTACTGGAGCATGCCGGCAACAAAACCTTCAGAATTACTGCTTTGTGGCGAAATGTGACCTCCCACTGAGTTGGACACCTGCAGAATTTTTTATTATCTGTTCTAACATTTTGTTGCCAATATTGGGAGACAGAGTATAGCCAAGAGTGCACTGATGATAAAGCGTGTAGAATGTGTAAAGACGTGTCGTCTTTTGAGGTTATAATTAGCTACAGACACTCAACCGGTGCGGTTACATTCATGTACAAACTTTTACCACTAAGATCTGAAGTTCTCTCTGAACTATGACCCTAAATGACACAAAATTATAATCATTTATGACTGTCATGTTGGAGTCTTATATACTATGTTGGACTGGTTATTAAACAAATGGTTTTCTGACTATGGCACCATGGGACTCATAGAATTTGTGGATTTGTGTTGAAGTATGCACTTGAATGCATTATTCTGAAAGAAAGTCAAATAGGTCTTCAAAGTGAAATTCTGCTTTCACTGAGAAATAACAGTTGTGGCCGTCTCTAAAGAACAGGTATAAAAAGGGATATTACACCGTCTTATGACACAAAACCAACATCTATGCCTGCCCCAGTTTGTGATTCATTTCTCATTTTCTGATATATGTCATGTTTTACAGGCAATCTTTGTGCATGTGTCACACACGCTAACATACTCATACGCTAACTATCTTTGATCTTTTAATGACTGGTTGTTGTTTTTTACAGCGAACATGGAGTATAGTTCACCCTGTAGCGCCACTCATAACGCTGTGTGCAGATGTAAAGCTGACTACAGATTCAAAGACGATTCTTGCAAACAGTGTGTGCCGATTCCATCCACCACCACTAAATCCACGCTCCCTCCATCCACACTCTTTCCACCCACACTCCCTCCAGCCACTACAGGTACCTAAGAGTCAGCTGCAGCAGTTACATTTGAAAGACTGTATTTATTAAGGGACAACATTTTTCCAATCTGTTCAAATGTACAATTTTGGCAGACTTTTCTATTAATCTGCTCATTTAACCATGTGGTGCACCCATAACCACATTTAACTGTGATGTCAGAGTGTACAGGTTGAACCAATCACCATTAGGAAGTGGAAAAAAACAAGATTGTTAGCTGATGTAAAGTTATAACTTGATTTGTTTAGTTTTTTTATGTTGTGCATTAAATGGAGGATAATATACAGCCAGCCATTGACACAAATCTTATTCTGCGTATCACTGCTGCTATCGCTTGAGGGGTGGTAAGGACTGTAATCTAGTGGAACCACATACATTTTAGTAGATTATTTTAGTTAAAAAACATACAAAAGACTTGTATTTTTTACAACAAGATGTTGACAGATTAAAGTTAACGCAGGACTCTTAGCACTTGATTATAAACCAGTCAATGTTATCAACTAAATATTTTAAAGCTGCACGAACAAATGTTTTTCTATTAAAAAAAGGGTCAAAAGACTACTTGTATGTGAAAGGAGTCGCTTGAAGTGACAAACCCATAGAGTGTGTTTGTTTTTATTAAAGCAAAAGTCTGATTAACCCACTGTATGCCACCTGCCCAGCACTAAAACGCCTGCAGACAGAAGTCAGCGACTAGCTGGTGAACAAAGCGGAGCATTAGCAGCTAAAGGGCCAGATATTTCCCTCGGGAGTTGGTGGAGAACAAAACAGAGCCAAGAGGAGAAACCTACAGTAACTCTAAATAAATGCTTTGTTGCTCTGCGTCTGTGTAAACAGGCAAAAAGGATGCAGCAGTCAGAGATACTGTGCAGATTTAAACATTGTAATTGATTTCCTCCATTATTATTGTTTCATCATTTGGCACTCCAGCAGCTCCATAAGAAAGGTGGTCTTTTGTTTTAATGCACTGTGATTTTTCAAACAATGCATTCTTTTACATGGTCTGACCTCAGTTATCTTGTTTACTCTGCACCATGGTGTAAGGTCACACACACACAAGGTGCCATGAGTTAATTATAAATAGTGTTGTGTGGTTATAAATCCAGACTTCCTGTTAAAAAAAAAAGAACCTCAGATTGAACTCACTGGCTAATCTGCACCACGAATAGTTCAATATGTGCCTGCACTGAGCTGATACAGTTGTTTTTTTTTATCTCTTGTCCTCCAGTCCTGAAACCAGGAGCCCTCACCACTCTCTGGACATCTTCTCAACCAAACAGAGGTAAGGTAAAGTTCTGTGTGTGCCAGTTAAAAACAAGGACATAATTGAACTTCTCCAGTGAGGGTTTATCTCAATCTTTCAAAAATGTCTTACAGATACAGTGTGGTTCCTGGTGATAATTGCCCTCCTGTGTGCAGGAATCGCACTTGCTCTTGTAGCAGAAATCAAGCCCTTAATGCGTTGGATCAAAGCCAAACACGGTTAGTAGATTATTAGTGTGAATCAGATAACCTGCCGCAGAGTACAACCACAGGACGTACACTGAGCATTTTACTTTTATCATTTTATAATGTACACAAATTAGCATTTTTTTCATTCCAATTTCAAGTGATTATTAACTTGTATTTCAACCTAATCACAACAAAATATGTGCTCCTACTCTTTTGTTGCTCAGGCTACATTTTGGCCAAAGACCCTCCACCAGTATCACAATGCTCCGAGGACGAAGAAGTATCTACGCCTGTCCAGGAAGTTCTTGGGAAATGTGAAGTATGAGTTAAAGAGCCTAAACTTGGATGAGCAAGGATTTGACAGGCGAACATTTAAAGCAAAACATCTCCCGTTGCTTTGGACATTAATGGGGGCAAATGTTACTTGGCCCATGCTGACGAATGGAGCCACAGAAAACGTTTGTTTCAGGACGTGTGAAACGGGACATCTGTGACATTAAGATGATACAAGTGTGTAAAAACACAGATTAAGAATCTGAAAGACAATGAACATACCGAATGTAACACTGTATTGCATGAGTTATAAATTGTGCAGGATGTTTCTAAATGCAGGTATGTACTATTGTACACAAAAGTTAAAGATATTTCACATCTTAACATTTATAGGTGTATATGTAAATAACATTTTCAGATAATACATATCAAACGTGAATGTTTTTAACATGCATTTCTACTTAGTTTTCTTTATTCTAAATAAAATTGTGTTGTAATCAAAATGCCTCATACATGCAAAACATTAACCATTCAGGTCAAATACTTGAAAGCAAAGTGACAGAGCTTATTAAAGAGTATTTACATATTTAAAAATAATAACTTACAAAGCAGATCACCCTCCAACTCTTCCCAGAGGTAAAGTTTCTGGTGTTTACTAACTACAAGTTTTCTTGGAACCTGCAGATAAAAATGTCTCTCTGCTTCACACTCATCTGCGGTTTCACAGTTTTACAGTTCCTTTAAAATAATTTGTCTGTGATGAGTCTGGACGTAACCACCAACACAAATCTTCGAGGGTTTTTTATGCATCATAGCGCCTCCTCTTTGGACATGTGGAAGTCCTTCCCCTGCTCCTGGGAGGGAAAGAAAACGCTGTCAATCTCTTCGCTCCTCTCCTCCTCAGAGAGATGGATACCGGGAGAAGATGTGGGATGAAACACAGGACAGTTTCTCTCGTCTTCTTCTTCACTAATCACTCTTTCAGCTGTCTTCCCACATTCAATTGTCGGTCCAACTTGGCCTGTAATCTGATTGAGCAAGCTAAAGATGACCGTCCCTGGATTGTGGACATGGACTGGACCTACAGAGATAAGAACAAACAAAGAGTGGACTTAAAATAATGTTTTAATTGACCCGTAGAGGTACATTAAAATATAGTTTACAGAGTAGGACAACGAAGTACAACTCAGACTCATTACAGTAACACAGCTGCATTTTTCACGTTTGTTTTATTTTCTTTATGACTCCACAAAGTGAGTCAAGTATTTCACATTAAAGTCTTCATTTCACTCATCAGTACCCAGATTGGCTGCTGAAAGGAATGGTGGCTGCTGCTTTGCACTGAATGAGTCTCTGGGGAGCTGAGTTGAGTCGTTTGGCTCGTGAGAAGCATCTGCTCCTCCCTAGAGAAGAACACGTCCGTCAGTTTGGTGCAAACAAAAGAGAAATACATGATAGAAGCTTGGAAATTAGTTACTTACCTCATAGCATAACTTTATAATAGCTGGAAAACAACAGATAAATAAATGAATAAGAGAAAGTCAGTTTCTTTACACATGTCCACCAATGATGAATCAACATGTATTTGATTTATAAAGCAACTAACAGTCTGCAAAACTAATGATACATTTCAGGAAACTGTTTATTGTTTCCCAGAAGTGACGTGATCATAAAGTTCAAGAGGTTCGATTGATTAAACTGAAACACCAGAGACTGAACCTGTCCTGCATGCAAACACCACATTACCTTGCTTGAAACATGTTTCGTCTCTGGGGCGACGAACGAAGAACAAGATCACAAGGGCCACGCATCCCACGACAACCACTGGACACAAGATGGCCGCCAGCTCAGTTTTTGTCTCGTCTAAGAAAAAGAAACAAGTCTTAAGAGTCTACAGCCACGCGAGCGCCTCTGTGAGGCACTGCTATTAACTAAATACTATTATGCTCGCAATGACAACGTTAACGTGCTGATGTGAAGCAGGTAATAATAACAGGTTCACCAACATAGATTAGGCTGTTTGCGTGGTATTTGGTCATAAACTAATTGGACAAATTGGAATGTTTACATGATGATGGTGCTAAATCCAAATTCAGGATTGCCATCACTACAGTCACGCTGCTAGCGTGGCTAAAAATCGATCATTGTGCCTCAAAACTATAGAAATCAATTGAAAATGTTGTGCACTCTCCACAAACTCTTCTCACCTTCACCTCCTTTGGCATGTGTGCTATTTCCTTCCGGTAGGACTGACTGGGGACCACACCTGTGAGATAAGGGTGAAGTGTTGAATATGTCATGTATCTCAAATATGTGACCCTATGAACAAAGATGTCAGATATTAATAATGTACTGTATCTACGGAAATCCATGACATACTTGGGAAATCGGCAGGGGGGTTTGGCGGAAGTGCTGCTACGTCCTGAGGAAGCTGAGGAAGGTGTGTGTTTATCTTTGCCAGAAGTAACAGCGGCTACTGCTGCAGAACAAAAAAACGTTTTTTTGTATCAGATTTCAGGGGAAAAACACAGGAACAAACTAAATCTCACTGACATGTCTTGGCAAGGGCAACAGCCCTGATGCAACAAACTGAACAGATATACATGAGAAGGTGTTTGAGTCACAGCGTGTCATGGACAGCTACTTTGTGTAGAAAAATGAACATAAGATAAACAAAATTCAAACAACTAGGACGGAGTTTAAAAGGAAAAATGTGCTCCACTGAAGTGAAAGTACCATGTGCAGCTTGAGACAGAGAATATGTGTGAGATGGGAACATCATTCCTCATCGTCATCTTCTGTTCTGATGTACTGGTACGTGAGAATTTCTATTTTGGGACTCTTGTACACGTGTTCACGTAGCTGAATAAATTGAGCTGACAGCTGTAGTTACTTTGCAGATTATAGTTGTACATTCTTCTTCTGCTTGAAATTAGAACAACATATCACAGTCAAATCTTTGTGGCTCCCTGGTGGTCTAAGGGTGAAGGCTCAGACCATGAACTGCACTGGTTAACGTCCGGTCAGCGTTGAGGCCTTTGTTGCTTGTCATTCTCATCTCTCTCCCCCTCATTTCCTGTCATCTCTCCACTGTCAACTCACATTAAAAGCATCAAATGTCCCACAAAAAAAAAAGAAAACTTTAAAAAGTCTTATTTGTAAAGCATCAGCTTTTATGCTACTGTGAAAACAGTCTTTGTTCCTGCCTGATTGAAATGCATTTTTAGACTTATTATCTAAAACGTTTTTGGACGACATCTTATATTTCCTATATCTATATGTTTCATTATTTCTTATCAGTAACATTGAAGATGTTCATGGCTCTGTGACAGAAATCTTCTATCAAAATAAATACAATTACTTTTTACGTTTGAGTAGTAATGGTTTTACACCGTAGTGTCACTATTCTGTGTAAAATCTGGATATCTGGATATCTGGATATTTCTGACGGTACTAATCACCTCACTGAGAGTGGAGCCCCCAGAGCTCAGATCTGAGCCCTTATACATTTTTATAACTGTCACACGTATATTACTTATGTATAGCCTTCAGTATCATTATTGGTCATTCTCTCACAGTCATTGAGAACTTCAATAGTACATTTTGTCTGTCATGAGGCCCTCTGCTGGTTGACAGAATTAAAACTCTTCCATTCTGCTCAGTATTTACCAGTCTTGGTCGTCTCCTGAATCTTGACACAGCTTTTGCAGTTTTCAGAGTATGGGACCATTTTAGTGCATTTGAAACCATCCTCACAGACGCACTTCACATCTGTCTTCGTGCTGCAGTTCTGAACCACCTTCAGATGATAATCTGAGACAGTGGGAAACAGAGGTGATTTTAGAGGTTTTAATCACAGAGAAGATTAAAGAAATTCCATGAATGCAAAGAGATTATTTTGTTCTGTTTATTACAGAAACCCAAAGGTCACATTGGCACCATCATCATCATCATCATCAGTGATGGATGAAACTGTTAAGTTGGTATCAATGAGTCATAGATTCTTTACCTGGTGTACAGTCTCCGTAGCAGGGATGGCAAATGTTTTCACGGTTCCACTCAGTTGTGTAGTATCCAGCAGGACAGGACTCGCACTCTGCACAAGACTTCTGAAACTCACCTGACAGAACAGAAACAAACAAACGAGAACAACCGGATGAGGCGGAGAGCAGAGAGTGGCTGCTCGCCCAGAGCGCATATCAATGAAGGATGTGGTCGTACAGCCCAAACTCTGTGTGCAGCGGGCATAATCTTTCATCAAGACAAACAGAGAAAGATAGATACTGTATATGCCTCGGTGTTTCATCGTTATTTCCAATGACTCGCTGATTCATTCATTAAAAACAGTGAGTCAAAGCTAAATGAGGAATAGACAGAAAAACAAATAGATGACGCTCACATCAGATATCATCTTACCTGCAGGGCACATTTGACACGTTTTGCCGCCCATAGTGTAAGAATGGGTCCCATCTGTCTGTTAACACATTAAAACAATTAGATACAAACCTCTATACTCCAGCAAAGTACTGATTCACTTGTTTATTCATGTTTATATATTTAACAGCTATTCTTTTATACTTTACTTTATACACTACTTTCTTTCTTTTGTTATTTGACGAACATGTAGGTAGATAAACAGAAGATGAAAATGAAGGACATTACTACCAGCGGAAGTGTGAGCACCAGCTGTGCAGATAACATCAAGACGATCACAAAACATTGCACAAGTCCCATTCTATGGAGAAAAATGTTGAAAATATTAAAACAAATCACTTATATGAACTGATCAGTGACAGAAACACATTAAAAGAGCAAGTTCTGTAAAGTTTGGTGCACCAATAAAATTTCTCGTACCATAAATAAGCTGTGACAATAAAATATCACGAAACATTAACGAACAAAAGAACTATTTTTACCTTTGATATGGTGCGTCCTTTGTTCTCCTTGTATTGTTTTGTTAGCTTCCTCAAGGTGTGACTCTCTTTCTTTCTCTCTGTCCTCTCACTCACTCTACCCATCCTCTGTGTCACTGTTTCCTTACCTGGTGACTCCCGCCTACTGATCTCTACCGGTTTGCTGCGGTCCCGTTTACACGTTCAAGCTCTCACATGCAGACCCGTCTGCACTCTGACTAACGTTTCTGCATCAAAGCCTCATCACTTTCCGTGCAAACTGTAAAACCTGACAGTGGTGAAGAAGCAGATTGTTTTTGATAGCGACGGTTACGATTTCATTTCTGATGACGGTATATTTTCAATCACATCTGAGTACATTACTCAGATTTCCTTCACTTTGTAATCGGTGTTCTTTTTAGCTGAATCAGTGGAAATATGAATCTCAATTAAAAGGTTAGTTCACACAACATAAAAACTAGAATTACTGCCTTGCAGATAAATTCCTCCGCCAACCAGTCAAGTTGCAAGTTCTAACCATATCTGTCCAATATGTCATCACTTCATAATTTATACTATTAGTCGTTTGTGTGAATATTAGTACATTAATTCTTGAGTTACGGCCAAAAATGTGTTTTATGCGGTCACAGTGATCTTGACCTTTGACCACCAACATTTGATCAGTTCATCCTTAAGTCCAGGTGGACATTAATGCCAAATTTTGAAGAAATTCAGATGTTCCTGAGATATATGACGTTCATGAGAATGAACTTATTCCTTGTGGTATCTATGAAGAGTGGTGGGACATGTATTGAGACCCTGAACTTACAAAGTAAAGTCCTGGATTGAAAATCCTACTTGAGTGAGAATTGTTATCAGCTAAATATACATCAAGAAAGTGAAAGTACTCGTCCTGCAGCAGATCGGCCCCATGTGATTGATATATTATTTTACTGTAGTTGGTTGAGGCTTTTTCTAAACTACTTTATATACAGTTTGCTAGTTAAGTCTGGTGGTTCTCAACCTCTGGCTCAGGCCCCATCAAAAGGTCACAGAGTACATCAGAGGGGTTGTGAGATGAATAATGGGAGCAGTACGAAGACAAAACAGAAAAGGTTTTGTGACTCAAAATGTTATAATTTTGGGGGGATTTTCTCTAACTTGCTTTTTCTGTGTAAATCATTAGATAATCTTACCTCTCTGGGCCTACAACAGTTATTTTAATTAAACCATCTGCGAAGTTTAGAAGGGAAATCTCTCTTTCTAACATGCTGCTCATGAACATCTGAAACATGATAAATATTTCCCCACTTGACACCGCTTTTAAAAATGTTGGAAGTCTTAAACATTGCATTGTATTTTATAAACCCATCATATGATCTGATATGATGACAATTGTAATCTGAAAAGTAACTATATGCCAAATGAAGTAAAAATGGAGGTACCTCAAAATCATTTCAGTATATATACGACAACACCACTCCACCTCGGGCAGAGAGTTGTTGTGTCCCGACAGGGCTCAGCGTCAACACTTCCTTCTGCAGACTGTTAATGATTATTAAGTATCGGCATTATTTCTAGAAAGAGATGCTGTTGTTGGTTTGTTTAAATGTAATTACAAGTCAAACACAATTCCTTTCCACAATTTTAAGACAGACAGAAAAGGCTAAAAGGAAACACATGTGGTGTTTTACAAGTAATAACACGTCATGTTGGTGCTCAGTTGCATGTTTTATTCTTTCAGTCTCTCTTGACACGTTACATAGCGTGAAGCTTCTTTTAGCCTAAATTACTGTCTTGATGTTTAAAGCTGCATCGTCACACATCTGGAGAACTTGATCAATACTCAGGATTATCATCAAATTGTTTTGCGACACAAATTGAATCCAATTATTGTGTCTTCTCTGTAAAAACATTAAATTAACAAAAAGAAAGGCCATATCTTGTCATTGACCGCCATCTTTTCCAATAAATTGGGCAATCCGATAATTTATCTTAATTCAAATTTCTTTCCATGAGTGTGACTGTGGACATTCTTCGTTTGCAGTCTTTGAACACAAGTATATATTCAAAGCTAAAGTTCCTTTACACATAAAATATCACACAAGTCATCGTACAGTCATTTCGCTAAAGCATTTGCATTTCTTTTCAGTATTTTCTTTTTTTAACGTGAGTTATTTTTAAATTGACTTTATTTGGCAACCACGTACACTCATAAAGAAAAAAGCATCAATGGAAAAAAAAACCTCCATTGTCATTTGATTTAGATATTTTAAATTTTTGAGGTGATTATTGTCAGAAAGACAGCTCAGTCTCAAATGCTAAACAGAGACGATATCAAATTGGACTAATGTTTCGTTCTTCTTCATGTTGTACATTTGCCCCAGTAAAAGTCTTTTTAAAAACACTCACTGTACAGACATAACACCCAAAAACAGACACACTGGCACATGCATACATAGAGACTCACTCAGTGCGTGAAAGTGAAACTATACAAAAAGGGAAATGGCGTGTTTTATGTCTCACACAACGTATCACTGGCATCCTCCTTCTGTATTCAAACAGTGGTGGAAAGACTGCGATTAGCACTCAGCTGAATCCATCAGCCACACATGCATGAGTTTATACAAGATTAAATTCTGTCCTCTTACCGTCTTTATTATTGAAACAAAGTTGTTGGAAGTGTGACTCGCAGTGGAAGCAGAAGAAATATATCAACTGGTTACAACCACACAGAAGAAACTACAGCCAGGACTATATTTAGACAACAGTGTCTGATAAAAGAGCGGTGATGGTTTGGGGGGCGTTTCCCCGACAGTGATGATTTCCAGCAGTATGCGAATATATGTTTTACTGTAGATGTGTTTCTGAGTATAAAGTTCATGGTTAAATGTACCCAGAAAACATAAATAAAGGAAATGAGGTATGTTTGTGTTAAATTCATTATTCTAGTTCTAGTTGTAGAAGATGAGTAAACATTATAGAAGAAATATAGTTTTCTATTTCCAGCGTGTCGACATCTTTATGTTACATGTTTTACAAGTAATAGTGCTGATTGTTTCATACACATTTTTGCTCTGCTCTTCCTTTCTATGTGCAAACAGGCTGAAAAATAGGTTTAGTTATATACATCAAGCACCTTGGTGAAATAGCTTTGGCAGCTATATTACATTTTTACTTTATTTATTTTTTACAGCAACTTTCTGTTGATTCACAATCTGGCCATTTTATTTTGGCACTAAATGGCTAACTTACTCTATTTTTTTACTTTCTTTTGTTCTCCTTTTTAAGTGATTCAACCATGCAGCTCTGCTCAAACGACCCAGGACCTGACTCTAATCTTAGACAATACTGCTGAAACTAAAACGAATTAGTAACAGCTACAGTGCACTTTGTCACACCGTTTGATTATTGCCAGAGAGCAGAATGAAGAGCCAACACTGACTCTAGATCATCTTAAAGAGGGTGCATTTAAAACTAAAATCAAACATGCTTCCTTTGGACACTGACAACATCCGTCTCTGCTTTCACCTGGAACTTTGGGTTTGTTATGAAGCACCATTAACAGATTTATCTGTGATGTTCAATGTATTTCAGATTTTTTTGTTGTTGTCATGAAATGTTGTAAATGATCTTGTCGGTGCTCTACTCTGACATTTTCCAAATACATTTTCAACAATTCCGGCTGACATTGATGCTGGTGGCTAATAATAATACAAACGTCACCTTTAGCTGAGCCACGAAGTCCAAAGCACATCAGCAATAAATAACATTGTAACATTTCTTTACAGCGGATTTCTCACATAGAATCCAGTTTGGATTCAGGTAATTCACAGCAGATAAATAAAATGATAAATGATGGAAAACCAAAACTTTCCATTTACTGTTTTCAGGATCGTACCCAATTCATATTGGCAAGAGGGAGGAGGCATGTTGATATGCAGAGACACAACTCTGCAGCTCCACAGCTAATGCTTTGGTTGTTTCCTTAATCATTTTTCCACTTTATGTTTCGCTAAATATAGCAGAGATGATTTATTTATTTGTTTGCTTTGCCTGTGGTTTAATTAGTTACTACACCGATAGAAAGCAAGCTTTGAATCTGCAGCTGTAAGGCAGCAAAATGCTGAATCATGACATCTTATTAGACTTTAAAGATTTAAGCTCATCATTATCAATATAAAACTGACCAATCAAACTCAGAAATACACTCCAGGACAAACTTTGCTACTTCAAGACACAAACTATCCCCTTTGATGTGTTTGTTTAGTGATAGTTTTATAATAACAGGCCTGTAACTATGTGTGGCGTGAACTTTACAAGACTCCAGTGACCTTACAACATGTATTTGATCGATTAGCTTCAGATGCAGGTTATCAAGAGTTTTCACTGTGTTTAGAGTGAATAAGTCCTGCTGTGCTTTGCACTGCTTGTTTACTTACAATACATTTAGGATCCTCAACTTTCTGAATCTTCACAGGACACTCAATTATAAAGATTCCCTTTCTTACTGCTGTCAAACACAAGATGACAAGGTCCTACTATAAGAAGACATCTGCATGAAGTAGTAAGGACAGAAATCCAGATACTCGATCACAGTCTCAGCGCTAAAAAGTCTCCTCAGACCAAAGCTGACTTGCGTGGACAGCAGGAAGAATTAACAAAACTACTCCGTAAATGAAGAGGTTCATGTGCCATAGTTACAGGTGTGTATTGCGTCAGTGTGGTACTGTAGCTGGATGCTGTGGCGGTCACGTGAGCACAGCCCCCGTTGCTGCCGGAGTGAGGAAGTGTCAAGATCTTCTAGCGCTCGAGGAAGAAGGCGGCGACGACGAGGACTTGTCGCTTTCTCTCTGGTCGCCGTCCTCAGTGGACGCAGACGCATCAGAGTTACTGTGCGACACAAACACAAAACACATGCTGGAATGTGAAGAAATGCAAAAATGTAAAAAGAAACGTAGTTCTCTGACATGCTTGGAAAGGGAGGGGGGGGAGCGGAGGGTCGTGTTGTTGCTTTCTATCGGCAACCTCACCACTAGATGCCAATAAATCTCACACACTGTTCCTTTAAATGTTCGTATACTGCTTGTAAATGTTGTAAGGGGACTTATGGTGAAGTGTATCTTAAAAAAGAAAAACAAATGGGCAGAGAGATCATGTAGACTGAGAGCCGGCGTGTTTGTGTGTGTTACCTGTCTCCACTCTGTGTGATGAGTCTCCTGCAGGTCTCCATCTGAACATCTAGGCCTCTCTTCATCGAACACATCTCCATGTACTCGTGGAGGTGTCGGTTCATGTCACTCTTTGCTGTGGCCAGATCCAGCTGGAGTCAGAAAACATGCAGTCAGTCATATTACAATTAAATTACAAATGCTGTACGTGTGTGTACCAATAAAAAGTGTGTTTACTTCTGTAAAACAGAAGGCGCTGGCTATGTGCTGGGCAAGTTACCACGCTTCACATGGCTTCATGTCTTTTATGTCATGTCTAAATAAAGAATAATTTCGAGAGATGTTTGTTTGCACATGTGGGAGATTAACAGAGATGATGCAGTACAACACAATCTAACAAGAAAACAGGGGGGACACATTAATTAAGGGGCTCTTGAGCCTTGATTGAGGAATTCATCAAAGCATCATTAAAAGATGTAAAGTAATGTCTGTCATTTAATGCGGAGTCATCATGTAAATCAACCTTTTGTGAATTTTTGAGAGCTGCACCAGGAAAGGACATGAGAATAAACAAATAACACTGACCATAAAAAGAAAGAAAAAAACCATTAGGAAAAGGGATGTTTTTGAAATTTAAAAATCTGTGTCTAACCTCAATCTGGTCAATTGTCTCTTGGTATTCCTTCTCTCGGGACATGAAAAGACATTCTGTGTCATTAATCACCTTTTCCAGACAGTCATCCTGGTAGAGAGAGAGAGAGATTTTGAGTGTCTGTGGTCAGGATGTGGAAATACATGTGATAAAACGCAGTAAACAGTATATGTGTTTGTGTGCTAATCATAGCACAATCAGACTCTCCGTGAGGTGACACGACTATCAGAGTACAGATGGCTTTATGCTCCTATCAGCTCAAATTGCACTGACTAATGCAGTTCCTCTCTTCAGGTGATTGTTCAAGTACCACACAGCCGGAGGATGAAAACAAGCACCTACATGTATTTCTTGGAAACAAACACACTGAATACCAATACAGGTGCAGACACGGCATCTGTCTGTGTGTTGTGTGTGTGTGTGTGTGTGTGTGTGTGTGTGTGTGTGTGTGTGTGTGTGTGTGTGTGTGTGTGTGTGTGTGTGTGTGTGTGTGTGTGTGTGTGTGTGTGTGTGTGTGTGTGTGTGTAGTGTAGTGTTTTGTCCTGAAATGGCCCTGCCATAGTAGAGCAGTGAAGGTTCGTGTCATCGCCCGAGACAAAACTGTATCGACCAACATATCATGCTGCTGCTCTGCACATCAACTCAATCAATCAGAACTTTAGAAGCTTCTTTGAAATCTGAACCAATAATATCAAATCAATACACACATGCAGCCATCTGAGGTGAAAAAGGGTGCAGATCCTGATCACAGACACAGATTCTACTTTAACTTCGTCTTTAAAAGTCTGAAGAGGACGTTCACTGTATCTGAAGGCCAGGCATGAATGGTTTATAAAAGTAAGAACAAAACGAACATGGTGTGCATATGTATTGCTGCAATTATTGTGTTGGTATCTTGGTTCATGGCAGAAAATGTAAAAACTGGTTTTCTTCTCATTGCTAACATATTCAAAACCAGATTCCGGTGAAGGTCATCCTTACATGCTTAATGTTTGGCTGAAATCATACAGTCCAGAAGTAATCATATTACAAATATCAGTAAATATAAGAGAAATTATATCGCAGACTTGAATGAATATACCTGGGACTTGTCATCAGGCTACTGTATGTGTGGACACAGTTGAGCAAATCATGACAAAAACGACCACAGAGCTGAGTCATTATGTCTCTGACACAGTTAAGAAGGTACTTTTAACACATTTATAAAGTTATATGTTGTGTTGGATTGCATTACATTGTCTAGGTGTTGCTATTGTTTTTTATTTAGGTCCAAGTCCATTCCTTTAAACCTGATCTCACTGAAATAAGTCATGTGACCCTGGCCTACCTCTCCTGGTGGGTGGGTGGGGTCAGGAGGCAGAGTGCATCCTGGGAAGTCCTCCCAGAGCAGGAGCGTATCTTCATTCTCCTCCCAGGCCAGACTGTCGCAATCATCCTCAAACTCACATTCACGTCTAAAATAAAAACATAAATGTACACACACATTGACAAATAACCTGGTGAAGTGCAGGACTGAAGGACAGTAACATTATATCATATTTTCAAAGTCAGACCACCCACAGTTGGTTCAGCATCCTCTGCATCTCCTCATTGATCTGATTGGCTGATGAGCCACAGTGCTCTCCATCTTTGACCACTCCCCCATCACTTTCAGAGGTGCTGACAGGTTCGTCACACTCGCTGCCGTTGAAAGACAGAGGAGTTTGTTTCCGGCGGCAGTTTAGGGACGATTGGTTGTTAGGAACCTGGAGGGACACAATCAGGATTTAGACAATCGCTATCAAGACAAACTTTCACATAAAGTGACTGGACAACTCATGGAATTAGGGCTGGCAATAATTCATTATGATAATTTATAGTTTTTCATTGAAATGTCGTGATGAAATCATATATTGAGATATTTTGATACACAATTAAGTTGTCTAAATTATAGGGTATAGGGTAAGAGTATAAATAAAGGCTACAAAAGCACAGAAATAGGCTTTACCGTGTGGTTATTTCATATAGACTATGTATCTATTGAATTACCAGAAAACATGCTATATCGTGATGTATAGATATTAAATGACCTATATCGGGATAGAAGATTTTGCCACATCGCCCTGCACAACGTGGAAGAAATAAAACAACCAGAGATGAGAACATTGACTGGTCGGATTTAGTGCTGGTACCTGGTACATCTGGATCACATCTTCACAGTTCCTCTGCTGAGCCACGTCACAGAGACGAGCGGTGATGTCGATCCTGCGGCAGATGTCCATGTCCACCTTCATGGCTTTCTCCTGGATCTTACTGTCCAACTCTGACAAGTTCTACAGAGAGAATGGAAGGAGCCATACCAAGATACACACCAGAAATTACATTTAAAAAGGTTTATCTACTGTAAATGAATGCATTACTCATGCTTCACATAAGCCATTAATAAAAACAACTTTTGGGTTGCTCGGTTAAAACTTATCTGTCTCCTTCAGCATGACTCTGTGTTTCTATTACACACCTTCAGGTGTTATGAGGTCAAACGCTCCATTGATGGGTCTTCCTCATAAATGAATGGGCAAGCTGAAAAGACAAGCTGAAGGAGGATAAACACCTGACAACCCAGGGTTGTTCTTATTACTCATGTATAAAGCATCAGTAAATGGTCCAATGACACTGAGGTTTTTTTCAGACGTCACACTCAAGCCATTAGTTACAACTTATGAACCCTTAATGAAGGGTTTCTTAATAAAAGTAAATCATAATATAATTGTATTCTTATTAGTGCCCATGTGCATAGCGTAGAGAGACTGTATGGTTTGCACTGCCCTCACATTGCTCATGAGGCCTTTGAAGAGAACCAGCTCGGCCTTCATCTGCTGAACTCTGACAGCCAGCTCGTCCTGACAGCCTTCACTCTCTTGCAGGTCCTGCACACATGAAAAAAAAAAAAATCATAAAGAACAAACACATACAAGTGCAAACACTCCCACACCCACATGTCCTGCCTCATCACATTATGCAAGCAGAGGCCATCAACAGAATTAATAAAAGTCTATATCTGCAAAGTGTACAAAACATTGTAAATCCTAAATGCATGATCTCTTCTGGGGAGCTGTAGATTTGTCTAATGGCATCATAATTATCTCTTCTCTTCGTTGACTTATTCATATGCAACAATGTTGGTCCGGACCCTTTTCAGTCTCAACTGTTTTTTTTTTACTGCTTGTGGTCTCCTGTTGTTGATGTGCTGCCTGCTAAACGAGGTCAGGTACAGGTTCCTGGCAATGGCACAGGTGCATGTGTACGTGTGTACGCACACACACACACACACACACACACACACACACACACACACACACACACACACACACACACACACACACACACACACACACACACACACACACACACACACAGACACAGGATCTCAACAGACCGTTTGGTTTATAAAGACACAGCTGCAGGAAGCACAAATATGGCAATCAACATGACAGCAGGTGAATTTGACATTTGAAAAAAAGCTCTATTTCATTTACATCATTTCTATAACGTTTAAATGAGAACGGTTGGTGTATTTTTAATCAGTTAATGGTCAGTGGCCAAAGAAAAAAGAAAACCAATAACAAAAGAGTGAAACAGCTTTGTAGGAGTCCGGACTTAGAAGTAGTAATAGTGCACAACGGAAACCATCAGTGCCAGCAGAGTCAGAGCGTACTGCTGATCACTGTAGCAGCTGCAGCATACTGTGTTCAAACTAACATGTTTTACTAATGTTAACTGTTTAGCAAAAACTGTCATCTAAGCTATTTTACCACAAACACACTGTATATTGTTACAGGGCCAGGAAAACACACATGGTGTAATGTTCATGGTATTTGTAGTTTAGCTAAGCCACAGCTGAAGTATCGCACCCAGCACTTTATTTTGGTTATTTTAATGACTCTGGCTGATGTCAAAACTTTCAAATGTAAAGACTCAAACACACCTTCAGTTCAGACCCACTGCATTGTTGGTCTCCAGCCATGTCTAGCCTACCGACACACACACACACACAAAGGCTTACACAAAGTTACCTCTTGTAGGTCGGCAATTTTCTGTTGCAGATCCACCCTCATAGTGTATTCTTCTTCCCATCTAAGAGACACATGGATATAAAAAAGTAAACAATATTTTAGTGTCTTGTAATGTAAATAGAGAACATACAGACCATGGGCGTTCACATACACATCCATTTATGCATCTTCCACATCCACTTAGAAAGGCCACCACAGTAAACATGGATCCATGACGTGACTATTTCAGAAGGTTGAAAGGTCAAAAGAGCTGAAAGGCGCTTTGGCAGATGTTAAACAATTATCAGTCAACATTCAATTTTGTTAGGATACAAATCTGGATACGAGTTGAATGAAACAATCAGGTTTAAATGTGAAAAGTGTCAGAGAGAGATTTGCTGATTCACTCAATGATAAATCGCTTGTTTGATGAATTGAGTGCTACTATGGTGCAGCCCAGACGGCTCGCCCATGAATCTGAACTTTTAATACATTTAAAAGCCTGAGCACAGATCCTGTATGTATGTAATCTCAGATTCAGTGACTTCATACAGCACACGAGCCCAGGGGATACAGACTCACTGCAGAGGACGTAGCCTCTTGTATAAATGCTGTTTTAAATGCAGAATGCTGCGGCACATCGGGACCTTTAGGGAATACTAAATCTGAAAGAAACTTGAGTCATGAAACAGGAGTTGTTGCTGTTGTCGAGGATGCTTGTTTGATCAGTAAGGTGGGAGCGAACAGAAAGCAGAGCGGTGCATCCTTCTGCAAGCCAAGCCCCCATCCAGCAGTCACAGCTTGCAGCGCATGCTGCATTGCAGATACAGTGTGGAGTGTGGAGAGGGGGATGCGCAGTGGGCGAGAAGAGAGGCTGAGAGCATGAGAGGAAGTGTTCAGAGTGGGGGATTGTGGGGGGTTGATGTGAGAAAGGCAATGTGACAGTGTGGTGGGCAGTGTGAAGAGTGAGGGGCGAGGGCTTAGGGAGGCTAAAGGGGGAGAAAGAGAAGTCGTCCTTAAACACAAAAGTAAACATAAATAAATAAAAGAGCTAGAGAATGGTGAAAAAATAAGCAAAATGCACCAAAAGCTAAGATAAATTGATTCATAGGTGAGTTTAGATACTAGAAATTCATTCTCAGGAGCAACAACAGACAACTCTCAAGTCTCCATACAATTAAATCGTGTATGTTATGTCACACATATTTGGGCTGTTAGTGTCGTCCCTCTACCTCATTCACAAAGAGCCCACTATACTGTGGTCAGGGTCTCCTCCATGAAGAATGCATGGCTGCTCATTTGGACATAATATGAGGGAATTCAATGCGCTGGAACATGGAGCTACTGTAGTTCACTCAGGACAGATCATACGTAATCCAAAGCTGGCCTCACGTCATTCAAAGTCATGATGGGATATAACAGTTGTGGGTTGTTTTCTCCAATAATTTAAAGGGAAAATCCACCCTAAGAGAGAGATCACTGAGTTATTCCATGTGATCTGCGAACTCAGACAGCTGTCTCCCTAAATTGGACATCAGAGCATCCAGATTTGAACCGGTGATGTCATCGTGACACATTGTGGTAAACTGGTACACTGATGATGAATAAGTGGTTGTGGGTTCAGAGATGTTACATGATGCTGGGGCAGCAACTATCGATTATGTTCATTATTAATTAACCTGCCGATTATTCTCTTGATTAATTATTAACAATTATTATTATTATTATTAATTATTATGGCAATACAATGCTGAAAATTTCGTAACTAATAGTTTAAAGAAAATAATCAACTAAGAATTTCCACTCGAGATCAAACTTAAAATGTGTGAAGCTTACAGCTGTACAAATGACAAGTCCCAGTAAAATCACTACGGGTGCTGTTGAAGCATCATAGGGTTTGTTTGAATATTCACATTGGCCTAACTGGACCACCTCCAGGGTTTGTCGTTAGATGGGACCATCATTCATCTTCTCAGTTTCATTAAATCAATGTCTGCTGTACAATCAACCTGACCTCTATGTCAGGATGGATTGTTCCTAATAGTCCTGTAAACTAAGCCACCCATGGGTGAGTCATCTTGGGAGCATCATGAGCTCTGAAGTGAACATTTGTGCAGCAGACTGAGCTTCACACGTCCCGCTAATATTTGACCTTCATTCTTCTTTATATTTAGCTGGCGGCGTGTTAATTTGTTTGGGTGTATTTCTAGCAGCAGCACCTGCCTCTGTGGTCGGACACGATGCAGGGTTGCAGGGTCAGGCTGGATGTGATGGATGGAGAAGGGTTTGTGCTGACTCTGCTTCTGTTGGAGACAGCTGGTCTGCAGTTGCTTTACAGTTTTGCTCACTGCTTCAAAGTAGTGCATTACACACACTTAAGGAAACTACAGTACAACCTCATGCCCCTGTAGGCCTGTTACAGGAACAATAAAAGGGTTTTACTCCATTTACCTGCGCTTATACTCGTCTCTCTCCCTCTTCACTTTGGCCAGGACGTTATACAGGGCTCTTATCTCAGGGGTGATGGTGTCAATCTGGACCCCGACTCCGTCAGGGTGCACCCAGGACACTCCTGGGCTGGTCAGACGCTCCGCACCGCCAAACTTGCGCGTGTGGTTGTAGGACCAGATGGTGCCCGGGAGAAACCGTGGAGGAGGGTTGGTGGAGCTCCCAGGACCTGCGCTGGCGTTGGAGAAAGTTTTATAACCAGAGCTAGGGGAGTCCACACAGGGGGAGGCCTGGCTGATGGTGATGGCTGGGTTACAAGTGGCATTTGTTTGGGTTGAACTGGAGTTTTCGGCGGCTGCAGGCAGGAGGGCTGTAGCGTGTGGAGGTGTGAAGAGTGTTGTAGGCCTCCTGGCTGAGTTGTTGGTGTTGTGGAAGGGGAGGGAGCCGGGCCTGAGAGGTATGGTCCCGACAAATCCGGTCTGTACACCTGCCTCCTGAGTATGTCCCCTGCTCTCACAGCATCCACCTTGATAGCCTTTGTTGGCATCCAGCGCCTGCTGCAGTTGCTTCTCTAAAATCTTATTTCTACGCTCTAATTCATGCACTTTTGCTAAAAAGCATCTGAACCTCAGATTGAGAGTTTTGAGGACGCTGATGTTGGATCCCAAGTCGTTTCTAAGCGCCATGGCAGCAGGGGGGTGCGAAACAACACGGTGGTGGTAGTGGCTGTGGTTGTGGGGGAGGTAAAGTGACGACTGTGAGGGTGCGGTGAAGTCAGGCCACGGCAGATCAGGCCCCGGCCCGGACTGCTCACCCAGCAAAAAGGAGGTCGGGTCCGGTCCACCGAAAACGGTGTCGGACAGGAGGCCTGAAGGAGAGTCCGGGTGTCCGGGAGCTTGACTCTGCTGCGGATGCTGTTGGAGATGCGCGTTGGCCCCCAACAAAGGATTCATGCTATGGTATGGAAAACTAAAGCGCTGCAGATCTGGCATGAACACGGACGGGAATTGACTTGCCACAACCAAATACAATAAATAACAAGCTGCTAAACGTATCGGTAATACGTGCGCTCAAAACGCCAGTGTTTTTACCAGATTATATAACTGTTTCTAAATAAGAATCTTATCCTTAAAGCTGAGAGGTCTTAACGTCGGCGGACGGATCAGTGCTCTCTAACCGTCCATAATAAAACATCCAAAAGCGACTCCAAACGGGCTGCGAGCAAGGATATAAAATTGCAGCAACACTGGACCGGCGCCTCGATGAGATGTCTTGCAAAATAAAAGCGATTAAATGAAGGAAATGACGCAGAGCGTGAATAACGGGAAAAAATCCACTGTCACTGAAGTTCTGGCAACAAGATGTGACCGCAGGCAGGAGGAGCGAGTGCTGTGGGATTGGGAGAGCAGCTTCTACCGTAAATACTCGACTAGAGTCGCGCTGATCCATTAACTGTTTGTTTTCTGTGGAAAACAACAAGATGCTATTGTCTTGTTGTTCCCCTTTGTTTTACACAATAATTAGTTCAGATTTGGATAAAACTAGGAGCCAAACGTGAACGATTAAATACAGTTATAATAATAATATTAAAATCTTCAACGTTTTCTTTTTTTTGTTATGTAATAGTAACCTGGCAGTTCAAGCACCTGCCCCAAAACACAGAAAGCCCCACTTTCACTGTGTGTCAAAATTGTTATGGTAATTTGATTACATTACAAACTAGCTACAGTCAGAAAGTCCCTTTTGCTTAGGAAGGTTCCTAACTGAGTGAAATGGCCCTAAAGTATGTAAGTGGCCGCCATGATAAGAGGGCCCAATCCCTGTCCACCCTAAGGCTTTAAACCCTGGACCATCAGGGTCACCTGGTAAACATGTTGAGTCAGTGTATAAGTCCATAACACCTTGAAATGGTGTAAATACTGACGGGACAGCACTGTGCTGCAACATATCACGGTACCCAGACAAAAAATAGTATCTACAAACTCCCTAATTTGAACATGATGAGAGGTAATTTAAAATAATCAATTTACTTGTTTTTTTTTTCAGAAGAGCTTCAATGACTAAATGAAATGTTTGATCAATAAATCTATAATCTCTGTTTCCATTCCTCTGATTTCATGTGTTTTTATGTTCCATCTTTAATCCTTAATGTTTCTAAGTAAATGTAATTTGCCATTCTGAACACCCATGTGCTGTCCTTTTGGTTTACCTTTTGTGACACAACATTCCACACAGGCCATGAAAACAATCTTGCATATGTTTACCAATTATTTTCATACAGTCATAAACTAATGAGATTTATGTTGATGAATATGAGCAGACAGTGACAATCCTTTCATTTAATTTGATATGTATTTATTCACTTTGAACAAATAAGTAAAGATAAATAAATAAGGAATACGAAATAAAAGGAACAGTAAATATAGCAAACTGTCAATGAACAAATTCTCGTTCTGAATAAGAAGAAGCATCAGTAAAAGCTAGGCCTATACATTCTTAAACTGTTAAAAAGCTAAATACAACCGAACATTTGAATATACATTATTGCACAAAGGAAATATTGATATTGAACACTTTCATTGATATTGCACAAGTGAATTGTCAGTTTCTACTGAAGTAGTGTTGATTGTTAAGTGTGACGAGGGAAGCAGCCTCTCACTGAAGGAGCTTTTTAAATAGCCTGAATGCTTTAATACAGTTAATTCCATGGAGTAATGCTGTCGTTGCGATTTTTATAGTCCTTCTTCGTTGTAGTTTCGCCATGGCAGACCTACGTTAGTGACATTTGCCTTCGCATCATAATTACATAGTTTAGTGAGAGTGTAGTTGGATTCTCTAAATCAGAGGTCTTCAACAGGGGGTCCGCGACCCCTTGGGGGTCCGCGGGGGTACTGCAGGGGGTCCGCGAAATTTTTGGTTGATTAGACAATTTAAAAAAAAAAAAATGTAGAATTTGTTTTTCCAAACATGAATCTTTTCATGAAAAACGTTGAAGACCCCTGCTCTAAACCACTCAGTTGTCTTTTCCTAACTCCTTATGAATTCTCCTTGACATCTTTCCTTGACCCCATGACGTTTTCCATTGAGGTCAAGGAAGAGTGGTTAGGAATAGATGTTAGGAGGTCATTTGGGG
The DNA here is from genome assembly GCF_910591455.1 of Pholis gunnellus. Classification (NCBI taxonomy): domain Eukaryota; kingdom Metazoa; phylum Chordata; class Actinopteri; order Perciformes; family Pholidae; genus Pholis; species Pholis gunnellus. The sequence goes on along the minus strand of NC_136534.1, from coordinate 17,995,212 downwards.
GTTTTCCGACCGCAGTCCATATGAATCCCGAACTCTGTTTAAAGATGTTGTTTCAAGTTCAGCATTTGGGGAAATAACTTGCGCTAACTTATTTGATTTCTGCCAGATAATTGACGTTAGATGAGAAAATGATACCACTTTCTTTCTGTGTGGTAAATAAATATGAAGCTAACGTTACAGCCAGCAACCGGTTATCTTAGCTAGCGTAACGTTAAACTAGCTTAGTAAAGTAGAAACAGCTAAATTACCTAATGTTAGCCTCTTTCCAAAGAAAAACATTATCCACCTACCAGCACCTCTAAAGCTCGCTAGCACTTTTTTATCTTGCATGTTTAGTCCGTTGACAAACCAAAGTGTAAAAATGTACAAATTGCAGTTTTACAGGGGATTCTATCTATCTATACATAGTATCTATCTACCTATCTATCTATCTATATATATATATATATATATCGATCTATCTTATATTAATCTGGATGTGGACTTTTTAGATCTCTTCTTGTCTTCTCTCCACCGATGCTGCAGTGTCTCTCCGTGCAGCCTTGAGTGTCCAAATGCATTAACCCCTCACATCTCATCTGCTCAGGAGTCTGTTCGTCCTCCACTCCCGTTCCCCCGGTTCTTCTGTTTCCACAGACAGGGCTCTTTCTCCTCTTCCAGCTCTGGCAGTAGGAGAGGCTGATGCTCCCTTAAAGAGAAGATTAAAAAAAACAGAATAACAATATGGCCTGTGTGGCAAGAACCTAAACTTCTACTATTTTTCCGAGAAACAGGTGCCAGTAGTATAAGTTTACTCATGTTCCTTACGTTCAGTTGAACTTTCCATCCTCCGCTGCATTTGCCTCCTCTTTGCCTTCTCTTTGCCAAAAACCATCGCGTAGACGTCATCCCTGAACTCCCTGTTCATGATCTGGTATATTAAAGGGTTGATCATGCAGTGAGACTTGGCAAACAGAACAGGGATCAAGGTGACTACAGGTGGGAGAGAGGAGAGCGGCTGGGGGCTCTCGGTCATTGGTTCAGCTTCTTTGTCCAGGGTGGACCTGAACGTGGCGTCGCTCAGGCCGTTAATGGACGCTAAATTCTTGTTGTTCACATTGCTCCACTTGTTCTCGGGATTGTTGTAGATTTGTCTGTAATATTCTGCAGTGGTCCAGTTGAGCAACGAGGGGATATCGAGGATCTTTGGAGCACTTGGAGAGCTCGAGGCCATATCAGTTGACTCCTCCGCCACAGTCTGTAAAGATGCCTCTTGATCATCTCTGGGAATGAGTACAGAGAACAGAGACACAGCAGCATAGGGCAGCCAGGCCAGGAGGAAGGTGGTGCACACCACAGCAGCTATCTGAAATAAACATATGGCTTTATTTTTCTTGCAGGACATTCATTAATGAATCTGAAAACAATCCTCACAGGGTTTACCTTTGTAAGTCTCAGGTCTTTGCCAGTGTGACTGACAGAGGAGGACGGTATAGACGCCAGAGTGCGATTAGATCTGTAGACCTGAAAACAGAAGCAACAGTTAATGCTGCTATTTGCAATTATGCCACAATTCACAACCACTGACAAAGTCAACATATACAAACTCCCAAATATATATTAAAGCCATTATGTGAAGAATTCCTAATTGAAATTATAGCATATTTTAAATAATTCTGAGTGTTTTGTGGCTTCCTGCGCTGTAACATGTATGCTGCCAAGTCTGTGGGGTTCTTCATCCTGATTGGCTGCTGTCTCTCTTTTTGTCTTTTGATGGAACGTGAAATGTGAACTACAGTTTGCCTTTACTGGGATTCGTTTGGATAGAGTACCCACAGGCCGTTATTCCTTTGTAGCTTCCAGATATTGCTTATTATATGTACCCAATTTAAGCTTGTCAAACTGAAAATAACTTGCGTTTCCCCTAGAGACCTTGTTATTCATAAATTACTACAAACCAGACCCACAATGAATTCAGGGCCTTTGGGGGTCCTGAGCATCTGGATCAATGGGGCCTTTTAATTTGGTATTCCCCTGTATTTGAGAGGAGGTAGTGGTACCGTGCATACGTTGCTGTCTGTCACAGTGTCTTTTTCAATACTCTCAATAGAAGGTGCCAGAGTTGCAATTTTGATATTCTACACACTGTGTCTTTAAACAAGTGACTAATACATCTAATCAAAATAATGACATTATATACACACAGCTCCCAAACCCTCTATTTTCTGTCATGAAGCAACTTGTCCTCACCGTCAGAAGGATGGTCAAATATGAAGCGACGATGGTGAATGTAGGAAATGCAAAGCATAAAATCAGGATGAGGAAAATATAGATTCTGTCGATTAGAGATGACCTCATGCTCCACCTTGAAATAGTTAGACAGGCAGACTGGTTATTTGCTGATAAACATGCGAATACTTGAAGAAATCAGAGAAGACACAGACATCTGCCGACTTTTGTGTAAGTAAACAACAGAGTATTGAGCAGCACTGTAAATTAAATGAGAGATTACCAGTTGATGGTGCAGCTGGTCCCATATGGTTCTGGTCCATAACTTCCAAAGCCAAAAGCAGGCAGCAAGGCCCAGAACAATGTGTAAACCCACACCAGCACTATGGCCATAGACACATGCCGTCTCTCAATCCATTGACCTAGAGAGCCAAGAAGCATGAAACCACTTAAAGAACTTAGTGTGACAATTTATGTGCACTTAACCTCATTGGAGGTCTCGACATTTCACTTTGCCATTATCTTGAAACATCCGCAGATTTAATTGACCTTTACTCTCACCTTAGCAATTATCAATCAATGAACGACGTTTGAATCGAAAACACTTTGAATCAATACATTTTTAGAAGGAAGAAAGGGTCTTGTGCAGAGACTATAATACGTATATTGTGTAAGTAAGGTTTGTGTAAAAGCCTGTGTGGCAAAGACATTTTAAATTAACCAATTTATTCAGGAAGTCAGATGGATTTAGAGTGCAGGCATGCACATTAAGATCTCAGACTTGCCGTATCTTAAGCAGCAGATCTTCAGGCAACGGTCCAGAGAGATGAGACAGGTGGTGAGCAGAGAGCCGATGCCAAACACAAAGCCCTGAATGCCGTACCAAAAGCACCCTATCTCCCCAAACACCCAGGCATGACACAGGCTGAAAGAGGCAGAGAAAAGCTTAAGTCCCCCCCGCTTAATAGATCATCACCATCTGTCTCTGACCAATGGCTGATGTTGTAGATGTTGTATTATAATCACAGTGTCATCACCCTGGATTCAAGCCTGGCTTCTTATTGGTTGATAACAAAGTTCTGTACCTGGAAGTGATGAAAAATGGCCCCCCCAAGAGGCTGAAACCAAAATCGCAGAGGGCCAGGTTGATGATCATGAGATCTGGAGGCCTGAGCTTCTTTCGCCTCCTGCAGTAGACTAATAACGCCACGCCATTGCCCAGCACCGATGCGACAACTGTAGAAAGAGTAATAGTGAGGAAAAGAAGGAAGACGCGGCTTTAACTTTGCTTTTTCAAGCCTTAAAATACCAGTTGTGTATGATTACATGTAGTGAGCTAGACCATAGATTGCCAGAGTGGACCAATGCACAGTTATTCGCCTACATTCCTCTCTTCAACACGCACTCAGCAACTCAGCTCAGCATTCACCTGAATAGTCACCCTGCTCCACAGAACACCGATCAACCCAGACAAATTAAAACATTTGTCTGAGCGAGCAGAGTTTATTTGTTTGTCTGTAGCTTCATTGATTTGTTGTGCAAACCAAGCAATGAAGAGGCGAAGAGTATTTTGTAATTAGACGGCCTGAACTGTCTGTTTTAATGAGGTAGTGTCGGGTTTGGTCTTTTTGGTTGAATACTGAAAATCCCCATCCCAAGAAAATCGGTCACGCAGGACATATAAACTTTGAAATCCCACAACGCATTTTCATATTTTGATAAAGTTTTCGACAGTATGCAACTCGGACTTAAAAACAAATATCTCAACGATAATGTCCCTTTGAGGGTTAGGTTTAAAGATAAATAATTTATCTTCCACTCAATCTGAGGTATTTGCTTGTTGCACCATTTCATTGAAGCTACTGTATAATATATTTATAATTATACAAAGAGACAAATAAAGTTATGATTAATAATAACTTAAAAAACATCTTGTGTCATCACTTCATGTGGAATCTGGAATGATATATTTACAGATATTTGAGTATTTTTGGATCAATTTCAGCATGTTTGAAGGTCACTTGTCTTCAAAACAAGATTGGATCACTTCTCACAAAAATGAGCCTGAAATTGACATGATGATAAAAGTGTCTGTGACTCTAAAAAAAAGTGACTTGAACCATGTTGACCTGTGAAGGTAAGGAAGACAGCGACGGCCAAGTCTCCAGAGGGGGACAGCTGGGAGGTGAACAGTGGGCGGATGGACGAGGGGACAAACCAGGAACCCCTCTGTGAGCCATTCTCTCCCATGGGTGTTGCACTGACCCACAGTAGTATACAGACAGGAGAAGCAGCACCTGGAGCCTCAAAGAGCCACTGATGGCACAACAACAGAGAGTCATTTAAAATACTGTGACACCATGACAACTACAACGTGGAATTAGAGCATGTGGAAGTAACGTTTTCTCATTAGGGGGGAGATGCCGGGCAGCACAGGCATTAGTATACTGGCGACTATATTCTTATCTCTGCAAGATTTTCAATCAATTTTAATCTGCTCTTACTGTGCAGACAAAAATAAGAAGCTCATTTCAAACCTCCAGCTTAAGAGAACAACGGGAGTGTAAAACATGAGCGGGCGAGAGACAGTAGGATATTTTGCAATCCAGAGCGTTAAGTTTCAAAGTATTATTCATATCACAGATAGCATTTTTCTGTCAACGATCACACAGTGCGTGTAAAAAAAAAAAGTCTCTTTCCTCCTGTGTCTATATTAATTAGATTCCTTGAGAAGTGTTTGGACAAAGCATTATAAATGACTAAATGGTGTGGACAATTACAAATATGATTATAAATGTAAATTAATACAGATCGAGGTGATATTGTAATGTCATCGTGACACAAATGGCAGACAGGTCTTCTCTGACGGCGACACAATTTGCAGCTTTATTGGGAAAATCTGACATTTCTTCGAATATTTCATAGTTTCCATTGGTTGTTAATGGTTCAGGAGTATCACGGGAAAAGTGTTGTTGTAAAAGAACACCATTTACTTAAGCATCCTGTTACTTAAAATAAATAAATGAGTCATTATAATAAACAAAAGGGAAAAACTAAGTCCTTTCTTCTCAATCTTTTGACCCTCCAGGAATTGTATATTTATCCAGCAGGCAGTCAGCATGACTCTCATGTGTGTCAAAGGGACCAAAAGCTGAATGAACACAGTCACATCAAGACAACAGAGAAGGTGATCAAACAAAAATGGGATTTCAGGAAAACATCACAATGAATTAATAAGCGTCACCACTTACCTTCCTCTTGTCTGCTTCTCAGTCCCTTCCTGTTGTCTCTCAGCTGGCCTTTATAGCAGAGATCGTCTTTTTTAAATTGTACTTAATCTGAAAATCCATTTGGCATTTTCTGGAGAGACAATTCGCTGTTGACAATCTGGCTTAGATGAAGAGAGAGAGAGAGAGAGAGAGAGAGAGAGAGAGAGAGAGAGAGAGGGCAAGAGGGCGAGAGAGAGAGAGAGAGAGCGAGCTCCGGCTATCTGCTAAATCCCTGTGAATAATTTTGATAAAATGAGAATCATCTCAATGAAATGTACATTTTTAATATTAATGGAATGGTAAACCTGTGACGAAATACTGATATATGTAAATAAATGGGGTTTTGTTCAAAGTGAACTTTGGTGAACATTATTTAATTTGACTTGTATTGAATTAACAGGTACACTATTACTGTTCACATTTCTGTGTAGGCTGTTCTCAGATTAAGGATTTATAACATTAATTACATTTGTTGTATTGATCTGACAGAAATTTTATTTGCTGTAAAGCCATTTCAAATTACTAAATATATTATTGTACATTTCTCAGAAAATTCAAAAGTAAGTTTAGTTGAATTAAAACAACCTTTCAAAGGGAAACCACCACTACATTTCCTAGACACTGTCCGTCTTATAAAGCATTTGGCCCATATGTGTGAATCAGTGTTATATAAACAATAAATCCTTAATCGTTTTTTAAATCAGTGGAGCTTTTGTCTTATTCTTTAGGAGCTCTCAGTGAGTCAAGCCGATACAGACAGATCAGTGATTAAAACTTTGCCATTTTGTGAGAGCAAATTATCTGCAGGTATTATTTATAAAAGCCTCATATTGAACCACTACAATGGTTGTTGTGTTAGCCAGGCAACAGTACCCTCCCAGATGACGCAGATATTGAACAGCACTAAAGGGTGTCACGAGGGGAAAATAATAAATATGTAGATTACTGTTGCATGAATCGATTTGAGAAGAGACTAAGGGCCCTCAGTGTATTCCCAGAGGAGGAAAATAAGATGCATGTATAGCCACCTCTTCTCAGGGTTTGCTAAAGTGAATGACCTACATAAGAATCCATCTGCCGAGACCAGCGTTTATCCCAGTGGAGCAGTTTTTAATATAGATACGTCTGTGCAGTGACAAAGGACAAAAGGAGGGCGTGATTCTCACAAACAGGAATTTATTCCACTACTGCCTGCAGTACTTCAGCACTACAGACTCACACCATCTCACACAAGAACAGAACAGGGAATTTCACAAATACAAAAAAGTAATTGGTCATCAATTGAAATCTTTTTCGTTTGCTCTCTGTGGGACCTTTCCTCCGGCATCTGATGTGGGTTGACTATTTGAAAGTCATAGATAACTAAGTGTGTTTTGTAGAACTCTGGTATCAGGAGAATGTGGCATAGTGCAGTGGCGAGCCATCGGCTGGTTGTCTTACTCCTTGGAAGCCATGTGGCTCATCAGGTCGCAGACACGTTGGCTGTATGCGAACTCGTTGTCGTACCTGATGAAGAAGCAAGAAAAAAAATAGAGTCAATATGAATCCCTGAAAAGAGACATCAGGACATGAAAGTAATCCGTGCTGAAGGCTTACCATGAAACCAGCTTGACAAAGTGGTCGTTGAGGGCGATGCCAGCGCCAGCATCAAAGATGGAGGAGTGGCAGTCACCGTTGAAGTCTGTGGAGACGACCTGCAGGAGAGCGAAGAGGAGGACACCACGTTAACAAAAAGCACTCAACGACAAAACAGTTTAAAAGATCGGTTATAACAGAGACGAGCACATACCTGGTGTTCTGTGTATCCCAGAATGCCCTTCATGGGTCCTTCAGATGCAGCCTTCACAACTTTCTTGATGTCTTCGTATTTGGCCTGTTAAATGTATTATTACCGTCATCATTATTATATGAATACTTACTATATTTATTAAAAAGGACAAGCCTTCCACAAATTCCATGAAAAGACCATCAATTCCTGTTGTAAAAATAATGTAAAATAAAAGATAAATGAAAAAAACGTTAACAAATTTAAGCAAACAAATGTTTGGCAGATGTGTGTTTACAGGGAACTAGGTGAAATGGAATATTACTCAAATGGGAGAAAATAGTCAATCATGGATTAATACACATTTTACAGGACTTGAGATTGACTCATTACCATGAGCACTGTAGTCTACACGGGAGATCATTCTGACTAGAATAAATACATTTCTCGTTGGTAAGAAAAACAAATCACCCGACTTAAAGTGAAACTGATTTCTGTTAAATGTTATGAATGCTTCTCGTTTGTGGTCACTCACGGGTTTCTCCAGACGGACTGTCAGGTCAACCACGGACACGTTGGGGGTGGGGACACGGAAGGCCATGCCGGTCAGCTTGCTGTAAAATACAAGAATGTACAAAAGGTCATAAACTAAATCCACTGGATTCAGTAACACACAATAAAATAATACGATGCGATAAAGAATAAGTTTCTGCCGCTGACCCGTTGAGCTCGGGGATGACCTTGCCGACGGCTTTGGCAGCACCGGTAGAGGCGGGGATGATGTTCTGACTGGCACCACGGCCGTCCCTCCACAGCTTACCGGAAGGACCATCAACAGTCTTCTGGGTGGCAGTGATGGCATGAACGGTGCTCTGATGGACAAAGACACAGAGAGGAGGAGGATTAAATATGGCTAAACCCCCCCACGTAACTTTATAATGTCATGTCATGTTGGTGTGTTTATAATCTGGTGTTAGGGGCTGCTCAGCATCTCTCTGCCAGATTGTTTTAATGTTGTGTTTTAATCCTCACCATCAGCCCCTCAATGATGACAAAGTTGTCATTGATGACCTTGGCCAGGGGGGCCAGGCAGTTGGTTGTGCAGGAAGCGTTGCTAGGGAGACGAAAGTAACCGCATCAGTTAACAGAGTTTACAACAGTCCAAGTTTACAACATTGTTTTAATGACAAATCGTTGACACATGATATACAATAAGAGAAACACTCAGTATTGCACATTTTGATCTTAAAAACTAAATTCCAATTTTCAAACCACTTAAATATACAAAAACATAACGACCAAACAGTCTGTGAGATACTTTCTGGTTCTTACCTGACGACGTGGAGGGAGTTGTCATACTTTTCATGGTTGACACCCATGACGAACATGGGAGCATCAGCGCTGGGTGCAGAGATGATGACTCTCTTGGCGCCACCCTTCAAGTGAGCCTGCAGTGAGTTTTGAAAGAGCATTTAATTCATGTCCTTTTTGGCAAATTGCACGACCCTTTTTTTTTACATTCAAGAGTTTGGGGGGGATTGAGATACGTACAGAGGCTTTCTCAATGGTGGTGAACACACCAGTGGACTCAACCACATACTCGGCACCAGCATCCCCCCATTTGATGTGAGTGGGGTCTCTCCTGAAGAAAGAGAGAAAAGAAAAGTTAATACATTCTTACTCAGTTCTATAATTAAACTGAAATGCTTTCTATATTAAAAGCCTGATTAGTGAACATACTCGTGGAAAACGGTGATTTTATGTCCATCGATGACCAGCTTGTCACCCTCCATTTTGACCTCACCCTTGAAGCGGCCGTGGGTGGAGTCATACTTGAACATGTAGACCTAAAAGAGGAAATGTGAAGAAGAAGAGAGACCGTTTCTACCACATTACAAACAGCTGACAAAAGCAGAAGAGATTATATTAGTTATAAAAGATTCCAGCATGTCTCTGACTACAAAAGCCCGCATTACATATTTAATTTAGCCAGTGCAACCATCACCTAAAGTTCAGAGTTTCACGAAGTTTACAAGAGCGTGGCAGAAGGCTGGTGCTGATTTCAAACCCCTAATCCTGATGCCTTACATTTCAAGCAATCTCCTTCACTTACCATGTACTCCAGGTCGATGAAAGGGTCATTGATGGCCACAATCTCCACCGCCTTGGAGGTGAAACCAGCACGGGTCACCAGACGACCGATGCGGCCAAATCTGAAAAGTGAACATTGTTGTTTCTTAGTCTGGCCTCTAGATGGTGGTGTGACACCATGCAACTCTGACCAAAGTCACTGGGTGATGTGAGCCTTGTCACGTCCCACAATTGCAGAGAAGGTATGAGGTTGAAATAATCATGAGGTTGAAATAATCGGTCTGATAATCAGTCGTGAATATGCAAAATTAGGTTTTTGACATTCACTTCAACCTAAGCATGGCCTACTTCACATTAGTGTTGTAGCTTTTTTCCTTTGTGTGGGGTTCAAATAGACCTCAGGAGACCTGAAAGCACTGAGGAAGAAAGGGCAGGGTTCAGGAGGAGGGGCAGTGGGAGCTGCCCAGCTCTTACTCTCCTCGCTGGGGGCTAAAGTCGAAATTAGCCTCTAATGTGCAAATCCTGGTGATGGCAATGCACTGTTTGATCAGTGGCCAAGTTACTTTTTAACCGCAGGTCCAAATTCCTGGCACAGACACGCTCTGACCTCAGACACTGGGGGAGGAGGACGAGGGGCGGAGAGATAATGAAACAGATAGGGAGGCCTTTAACGTCACATTATGCGTGTTCAATAACATTTAAGTAATGGACCCTTTCTACTTGCTTCAGACAGCAGAAAAACAATTTGAATGACCCCCATGTCGAAGCCACTGCCCACTATGTTATCTGCTCAGGGGCCAAAGTTCAAAGATCAAGAAAAACATGAGAACAGCCAGGTGACTGTTGGTGCATGTTCTCCATTACTAAACATTTTCTCCTTCAGCTGCTGTATGGTGTCAGAAATTAACCATAACAATACTTTTTAATATGCAAACAAATAAGCTTTAAGAAGCACAGGTAGTGCATCTTAAAAATGTAAACAAGGCAGCAATTGCACCAAATCCCCTAAATGCTCCCGATGTACACAGAGGTGTGAGCTGGAGGTGCAGCGAGCTCACAGACCTGCCTAATAAGTGTGTGTCGATTTGATTAACTATGTCATGCGAGTGAATGAAAGCGAGCCCTTACCCATTGATACCAACTTTCACCATTGTTCCTGGGTTGTCCTAGTCCTCTGAAAGGAGAAATGAGAAGAGATAGAGGGATGTGGAAAATTAATGCAGCCTGTTGGATATTAATGAAGCAACATTTAAGGTGCCATATATTAGCTTTCACTTGATGGACAGCACCAAGACTGTGCATTGAAATGAAGAGTTTATGCAAAATGATTCCACTGATGAGGTATGTGACCACAGTCCAAGTAAATGTCAATGTAAATCTGCAGTTACTTAACCTTTCCCAGCAAGCGTATAAACAAACAAATGTGCACTGAAAAGCAATGTTACATCCTCATAAGCAACAATAATCACATTTAAAACAAGAGTAGAAAGGCAAGTTAATTTGCTTGAGCTTTATGACCACATTTAGTTGAAAATGAGGTCCCATCAAGCCCAAGCTGATTGTCCCCAGATTACCGAAACCAAGTCCTGCAGCCTGTTGCTGAGGCTCTGCAGGTTCCTGAACCCCTCTGTCTGAAATAATTTAGTTACTGAAGATTTTCTTTTTACCGTTTGTGAGATGCCTCTGTCTGTCTTGCGACTTCGGGTGTGAGTGGGGACGAACAAAGTTGAGCGGTGACATTTATGATTGAGCAGACTTTAAAGCCACGCCCCCTCAACGGTCACTGCTCTTAGCTCCGCCCCCTGTGAATGTCAAGGTCGTCAGCCTGCACAGAGACATGCATGCAAGCTGGCCCCTGCAACTTGACTTCATGTGAGTGAAATATCCCAGAAGCTTCTTTCTCTTCATCATATTTCTGCTACTTTTTGGAGTTCTGAACATTTCTGCTCAGATTGACATCATTTCTGCAGAAGTTACAATATCATTAAGCCACTTGTGTGTTTCCACCTCCTTATTACTTTGAGAGGTCTGGATATAGATACTCAGATATTAAACTCCTCAGATAGTGGACTGAAAAAAGAGAGGGGTCCCTCACTGACCTTCTCAGTAAATACAGTCACACGAGGGATCAAATCTCTGTCTTCCCGACTGTGACATTTAATGTCCAAAGACCATGAACCCTTCACTGTAGCGACTGATCATTCTCTGCCTCTCCATCTCCTCAGCAGGAGTCACAAGTTGAGCCTTGGTTACACAGCATAAACATGACCATTACGCATGTGCAGAGGATGCATCTTCAGACTGTTTGAGTCCATGTCAGGTTATTTAGAAGCGTCAAATTGAGTTGCCTTTGTCTGCATAAAAGTGCTGCTGTTAAGGTCTTGGTAATGTGTTCTGCTGCAAAAATTAAATGTCTTCACTTCTATTCATTGCCCGCAGAATATGACAAGGCCTGGGCATGTCAGAGTTTGTTTGGACTCTTTCGTCCCGTCACAGAGTTGGCATTTGAAAAGAAAGCACTCCAGACGACGATGTGCAATGTTAAATTAGAATAAAGACAATGTCTGTTTAAACCAGAAGGCCACTCAAATTCAATCTTTTTGAAATATCCCCCTGGCTGCATACTGAGGCCTCACCAACCAGAAAGATAACTGAAACCTTACCCAGGGCATGGCATGTTGTCATAACAGCAGAGCATGACACAATACATATCGAACTGGACCGAACATGACATTCAGTAACATATGGTTTTTCACTTCAGCAGATCACGTGGTCCTATTATAACATTTCGCCACAGGCTAACGGAAGTCTAGATCTGCACCTAAACGGGACAGCGCTGGTGTGTTTCATGGCTGCGGTCCAGAATTCTGGGCATAACTGAACTACCACAACCCTGTGGGAATGCCAGTCTTAGCCTCTGCTCTGCAGCTTAAGGTCAAAGAGGGGAAGTAAAGGTCAGGCCAAGATTAGACGTTGGCTGACTAGTCAACACTTGTCCATTTTATACTCTCAGTACTGTAAATGCTGCCTCATACAAATCACGAACTTCCAATCTCTACTCACAGGAAAGTGAGCGGCCGTGGAACAAAGTATCTGGGGATTATTATCTTTTTAGTCTGGTAAGACTCTGTTGTAAGACTCAATTTACAGCAGCATTTATGTAAATTTGTGTCATTTCTCAACATAAAAGTTCCACTCTGGTTAACTTAATCAGTAAGTGCAGTAACAACAAAATGTATGGATTGCAGTTTGCTGGTCTATGCACAAGTATGTCTGAAATTAAAAGGGTTCTTCTTGAACTGGATTCATACGGCTTGTTTCCTGAACTTTAGTCCGGTGTAAAGTCCAGAGGGCAGCTCTGTGTGGTGAGGAACAAATAAACACATGATGGAATGAGACTGCCACCTAGTGTCGCAACAGAAATCTCCTATTTAATATCACCTTCAAAAATCAACTCAAACACCAGAATGAATAAGTAATGTAGGATATCGTGGAAGAAAATGAATGACTTTTGCTCGTAGTTCACTCTTGACCATCGAAACAGCAGAAACAGTCTCACCTCAAAGTCAATTTAGTTGCAGTTCTGGAGCTTTCAGTCACATCGCATGATCTTCATCTACAGATAGCGTCTGATCAGCTGTCATGACAATTGTTGGATTCAGTTTTTTCTGAGAATGAATTTTTTTAAATGGCACAAGGATTACTAATTGAGATCATGTGATCAGATCAAAAGCTTGTGTTACTAAATGGACCTTAAGCTGGAGATTGTTTTGTCAAAAGTAGAAAGTCAACATGGACTTTGTGAATTGCCTCCAAGTTTAAAATTCTTGTCTTGTTCTTAAAAAAAACACATTGCTGGTACAAAGTCTGCCAAATGTACAATTGCATCATATTTATGCACATATATAATTCATAACCATCGGTTGGAACATTATATGAGATTATCCGCCAACATGTTTATTTCCATTTCCCTGTAGAATGATTCAAGATTATTGCCCCAGGAAATTGGCTGTAATACCAGAGTAAAACCAGCTTTGCAGGCAGCAGAGGATCTTACATACAGTTAAGATTGGCCACCCATACTCCAGACTGACGCAGGAAGAAATGTAAATTCCTCGAGCAGCCATTGGAAGATTTGATATAGTATCAAGAGTTCAAAAATAAATATGTCAGGAGAATTTTAAGCTGCACTTTGAAGGACAAATTGAGATGACGTGTGCCAATAGGGAGCAAACAAACCGGGATTTAGATGTGGAGGAGAATTTCTGTGAGCAAAAACCAGAAATGTCAAATCCATTTATTCATGCAAATCATAAGAAAACAAAAATAACTATCAGCAGGAATCACAGGTGCCAACATATTTTAATATCTACGTCCATTACACCTGATTTTACGCACACTCCCCATCCATAGATTGAACAATTGTCGAATCACATTTACTGTACGAAGACAAATCCTAGAAATACATAAAGTGCCAATTTACCTAAAAACAAGCCCATCAATCAAAGATGATCATTTGATGTAAATACAGCTCACACAATGTTCTAATAGTCAGTTTAATACTTTCACATGGAATAAACTACAGCTGCTCTGTTAACACAGACACAATGGTGTGAAGCATCTGATCTACGCTGGATGAAACCACATTAGCAATGCTGCATGTTTACACCACACTACACGTAGCCTACACACGTAAACATCCTTCAGTGCACGTGAACATCTTTGCATGTGTGTTTTTCCTTATTATACTCTAAGAAGGATGTCATCAGTCTTTATTTTCTCTCCACTAACAGCCCAGTCCGCTCATGGACCCGATCCGATCCAGTTTCAGCCCAAAGCATCCTCGGTTCCATCCCCTCCGTGACCGGTCCGGTTCGGCTCGCTTCTGATTGGCCACAGCCCCCTTCAGCAGGCGCAGCCAGGGGGTCTCAGCCTGCGTTTGTGCATCAGCCCATTTGGGGTACTCGGCCGCTTTGACCCCCGAGGACAAGGTGGACTGCTCCTCTGGTTGGCTGTTCAACAGGTTCTCCAGGTCGTCCAGAGTCAAAAGGTCATTGTAGCGTTCCAGAAACTGCTCCATAAACTACAGAGGAGGAAAAAAAAGAGGAAATTTAATTGTCAGCGAGTGTACGGGGAGAATAATTCAATCAGTGATACATTTCATTACTCTTTCTTCTTATTCTTTCCTGCTCTCCCTCCCTTCCCTTCTGCACTATTCTCTTATACCCGCCATCCACTCTGAATTCTCCTCAATCCTCTCTTTTCTTCCTTTTCTATCCTCTCGGCTCCCCCTCCGGCTTCCCCTCCTCCTCCTCCCTACCTGCACAGCATCAGGAGGAGGGTGCAGAGCGCGAGCCTCCGTGATCTCCAGAGGTGTCAGAAGGAGCAGAGTGGCACAAAGCAGCACAGGGCACAGCATGGCAGCAGAGTTGACGGACAGGAAAAACTGGAGGACTGCAAATACACTGCAAAGACAAGATGAAGAAAAGAATGAAAATTACTCATGCAGAAAAACACAAATACGTAAAATAATAGTTTTGAGTGATTGCATGAGTGAGTTGCATGTTTCAGGATTTAATAATATTTGTTATGTATTCTTATATTTAACAGGGTCCATACAGACACATATACAAATAAGCAATGCAACAGTTGTGATGTATTTTGGGCATCTAGCGGGAGCTAATATGCAGCCCCCGTTCCTGGTTAGGCTTTTCAATCTAGATTAAAACAGCCAAACAAATAGAGTAGACAAACCGTATCAAAGTACATTTATTATACATCACAATTATAAAAAAAAGTTTTCTTCTTTTCAACAGAAATACTTTTTGCTGTTCGCTAACGAAAACAATTAGGTGACAATCCTTAAAATAAAATAAAGGCTTTAATATTTCTTAAGGTAACCTGTTAATAATGTACAAAAGACATTTGAGAGACACATTTGATGATTTCCTTACTTTATAATTATAGATTTCAGGTTGAATTTCTACACAATTTGTAGTATGCTTATAAAAATAAATAAAAAAGACTAATCGATAACTATAAAATAAAGATTAAAAATATAACCTATAACCATTAAAGAACATTTAATTGTGCTCACCCGCTGTTTGGTTTCTCTTTGAGTTCTTGGCGTCTTCTTCTGCTCTCACAGACTCTTCTCCATCTCTCTGGTCCTCGTCTATCGGTTACCTCTCACTTGTTGGCACCTGCAGGGAGCATCACTCTCTCACTGTTGACTCCTCCTCGCTCTGTGATGGAAAAGGATTTTTCTTCCTCTTGCGTCCGTCCTCTTGGCAGAAGCTGAATGTTGGGGCATCAGCTGGGATGCTGCAGAGGTTTTGTAGAGCAAGAGACGACCCCCTCCCCCCCCCCCGCCCGCTGCATCTTCCTCCTCCTCATCTCTTCTTTGGAGTGATGTCATAGCATTGGAGAGAGTGATTGTCATTGCCAAGGTGACTGTGTGTACTCTGTACGCCGAACTATGCTGCACAAAGCAAGGTCAGAGGGCAACAGCCAGCTAATGCCTCATCAATGAGAGCAGTGAGTTATGAACTAGAAGGATTCACGTGTTTCACGTCAGCACATGATCTGAATTATACATTTCCTGTGTTGTATCAATGTTCCACATGCACATCAGCCTCCCTCTCTCCCCTTTGTCTCCGGGTGTCTTTTTCCCAGCATGCCTCTCTCTCTGTTGGGTAAGTTACAGTCTGTCAGTGCCATCTGCTCCCTGTACCCCCTGCCGCCAAATTACAACACTAGGAGCTGCACAATCCAACACACCGCCCTCAAAGTTCAGCAGCCTCTGATTATTTCAAGTAAATAAATCCCCAGCAGTCACAAATGAACGTCAGATACTGGACACCGCAATCAGGGAAGAGTTTATTTATTTAAAGCAGCTTCTTGGAGGCAAATGTTGGTTTTCACACCTGCACAAACAAGTTTCAGCTTTGCAAAGCATTGAATAAAGTTATAAACGGGGCAAATTTACTTTACAATTTCACTACGCTTAGCTCCCACTGAATACATTTAACTCAAATGTGTCCTCAGATAAAAACCTAAGTGCTGCTGCTATCGCACCGTTAGCCTGTTGTTGGCAAGTGTCTTTACATAACGTATCAATCACACATACAGAAATGCACCCCTCTCATCTTTTCGGAGAGGACAACGTGTGGGAGTGGGAGTAGGCGAAAAGGAGAGAGATTAGCAATGAGGGGAGGGAGGAGGGTTAAACTACGGTGCGTGTGAAGAGAGGAGCGCTGTAAGAGGAAAAGTAGGCAACGGAGAGTAGGAGGAGGTGGAGGATGGGAGGGAGAGAAAAGCACCAGCAGAGAGCGGAGGGAGACCTACAAAAGAGATTGATTACGAGAACAGAGGCGGCCAACGAGGCAACAGCAAATGCGTCAGACAGAATAAGGGGGACGACGACGACGACATGATTGTAAATAAACATGCAGCTGCTGATTGGTGAGGAGAGCTAAATTGTTTCTCGTCTGATAAAGACTGAAATCAGATATGAAGGATCATGCTGTAAGAAAAGGGGAAAGAAATTGGAGGAAAATGAAGTGGCGCAGCATGTGGGGTAGTAATACTGCCCGGGCAAGCTGTGACAACCCATTAAACACCGCTGTCCAAACACATGATACAAGCAGACATTCAATGCCGCTCGTAATGATGGTGTAAATTTACTTGACACAACCCAGCGGACAACCAAACCCTTCACACGTTTCTTTGTGTCGGCCTCTGGAGGTTTGTTCAGCGCGCAGAGGCCGCTGAGTGACGCAGCTCAAAATGAGACAGACGACCCTTTGAGTTCTTATCAAAACCAGAATCAGGTTTATTAAAATACGTCTTGATTCGATGTGATTAGATACGTCATCACACTACTTTAGATTGGTGCCAAGCACCAATATCTTAAAATAAAATGTACAAAAAGATTTTGAAAGTTTAAAAAAAGAAAAAGGAAAAAAATGCAATAAAAACATTTCAGATAAAAGATTTAAAAGGAAGAGACACAGAAATAAGACAAAAACAAGACGGATCAGTTTCTGAGGCGAGTGCGTCGAGATGTGCGGGCGATGGGCGTCGTCACTTTAGGGGTCTCACTCTCCGCCATTACAGCATCTGATGAAGATACATGAAGATTAGAAAGAGATAAAGCAAAAGCAGTCATGGAAAACATCTTTGTTCAGGAATAGTTTGAGCATTTTAACAGAAAGTATTTCAATGAATCCTAAAGATGTAATTAGGAGAATACGCAAAGACAATCTTACCGATATAAACACTATTCAAAGTCATGCACTTCATCTCAATTTTAATGTGATTTGTAGATCGATTTAATCCTTTAAAGTTGTTTTCTATCAGAGCCATTAAAGAAATCCCCAGATCTTGGATTAGTGCTGCTGCAATGCACAGCTCCCCTTTAGAAGCAGCCGTCCTAAATCCTCTTAGACGCCTCGTGTGGTTCAGCCCAGTGCGCCAAAGACTTTGAACTTTGTTGTATTGATCTAAAGTACATCACCGACTTCTGCCAAAATACTCAAGTCCATTCTACGCATAAGACCAACGACTAGTCGATTGGTGGAGAAGATTTGCGGCTATTTTGATAATCATTCATTTTTAAATTTGATTTTCTAAATGAGTGTGTTGCTTCTCTCCGTCTTGTATGATTGTAACTGAATATCTTTGAGTTTGGACAGATGGTCAGACAAAATAAATGAGAATTGAATTGAATTGGCAGAAGAATCCTTAAAAGCTATTTTCACTATAAACGATTCCACTTATGGATTAATGAAGTGGCTGCACTCACCCTCTTCATCCTCCTCCTCCTCATCACTGCTGAAAGTGATCACGGGTTTCTTGGACTTGCGAGATTTCTGAGGCGTCACAAAGCTGTCATCGCCGTGGCCAGAAACTGATGGCTTTGCTTGACCTGTAACTAAATCAGAAAATGTTTTTTGTCAGAGATTTTCTTTCTTCATATCGTTTCTATCTGCACACAACAGGAACCTTGAATTAAAGTCTACGACCACCGACCTCTCTTCGTCCTCGCTCGGCCTCTGGTGGGCAGAGATGTACGCGTGACTGTCTTCTCGGAGGATCCTTCTTTTGGGTTCTCCTCGTCCATCTCTGGACTCTCCACATTCTCCAGCCCCCGCGTGTGAACCGCCGTCAGACGCTTCTCAAACTCATCTACCTGGGCCTGGGGACACAAAGTGGCCATCAGTAAACACAAAGATCGCATCAAAATAAATAAAAAATAAAAACCAGAATCTACTTTAATGCAGCACCTTGAACTGGACTTTGGCTCCACGGCGGAGCTTGGCGGTGATGGAGAGCAGAGGCTGGTAGACTCCAGGCTCCGTTAACTTGTCGCTGTAACACTCCCAGCATTCCTGCAGCCTCTTAAAACCGCGCTCACACATGGACAGCAGAGACAGAGACATGGCCAAGTCGCACCACTGACGCTCCGTCCTGAGAGGGAAGCAGAACGAGAGTCGGAGGAATTAGAGACGAAACCCGATTACAAACTATGTGAAATGCATAGAAATTCTAGCTCCTCAACATAAAAACTCATTATTCATGAATGTGGCTTTGCCCTGACATTTGGACCAAATCGTATTTTCTGGGAACGTCTTTTATCTAAATTCATTTTGCCATTGTGTAATAGAAAATGTCCTTCCTTAGAGTATGGCTGAAGCATGAGTCAGAGGCAGACTGAAGACTGGCCCGACTAATGGGTCCGTATACAATCCCAAACTACACGGGAAGAATGAGCCAATACAATGTCAGAGTGGAGGTGAACGGCTCTGTGAAGGCAAGATACGTTCACTGGTAAAGCACATTTTAAAAACAAGGCAAATCAAAGGGATTTCTGCTTTTGCACAAAAGGAATAAAAAAAAAACTACAGCGCAAGATATGAATAAATGAGGTTGAAGGTCAAAAATGGATTCATGTACGATTCCAAATACTAGTTGATTCACAACTTCCACAAAACTTCTTATTTCACAAGAGAACAGAGATATCGGTAGTAACGGCCAGTAATCCTTCACAACAAGTCAGAGTTGTGTCAAGCACTATTGTGTGATTTGTTGAAAAACATAAAATCATGATTGTGCTCGACAAGTAACCGATTAATTAAAAGCGTTAAAAGCCTTCATTGCAAACTTAAAAGTATTTTGTGAAGGGCTGAAGACTGTGAAATTTAAGAATTATTTGATTGCCACTAGTTATCAAAATCAGGAATATAAAGTGTGTTGGTGGGCACAACTGAGGCAGTCGGAATTAGAAATGACCCTCTGTCATCTCTGAACATGTCGTGCTATAATGGTTGATCTCTCTTCTGAAAACACTCAATACTCACGCAGCACCCCGCACACAAATGAAATACTTTGAATCAGAAATGAGGGAAACAAAAGAAAATGAATAAATAAAAAAGCAGGTGAGAGGTGTGGAGATGTACTCACTTGGCAGTCCTAAAGCGCTGACACAGTTTCTCTACTAGAGACTCGGTCTGCCTTTCCTTGGTGATGTAGGAGAACAGCTGTCTGAAAACACACAGGCACACAATACAGCGTCTAAACAAAAACAGCCCAAAATAGCAAAGCTGTCAACTTTCCCCTCGAAAGCTTCTTCGACAAGTCACGATTTCTTTCCCGGGCCTGCTGAGTCCTGCTCAGAACGGTCAAATCCTCAGTGGACGAATGCGGCAAAGGGGACGAGAAGGATCCTGAAAGAACATGAAACTCACTTCATGATGGTGTTGAAGTTCTCGGAGGTCATGCCTCTCTCTGGGTCAGACAGGCGGCTGATGATATCTGGGAGCAGGTTGTAGATGGCATTGTCCTGATGGGCAACACCAAGAGTTAAAAACCGTCCCAATTATTCAGGCACCATTAAAAGTTATGGGTGTGTGTGTGTGTGTGTGCGGACTCGTACCTTGGAGGCCAGCTCGTTGAAGAAGTTCAGGGCCAGGCTGGTGATGTGAGCTTCTGGGTCAATTAGCAGCACAGCCACTTCGCTGACTTGGCCTTTCACCTTCAGCACATCTTTAAGCACCAACTGAGTCAGAACTGTCACAGCCGTCTGCCTCACTGAAGGAACCTCGTCACTGAGCCTAGAGGAGACGAGGACGTGAAATCACAGGACGATTCATTTTCTACAGCTTCGGTCCAGAAGATGGTGCGAGACCTATTTTCCTCAATCAGCTGCTGACTATGACCGATAGCGTCAGTGTGTTCGGGGGCTTTAAGGCATCAAGGACGTTACATTTCATCACTTCAAAACACAAATTTGAACTTGTATGGTTTGAAGAAATATACATCAACAGTCATTAGGATACATCCTCTGGGAAACATGAATGTCTGGACAAAATTTGCCAATCCATCCGGAGGATGTTGAAATATTTAACTGGTTCAGTGACATTTTGTGGCCGGAAAGGGAAATTCAGGGGCTCATCAAAGTCGGTGTGTTTCAGCCTCTGGGCACCATGAATATCTTAACCATTCAATCGTTGAGATATTTCAGTCTGGACCAACAATATATAGAGCTGTGGTTGGAGACAAAACATAAATAAATACATCTTGCCACCTGTGTATTTGTTGTTTCCCAGTCAATTACACTTTCTGGGTTATTAGGCAGAACGTTACGGTCACAGCCTCGGCTGAATACAATGGGATTGGACATGCTGTCGCAGGGCAATCTGATCGCTTTCTGAGCCCAATTTAGATTCACTCTCACCCAAAACCACAGAACAAAGGAACTCATTAACCGTTTCTCGTTCATGACAAGAGAGCAGGACTCCTGGCGGAGGAACAGACACTGCAACATGGAAATTCCACAAGCCAATGGAAGGAGCTTGCAACTGCAACGAAGCGGCCGTAATTAATTCTTAGTACGCTTATCAGGAGGCTCCAGGGAAGCAGCTCAGAAAACAGTGGAGGTGCCGTGTGTGGGAGACAATTAGGGAACGCTATGTAACGCTTATCAGGTAAAAAACACAAGGAGGGCAATGAGGCACTATAAATGAACAGTGTTTTACACATCCAAAACAAGTCGGCGTGAGCATTATCAACCATTATAATTAAAACTGCACTTCATCAAACCGAGAAACTGCAGCTTTTAAGTTGGCTATAAGGAAACGAGATAGAGAGCAGTAAGTGTTTGTAACATGAAAGCGTACCTACAGGCTAGAACCCTTGTAGAACCTTTGACTTCACCCGAAATTATTCCCTTCTGCTCACCCAACCGCTCTGTATAATTACAGCACACTCGTCATTGGTTCTAATAACAATCTGCAACACACTAGTAATTAAGTTGTTCGTTGTCTAAAAGTACCCTCGCCTGAGGCGGTCAGAGGCTCCTCCCCAGTTCACGTGTGGGGGTGGGTTCAGCATATAAAACATATCATTGGTGTTTGCGAACACAGATCTCAAAAGTTTGTTTCTCCCATTAAAAGAAAAAAAAAAAAGTTGTGATGGGAAGAGTAAACTTTTCCCATCATGTGGCTCAGTGGAGCACGGTGACAGCAGCGGCTGAGGGGAACAACACACTGAGACGCGATGCTGGGATCCGGATGAAGCGTACAAGCTGAGGGGGGATGTCGGCTGAGATGAAACGCCACTTACAGTACACCCACTCAGCTGAGCCATCAGGCGCAGCCTATCCTTATGTTGGGTGAACAAAAAACAACAAGCAAACCTAGAGCTATTGTGATGAAATCCATCTAATTGAAAAAGAGTCGATTAGTGTAATGGGGATGATGATGAGCTGCGCCTGTGACAAATTCATTTTATATCACTAAGCTCATCTAAAAAGGTAACCGCATCTGTGTTCTTTTCAAGATTTTCAAATGGAAACACCCACACAGTGACGGAGGTTACCAAAGCAAACTAATTAATAAAGTTATTAATAATGTGAATACTAGCTGAGTCAATGTTAGCTGTGCTAAGTTAAGAAATAACTTAGTTACTGTAGGAGATACACTAACTATAGTCCATATGTACTATAACGTCATAATGCCGAAACCTGCATCATGGAAAACGTTTTGGGAAAAAAATGACCATTCGGACACCAAAACATTATGTACTTTGATACAAATTTGAATGTTTGGATTTCAACACCACTGGGAAGCTACAGAATGATCGAACCTAATAATAGACCACCCATCCTGTAATTGAACTCGTCATTACCTGGCATAGAGATTCTGAGTCCAGGGCTCCAAAATGTTGGGAAAGCGGACGGTGAGATCTCCCAGGGCGATCATGCCATTGGCCCTGACCACAGGGAGAGCGGAGCGCTCCAGCACGGTAAACATGAGGCGGATGTTTTCCTCGCACACCGACGGACTGATAGAAGAGAAAGAAATCACAGCATTAAAAGTTACTTCAACAATTCAGGTCCGTTTGTTTAGAGGATACGTGTTCTGAAGTCATATTTAGGGTTGCAACCTACTAATATTTTCATCACTTAGAGTATATTAAATGATTTATTGTTTGGTCTACAACAATAAAACATTTCCCAAAGTTGACGTGTTCAACTTTTTTGTATTTGTGCAAACAGTACAAAAGCACTTCAGAAGTATAATACAGCAGTTCTACAATGAATCCTACTTTCACGAAGGGTTATAATGTTCATGTGACCTGTACCGCCTCGTACTGAGCAGTGTGGTTATTTAGACCTCATTGATATAAATATATAAAGAGGGGAACAGGCATTATGTTTTTACCTTATCATCATGTACTGAGAGAGCGCCAGACAGGCAGCAGTGGTGAGCTGTGGGTGGGAGTAGCGTCCTGGGGAGCTGCAGACTCTCACCAGCAGGGGAAGGAACGCACACAGCAGGTTCTCCTCTGGACAGACAGATAAGGGTGGGGATGTTTAATATATGAAAAATCTATGTTAACAACCATGAAAACATTTGGAACAACTAATAGTTTTATAATGAATATACAGTTGAATTTCAATTCCATAGCTCCATATGCTGTCAATTACAGTTCTGAGAGAGAACATTGCCATGTGTGCATCGCCAACTGAGGTCTTTCTCACCAGCGAGTAATTCAGTCTCGCAGATCTTTCTGATGAGTTCAGCCTCCGTATCTTCAGCAGAGGCACCCATCAACCCCAGCTCCTCCTCCATAGCGCTCTCATTGGCTGCTTGCTGTTGGAAAAAACAGAAGAGCGCTTTACAAAACAGACATCTCCCGTGATGACTTGTAGGAATATGTTGAGAGAGAGAGAAGGGGCCGGGTTCAAGCACACTCTGCTGATGGTGCAGTCATTCAAATTTCAGTCTCGCTGCAGATTAATTGTAACACTAAGTCAACAATACTTAAGTGATATTGTTTTAAAGTAAGAAACGCTGACAGTAGGTGTGAAATGTGGCTACAAATGAGTCCAATAGTGACACGGTTTCACAGGAGAAACAGGAATCACAACTATTGAAACTCTTCAAATCACTCATGCCACATTTTGCAGGGAGAATCACTAGAAACCTCTCGTTGTGGCGGAGTAAACCATGTGACAGTGACATCAGAGGTTCTCCGTCTTTAGGCTTTCTGGTTATTCTGAGAGAAAAATGAAAAATGTCTCAAGCTAATTAATTGTGTGCTCCCTGATGAGATGAACAATTATGAGCCATCACTCTGTCACAAAAATGAATCTAGTCAAGCCATCCTGCTGAGACTCAAAGATTCACAGAAAACAGAAAAGCAACAAATCCTCACATTGGAGGGCCTGGAACCATCAGATGAATTAACGGTTATCAAAATAGTTTTCAATTAACTGATCAACTAATAATTTTAATTGATCAAATTCACAGTTACATTAATCCACACAAGATTACCTAAAATCTATTTGTGAACAATCAGGTTATCTCCCATTTAGCCAATATACTTCCATTCAAGGGCATTGTACTGGATTGTTTTATACTCCTGTGTGTAAGTGTACCATGTACTGTATATTACTATACAGCCTCATTACCTTAGCTTTGCTGGACGGAACCTTCACATTCTCCTTCTCCTGCCTCTCCTCCGTCTCTCCTCTCCTCCTCCGCAGCTCAGCGCTGACACTGCGCTCGAGGTGAGACACCTGCCAAAAAGCCACGCAGCCACACAGAGCCAACAGCTGGGCCAGACACACGCAGTTCACTGCAGGAGAGCGAGAGAGGGAGACACATGTGGACACATGTGGTTAAGAGCATGCTGGACATGTTACACTGAGTCAATGTGGACCAAAGAGACTCACCTTGTTCACCTTGCTCATTGGACTCTTGAGATCCATCTTGCATTTGGCTGGCGTCCTTATTTACGTCGCCACCTTCTGCAATCTGATCGAGTAAGAGGCGAGCGCTACGCTGGAGCAGCCGGGAGCACAGCTGGTCAGGGGACTCGGCCAGGAAGTAGAGGAGACGGACAGCTTGCTCCATGAAGCTCTGCCAGTAAGGGTCTTCCATCACCACACCTGGAGCAGTCGGGTCAGAGGGAGAGACCAGCGTGAAGTGGGGAAGGCTAAGACGAACAAATCCCTCAACAAAGGGCACATTTGTCTGCGTTTACCTTCAGCGATGGCCTGCGTGAGGCAGGTGAAGAGCTGATGGTCCTGTGGCAGTCTGAATGGAGCACCTTTTGATTGCTGGTGGAGATAATGCAGCAGAGGTTAACATTGTGTTGAAGCCCTTTACATGCTCACGGGCAAAATGTCGACCACAAGATACCCCAAACACATTTACATTGTCTACATTCAAAGCTTTGATTGAATTTGAATACATTTTAAGTAAGAAAGTAAGTTCATCAGATTTAAAGTATTTTTTACAAAACCAACTTTCTTTGCGCTTGCTATGTGTGTGCACTGTAAAGAAGATCTGTCAGCTTTAGTAGTTTGTAGTTAATCTTTATCTGCAACTGTGCAGAAAAAACGGGTTCAAACTGAATGAATAGACGTGCAAAAAAAGACAAAAAGCTAAAGTTGTGCAGCATTTGAATGTCGATTTAGAATTCGAATGCCAACATTATGACCGAAGCTTCGGACTACTTTGGTGAAGCCCTACGTCATTTTTTTATTCCTCAAAGTTATGGTTGGAAGCAAATTCAACAAATTAAAAAAAAACATGAAGCTGATAAAACAATGTCGAGTGTGTTTTTATGGCTAAACGTTGCATTTTAAAATCTCTACTTGTAGAAGAGAACATTTTTGACTCAATCAACGCTCAGGCCCTCTGGTCATTAGGACCGGCTTAGAGGCAGATCCTGACTCCCGTCTCCTTACCCTGACATGGTCCGTGATGCTGCAGATGGTTAGAACCGAGTCTCTGGCCAGAAGAAAGTCTTCAGTCACTTTTTCTCCCAGAGCCACGGAACAAAGAGTGTCCAGATTACTGAGGACCACCTCCCTCTCTGTCCTGTTGGATTCGTATAAATACAATAAAAAAGACATTTTTTTTCAAGTATAGATTTTATATTTCCCAATGATCATATGATTATGCAAAGTGAGGTAATAACATCTCTGCCCTACATCACCCCAGCCGCTGTGTGCTGGCCTTGCCAGTGCTAGGCTGCTGACCAGATAATGCGTGTAGGAGGACGGGTTAGGAGAAGCACATAAGACTTAATAGGTTACGAATGCTGCCGGCTGGATGAAGAGAGGCAGCAGTGTGGGTGGACTGCAGATAGTCTCTTAACTCGCTCGCTCTTCCCTGCAGCTGTGGCAGTCTTTGAGGTAGAACATTAAAAATATATATAAATGTGTGTTCAGTGAAATGCACTGGCAAGGAGCCTAGTTATATGGTCGTGACTTAGATTACAATGAAGAGGAGCCGAGGCGGAGCTTGTATTCTGACTAATGAGGGGATTTACTGAATGTCGAGTAGCTGAAGCAGGACCAACATGTTGAAGGAAGCGCCTCTACAGAGAGGAATACTGCAGATTTTACATCGTTTCTTGAAAAACGGTTTAGACAACTGAACAAAACAACAACGAAACCGATTCCTGTCCATTCTAATAAACAGCATACGGTTCAGAGCGACAAAATATTTTACTTCCAGATACAAACTCCAGTTTACGCCTGCATTAAAAGTGGGGTTTTGCCATGAAATTGTCTCATGTCGGTTGTTATCTCATTCATTAAAAAGGTCCGCAATGTTTTATCAAAACACAAAATAAGGTTTAGGCCTTTAGTAAATATTTCTGAGAAGCCATTTGAACGCAACTTCCACATTAAATTCAGATTCAACAAACAATTGAACACAAACTAGGTTTACTTTTTGCCCAGTTCTGCTGTTTGTACACAGGTTCAATAGAGAAAGACTGTGGCTTTAAGAGGTAATCTATTTTCACACCCACAGTGTTCAGAATGAATTCTAATGGGAATATCATTACAGTTTCCAGTGAGCCACATGTCGTCATGAGAAAGGAACTGCTCTGTGTTGAAGAAACATCACGACTCATCGTACACCTCACGAAGCTCCAGATAGATCTGTTCTCACCTCATCCACAATAAACAAGGCATGAGTATCTACAGCAAGTGCAACCACTAAAGTCACAGGAACAGAGTTGTTTATGTTCCATTAATGGACTAAAACTGCATTTCGTTGTGCAACCCGGTGTAGCAGAATTACCCTAACATTTCCTTATTCTACAACTTGGCACATTTGTTTTGATTGGCATCCCCACCTACTCTCCTGCCCTGCATAATATGTGCATAATGAGGTCAGATCACAACATTGACAATAAGAAAATGAATGAACAAGCGCTGCAATGGGATTGATCAGTTACCAGGATAGTGATCAAATACCAGCAGTACACTATGGGTGACTGGATTTTACATTTCCTTGGATTAAACAAAAGAATACACGCACTGTGACCGACTACACAACTACTGCTTAAGTTACTGAACAGTCACAGTAGGTGGGGCCGAGTTACTTTGGCCTGCACCGTTAAAGCAGAGTGGCATTTCAAGTTAAAAACCTCTCATTTAGTAAACTTCTAGGATCTCTTTCTCATCATGGCATTAAAACATTGGTTTCTTAGGAGCGTACTGAAAGTGGTCCCTGTCTTACCGTGCAGCCATACCCAGCAGTAACACTGCAGCTCGCCTTTGTAACCCAGACGTTTCTCGTTTGCCGGTAAACCTCTCCCACAAGACCTGCACCACAGTAGACTGGAGATGGCTTCCACTGCCAAAGAACTCCTGCACCTGAAGAAACCACCAGACACATGTCACGACTCTTCATACGTTTTATACAACACCACAAATGTACACTGAACATTTTATGGCCGGTTCCTTTGAATATTCTACATAGTTGTGTTCCACCGAGTTGTGTACTCAGAAATGATCCATACCAGTGTAATAAAAGTGTTACTCACTATTTCCTCAAGACACTGGATTGTTCCCAGAGATGCATCCACCATCAGTTCAGAGAGACTGTCGACTAGAGTGTGGGCTTTCACCCTAATGAAGACGAGAGAGCTACTTTAAGAAGAGAACGCAACACAAAGACTCTGCTTGCAGCACAATATTACCTGTAACTTTGAGTATGTACACATAATGCAACATACTAAAGAATCATGTGATTTCACGGCATGTTGTTTTAACTATAGTAACTACTGTTAAGCCAGGCGCTCCAACATTACTGTAAACCTGAAACGACTTAATCAGAATCCCAACAGTCACATTTATAGGGATGTACAGAATGTCACTTTTTGAACATTCAAGGATTCTTTTGAGGTCTTTGAATGTCTGTTGTCACATTTTAGGTCATGAAAAATGTATATAAATGTAATTAATGGAGCTAGATCGCCCCGTTAATGTGTGTACGTGCATCCCTTTGTGCGCAGCAATCAGAGGAGCAAAAGGTTTTTGAAAGGCTAAATGCCAACAAATCAATAAAGCTCATCTATTGGACTTTACAACACCCTGGGGTTTTTGGAAAGGTTTGGATCATAACAGACGTAAACAATCCTATGCTAGGTTTGAACAGACATGCAAAAAAAGTAAAAGCGGCACAGCATTCAACGTTATGAATGGATCTTTTGACAGCCCTACAATATTATAGCAAAACAATAGTATTAGCTGAAATCACATTAAATAGTCAATGTTAGGGCCTTTCATATCGTCATGCATGTGTGAGGTAGTTACACACCGGATGGTGTCTCCCTGAGGGTTTAGGTAGAGGCGGCGGTAGGCTTGAACGACGGCATCTTTAATGGCAGCGTCAGTTGACCAGACCAGAGGCAACATCTTCCTCACCCCGATGACAGAGTTGGCAATGCTGAACTCGCACACGGTCACACAAAACTGCACAGCCTCCTGGACCACTGAAACCAAACACTGCAACTGTCACATGTGACAATGTGTCTTTGATAAATGACATTGCAATGCACACGTTTGAGTCGGTTTGCACTCTGATGAGTACTGCCTCTACCTGAAGTGGTTTTCCAGTAGAGCATGGCGTTAATGACGGAGATTGCTCTCTCCACCTGTAAGGCGAAGGTTTCCGTGTCTATCAGGTACTGCACCAACATCTCTTGTTTCTTCAGCTCCCCATCCTCCTCCTCCTCCTTCTCGGCCTCTTTCTGGGGGGTTGGTGGCAAGTTCTGGCTGAGCTCAGAGGCGTCCTCGTCAGAGCCTGAGGGAAACACCAGGTGTTGAATAATGTAAAGTACGCTAAAAAGCAACCACACAGCAATTCAAATAAACCATTTTTACATTGCTGCTCGATTACTCAACACTTCCTGCAGTACAGTAATTAGGTTAAATCTATTCTGAGGCTTTTAGTATGTATAAGGCAGCCACAGAAGTGTACATTTACATTAACAGCACACTAAGGAATAAGCCATCAAATTCTGATCGCCTTTGCACACTAGTCTCATTTTTGCCATCTGCCAGTATTACAGGGCCAGAGTACATACAATGTAATAAAAAATATAAAGTAACTTGTTGTCAGGGCTTTGTCCCCATGATGTGATCGGCTGGGGTGAATTTAGACTTTTAGAGAAAACCCTGCACATGATGATTAAGGCTGACAGACGGCTAACATGTAGGCAACTCCTGTTCAACTCAATACTTTGTTGCCTTTGTAATTGTGTTTTTCGCTCTCCCTGTCTGAACTGCTAGAAGATAAAAGTCTTCAAACAAAGGCTAAAATTTCAAAAGGCAGCTCACACATTTTATGTTCATTGACATGAAGAGATAATGTGGAATACATTTCCTCCAATCAAGAGGAAATTCCAAAGAACTGAATATTAAATGTGTTGAATCATGCTTCCATTAGGACTCTCATCAGAGAGCTCTTATGATAGAAACGCATCAGGTGAACTGAGTACAGGCTTTACCTTTGAATATCAGAGCCAGTGTGTCCATTAAAGTCTCAGGGGTGAGAGTGGACAGAGAAGCAAACATTTCAGATTCAGGGAAGCAGCTGTGGGCTCTGATACAAAGACGCACAGCATTCCTGAAGAGAGGGAAGACGAAAGAAGCGTCAAGTACATTGTTGGCTAGTTGACAGTGTGGGAGAAAGAACTCCTTGAGGTAGTGACTCTTGGTCAACTTTAACCGAGGCCAAGACTGGTGATTAGCATCACCTGTATTTGTTGACACGGAGGAACTGAGCAACCTTCACTGCAGTCGCTCGGTCGTCCTCTGCCTCCTTGTCTTCCTTGTCGTCTTCCTCCTCTTCCTCCTCCTCCGCTTCACTTGTTGGCTCCAGCTCTGCCCTGACAGTGACGTGCAGCTCAGGCTCCATGGCGGCCCACAGCTCGGAGGCTTTAATTATCGCCACTGCCGGGAGGGAGAGGGAAAGGAAGATTCAAATTCAATAAGGATGACTCAGGTTAGAGCTACAAAGAAAACGAGGAGGAACAACTGACACAAAACGGTTACAAATTAAATCAATTAGCAGCAGGAGGACAGAATGGAAAGAGAACTGTTCTTTGGTTAAAAATTGAGATTCTATGTTGGGCTCTAGAGTGCCATTTGCATTTGATTAGGGCTGCAACAACGAATCGATAAAATCGATAAAAATCGATTATTAAAAGAGTTGGCAACGAATTTCATTATCGATTCGTTGTGTCGCGCGATTATTACGCCACTCAGTTTTCAAGGGAAAACCTCACCCGGCCCGGACTCGGAAAGGATTGACAGGTTGATAGCTCTTTCTCGATTCTGTGGGTGGTGGTGCATGGCCGTTCTTAGTTGGTGGAGCCATCTGGTTAATTCCGATAACGAACGAGACTCCGGCATGGTAACTAGTTACGCGGCCCCGTGCGGTCGGCGTCCAGCTTCTGAGGGACAAGTGGAGTTCAGCTGCACGAGATTGAGCAATAACAGGTCTGTGATGCCCTTAGATGTCCACGGCTGCACCCGCGCCACACTGAGTGGATCAGTGTGTGTCTACCCTTCGCCGAGAGGCGTGGGTAACCCGCTGAACCCCACTCCTGATATCAGTCCTTTTTTTTTTTTAAGTATTACTTTAACAGCTCAGGGATGTTCAAGGAGCAACCCATTTGTGCACTTTCTGAAGATTTTTTGCTCTGTGAATGTCAGTTCTGGGTTGGAAATTAATGCTTTTTAGTTTTTTTTATCCGATTCATCGATTAATCAAACAAACAAATAATCGACAGATTAATCGATTATTAAAATAATCGTTAGTTGCAGCCCTACATTTGATCATCTTTTGTTACTGTGCCACATCATTATGATGCTAGATACACACTGGTGATCTTTTAAAGAAAATGCATTAAAAAAAAAGGGAGGATGGAAGTTAAGGGCTGTACAGAATAGTTGGTAGCTTTATTCATAATGTCGACATTCAAATTCTACATGCTGCACGATTTTTCTTTCTTGACCCTCAGATTACCAAAGAAGCAACTCACAGCTGACTGAGCATCGAAGAGAGCTGGGTGAACTCCTTGCCTCTCACACATGTACACATACTGTCGGCTTCATACCTGTGATTACTCCTCTAACTTTAAAAAGGACTAATTAGGGTTGAGCCAAGTCACTGTAGGCAGGCCCTTACAGCAGAGCAGGAACGCTCCTCTGCTCTGCCAAGATTACCTGCCAATAGAGGCAAGAAGAACCCAGCTCTCACTCAGTAAGCTCGTATTCGCCTTGGTCTCATCACTGGGCGACACGTCACTGAGCATAAAGGAACATAAACTCCTCTGGGTTCAACCTTACCGGGTGCTTTCCCCTCCAGTTTCTCTTTCATCTCTCTCAGTTTAGTCGTCTCTTTCTCCAGCGGCTTCTTCAGATCGGCACTGCTAAGCTGAAGAAGAGGCAAGAACATATTTAAGTGAGATTGTGAAATCTAAAAATAAAATAAAATCTGTGTTATCACTAATCGTGTTGCTTTTAGTGACCTTGCAGCTATAGGGGTTGTGTGCAATGAATGCTGCCAACAGCTGGATAGCGCTCTTCACCGCATTTATAGATTTGTCCATCAGTCGCCCCACAGCCAGCTCCATCACCTCACTGTACTTACAGAGGGGCAGTGCCTAAACACACACACAGACAGACTGTGATCATCACCAATTGGAGCGTTTAACAACATGCATTTACAGATACTCAATAAGTGAATGAAACATACTTTGCTGTTGACTATGCGTGCGTAGACCTGCAACACACGTGCCCTGACATGGGAATGCGTGTCGTGCAGATGTTCCTGCAGCGTGTCAAAGAAGCGGTCGCGGTCGGCTTTACCGGACTCGTCGAGCCCGTCGCCACACAGGACCCGCACAAGGATCTCTCCCAGCACCTCACACACGGCGACGCGCATTGTGTGGCTCTGGAAAACGGCAGGAAACAGGGAATCAGTCTGCTTCTAATCCTGTGTCAGTAATATAATAATATTCATCATTGACTCTTTAATAAGGATTTCTGTAACTTGGTGTTTCATGGCAAATCTTGCAAGAATGATGCATTAAAACTACTTGAGTGAATTAAAATGACTCGAGTATAAACATTACTTTGTGTCCAGTTGAGTTTCTGAACTCTGCCCTCAGATTACCAAAGAAGCAACTCATTGCTAACGGAACAGCAAAGAGAGCTGGGTGAACTCCTTGCCTCTTAAACATGCACGCGCACACAGACAGACACACACACAACAAATACACTGTCGGCTTCATCCCAGCAATTACTCTGCTGTGACTTTAGAGGAATAATTTGGGTTGAGCCAAGTCACTGTAGGCAGGCCCTTACAGCAGAGCAGGAATGCTCCTCTGCACTGCCAAGATTACCTGCCAATAAAAAGCAAGAAGAACCCAGCTCTCACTCAGTAAGCTCGTATTCGCCTTGGTCTCATCACTGGGCAACATGTCAACTGAACAGGAGGAAAAATAAACATACGCTATGTGTGGAAGGGACTCTGAAGAATCGCAGAGTTTGTGCTTTTTCTTCTGGTGTCTTGTGTCAGTGGGGTAACACTCATCAAGTCCTCAATGAGGGGTGATGTATTGTGCCACTATAATAGCAAACATTGCACCTGAGCAACAGAACTTATCGTCCAAATAAAACGGCAGAAATACACAATTTCTTTTCCTTTCGAGAGTCACTTCATAGTGAACGCAAACATGGAGACTATCTTAAATGTAATTTATCATCATCGCTGTCATGTGTGAAAACATTACTACAAGTGGTCTGACATTCTGTGAAGCCATTGTAGCACATTACTGTTGACATCGAGCTAACATTACTGTACAAGCTAATCACAACAACGGATAATTAAATTAAGTTACAGCTCAGTCATCCTCAGACTGGCAAACTACATAAACCTTTACACAGAAAGCATTGAAGGGCACAAAGAGCAGTGTTTGTAGGGAACGGGATGTCCCAACATTATTATTAAACGTTTCTCCTTATTATTATTATATACACCTTCATGTCAGATAATTGTTACAGCAAACTCCTATTAATACTCCTCTTGTAAATGAATGATTCAATGTACGCAGGATGAACATGTTCAAGTATTCAGTACCTCTCCTTCCAGGTGTGTGATGAGCACACTAATGTTGGGGATCATTAATTCAGGCACCAGGGCGCCGAGTTCTGCAATGAAGGAAGAAAAAGCTTTGACCCCCGACGCCTCTCTAGCCAGCTCCTCACTTGACCGCTGACCAATCTCCCTGAAGGAATGAAAAAAAAAAGAAGGTATGAACTTCCAAACATGATTATTTGTAGCGAAATATTCAATCAGATTAACATTAACAGTTTCACAAAGATTATTATTTGTTGTAAACTCAATATGCACACAAATGATGCGTACTGACCGTATAACTTCTCCTATGATCGCCCTGACTCCATATTCTGTGCTCCACACGGACACGGCCTGGGCAAACACGGACGACAACTGCTCAAAGTGTTGCAGCAACTGGATCACCTTTACACTTGCACCTGTAAGAGTTAAGAGAGAGTATAAACTAAAATATAAATGTACAATGTATGCTGAATAGCAACAGGTCTTGTAATGTTTTATTATACAGATACTCAATAAGTGAATGAAACATACTTTGCTGTTGACTATGCGTGCGTTGACATGCTCCCTCAGTTATAACTATTGCTCACAATTTCAGCATTTGAGTGTGAGACTAACCCAGAAGGTGGTTGTACTTCTTGATTAGCACTCCCAGTAGATGGATTATACAGTCTCTGGTGGGTTTGCTCTTGACATGGCTGATGGTTGGGTTCTCAAGTAGTTTATAGCAACAGCAGGTCACACAACTAAGAGAAGAAAGGGACAAAACAAAGAATTCAAAAGTTTGTTCATGTCGTGGTACGGTAAAAATCGGCAAGATGCGCAACTTGAAGCTCGGATAAAGTTCTACACTGTTCTCCATTAGTTGATTTGCAAATCTGTACCTGATGAACTCTTCCTCTACCAGGGAGAGGCTCCAGAGGGAACGGATGTCCAGCTGGAGGAGCTGGACGAGGGCCTGCAGAACCTTCTCCCTCTCGCTGTCCCATTGTAGCAGTCCTTCTCCGCCGCCTTTGCCCTTTTTACCACCCTGTGTAAGACAGACGAAACCTGATAGATTCAATCTGTCGAGCCCAACAGATGCTCAACTCAAAAGTAACACAAACAATAAAATTGACCATTGAAGTTAACGTTCAGTATATGCCCTCAGGTTACCAAAGAATGTAGTTCATTATTGCCAAACCAACTATAGATTATAGCCTCTTGCCAGCTGATACATATACAGTCATACAGCAACATAAACAGAAAAACAAACATCCACACATTGTCTGACATCTCCTATCTGACCCGTCCCATTGCTCTTAGGGGGCCGAGGTTATCGAAGACGACAAGTTAACTGTGGTTGGGCCCTTACAGTAGTGCAATAACACTCCACCACACAACCAAGATTACCCAGCTAACAGCAGGCTAGAAGCAACAATCTCTTGGTCTGACCGGATCATCAAACTTGCCATGATATCATCATGCGGGCATTTAAAATTGTTTAACATCGCAAAAATTCCCAGTCATAGACATTGACAAAGTGTATTTCTATTATACCCATACCTTCCCAGGTGCCGTGACAATACTCTGTCTGTTGGAGTCACTCTCAAAGGTCTCTGTGAGTTTGCAGAGCAGGTAGACACTCATTTTAATCGCATTAAGATTCTCCTTGCGCTCTGCAGCTGGGACGGAGGTTGAGATGAGAAGCGCTGGCAGGGAAGCAGCCAAGCCACTAACCACTGAGGGGGGGAAACAGACAAAATGTTATCACTTCATACCACAGTTGTATTGTTTATTTAAACGCAGAAACATGAAAAAAAGCTCTAACCTTGTAATAGTAAATCCAAAGTATCCTCTTTCACACCTAGATCCACTGAGCTGCATTGCCTTAAAATAGAAAACAGCAGTTTTGTACCCATGCAGTTCTTTATAACAATAACCATAGCCAGCTATATATTATCACTGCTTACTGTAGCACGCTGTAGCCTGTGTCAAAGTGTTCCAATATACACATGGGCCCCTGGCTTCTCAATGCAGCCTTAAATTCTGTGTGGAAGAGAGACAGAAACCGGTCACTAACACACCAGCCCCATTGAGAACATCTCCACAACGTGAACCAGCTACTTACTACTGAGATGGGGCGGAAGCTGCTTTGGGGACACCACATCCTGAACGACGTACTGGTTGATCCCCCCACTCTTCACCAGGTCGCCCACGTACACAGGCACAAAAAAGTCCCACGACATCCCTGAGTCAAGAACAAACGAAACATTCCATTTGATTGTTGGCAGCGTTAATTGGCTAAGTTGTTAGAATTGCAGTTCCAATGTATCGTTGACCTGTAGCATTAGCTACATAGCTAGTTAGCAAAGTAACGTTAGTATTTCCGATCACCATAACAACTCAGTACTTCAGTGACTTCTTAACGTAAAGCTAAAGTTCACGACTTAATTCTAATCTGCCAGGTAAATATTATTCGATATGACTGATTTAGAAAAAGTGAAATCGTATTTCTATCATGCAAACATTACTGGTTTGTTGTGACTCAAGCTAGCCAGACAAACAACTAGCGTTACTGCTAGCACAGTTAGCATGCTAGCTAGCTACTAATGGCGTAGCTTCACTTGTTGGCTGTAACTTTACTTTTAACTGAAACGAGTGCAGCTACACTTAGCACAACACCTCTGTTTTTACTAAGTTACGCAGATAATGCTCACCTAAGACGGCTGCAGTCCCTCTATCCACGATGACGATCCTCTGAAGACTAACGTGTGGTCTGCTCTCTCCGCCGCTCACGAGCTGTTTGAATCCGCAGCTTTTCAAACTTTATTTGTATATCGCGCCAAAGCGATGAAGTTCTGACGTAACACATTGTCAGCGCGTTTTTACGCAGCACCGCCACCTACAGGATGCCTATGGCCACTACAACACGGTGGAGGCAGACTATTGGACGTAAATCACAGAGAAAGGACCACAAAGGCACGTGTTTTTTTTTTGAGGTAGTAGCTGTATTCAAATGATTGACAACACAATCACCCCCTCCCCATTGTCCCAATGTTTCAGCTACAGAAATGACAATACTTTTCACAAAATGTCTTACTTTCTATACAGCACTCAATCAAATGTTAAAATGAAATGGTTCAACTCACTACCCACAGGTGACTAATACTGTCGGGATGCAGCATTTGTCCCTGTGTTCTTTTGCCCTCTCCTTATACTTAAAACATAAAACTAGTGTTTCGAGGCTAAGCACAAGAAACTAACTATACAACAAAGCAGAAAAAGTATCCATGGCCTAACTGTTTTTTAGAGAAAATGTTGTAGTACATATGAATATAGTATTAAGTATTGTGACAACTTGGATCTGTTAAACCACTGGGGGCAGTTGTAGTGTTTATTATTCACTCGTGAAACAAAATGTAAAAAAAGAAATCACAATAAGAGCACCAAAAGTAACGGGAAAAAAAACATGTTAACCGTTTAAAAAAACAAATTTTAAATACATTTGTAACCACTTGGCTCTTTAACACACACCGCATCAGACCAAGGCAAATTACATAAACCAAAAGAAAAAGCACCAAATGTTAAGGAAGATGAGAAACAAAATGTCTAGTAACTAATGAAGAAATATTCTTCTCATTTTCCATCTGATCTGTGTCCGTGATTTTATTTCCAGGTGTTTTTATTTTCTCTTTCTGTCTTGAGAGCATCGTGGACAATACCTGCATAGAAGAAAGAAAACGCACAGCAAAAAAGCAATTTAGTTGACAGCAAAAAAGCAATTTAGTTGACTTGAATGAGTAACAATTCACACTTTTATCAGATGCATTGAAAACAGGACGGTACATTACGGCCCGGGTTTCTTACCATTTGCCTCTTGGTTTGGTTGTCAGGCCCACGCATGCAAAATGGAACCACTCAATGGAGCACTGGAGGAAAGACAAAAATGATATTCTTCTGTTAAGTATTCCTGCAAATGGAGCACTTAGTCGAGACAAGACGATTCAAAACACAACATCAAAAGCAGAATCCATCCTTTCAAAAAGAGACATCTCTTACAGTGTGTGTAGTTAGTCATCTGTGACCTTCTCTACAGAGCAAGACTCCTAAACATCTTTGTGGTTCACATCTAGGAATATATATATAAGGGGAATGATGTACTTTACTTTTTTTTGCAATATTCTTATTTAATCTTCTCAATTTCAGGCCTGTCCTATAAAAGTGCCTTGTTGTTGACCTTTGTGATATTTGAATGGTATTTAACGTTAATGTTATTTCAATAAAAACAAACATTAATCGTTGTCGTTTGGAAAGGTCATTCAAATTACACGTCTTCTGAACGGAATAAATACATCGTTTGTGTAATCAGATATAATGTTTGTCGAAAAAAAAGGTATTTGATCACATATTTATACAAAAACTGCACGTTTCTTTTTCTTGTAACATGTCAGTATTTTTGATGAATACCGGCAATGCAACTCATCAGCGATTGAGAAAGCGGATCTAGAATCCACAAGGTACAAAACAACATAGAACCACGATGTGTTCAGATAGTCAACCATTAACTGTCTCTAATTACTGTCTTTTGGCAAATGTATGTATTCATTTAACACTTTCTTTGTAGGTATTTTTGTCTGTTCTGGAACCACGTTATGAGCTCTTTTCTATCCTTTGATTCTGTTTATTTTCTTTATATCTTCGGGTTCAGTTCACAACATCACAGACAACGAAAATATACACGGATTTAACATTTTCCACTTTGTTCGCCTCCACCTCTTCTGTAAGTGCATTATTTACCCACAACATTAAAGTAAAGAGCATGGAAAGTTCTTTGTGTTATGTTTATCCCACATGCTTTGAAATATTTCAACCAAATCATTCACAATATTAAGTCCCACCCAGGGACGCATCGATCTAACTTTTTCAGTCCAGATACTGATATTGATACCTGTCTTTTGGGTATCGGCCGGTACCGAGTACCAATCTGATACCAGTGTGTAATTAATTAGCTGCATCCATCATCCACCATTGTGTGGAAGAGACCGGGGTCACTTTCATGTGTAAGGCAACATCAGGACTGATGTCAGTATCGCTGCCTCTCTAGACCCGCCCCCAAAGTCTTGTTTAACGCGGAAAAGATTTGGGCAAATTACAATCTCAAAAGGCACTTCATGTGACCCCTGAGACTGAAAGGAGGCAGAAAAACCAAACTCACATCAGTGTTGTCACAGCCGATCATCTCGCCGTAGGAGACCTGATGACACAGACAGTAGGTGGGTTCGTTGGGGTCCACGGGCATGTCCAGCACATCAGATGGGTGCACATTCCCAAAGTTGGTGGCAGGGCTGTTGAATTCTCCTCTGATGGTGGGAGGAAAGTATTGAAAGTGAGAAAGGGAAAATTATAATTTCAAACACGAAGAGTAAACACATGGTCATCACAAGCTGGAAATGAGACACCCAACGTACGGTTGAAGGAGTTTGACTTTCTTCTGTGCAGTCTTAGGACTGCTATCTTCATCTGAGCTCTTCACTTTAGACCTTGTTTTAGCGGTCTTCTTTTCCTTCTGTCGGGTTTCAACTGGAATTACAAAAAAACACCTCATTATTCCGCGAAAAAAAAACATATCGGAGATATCAAGCCAATAATAGTGGACACACACCTTTCTTCCCCTTGCTGGAGGTGGAATCATAGTCCGTGCTCTCGATCTGCTTTTCCTTCAGGTCGGCCTCAAACCGAGCCAGGTCGGTGTCAAGACGTCTGATGTGTTTGTCGACCTGCAGAGAATAGAATTTCAGCAGACTGATTGTGGCATGGTGGGTCTATCTCAATCTCATATTACCTACAGATGTATGGATATTATGTCTATTTCTAGGATACTAACCATCTCATAGGTCTGCATGGCCAGTTGCACTTTATCATCTCCAAACTCCTTGCATTTACTGTAAGACTGCTGAATCTGCCTCAGTATGGACAGCTTTTGTTCAGAGGAAAGAGTCCGTGCATTGGCTGTGTACTCTTTAGCCAGAGAGTCTATCTGTCCCTTTAGATCTGGAAGAGAGACAAGGAAGACTAAGTAAAACATCTAAAACAACAGTGTAACCGTTAAGTCAAAATTACCAACGGGATAAAACTAATATTTAAATTAAAAGAAATACTCAAATATACAGATAATAATTGCAGTGACAATTTAAGTGTCTGTTTTATTGTTTAGCATGCACAAACAGCTTATGTTGAGCAGTACATGAGGTAGCAAGGTTACTGGCTAGAATATTATATTTAGAATAAATATATTTATACTAAATTGACAAAAGTCAATTATTACCTGAAGGCTGTTATAGAGTATGTACTAGTATGCTACTGTAGATCAGTGGTTCCCAATCTGTTTGGCTGGTGACCTTCTAAAATTAAGTAATGTGTACTTTTGACTTCTCATCACAGGTTATGGCATCTGTGGACATTAGTTGTGAGCAGTTCAATCATAGAATGAGTCCTCAGTCTTGGATTGTTTCATTTAAATTGTGTGTTTTTTAGTGAGCTGAGGAAGTTTAAGTATCCAGTACCTCACAAGAAAGGGACAAACAGAGAGAGAAAACAATATATACACAATTTTGAATAACAAATGTTTTAACCCCCAAATGTTGGTATTCCTATAATTATCTTTGGACCCTGCAGACTCCCCTTAGGATCCTTTTGGGGACCCCGACCCGTAGGTTGGGAACCACTGCACATCTCACATTGTTCAATCATTAGACATCGAGGCGGCATAGTGTGCTGTAACAGGTCTCTTTAACATTACAGCTGATATTCAGTTATAATCCACAGTTATTAGACAGGTCATTGTTCTCACCCTCTGTGCGCTGATCTAGATCTCTCATCAAATTGAAGTTTCTCTGCAACTCGAAGGGCAAGTTTTCGATGCCTGGTGTCGTGAAGAAGGAGACAACAAACCGTTAAATCAATGTGATCAACATGAAACTATAACATTGATGCAGGCAGGATAGCTAGCTTAATCATGTGTTAATCAATGCTCCGGCTACCATTAACGTTAGCGCTTGAACTAACATTGAAACATATTGCAGAAAAATGTATTTGCGTGTTTAATTAATTCAAATAAAGGTCAGCACGGCAGGGGGCTCGTTACTGTACGCTGTGTTGTGTAATCTCAAACGGCATCCCTTTTAGTTACGGTGAGAAGCGTTAACGGCTACCCCAGCAAATAGACCGAGCCTAAACCCGCTGACCGTTAGGAAACGGTTATATCGGTTCATTCCGCACGAGGATTGTGCAGGAGCTGCATCGCACAACCAAAGATAAACTATAAAGCGAGCTAAGTAGGATGAAATGTGTTTTTCAGCATTAAAACGCATGATAAACAGCTTACTGTCCAAATAATGCTCCAAATACATCCCCGCCGCCATCTTAGAAAATGTAAACAACACAGCTTCCGGTCCGAAATGGACAAATCTGATTGGCTGCTTCCACAGACTACTGATATAAATTTGTCAAAGAAAAAACTATATACATTTAATAAATACTAGTTTGCATATGGCAACACTTTTTCATATTTAAGATGGACAGGATTCAAGATATTTACAGTCTATTTATGACCCAGTCAAAACTTTCATTCAAGAATATCCAACTACATTCTGACTTATAACAATAAAGCTCTGAGTTCTATTGAGAATCGGATTACATGTTCAATATCTGACATGGTAGGACTTCTTACATTAGGACTAGTCAGAACTTAAATTCAAGATGCCTTGAAACAGAGTTCTGAATACTCAGTACTCAATCAAAAGACATCAACTCAATTACAAATTAAAATTGTAGATATCTGAAACTGGAATTGTGGCTTATCAAAACTAAATCGACAGGTCAAACTACGTTTGTAGATGTCTAATATGTAAAAGTGAAAGCTATTAAATGCTCAAAGTGTTCCATTGAGCTATACCCATCAAATGACCAGATGATCTTGATGTAGCAACCGATGAACGATGACTCAAACAAGTGATGATCAAGGTATCTTAAAAGATTTATTATGTATCACAGATTCATAGATTTATGGATGTTGTCCCACCCTGCAATTAAATCAACA
The DNA here is from genome assembly GCF_910591455.1 of Pholis gunnellus. Taxonomy (NCBI): domain Eukaryota; kingdom Metazoa; phylum Chordata; class Actinopteri; order Perciformes; family Pholidae; genus Pholis; species Pholis gunnellus. The sequence continues at coordinate 17,953,836 of NC_136534.1, read as the reverse complement.
GACAAACATTATGAATATTCTGGAATACATATAAAAAAAAGGGAGGACCCAACTTAAGTGAGAGCATCGCGAACCAGTCTAAGTCACCTGACAATGGGCCTTACAAATAACATCTGGCTGACACATACAGTACAATGCAGTACAGCACACACGTGTGTTGGGTGAAGGGATCTGGGTCTGCAGGGAAGCTCTACAAAGCTTTTACATAATCTGGTACAAGTTATCACGCTGTCACTCTCCGCCTTTTTTCCCCAACATGTGCGTCAACTTTCTGAATTTATTCTTTCCCATTCTGTCCGTTGCCTTCATGGGTGATTTTCTGTTTTTGCCCTGCTTTTTCTCAAATCTGCTCCCCTCCTTCTTGTCAGCATTTGATGCTTTCGTGTCATCAGCTGTCTTCACCGCGGGCTTCTTGGCCTCTGCCCCTTCCACAGTCTCTCCATCCATCTTGGCAATCTTTGCCTCTTTTGGTCCAGCAGGTGAGTCCTTTTTGCCTTGTGGCTTGATGTTTGCAGTTTTTGGTCCAGCAGGTGAGTCCTTCTTGCCTTTTGGCTTGATGTTTGCCTTTTTTGGTCCAGCAGGAGAGTCCTTCTTGCCTTTTGGCTTGATGTTTGCGGGTTTCTTGGCTGCTGTTCCATTGACTTGGGGTTTTCGCTTTAAGTCACCTGCCTTGCCGGGGACAATCTTCTTTGTCTTGGCACCGTTGGATGGTTTCTCTTTCGGAGAGCCTGTCACAGCCGTCGCCTCAGGAGCATCTGTATTTTCTTCTTCTACATAAATAACAGACAGACAGAGGATGAGTTCATGTTTAACATGTTAACTAACAGGATGAAAGTTGGCAAGTGCTCCTAAGAGAAAGAATTACCTTTTCCTGCCATCGCAGTTGGAACTACATTGGAGAATTTCTTCAGCTTGGCCACAAAAAACCCATCCATGTTGTGGGAATGAGGGTAAAATCGGCGAGCCAGTCGCATCGTAGGATGGAATCTACGTTCTTTGAACCTGAAACAATGGAAAAAACAAATTTAATGTTGAAGATCCGAGTACCTTCCTTTCAATAACTCAACCATTAAGAGAGAACGAAAGTTTATCGTATTTACCTGGTGAAGCCTTCCTTGCCAAAGTCAAGTCCAATGGGAACTAATTTGACATTTCTTTTCTTTAAAGCGTAGTCCACCACCCATTCATTCTCCTCCACCTGGTGGAACACATTTTGATCAGTACCCAAACCTCTTTCCTAAATACTCACATACAACATATAAACCTCAGAATGAATTAGCTGCCTGTACAGTGCACATACCATTATTGAACATGTGCAGTAGACCAGATATCCTCCTGAAGAGGACTCGGCATTGATAGAGTCAATGGCAGACAGAATCAGTTCTTTCTGCAGGTGAGCAGCTCGCTGGATGTCGGACTCGTCCTAATAGGAGGGTGGAAGAAAAAAACCTGATTAAACACTGTTAAAACCAAAAGTAAATGTTTGAGTGCATACGTAAACAGTGAACGGTGTTTCACCTTGCTGGTCTTCACAGCTGGATCTTTAGCGATGACTCCTGTGCCTGAGCACGGAGCATCAAGCAGCACTCTGTCAAACCCACTCATCACCTGTGGGCAAAACGTTTTCAACAAGTTAGCACACGTTCTAAAACTCTAGGGGTAAACCACAGAGATTATGTTTTTCTACAGATGTATGAACGTCACCTTTGGGAACTGCCTTCCATCATAGTTGCAGATGATAGTGTTGGTGACCCCCAGGCGGTGGACGTTGCCCACGACGCTCTTCAATCTGTCAGCGTTGGCGTCGTTCGCCACGATCATCCCAGTGTTTCTCATCAGCTGAGCTGAGGGCGGAACGTTCACAAATGTCGGTAAACAGATTTGACAAGACCATTTGAAACCATTTTAAAACGCCTTATAAAATGAGTATAACAATGTATAACTGCAGCACGTCTTACCGATATAGGTGGTCTTGCCTCCTGGAGCTGCGCTCATGTCCAACACCAACTCTCCCTCCTGTGGAGAGAGCGCCATGACGGGCAGAAAACTGGAGGCTCCTTGCAGCATATACTGACCAGACAGATACTCTGGGGTCGCACCTGTTTTAAAACACGGAAGGAATTACAATTAAAGCACGTGTGGTTACAGTCGGCCTCAGATATTCTCCACCAAAAGATCGTCAACAGCTTCAGTCAGATCGTTGATGTGAATGTGCTGAAACGTACCAACAGGCACTGAGGAGTCATAGATGACCAAACCAACTTTAGACCATTTTCCCAGTGGATCGAGGTTCACTCCTCTGTTGATCAAGGCCTAAAACAAGGAAACACAGAGAACAGAGTTCAACAAACGAGGACTTGAAGGCAGCATTTCACACGAGACACATTAGTCATTTGATGAGGGGGTTCTTGTGTTGTTTAGTGGTGGTTTCTGATATACCTCAAAACTAAAGCCAAACAATCAACATTCGTATATATTTTAAACTTTAATTTATTTCAGCCACTTGTTTTATAAAAAGGCTACTCCGAGTGTAGCTTTTCTTTGGCTAACTGCAGAACTCGCATATTGTCATTTCCTTGACCTAAAGTGCTGTTAAATCCTTTAACAAATCAATTATATTACTACTAAATGTTTGCTTCTTAGTGAGTTGACTTGCAAGAAATACTACAAAGCACATTAAGAATTTTAAGAATCTCTCCCACCCCGAGCAGTTACCTGAGCAAGATCCCTCCGCCTTGTTTTCAGTGTGTTGGTCCGAATAGTGACGGGTCTCTGAATTTCATTGGCCTCAAGGAAATCAACCAGCTGTAAGCAAGAAAGAGGTCAAAACTGATTCATTAATATTTTTTTTTTCAAGAAATAATTTCACTCCACACACAAAAGTATGAGAAGAAAATCACAATGTCTGAGAGATCACCCACCTCTGAGAGAGGGAAGAGGTCCATTAACTTATCAAGGAGGAAGTGGTTGTAGCTGTAATAAGTACAGAGATCCTTCTTCAGAAGAGAGATGTACTCTGCTCTTTCTTTGCCCTCTTCCCTTTTTGTAGAGAAATTACAAAGGACATCGATGTTGTCCTTAATTCTTTGATAGATTGACTTCAGGTCCAGGGGAAGGATGCCTAACAACGCAGATAAGAGACATATTTAGAACTCTTTTGCTGCTTTTAAAAGAGAAGAAACTTTTTGGAAAGAATTGTAAATCACTCACCTTCCTTCTCACTTTCCTCTGCACCAGGTAGCCTAAATGTATCCATTTCATCCATGTTGGCTTGTACTGTGTCTTCCTCATCCGTGTCAGCATCTGATTTCTTTTTCTCTTCACCAACATCTTCCTCATCATCATCATCATCATCATCACTCTCGAGACCCAAGGTTTCTTTCAGCTTTTTCGCTTTCTTGGCTGCACGCTCAATGGGAAGAAGCTAAATGTGAAAAAGAAAGTAAAGTTGTGACTAAATCAAATTAACTGTTCACCACATTGACCAGCCAACACACTCCAGGATTTTGTTGCCACACCTAATGACACAATATATCAACCGTGAAGTGGGAGGACATTTTAAGTCAATTAGGGATTGTATGGTCAAATTAGCAGTTTTGGCCAATAATTAAATTTAAACAATTGAATCACAATTGTAGTCAAATGTTGAGTCTTAAATACAGAAACGCAACAAAGTGGTGACTGGCAAAAAGTTTAACTTACATCCTCTCCATCACTGTCTTCTTCCACTGCTTCCTCACCACTGCTGTCATCAAGCGCACCATAGTCGTCAACCATTTCTTCATCATCATCGTCGTCGTCATCCTTATCATTCTCCTTCACTTCTTTAATTCCTAATTTGGCACCCTTCTTTCCTTGGTCCTTTCCTCCCTTCTTCGTCTGTGTCTGTGTCTGTTCCTGCTGCTGCTCCTCCTCCTCCTCGTCCTCGTCCTCGTCTTCCTCCCAGTGCTCGTCGTCACTGTCGTCATCATCACCTTCATCAATTTTTCTCTTCCTCGTTGCTGGTTTCAACCATTTACTGTTCTCATCAGTGAATCCTTTAGGATGAAAAGAAACATAATAAATACCACATATTTAAAAATGTACTTTAGCAATAGTTCAAAGGCACATCAGTTGAAAGTCAAACACACAGTTAATAGTTTTCTTCTATCCACCAACACTGATGTGCAAACACTGATGTGGATACCTTTCTTGGGCTGTTCCTCAGCAGCATCTTTAGGCTTTTTTTTCTCGACTCTTTTTGCGGCTCTGTAAAATGACAATATGAATGAGTAACTTGTAAACAGAGTAATGTTATTTTATGTTGTATAATCAGTCATCTTCTTACCTTTTCCTGCCTCTACTTGACAGGCGTTTTGGTGCTGGTTCCTCTGCAAACAGAAAAAAAACACTTGATGCAGTCAGCAAAAACAAAGTGCTTCTAAACTTTATGGGATAGATTTCCAGAGTTAATATGCATCTTTATAAATAGCTGATAATCACCAGCAGTTATGAACTTGGCCAACTCAGTCTCTGCTCCTTTCTGCTTCCTGGATTTCCTTCCTGGCCCTCTCTTCACCGTGTTGGTGGGATCCAACTTACGACCCATGACTCCAAGCTACACAGACACTCTGTAAAGGACAGGAAAATAATGTTTCATCATTTACAATCAAATCAGGATATAAGAGCTCACCTATAATAATTTCTTAAAAACAAAGATATTGTTGTCTTTGGTAGAAGACAGCGGCAGTTATTGAAGGAAGCCGAAGTCAGCTCATAATGTCAAACAGAGAAACTGTCAAAAACTGTAACCTTATCTTAAGTAATTAAAATTAATCGATGGTGACTGAGCTCTGGGGGAAACAGGCCTGCAGACCAACTGTATGACATGAAGTCACTTGTGATCATTATTATTATTATTATTATGTAAGACACACACTTCCATGGGTATCTAATTTAAAAGTGATCAAGGGGCAGGCCAGGTGCAGTCTCACACGTGACTCAGTTCACCATAGATACATGTTTGTACTTTCTACAGATGGAATTTTATATGGATTCAAAATTACATTTCTGGAGACACGCGTACCCTAAATGTTGAATTATAATGCGTTCAAACGGTTTTCTTTAACAGTGACATAGTACTGACAAAATAAGCTGTAACGACCAGCCAGACACAGAACATTAACGTGAGTTGACCCAACTCCGCATGTCGTGTTTTCAAGTTACAATTACGACCTCGGTTATTAACACTGACTGACTGAGTCTTTACATAATTATCTCAGCAACAATTCTCCACAAACTCACCGGTGAATCTGTTCCTCTTGATCAAACGTCTGCTCGTACGCTGTAAGATTAAAATACCCACACGTGAATTTTCCTTCAACACGTTGTGGAAGAACATCCGGCGCACATGAGTGAGGTCACGACGGTGTCGACGGTGCCGATGGTGTTCTGGGCGCGCGCTTGCACTAATAAAAATGTTTTCTTTATACATAAAATAATAACTTTAATAATAATAACTTTATTTATATAGCACTTTTAAAAACATAATTTTTAATTAAAAAAATATATATATAGTAAATAATTTTGTAAATCAACAAATAGAAAGAAAATAGAAAAGCGACGAGATCACATAAAAGCCAGTTTGTAAAAATGTGTTTTAAGAAGTAATTTAAAGTAGAAAATAGCACGTTATTACAGTATTGCCGTTGCTTTTGACATACGCAGTTATTTGTTGTAAGTCTCGTGAACGCGCACTTTTTTTTTGCAGTGACGCACCTATTCTGCGACAATCCAGCCGAACGCATCATGGCGGCCCCTAATGAGAAGAAGCGTGGTCTTGAACATTTGGACGAATATGAGCCAAAACCTGCCAAACATCTCCGCAGCCTGCACGACCGCATGGCGGACAGGAGGCTGGTTGTCGTTCTGGAGGGAGCGTCGTTAGAAACAGTCAAGGTGAAGCGTCAGGCTCGTGTTTGTTTGGTGTTGTGATGCAGCCCCCTGCCTCCCACCAGTGGAAGTGGCATCAGTCACCATACCTTTCTTTAACTTGAGCTAACTTTACAGTAAGTACATGTTTTGTATTTCACAGGTCGGAAAAACCTTTGAGCTGCTAAACTGTGACCAACACAAAAATATAATCGTCAAAAGTGGAAGGAATCCGGGACATATAAGACCTGACATCACACATCAGGTAAGCACTCAATAAATACAACACTTAACATCAAAACTCTCAGAAACACAGATCAGCCTCGAAATCCCGATGTTGTTCTGAGTCTAAAAATCAATCTGGTGAATTGTAATGTTCATGGTCCTGGTGCATTGGAGATGCACCAATACAGTACAATGTCAAATTGTCTGTTTTCAGCTATTTAAAGCAGTAATAGTATCAATACAATTCTACTGCCAGTATTTGTTGAAATGTATAACTTTATAATAGCGTTTTAGGTCCTTTGTGTTTTCATTTTCTTTCTCTGTCATGGCTATGTAGTAGTAGTTTTTTTTTAAATAAATAACTTCAATATTTTATTTCCTTTTATTAGTCTCTACTCATGCTGATGGACAGCCCACTGAACAGGGCAGGCCTGTTGCAGGTTTACATCCATACAGAGAAAAACGCCTTAATAGAGATCAACCCACAGACCCGCATCCCAAGGACCTTTACTCGCTTCTGTGGCCTTATGGGTAAACTATTCATTTTGAATGCTTTCATGAGTTGATGTTTGTCTAGACAGAGTAAAAAACATTGAGTCACCCATTTTATTGTTTCATGTCCTAAACTCTTCCTCTGCTTAGCTGATCTCCTGCTCATTCTCTCTTCTCTTCTTGTATTTTAGTTCAGCTGCTGCACAAGCTGAGTGTCAGGGCTGCTGACGGTCCTCAGAGGCTTTTGAGGATGATTAAAAACCCGGTGTCTGACCATCTGCCTCCCGGCTGCCCTCGCATGTCCACCTCCTTCTCTGCTGCCGGAGAGGCCGTCTGTCCTCGGACTTTGGTGCCAGAGGGACCGGCTGCGGTGGTGATTGGAGCCTTTGCACATGGAGCGGTAAGAAGCGGCTATACGTGGTGGCTTATTCACTGCTCTGAGCATCAAATATCTGTGTTACCGATCCTTTTGTCTTCGTTAGGTGAATGTGGACTACACAGAGAAGACGGTGTCCATCAGTAACTACCCGCTCTCTGCGGCACTGACCTGTGCGAAGATGTGCTCTGCCTTTGAGGAAGTGTGGGGTGTCCAGTGACAAACTGGTGTTGACCTGGCAGAGACAGTAGAGTACATGGACTTTTGTTTTCATGGACTAGGAATGGATATGATGTCCATTTCACCAGTGATGCCGTATGGACCAGAGACATTTATCCTGTTATACAATGCATGTGTATACTTGTATGATGGTGTTTGGCCACCATGTGGAAAAAAACAGTTTCTGTACGAAATGTTCCTTTTTTATTTAGGAGTGTGGCTGTTTTTTTTATACCATTATCAAATGCACCATTTACTGGGTTTTGGATAATCAATCAATACAGTTGCATTAAAATATTTGACTAAATGATGAGTGGTTTTCTTTCATATAGACCGATAAGAGTGAAATTCACATGGGAGACTAAATATTCAGAGGTGATAAAGTACATGGATTACCCTGAGAGCATGGAACCTACGTGTACAATGAAAATAAGACGATAGGAAGTCATTTTCAACTGATGCATCAAAAGAAAATATAGAATTTCAGATTGCTTGAAAGGTTTTAGTTTATTACTGCTCACCATAAATGACTCTAAATGCTAATAGTAGCAAGCTGTTTTTAATCTTGGCCTCTGGGAAGTCTTATCTGGATGTCTGTTTTGCTTTGGTCGACGTCTGCAGGCCCTTAGTGCGGTTTCTTCCCTGCTGGCTTTGGTGATTTTCCTCTTGCTTGGGGTGTCTTCCTTCTTGGTTCGTGTGATTTGGCCGCTTCTCTGCAAGTCTTTCCTTTTGGTTTGAGAGTCTTTCCGGCCCGTCTCTGTGACTTTTCCGCTCCTTTGGAAGATTTGCTGGCTGTTTTTTCTCTGCCTCAGATCAGCTTTTGAATTTGGGGATTTCAGACTGCTTGTCCTTACAAGTTGCTTTGTGTCTGTTTCTGATTTTTGTAGAAAATAAAGGATTCAGAGTGACTATTTGTTTTATCACTTTTAACGTTGTATTGTCTTTTGCTGTAATGTTGTTATTAGCATTTCCCTTTGCGCCTCTAGGTGCTGCTTTTTTGTCTGTGGCCTTTTTCCGCACTTTTGCTGTTCGCCTATTTCGTGTTTCAGAGAGAAATCTCAAAATCTCTCCAAAATCCATTTGGCCTGATTTCTTTTCTAATAATTATTTTGTTGTTGTCAGAGGTGAGTGTCTTCATCACCTAGGAGACAAGCTCATTTAAGACTTTTTTTCTTTTTACCGTGGTAGCATGCAAAGCGAGAAGGTAGATCTGTGAAACATGAAGTGGAAACATGTTTATTTTATGAACATGAATATGCAACAGCGTGTACAATCTATGGAAATCCAAACATATCTTAACTACTGATACAAAAAATGTCAGGTTTTTATTTACCTGTACATAATCCCACACGTATAATAATAATAATAAACTATCTTTGCAACAAAAGTTTGTAAACATCAGTGCGCTGTATTTCTACAGCACCAAGTGTTAGGCCAGACAAATCCATAATAATAATCAATAACTACAAAAACAAAACCCTGCTGGTCTTCAGAGGAGTGCTACTCAGCATGTTTGTAATGAATGCTGCTGGGTTTTGTTGAGGCACTGCAGGCTTGTAGGACACAGCTCAGATTTGGCACAAATCACTGTAATCAAGAAGGAGGGCTCCAAGGGCATAAATTTGCTATATGGGTCTGAGTCACAGTGAACCTGGAAAGAGAATATAATAAAAAAAACATGCGATCAGTAGCTGAGGGGAAAGGTGATGACAATTGTAACCTAATAATAAAACCACTGTACCTGTGAAAAAGAGGTGAGAAACAGACGAGTGTGTGACAGTCCTGAGATGGAGGTGTCATTCGGATGGTTCTTTAGACTCTGATGATAAGCCTGTGGAGAAAAAGTGTGGATGTATGAGCTCAAATGTTAAACAGAGACGAAAGCCCGAAGATTGCTGCTCACCTGCAATGCTATCTGCAGTGCAGAATACTGCACCCACAGCTCCTGCTGCTGCGCTGCTGAGAGAGAAAACACTCCACCTCGGCCCGCTTTTTCTGTCACAGTGAGGTAGTGAGCCCACACGCATTCCCCCACAGCATGCACCATCTCACTGTGAGAGTAAACTACAACACAACAGACAGACAGACAGAAGAAGGCAGTTTTGATATCTGAAAAACAGTTTGTTATTAAAGCGGGCATGCGTATGTAAACCCAAACATGACAAATAGGAGCTTCTCTTACCATCAGGCAAAATCAGGTGGAGGATATCTTTGGCGATAAGGAAACCCATCACACCATAATTCATTGCCCTGTTTAGATATAATACAAAAGGTGTACTGTAATGTTCAATAATAACATGTGAAAACCCTTTAAAAGTCTTTTTAAAATCAGTGTACACTTTACCTAGGATAGGTAGGATGGAAGAGAGGAGGGATAAACATTCCCATGGGAAAGAGGAGCTCATCACCCAGGAGAAATGGCGTGACAGAAAGACTAATAGAAAAGAGAAAAGACTAAATACATACTGAAAACATTCATATCCACTCTCCCCTATAGGAACAGAGGCCGGCACTTACATATGAGCCGCCTCTGCCTTCTCAGTCAAGAGCTGACTGCGTCTCTTTTGCCACAAGGAAAGTGACTGGACATAGTTGGAGAAGAAGCTATTTGAGCCGACCGTCACCTGGAATCAAAACAGATTAAAATGAGGTATTTCACATTAAATGTAAAACAGTTCGGTGCAATACAAATTATATTAGAAAAAACTGTTGTGTTAAGCGAGTTTGGGTGGGTTTAGATAGGATTAAATTCACCGCGAAGAGGTTTAACCGAATATAGAGGTGACCAGCTAATATGTTAGAGCCAATGGCGGTCCGTAACGTACCTTGGAAAAAAGCCGGTCGAGCTCAGCCTCACTAGAGATCTCCTTTGTAGTCCAAAGTCTTGGAATTAAAGACTGAACCTGGAGGAGGACAGGACGTTTTCTTGATATCAAAATGCTGTTTCAGGAAGTACAATGACAGTACCTGCTTCACTTCTTACCTTTTTCATGACAAACTGGAGAGACTTCTGATCTGTCCACTTGAGTTCATGTAGTTTGGACTTGAAGGAGGTAAAGATATTTTGACTAATCTCCTCTGCCTGTTGAACAATGAACATCTTAAATACCCATCAGCCTTAAAATTCAACTGGAGCACAACTAATTATGTCCTAAATCACCATGATGGCCACTCACCTCTCTGTGCGCTGTCCTTTTACTGAGAAGGTGGGTAAGAACTAAGTCAAATCCTCTCTCAGTCTCTAAGACACAGTGTTTCCAGCGATCAGCTACCTGGTGAAGAGGCCCATGTGACTCAACAAACCAACTCAAAGGTGTCATCTTTTTGAAAAAAAGTACAGTAGGCTTTGTCTGTGTTGACTCACCTCTTCAGCGTCACCCAGAGCCGTAGACAAACTCTTTGCTGTTTCAGAAAACCTGGAGTCTAGAGCAGGCATCAGGGTGTGCAGCAGACTGAGGAACATGTACGTATGAACGGGGCTGCTGAGTGGGCAGCACATGGTTAAAAAAAACAGCCACAAAACAGGAGAAGCCTATGCATGTTTGATCGTGGTTTGTGTCACTGTAGTACCTGGTGCTCGGCTCACGCTTGTTCAGCCATTTGCCAATGACGCGGGACATTTGCACAATGTAGGGCGAGTTATGCAGAAGGACATGATCATCTTCGATGAGTGGCAGTGGATGGAAAGCGGCCTGCAGACAGCCCAGCCAATCAATGGCAGGGGCCTGCTTCTGTTGGCAGATTTACGCAACGAAAGTAAATTAATGCGGCGGATTCAGTCACGGTATGTTTGTATAGCGACCCATTCCCTTCCTCTTGTACCTGAAGTTCTCTGATGGTCATGCGCTGATAAAGCTGTCCTTTCGACAGGCGAAAGTGCAGAGGTGTAGCAGCCACGGCGAGCTCAGAGGACATAGAGATGAAGGTGCCCACGTGGATCATGCTGCTGCTGGGAGGGGCCCCCAACAATGCCAGGTACCTCTCACATGCTGCCAAGAAGGGACGTAGCGTCTGGATGAAAAGAGACAGGAGAATGATAAAGCAATGCATTAGTGGGATGGATGAATATTGTTTACTCATTAAAAGACATTTCTTGAATCAATAACGGTCTGGCTGAGTCACCTACCTGAGTTTTAGCTTGAGGCTTCAGTTTCTTGCTGTTCCATTCAATCGGGATCAACAGATCTGGCTGATCAATCTGTTGACAGAGGGGAGACTTGAGTTAAAGCAATAAGATGAAGCCTACTTTGCCATGACAGTGCTCCCACCAGCATGTTAGGACAAATTACTCTAATGGATACCGGCCTGTATATATCTTTTGGTTGTCCCGCGGGCAATTTCATTTGGGTCTTTGCCCACATAGAGGTTGAAGAATGGAAAGGTGGCGTAGTCTCTCATGAGCAGTCTCAGGGTGGAGTTAAAGTCGGTCCGATTCCACCGGCCCGATACTGCCCAGCCCCCTAGCTGCATACAGAGAGAGACAGAGACAGAGGTTATGCACAATCATTATACGACATCGTGCTAAGTGGAAGAACACATCATCTCTTTGTGTTGAGATTTCATGTTTAACTCACAGATGAATTCCTCCTAAACTTTGCAGCATCCAACATTTGACAACCTTTCTATTGGGATTAATCAGCCAAAAGCTCACAATATAAGGGCATTTAATTATCTCACTTTCTGGATGAGTGCGAGGAAGGGCTCCGCTCCAGCTGTTTCTATGGATTTGGTGTCCAAACAGGAATGGTAAAATGCTTTGGCCTTTTGCACTGCTGTACTACCCGGTCTGTTGTTTGATTCTGACAAACAGTACAAGAAAAGACACGATTCAGACAGTATAATATAATACAAATAAAGCAATACAATGCAGAGTGGTGTACATTAGAGGACATTTAGGTTGCATACTACTACCCAAAATCTCCCTGAGATACTGCAGCAGCACTGTGTTTCTCTCCGGTATTTTCTCCTTTCTCAGTCCTCCATCTTCTCTCTCTTTACTCTGTCCTCTCCTCTCTGTCCACACAGCCTTTTCTTTCCGGTTCTGTGGATGTCCAGGGATGCCCTGCCCTCTTTGCCTCCCCCCATTGTCTGGTGAAAGTATATCAGATCCACAGGTGAACAAGAAGTAATCGCAGGGCTGCGTGAAGGGGTCGGCAGATATGGACAGACGGGCTGAGGCCCACTGACAGGCTGGGGAGAGACACTGGGGAGAGACACCCTCTCTCACTGTGGGAGAGAGGGAGAGAAGAGTCGGAGAAAATGGTGTAATGGTGTTGTGTTTCTCTGGAGGCCTACCTTTGCCTGCCTGGATATTGCTATTTTGATGATTATAATGCATATAGTAAACAAGTCCCAGAATGGCACTATATAAGGAGAGCCCCAAAAGGAGGCAGAGCAGCCTTTGAGGATTTATCCACACTGCTTGTTGCTGGTGCTCGGGGTTAGACTCTGACAGCTGTGGCTCAAGCTGGAGCTGCGTTTGCTGATGGGTGTCGGAAGGATCTTGGGTGGGGAGTGGCAGCTGAAACAGAGGTGGAGGCTGGAGCCCCCTCCCAGGTGATGATGGCTGGACTGATAGCTGAGGCTGGAAGTGAGCAAGGGAAACAAGAATGCAACTGGGTCAAAAAAATATATGCATGTATATATATAAAGATATACATACATATACATAGATGTATACACACGCAATCATCATTTGCTGCCACATAAAACAGTGTTGCGTTCAATACAAGTTTGAGTACGAGTGTGGTCGTTAACTGGTCATGTCCCACCATCACAGATCTTTAGTAGAACTGGGTCCACAACGTCACCACAAGACCCAACAGTGATTTCTTGTGTCCCAGAACCCTCTGATCATTCACCTCTCCCCAAAACACATCCATATGTACGCAAAGAACCACTACTTTCACTACTGCTGGCTTGTGAGAGCCCACGCAGTTCAGGAAGTAAATCTTAGTATTAGCTGCTACATGATATGAACCTCACTACAAAGTGGATATTCATGTATCTCAAGTTTTAATCAGAGCAACTAACACCAGATTAAACAGCATAACTACAGTATATATGTAGATACCTCCACTGAGGTCTACTTCCCCGTTCAGTAGAATCTCACCACATGTTAATATCACTGGCACTGGTCAGCAGCTTGTTTATGAGCAACATGTTTGCTGTCAACTCTTTTCCAAAGTTACCAGAAAATACTGATACAAACAACAGCAGTTTGTATTTTGCAACACAAAGCACATTGCAGACCTCACCAAACCGTATAATTTGAGTAACAACATTTTCCAGGAACATAGATGGCTTTTCTCCACTTTTCCAAGTTAGCTTGACAACCATGTGAACATAACAAATACAAACACAACTTCATAACGACACGGACGGCTTTTAGTGTTCTGTAAAGATCCTACCTCAAGCTCTATTGGAGTTTCACTCATTCTTAGCAGATGGATGGTTGTCTTTTGCATTTGATGTGTCCCATGTGCTCCCTCCTCCTGCTGTCCCTGCGTCAAACAGCTGTCATCTCAGCTCTCTATCTCTCTCTCTTCATCACTCACTTTTCTCCTCATCTGACACTCTGATAAAAAACAACCCTGCAGGCTGCGTCTTACTCTCTTCTCCAGAACACAGACAATCAAGCAAAGACTATGGTTCTGCTGTGGGACATGCATGTGGATGTTTTGGGGTTCGTGAACACGGGAGAAACTAAACCCGCACCTGCCTGCAGGGTTAGAGGCCTGAGAACAGAAGGCGTCAGCTGGTAAGTTGAGGCCATCAAATCGTTTTTGCTGATACATTGTTACGTCGCATTGAATGAGGGCAAGTGTGGAAAGTAAACACTCTCAGACGCACGCACACACATGTCCGCTGTCGTCACTATCGGTGCAACACATGGCTGTTAACGACTGATAGAGCGGTTTAGCGTCCTGGAGGTGTAACAGTGTAGCACATCGTTGAGTCTGGGAGGAAACACGTTGCATGGATGTCACATGGAGCCCGACCACAGAGAAGATATAATGGTAAAAACAAATATGACAAACTCAAATTGTGTGCAACTTTACAGTGACTACTTACGCTGCATACACCCTTTCATGTATGGTAGGTGGCCAATCTATAAAATAGTACAGTTGGCAGTCGAGAAATGAAACAAAACCATTTGGTATTTAGCATTCTATTTATTTGTTTATCTTTTGATACAGCCAAAGGAAGGGGGGAGGGGTGGGGCTAAATAATTGTTTTCAAACACATACACATTCACACATATCAAACAGGAATTTATAAAAAAGTTATATGAAAAGACAAGGCATCTGCATGAAATACAATAGGACATAACACAACAAAAAACGCCAGATAGATGCAACCGTAAAGGCATCATCGTACGTTTAAAATCACATAGTGATGACAAAGGCAGAGCCACAAAGGTGGAGCAGTTGGTGCAAACAAAAGACATAATACTAGAAGAAATGCCACCACCACCACCTACACAGATAGCATGCAATGCTGAATAACTATTGCCATGTTAGTCATTCTGGTGTTCTACTGCACCAGGCTCGATGCAAGCACAAGTTACAACTGTTTTCTTATTGTGGAATGAGTTTCTGTAGCTGCAAAAAAGGCTCAATTTGAAAGGAACAACGGGATACAATAGTGGAGAAGGCACATCTCCAGGTTCAAAATGAAAACAATTAATTTTAAGCATTTATGAATGAAATACAGTACAGTAAGATAAGAATAAAATAGTATATAACCAACATGATCAGACTTAAGTACAAAAGATGAATAATAGAAGGAATAGTGGTATTCACTGTAATAATAGAATAGATCAAGACCAGAAAACTGGGCTCAAACACAAAAGAAGTGAGAAAAACAAACACGAAAGTCAAAACATTGAACCTCATGTAAGTGTTTTATTAACCTTAATCCTGCCAACAGCGTTGAAATATTTGGTCACTATGTTTTAACATCTGTTATTTAAACCTCTAAGCTAACGCCTCTACTGATCTAGTATCCTGCTTTAATGACACATACAGTATAACCTTACTACTTAATAAAAAACAGATCTATAAATTATATTATTCAAAGCAAGGGATTCCAAGGAAATTCATATCAAAAACTACTATTGTGTTTCTAGATGGTGTCTACTAATACAAAATTGATCATGTGCGGGGGCTTTAGAGTCAAAGTGACACTTAAAGGCTATTTTATTTCACTATAGAACTGTGCAACGGTCACATGATAGGTCCTGCTTTCAGCCATGCAGCTGACATTTATAACCACGTTTTTTGTTTTTTGCGATTATGCGATCCCTGGAATGGAATCTGTGCTCGTCTATTTGTTCAAAAGTTGTGCATCTAAAAAGCATGCATCTTAAAGTACACTGCTAAATCAGCTCCAGACCATTCTTAAGAGGAAAATGGCTGCTTTTTGTTCTAATCTTGCCCTTATACAGTCTGTATGATCGAAGAAGGGAGAGCAACACGACATATTTCTAAGCATGCCTGTAAATGATCAAATTCACATCACAAAAAACCAAGAGCAACATTTACTGTTTCTATCTTTTTTTGCAGTCAACGTTTAGCCCTAGATGACTGTAGAATGCTGTAGAGTTGGCTGATATGAAGCACTTTCTAGGCAGGAAAGCAGAATTAACCATGCTTGCAGGCACAACAACTGCCAAAGTGTTAACGATATGCTCTACCAACAGCCAACCAGAGTGGTGAAATCTGCAGAGTGGTCAAATGGGAGGTCTCTGGTACTCCTCACCCTATGGTAACAACCTGTCTCAGTATCATCGCTATAGGTACAATGCTCTTAGGGAAATAGACCAGCCAGTCTAAGTCTTTAGATGGAAATATCTCAGTTTATGGTGCTACTAACAAAGAAAGGCAACTTTATATTCATCAGACTGTTCTTTTGCCCAAACTATTCTTGTGCAAGTTCTGCTGGAAATTTAAGCGTAAACATAGAATTGGCACAAAAAACACGTTCTAGTACATAAAGAGGACTAGACGAGAGATTGGAGCGTTTGAGATTGGGAATAAAAGATGAGGGGAGTTTATTTCAATGCAGTACATTACTTCTGCACTGAAGTGAACAAAGACGAGGGAATACTACACTGTACTTGCATGCAAACATACCTTTCCACACAGCACATTCACACCTGCTCACATATACTGAATACAGCCCTGTTGCAAAGGCAAAACGGCAGCTGAATGAATCCTGTGCTTTTGGATTTTGGTTCATAGTTAATCTGAGTTACGCCGCTTCAGCCAATCACTGCGCAGCTTGCTTGGCTCGCTGGGTGTGGCACTTCATGCACAGGATCCTACCATCCAATGGATAGCAGCCATTTTCATCCGCTTCTATGGAGAGAGGGCGAGCACAATCCTACAGGACAAAATACATTGATTTAATTCATTTATTTTGTTGCTTTTTCGGGGTTATTGAATACACCGTGTGATGTATGAAATGTGCTTTTACCTCACAACGGTAACACTTGAGGTGGAAGTTCTTGTCGAGAGCCACCACTCTGACGGTCTCCTCGCTGCCCTGGGCTGGGATAATGGGTTCATTACAGCTCACACACAGAGGGGAGAAACGCCTGGAACACAAGGGTGCAGAGCTGGCTGTTAGTTGGTGGCACATTCTCACACATTCACACTCATAGTGAAGGAACACCAAAAGCAATATATTCTCATGAAACAATCAAATTTGTTGCTTCTCGGCCTGTCAACTAGCGGTAGTGAGGATTCATTGGTATTATTTATCCACAGTTTAGCAGGCTGTGTAAACTTTTTATTATCAGCAGGAAATAGAAAAAACAAGTTTCCATTAGTTCTAAATCAATTGAGGTAAAAATGTGTTGCTGTTGCTGCCGGTAATCCTGATGGGTAAGATGAATGGGGTCATAAATCCAAACACTGCTGAAATTGGTTTGTCCTCAAAACACATCCCTGGGCAGCTAATGCTTACTTATACAGAGAAATTATACAGGTAAAAGTGCTCCCACACGTGTACTTTTGGCAACATATATTGCTTTGCAAACCAATCTCTTCATCACAGGAAATGACTAGAGGTGTAATATTTCCTTATCATCAACAGCCAGTAGCTACCTGTGGTAATCCTGGACACAGTAGGGGTTGTTGTTGTCATCAGTGATGAAGGGCGCCCCCTCAAGTGTGCAGGAACAGGTGCTGCAGCGGAAACAGTGGGAGTGGAAACACTGGCCCACTGCCTTCAGCACACGGTCTGTGATCCTCTCCCCACATCGGGAACACACTGCCAGGGAACTCTGAGGAGGAGGAGGAGCAAGGTGGTTTACTCGCTGTGTCGACATTGATCAGCACATTCTACACACTTAAGGTATGAAGCTGAACACTTCACACCATCGGTGTTCGGTGTTTACTCATCAGTATGCAGAATGAAGAGTGCACTGTGTACATCACACAGAAATGAAACATAAAAACAGCTAAAATGTGAGTAGCTACAATTAAAGTACAAATAACAAAAGACGTTTCAACAACTTTATGTGTGAGCTTTTGGTCTTTTTGCAGTGACCAGTAATTGGCTCCGTGCGTCTCTTTACCGTGTAGCAGTCCTCACACTGAGGTGCGCCATCCCGGTCGTAGAACTGCATGCCCTGCAGGGGGCGATGACAGCTCATGCAACAGAAGCAGTTTGAGTGGAAGAGTTTATCCATGGCCCTCACTGCTGGCTGGGTGCGGGACAGAGCCTCGCCGCACTTCCCACAGACCTCTAAAATGAGAAGAGAGGTGTGTGCGTGTGTGTGTGTGTGTTGGGGGAAAAGAGAAAAATATACAAACAAGGTTATTCACAAATAAATCCATCTTCCCATAATTGTGTTAATTACAGTGTCAACCCCTAACTAATGAGTAGAATATTGTATTCAACAAATGTATTTCCACAGATGATAAACTTGTACCATTTTACGGATTTGTTCAGTTGTACAGAATCTGTTTTTTTACATTAGGTTTCATACAACACACATAGCTTAATATTCATACATATTCATAGGACTGAACAGAGAACCACTGCGCAGTTACTAGACATAAATTGTTAAATATCAGAATGAGCTTTGAATACATTTCCATAAATGTTTTGCATTCAGCCAGAAAACCTCTGCACGATTTCTTAATCTTAATTTCAGTGTGTGGTATTAAAATGCTTCTCACATTACAAACCATTTAGAAATTACTAATGCAATACATTTCGATGTGAGTTTCACCATGAATGTTACAGCCACCCCTCTGTTAATATGCGTGTGTGTACCTGTAGGAGGGGAGGTGATGACCGGTGCGTGTGTGTCCATGTCTTTAATGAAGTCCTTGGTCATTCTCTCCAGCTCCTCCACTTCCCTCATATTCAGAGGAACTCCTCCACCTGGGATAGGAACTGGGCCAGGGGGTGAGGACTGCTTGTACGTACACACACACACACACACACACACACACACACACAAGCCATTAGTACGTATATATATATATATATATATATATATATATATATATATGTATACATTATTTACACAGCTTCATACAACATACCTTATAGAGCATGTTGTTATTTCTGATTGAGCAGTTTACCTTTAAAATCACAGTTAGTTCAGGTCCAGAATTGCATATTTCTGATCTGACGACTATAAACTAAATTATTTGTACTTCCTTTCTACTGTACATGCAATGCAAAGAGTGTCACTTAAGTGAAATAAAACTGGAACATACGGTTGATGCAGGAGGAGTTTTCATTGGCTGGTTAAAAGAGGCAGGGGGAGATGCCACCATCATCTTGGGTTGAGGAGGAGGCACAGCAGCAGGAGGGTTTCGGTTTGCATTCACCTGACTGGTAAAGGGGGAACTCTTTATGTGATTAGAGGCCGGGGCAGCTGCCATATTGTTTGGTAAGGTAGGAGGTGCAGGGGGACCTGCAGGAGGTGGAGGGAAAGAGCTGCTGGCAGATGGAGGGGAAGGTTTTGGGGCAACACTGATTGGGGTGGTGTTCTGGTTCAGGTTCTGGTTCAGTTTTTGTGCCAGAGAGGTTGATGACGTTGCCGTTCTCCCTCCGAAGCCAGACTTCGGGGCCACAGCCGGGGCCTTAGCTAACGGCTGAGGAGCAGAGTTGTGATTGGCTTGTCGGTTTGTTCTGGCTTTGAGTTCTTCTGCCCAGGGTGCGGGTGGCGGGCGGTCTCCCATCTCAGGGGGTGGGAGGAAGGAGAGCGCTGGTTTAGGAGCGGTCGGGGGAGGAGCTGAAGGCTTGGGTGCTGGCGCTGAAGAATACTGGCTCGGTAACTGCAGATAAAACGAAGACGACGTCAACAATAAACAACAACTAACCTCAAAGCCTAACACACAGTCAATGTCAATAATGTAAGGCTATTCTATACAAGCATTCTGTTTGTTCTAAAACATAAAACGTCCATTTACTATAAACTATTACTCAACAGAAGGATGTAAATATCTCGTGAATAACATTGCACGCGGAAATGCCGCAAGCAGACACATTTATTATATTGAATGAGGTACTTTGATTAAAGAAAACATTAGAAGCGCTCCACAGTTTGAGCTTATCAGAAGTGCTTCATCTTTCTGACATTTATTTTGCGGTTGTGAGCCAACATTATTCTGCCATGATCCAGAACCTCCCAGTTGGATAAAAACACTCTCCATTTATGGCCCGCTCACTGGGTCTCTGGCAGCACACTCTGGTTTCATCACACGCTCGTGCTCTCCACTCAATTCTGTGTGCATCACTCTCTCGCTCTCTTTCACTTCAAGTGTCTCCTCTCTCAGTGTGAATCACCAGCTACCTCACTTTTTGTTTTCTCTTCCAGTCTGGTGTGCTGCATGTGCAGTTCACATGTCATTGGGCTTTCGACCTGAACAGATGAAGAGACACTAATGAAACCAAACTGGCATCTCTCCAAACTATTTCCACTGACCTACCTACCTACCTACCTTTCCTTCTGTCTTTCCTTTTGCTTTACCCGACTCATTCTCATTTTCTACAATGCGGCTCCTGTGAGTCAAAGCCAGCTGATTTCCCCTCTCATCCGTTCGTCATGTAAATATTCTAATGTCTTGTGTTTGTTGCAGTGTGTTCTCCATCCCTCCATGCTTCGTACCTTAGGGTTGAACGGTCCCCTGGTCTCCATCTCAGACAGCAAGTCAGTGAGACAGTCAAGCTGTTGATCGAAGCTTGTCTGCTTCTCCACCAGTCTCTGGCGGAGGAAGACAGAAGACAGTCACAAAATGTACATTTATTTACACAAAGTGATCACAAAGGAGGATGAGGTCAAGAATGAAAAGGCGGATGATGATGATGATACACTGTTACAGACTGTAGGTTATGTTTACATATCCTTGTTTGATTAGAACCCAGAATGAAAGAATTAATGATAAACAAACAAACTTAATGAAGTGATTAATGATGACGATGAATAAAAGAATAATATTAGAGTTTCATTTCCCTGGTTGGATGAAAGAGAATACTAACTGTTCAATTATTGAATTTTGGATTCATTGGATTGTTTGCAGCTGATTTAAACATAAGGTATACTCCTATTTTCATCCTTTCCAGGCAATCTTTTGATTTTCAACTTTTTAACGGTGACTAACAATATCTAATTAAATGAATTGATGCCTCTATAGCCTGACAAACTAGCTGCATTTGATGAATTCCTACAATTAACATCTCTACTATAAACCTTTTGTGGGAAGTCTAAAAACTATAAGCATGAATGGGCAATAATCCAGTTAGATGGATGAAACAGGGTGATTTACCCCAGACTAATGCTAATATCATTTGGGGAAAATCTTAAAAAACAGTCCATGGACTCATTATGGTCCCACGACAATGTCCTCCAGTGTCCTAACTGATAATCAAATTATCCTGAAATGGAGTTACATGCAGCCAAAAGAGGAAACATGCAGACAGGCAAAGCAACTTGAGCCTAATTTGGTGAAGACGCCATCGTGACTCACCTGTGGGTTTCCAGCAGCATTGGGAATACTGGTACCGGAGGCAGGGAGAGGTGGAGGGGGTGGGGGAGGAGGGGGAGACGGGCAGGCGGGCGGACAGTCAATCTCCTCGGGGGGAGCTGGGAGGGGCAGGTCGTCTGCTACTGGAGGTGGAGCGGGGAAGGCAGGAGGGAAGGCCTCAGAGGCCGAGGATGTGGTTTGGCATTCGGGGGGAGGGGCTGGCAAATCATCATCCAGTGGAGGAGGAGGAGGAGGGGGCGGGAAGTCTGACAGAAATGAGGAGGGTTGATTGGTTAAAAGCTGTGACGTAGAGGTTCTCTTTATATTCAAGTTTGTAGAAACCATCCAATCCGATTTTCACTATCAATGATTTATCAGATATACTGAGTGCTCAACAACATCTGTTTACAGCAACAACAAACAAACAAGGCAATCAAAATCAAATAAAAAAAGCTGTGGGGAGGATTTAACCCATTTGGAAGGTTTTTGTACTTTAGCTGTTCCACTGATGGCTTCTTAACTTTACATGTCAAGCCAAGTCCTGCAGGTATCTCCATCCATGTTTCTCTGTGTTAAAGGTTTTCTTGTAAACAAAGAAAATGTGTTTTTTTAGTGTTTCTTACTAAAACGCATTGTGTGTATTCTTGAGCTTTAACAAATATGTTGAATGCATTTTCTCCCCGAAAAGATATTTGGCACATTTTGTGAAATGAAATTAGTTTTTCTTAAATATTTGACACCCTGCACTGTTTACATACGACCTATATAATGAGACACCAGCAGCTGGAACACTGTGCAGATGTTTCCCCATGCACGTGTGCAATCCAAACTAAACAGGGGCCCACTTGGTTAAAAACAGACCTCCATCGCTCTCCATAACTCCACAGGGTAGCTTTAATTTGAGCTTTTTAAAAGAATTTAAAAGATCAGCTCAGACATTCTCAAATTCACACTAGTGGTATATCTGCATACCTCGAAAAGTAAAAAGTAAAATCCCCCGATTAGCAAACTGGTGTGACAGTTTAAACCATCTTAACATTTGACTGAAACGACTCAAAGACAGGAATTACGGCACAGTGACGTAATGTCTCTGAGAAAACTCATTAAAACGACAGCGCCACACAATTGATGTGTTCTATTATATACTCGACTGTGAAGCTCTGCATGCGTTAGCGTAAAAAAGCAGCAAGGGGTGGGACAGGGAAGGGCTGCCGACTGAGAGAATATAACTTAAGACAACATAAACAACGCACATACCGTCACAGAGCGACGGGGGCGGCGGAGGCAGATCTCCCACTCGACCAATCACAGCTGTGCCTACTGGCGTCGGTGATGGAGCGGAGGGAGGCGTCAGACTTTTGGGCCGTGGTGGTGCCACAGAGGCAAACTTCTTTGGCTGGTTGTAGAAAGTCGGGGTGGTGACTTTGAAGTTCAGAGAGGATGTCACCATGAACGGCTTGCTGCTGCTGGAGTCCTCCATTTTGCGTATTTATCTGAGGATTAAAAACATCATTGTCAACAGTTAAGACGCCTGCAGAGGAAAATATTAACTCTGATATAAGCGGTTGTTTTATAACAAAAAAAAGGTATGAAACAGGTTGCAGTGAACTTCAAACAACTCCAGACTCCAGACTGATGAAATCAACATGAATCAGCTGACTGAAGTCAAAAGGCTCGCATTCCTTGGAAGCAGGTCGAGTTTTTTGCTGGAGAATTACTCAAAAAAAGTTTCCAACTTTAAAAGTTGCAGTTGCTTTCTAAAATTGCAGTTTGATTGATCCAGTGTGTGCACATTGTTTCACATTTCCTGTTAGTAAGGAACATTAACTTCTCTATTATCAACTGCCAAAACAGTACACTATGCAGATTGGTACCTTTTGTTTACTTTATAACCGGGACACAGCTGCCTCGACCGCTACGGTCCAACAAAATCTAATTCAAATGGAGGTTTATTGTGGCTTGCAGAATCTCTTAAAATGTAGTATGGACTTCACTATTTCTGGCTTGAGTGAAATAGCAGTAAAAAAAAAGGAAAATAACAACCACTAAACATTCTACAAATCTAGTATTACTCTTTAAACACAAAAGCTTTCGTAAACGGTCCGCAGTGGAATGAGAGAAACGTGTGTGAACACTTCCTCAGGCCATGTATACAGAGCAGACATAGTGCCACTCCCAGATGCCAGAGACGACTTACGATATGTGACACATGGCTGTTTACTGTGACATAAAATAAAGTTGTGTAACAGGGAGACCAGTTGGAAGCCGGGACTATAGCAACTACCATAACATTTTCGTGTGAGGTGCGTCAAAAAGAGGGCGAGCTCAAACAGTTACCTCACACATGTTGGTGGTTAAACAAACGTTACTTCAGTGTCTCTACTGAGATTCTTCGCAGAGTCTGAACACATTTCTCTGAAGACCCCCGGACCCCCCAAACATGAACTTCATTCAAAGGGACGGTTGTTCTTTCTGAACACCTCCACACGCACGCACGCACGCACGCACGCACGCACGCACGCACGCACACACACACAATTCCACCCCAAAGCTCTGAAATAGTTGCAGCCTCATGATGATAAAACACTGTGGAAATGATTAACCCCGTCAGTGTTCGGACTACTTATAACAAACCTTTAATAGGTTGTAAAAGATAAATGTCATGCAGCCACAACACACAACCTGGAACAATATGAGTCACAGACAGGTGGAAAGAATTAACAAATTGGAGCTGACATTTTCCAGTGAACAAACAATGTGTTATTGTGTCTTTGTTGTGTGGCATTTATCCTCTTCATCCTAATGAAGCCAGCATTGATACCTCCATACATGTCATGGTTACCAAAGAAGAAGAGAGTGTGGGACTATTTTCTCAGTGAACTTTAATTCAAAAGTCAATACATGTTGAGTCATTGTTTTGGCTGCTATACTAAAGCTCACTGGATTAAGATTGTACTTGTGGGTCAACAGTTTTCTTGAGATATCTCAAATATTTCTCTCTATTTTTCCTTATTACCTCAGGGCTTTGAAAATGACTTCTTCTATTTAAACATATCGTATCTTTCCCTGTGCACATGATGCCGAGTAGTTCCCCAAAAGCCTGAGAAACATCTTTGTTTGCTCCATTTATGTATAATTGGGTTTACAAAACTTTCCAGGAAGAGATCAGGCCCGACATGGCCTTGAAAATCACCATGCAGACTGACTTCCTCACTACCTAACTGAAAGCGTTTCATCCTCATTCCACTGTGTTGGGACACACAGGCAACGCTTCAAGTTCTGACAAGACAAACAACCCAGAGAGCTCACGAAAGCATCTCTAGAGCTCATGACATAAACAGCTACTCTGATGAGGAAGCAGCGACAGCTTTCCTCTTCTGCTTTTTGGGTTTGCTTCCTTTAAATTGAGATTTATAGATGGATTTCCCAAAAAACTACCTTGTGCATATTGCTAGTGTGCCACTGGTTGAGCTACCATGTGTCTAAGGCTGCATAGACCCGGTCAAAGACATCCCATTATGAATCACTGATGTATTAAACTTGAACTAGGCCTTTACAGGGACACTCTGTATTTGCAAGAATATACTTATTTGTATGGATTTGTTTAGTCAGAGAGCTCTATATGTGTATATAGAGTATGTATGTTTTATCATGTAAATAAGAGTTTATTTTTCATAGGTTTTAGAAAAACACAAGTTCAAAATGTGTCTTGTGAAAGAGGCTACAACAATCAGTGGGATTTATTTTTAAAATGTTGTTTATTTCTCAAACGTCACTATCCTTGAAGTGGAGTTACAAATCACAGAATCTTAGCTCCACTTCAATATCCAACATAAATATTTCAGAAAATTGCTGCATGGATCAATAAGGGGAGATGGCGAGGCTTTAATGGAGATGCAAAGTTTTCTGGTTATCAACGTTCTGCAGGCACACAAAATAAAATAACAAACCAAAAAGAAAAGAGAGAAAGGACAGGTGTTTTCAGTCTCGTATATAATAGCCGGCTACTCATTATTCTAGTATCAAGGCCTACTTCAAGTTGAATGGAGTAGACACTTAAAGCAAAAACAGATTGACCGGTTACAGTGAAGATAAAGCTCTTGTCTTTAAATAAGGTTTGCAAGTCTGAAGTACTCTAAGCGGAACACTTGGATTTATAACGGCTTTCTAAAAAAGGAGTGCTTGACAAAGGGTGGATATAGACTTGTGATTTAGTATTTTCATTACAGTACTATAGCTACGTTGTTTCTAAGAGACAATATGCAATAGTCCTCTCAATTATTCAACAGCGATGATAAACTTGTGGTCAGGTTCCATCTGGTCCTTGATACGGTCCTGAGGGATTTAATACGGTGAGATCAGATCCACGTTGAACTGCAGATCTATCTTGAAACCTGATCCTTGAGATGAGAGAGACCCTCGTTTAAAGGGAACATATTTGGCGCTACAACTCAATGACATAATTTAGCTTTTTTTGTTTCCCTCCAAACACCCTCTCTTTGTGTGTGTGTGTATATATATATATATATATATATATATATATATATATATATATATATATATATATATATATATGTGCTAGAATTAAGCTCTAGCTCACTCTCACAATCTGATGTACAGACCACAACTATCTCTTTCATTCTTGTGCTTTCCTCTACTTCTCATTCATGTCACTACTTGAACTCAATGACATCACTTGAAGCTGCATTTAAATCATTTCTACTTTACAGCTGTGATGGAGGATGGCATTGTGTTACTTTTAGATAGGGCCCCAGCATCAATCACACAGCTGTACTCTGTAGCTTTTGAACTGTGTGTAAACTCCACACAGACAGCTTTTTAGAGGCTAGAAAATTGGTTCTCAAGCCCGGTTTGAGTACTACAGCCTAGTTCGGTTTCATCCAACTATCGGGGACTAATTTACACGCGGCACAGAAGGTAAATGTAATCAGCCGAACAACCTCGAAGGATTTAAAAACCTAGCGTGGCTGGGGCACTCATCAACATGTTTGTAGAATCACTGCTCTAAGCATTTTAAATCCCATAAGGGCTACTTAAAAAAAAGAAAAGAAAAAAAAGAGCTCTTTTTGAGCCACACTTTCTAATATCTGTGAGTTTTGTCTCAGCGTTGATACATTTTACATGAACACCCTCTGAAGGCACAGACTACGTGATACAGTGGCTGTTAATGGGGAGTTAGTTTACAGCGCTTTTCAAAGGGAAACTGTTTAACTCAGCAGTGGTTCATTACTTTGAGGTTATAGGGGAACTCAATTTGGTTTATATACTGTGCTGCTGCTTTTTAAACGGTCATAAATGGAAGCATTGTAGTATGGTGCCTGAAGTTAAATCTTCCCCACCAACATTAAGTACGGTATGTCTTCACATGGTGATATTTTCATTAAGTACCTCTGTGCCCACATAAATTCTGTTAACCATTTGTGGTTGCAGTTTTCCTACCAAAAGACATGTCCCTCTTTTTTAAACAACACTGGAGGAGGTAAATCTCATCAATACAAATAATAAAAACAATGAAGAAATACAAATAATAACAGGATATTTGTTGTGGAATAAAATTTCTAACAGTTAAGATTCCTTACAGTAACTACCTTCTTCCATGTCTGGTCAGTCATTGTATCAGTGACTGGTGTGTTGTTGATGAAACTCTCCATTGTTCTGATGTTAATAGCACACCCAGTTTCTGGGAAAGAGTGTCTAGGCCGAGGGTCACTAATGCTGAGACAAACAACCCCTTTGAGTCCAATCTTACAGGTCACTGGACACGCATTGAGCACCAGTGTTGTGCTCCTTCTTAGTTAGATGGCTGATTGAGCGGGCAACATTTAAAAAAAATGGGTAATAACGTCAGCGAATGGGTCCGTGTCAACCAAACAACCTCATCTGCTTGCACTACCATTACGGTAGAATGAAGAAGGATCACAAGACAGCAAGAGACAACATCAAAGATCAAGACACGCAGTGATTTGGGGCCCAAAAATAGCTTGACTCATGGAGGCTACAATTAAGGGAGGATTCCTCATCACCCCAGTCATAAATGGTAGCATACATCCATTCATAGCTTATCTTCATTCACAGATTTTCATTTGCATCACTCATTTACTGAGGTGTGAGTGAATATCATCCCAGTCTTTTCAAAAAAGAAGCACCAGACTAACCTCAGGCTATGTTATTATTAAACACAGCAGCTGACTGTGGCCTTGAATTGAGTCCTATCTTATGGAAAGGCACATGTGAGTGGTGAGGCACAGCTGTGTTTCTAACACTGATAGAAACAGGATTTCTTACGATTGTAGAAATGCTATGCTAAAATGGCCATAATTCTAACCATTCGCAGCCTCTCATCCATGACATGATTAGTCCCAACTAGGGTATGAATATAGGCCATGCAATGGGGAAGGAGCCTCGTTGGCCTCCTCAACATGGGCACAACTTCACAGTAAACACCTGATAGCCTGACTTCTTTATACTTGGCACTATCAAGTAGGCAAACATACCGTACCTGGGAGCTCCACCCACCTTGATGCCCCACTGATTAGCCAACTGTTAGCCAATGCTTTGACAACTGACAGCAATGGCTGAGTGGTCACAAACACAGCAAATGAAGACAGACAGCTAGATTTAATCAATACTAAATAATAATTCCATATCTAATAACATACACAACAGCAAGATGTCGCACAGCTAGCTATAAACTCGCTAGCTATGTGGCTGAGAGAGCAAAATCAAAGTTCCACGTTAATGCTAGTTATAAACCGTTAGCCGTTAGGAATATCGAACGTCGATGGCGTTCGAAAATCGACGGTTGAATGACAAGCGACCATCACCTGAGTCTGATGAGCCACCGAACGTTAACGTAACATCATGGGTACGTTAGCTAGCTTCCCTCGCGCACACCCCTACCATTCCTTTAGCCGTTTGTTTCGGTCACTAACACCGCCCCGTTTTCCTTACCTCATATAGCAAAGCAGACGGCTTCTCGGTGCTGTCATCAAGTTTGATATCAATGCAGCTCTTTGAATTAAATAAAAGCCACCAGCTGCGTTTGCTAGCAATAGCTAGCTTTATCAACTTTTTACACTGGACTTCCTGTTGGAGCTTCCGCATAGCCAGTTCCTTATCGTTGGTGACCATCAGCTGGTGTAGCAACCTACAGTGGAATTCATATTCACTATACGGCCTCTCAGCTCAGGGAAACAACGGAACCCCACCTACCGAGAGCTATCTTTTAACTTCAGTCTGCAGTAATATAATGAAATTTAATTAAAAAGAACGCTGACAGATCAACACTAGACATCACAAAGAGTCCATTCCCTGAGGTGTTAACTGCAGTCCAATTGATTGATTAGTTTATCTGTGCCATCATGACACTTCACCTTATTAGGTAACCTGTGGCAATATGCCCCGCTTCAAAAAGTAAGATATGATATCTGCTCCTATTACCCCGATTCACAGCAAATACAATTACTCACCCTGTTAATACAGCTTGCAATGTGTGTCTCCTTTTTCCTTCCCCCTCTTCCTTGTGTTCTTCTTTTCTCTCAATCCAGGCTGAGTAAGAGTTTGACTGTAATGGTAACTTCTCTTTCTAGCTTCCCCTCTCCAGCTTTTAGACCCTCCCCCTGTGCTTTTCAGTCTGGAAAAGGAATGACACCATCCTTCCAAACAAGTTCTCTCTCGTTTTACTCAGGAGTTGTGTATTACTTTGCAAACAGCACCTCTCTCTCTCTCTCTCTCTCTCTCTCTCTCTCTCTCTCTCTCTCTCTCTCTCTCTCTCTCTCTCTCTCTCTCTCCCTGTGTGTGTGTTCATAAACTGTCCAGTCAGACCCCTCCTCCTGCTCTCTTTTTCTCTCTGAATTCTTGCAGCATTCTTCATTCAATGACATCAACCCTGATGCCTCTCCTTGTAAGGTCAGACTGAGGGAATGAGGGAGCGAGAGGGGGGGGGATAATGGGGCCAGAGGCTTGATTAGATACAGACACTAAAAAGTGGTCAGGGTTTTAAACACAAGGAGGTACAGTGGCTGAAGAAAGTATTTTTCAGAGAGGGCTGGGTTGTGGAGTAGGTTGGCAATTTTAACTTTTCTTTACTGTCAAGGGGAAAGAAAAATAAGACTGGTGTTATGCCTCTCTTGCACTTGCCTCGACAGGCAAGGCTGAGAATCAGATTGTAAATGTGTCTGTTGCCAAGTGCGCTGCCACATCGTTATTTTCTTTGCACTAAGGGCAGTAAACATGCAAAGACTTAGATTGGTTCTCTGTACTCGATAAGTACACTTGATTATAGAGAGCAAATACATTTCATGGCTCTTTCACATATCGTGTGTGTTCATCCTGACATCGCCCTCAACCTGGTGTTAAATGACACCTCCCATCCTGCACTTCTATGACTTAATATCCTTTTATGTCTCACCCACACACACCACACACACCAAACTCACACACTCACACACTCACAGACACCACACTCACACATTCACACACTCACAGACACCACACTCACAGACACCACACTCACACACTCACACACACCACACTCACACACTCACACACGTCAAACACCTTGGTTACTCATGCAGCCCAAACCTTATCACTTTCAGGTGTAGTCATTGCTTTTACAATGCAATAAATCGCTCATAGTATGTCTATTATTGAGTCTTTTTAACATGAATTAATTATCATTCATTTGATTCAAATTTTTGAAATGGTATTGTTATTTAACATTTAGATTTGAATAAGACAGGTACAATAAAAATCCAATAGAGAGAGAGAGAGAGAGAGAGCGTTTCACCTCTTCCTAATGCAAAAGCAACTCAAGAATTTAAGATTTTACTTGAATCAAGTCTCACTTTTACCTATTCTGAACTGAAATGATTAGTTGATAAGTCAGTCGACAGACAAATAATCAACTATTTGAATAACTTATCAATGAATAAAGTAGGTTTTCAAGCAATTATTCCAAAGCTTTGGTGGTTTCAGCATCTCAGTTTTGAGAATCTGCTGCTTTTCATTATCTCATGTGATAATAAACTGAGTTTATATAGGTTTGGGAGTGTCAGTTGGACAAAAACAAGCTGATTGATGATGTCACCTGGGGTTGTATTGATCAATCGATAATTGAAAATATTGCCGTCATCTCATACTAGTGTCAAACATTTTCCATGTCTTGTCTTATAGACACCTAATTGACTCTAAATAACATTTTAAAGTGGATGTTTTTCCAGTGAACATTGAGTGTGCAGCACTTTTTGTTCTGACTCATTCCGCACACGTTACGTTGCCACCAACTTCCAGGTCCCAGTATGACATTTAGGATGAGTCAGAACAGAATCTCTCTTAATTCAGGTTGTGAAACTGAAGGCAGAGATCTCCTCCATGCAGACCTCTGCAGTAGCTATTGTGCAACCTGTTGCTGCCTAATTCATGTCTGTGAACTTAACTAAAGGGAGTGGTCTTTGGGGGTCTTTGATAGCCCATTGTCCCACAAGGAATGTTTCCAGTCTCTCTCCACTTCCACTGGGACAAAATATGTTTCCACTCAGAGATTTCCACAGCAACTCTGGTGTTGTGCTGGGGGGTAAAAAAAACTGGCTTGCCGGCTCTCAGGCAGGTGGCATGCGAGAGGAGGTCAACATTTGTTTTGCCGTTCCAAATTCCAGCTAGTTCACACGTTGCTTTCCGACTGAGCAGTGACGGGAGTAAGGAAGCTGAAATGAACCGTGTGTAACGCTCTTCTGCCTGTTGTCAGCCAGCTGCAAACAGCGGGTGGTGCCACGGTGACTGGCTATTTTGCTTATCAAGTTTGGATCAGGCAGGGAGAAGGCAGCTTCAGGGTACAGTCAGTTTGGAGGTAAAATAGGAAAACAGGAGGCCGTCGAAATCAGAGCCAGACAGCCTGGAATGCAGCCAAACCTTGGAATGAACAGTTCCTCTCCCCCTCCTTCTTTAAAGTGCCATATTTCTGTTTAATGCTGCATGTTTTTTCACCACTTTTCACCCCTGATCTCTCCATTCCTCAGTCTGCCCTCCAAACGCTGCACTTTTATTTCCCTTCCTATCTTTCCTTCCGCTCCTCCCTCTCCACCTCCCACTGCTCATGTGAGTCACTACCTGCCTCATAATACCTCAGTAAGTTAATATCCTGAACTTGGATCGTTTCCGACTCTCTCTCTCTCTCTCTCTCTCGCTCTCTCTAGTCACACTCATTTTCTCAATAAAGGAAAGGTTGAAATCCATTTGAATGCAAAGTACATGTTGGGAAATGCATTTTAAAGGTATATAACATGAGCATGGCAAATTATTTTTGCTCTGTCTGACCACTTTTTCTCTGTTGACATATTTTCCACCCATAAATCTGTTTATTTCCAAGCTTTTAAAGAGTTTTTAAAAGAGACAAAGACTGCTGTTATAGTTATATAAGCTCTTGTATTCCTCCGTATGTGATCTTTTCAAAGGGAATCCAGCTGTTCCTTTCAAAAATGATTTAGCTGTAGAGAGGGGTTTCTTCCATGGCATTGCTTTACACTGGCTACACATTTAGCTAATTTACTTTCTTGGATGCTCTTTAAGATATAGCCAATCTTTGCAAAATGACATCATAAACTAAGTATGTGTTCATTCCTATGATTTTTCCCATTGTGTGTTGCCAGAAAGTGTGAATTTAAATAAACATCCAGGTACAGTGCAAGAAAGACCCTTCCACAATTCCACTTGTAAAACAAATCTAAGATCATTTAGGTTTGGGATGTGAGATTTTGTAATGTAGCATCCTCTCCCTAGCATAAACATAAAATGTTGCCTACAATGGAAGTAGATAGCGGTGCCCACAAAGAAAACAACATTAAGCCAATACGCAGAAATTCCAGGCTTATTTTAGACAGGATGAGAACCTGCAAACTTGAGACAGAACACATGGTCTCTTCACCCAGAGCAACCTCTCTGCAGGCAAACTGGCTGCTTGTCAAAGCCATTGCTAGACTGCAGTACTCCAGTTCCCCCAACAGGTGTCAGGGTATACATTACTGTGGGGTGCACAGCCAGACTAAAATGCCATGAGGGAAGAATATTCTTCCAGAATCTCTTGACATCTAGCAAATTCACATCAGCTAGGGATGTAATAAAGGACAGGAGGGTGTTTAGATACTGACATGACTCTAAAAGAGATTGATAGGCTGGTTGAGGAGAATGGACACATGAAAGGCTAGACACAGAAGCATCACTGGGGATAAACAGTGCTGCAGCGGTGGTGGTCTAGACCGGGAGGACTGGAGCAAGAGAGAATGTAGGGTGAGTGCAGGAGAACAGGAAACAGGAAGGAGAATTGTAAATAATAGAGAAGAGTTGGGAACTCCTCGTACGCAAAGTTTGCCTTGTGTAAGAACTGGAGTGCACAAACACACATCCAGAGCGCAGAGACTCAATACAACCCACGCACAAATACATAAATATATAACTGTGTGTGCTGACGAATTCAAGCTAGAAATGGTGAACTGCCAGGCCAAAGCATCAACTAACAATGCACATAAACTCTCTTTGGCTGAAACAAAGCTGATTACACAAGCACAGTCATTAGAGAACAGCTTATTAAAGGCTGCCTCTTTATCAACGTTTGTATCACTCCCTCCTCCCGACCCGCCTCCTACGCCCCCTCCTCAAAAACAAACCACAGAGAATTCACCCATCTTTCTCTCCCCGCTTCATATTTTTCTGTCATTTTCTCCTCCCTCTGCCCCCCGTCATCTCTCCTGCCCCACAAATATTCTCTTTCTTACACACACACACACACACCTACACACACACACACCTACACACACACACACACGCACACACATTCTTGTGTAACTCACTTGGTGGCTCCTTGGGGGTAGATGTGTAACATGCGGTTCCAATTAACACATATAGTAACACACCAGCAGCAGTTTGGTTCAGCAGAGCACATGTTAAATACAAGGATATATGGTAGGCAGTGGGCAATGAGGCAAAGGCGATGGGAGAATTGCATCTTTTAGAGGAGTTTAACCAGTCTGAGCCAAACTTCAGCCTCCGGTGCTGATAAATGAAGTCAACGTGGAAGTGCCAAGAACTGCAGTTCTTCAAATGTCTACTTGATGCTGGCTTTAAAAGCAACTCAATCTCCATAGACCCCCATGTTAAAATGCCCAATTGAACAGCAGAAATGTTCACAGCCTGGTACATAACACGGTTTTGGTCTCTAGCTAATTTCCCCGTTCAAGACAACTGTACAAGGAGGTTGATTTATAGTCATAATTAAAGGCATGGCCGCTTTGATTGACAGGTGGGCATCGTACCAGGTCGCTAGCTGCTAGCTGTCTCCTCTGATGCGTCCCCCTGGCCCGCCTCAGTCCCACCTACAATCCACCGCCCATTTTCTGTTTGAAAATAATGTACTTAAGTCTAACATTTACAAAGTGTTGTGTTGACAATGTAAGCATGCAATGTGAGCCTTTGTTTGACCTAATTATTTAGGCGACAGACTTCTTCAGACACACATCTCTCGGTACATTTTAGTTACTGACATGGATCTTTTGCTATAAATTTAATTAACTCAAAACAATATTCAGTTTAAATTAAAAACAACTTAAAAGATGGGGTTGAGTTAAGAAATGTTGCTTTAAGAATATAAAATGTCCCTATTAAGATAAAAAGGTTAACAGTAGAGCATTTCATCACATTACAAATAAGTGATAACATTTACCGCCGATATTAATTGCATGTATTTGTTTGCACAATATATAATTCTCAAAGTCTTTCCAAAATATATACATTATAGGCAACCATAAAAAAAGATGAATCAAAAACATTTGTTAACAACAAAAACATAAAAATATAAATGTGTTATAGTTTGTGTAATATTTTCAGATGTATTTCTCTCATTTTGTTTGTGATGACTGTGGCGAAGTGGGTAGCAGGGCCGCGTAATGTGATGAAGAATCTATAAAGAAACAAGCCATACCTCTGCCCATTTTTGGATTAGCTGCGAGTTAGGCTGTCGTCACTGCCAAGATGACCGGAGAAACCCACTTTAGGCTTCACAGTGGCTTTTCAGAATCCTATGAGTGACGTCACAGAGACTTGGTCCATATTTCATACAGTCTGAGCTAGTGTTTCAAAACCTTAAGAATGACTTTGGAAACAGGACAGGCATTTCCGTTCATCAGCAAAGAACATCTTGAACGAGAGAGCATTAAAGCTGTTATTCATTATCTTTGAGATGCAGCCTACAGAACAGCCAGGAGCTGATAGACAGATAGTGACAGGTACATGAAAGTCACTGATGATGAGGTGATATGAGATAATATTGAACAGGGACTGCCACATTGGAATTCAGTGCAGCATCGACCCAGATAGGAAAACAAGAGACGTGCCGACAGGAACACGATAGAAGTCGTCTGTGTCATGTGTTGCAAGGCGGTTTCATGTTGTTGTACATTGTTTATTAGCACTGGTGTAGAAATGTGTGTGTGTGTGAGTTGGAAAGGAGCAGACAAAGAAGGTAAGAGGCAGCAATGTAAATGGCCCATGTGTTATGAGTGAGATTAGTGTCAAGAATTTCTTCCATCTGTGGTTGACCTTGTTCCACATTGACGGTCTGTATCGTAGATCACCACTCTATCACAGGTGTTCTGTATTCTGTGTGTGTGTGTGTGTGAGATCGGGCTGAAACTAACAATTATTATTCATTATGAGGATGTTGTCCTCAGTTAATCACTGAATCACTTGTAAAACGGTGAAAAATGAAGGTCATGGTTTTCCAGAGATCAAGGTCACATCATAAAATGTCTTTTATTGTTTGATCAATAGTTCAAAACCAAAAGATATTCAATTAAATGAAATAATAGTAAGAGAAAGAAAAGCAGCCCATTTTAGAACCATAAAATATTTGCCCTCTAAATTAACTTAAACAGGTAAATGATTATCAAAAGTTAAAGAATCAAAATATAATCGTTGCAGCTCTGGTGAGTTTGTTTGCATCTCAGAGATCTGTCATAGTTTGTGCACAGGGTAAAATATGCACGACCTTTGATACAGAAGAATAGGCAAAGAAAACGAGAGCCAAATATGAATTGTGTTGACAAGGAACAACAGATAAAGCAGGACAGATACACCAAGATCAACCCAGGAGCTCAGCAAAAAGCATGAATTGCCGTGAGGCGTCATGCAAAGAGAGAAAATGACTGATAGAGACTTATAGAGACTTCCAGACAGTGATTTGCACAGAGTGATGGGCAGATGGAGGGGGAATTGTGAGCCAGAGAGGGAGATTGGGTCGAAGACAATATACTCAGTCTGCAATTACACATATCAGAGGGGGGTTGTACATTTATTTTCCCCCAACCAGGTTCAGCGTATGTGAGCCAACAGCCCTGAATGAAGCTGACCCCTGCAACAGCCTACAGCCTCATCTCCTCTGCCTCAGTGGGAAACTGCAGAGAGAGCAAACAGACATCTATATACAAACCCACATTGCAGGAAATGGCTGGATTATGTATGATTTGTTATGTCTGGCTTTGCCCTTTATTGTTATCTCACATTCATGCTCCTGCATCTCTTTTTTGAATCTATTTAATTCTTAAACTGATTCGATTGTTGTCTTTTTCCTCCGTCCATTCTGGAGTGCTAATTAATTAATTTATTTTCACACAGCATCATCCCCACACCTCTCCCGCACATGACTCAACTGTTCTTTGCTTTCCTTCCCATCACTCCCCCCCATCTGCCCATGTCTTTGTCTCTCTGTCCCCTCCATCTGTCGAGCTCTCCTCCTCTTCTTCTCCGCCCAAAAATGTCCGTAAAGTCAACAAAACAGGAGTGACCACACGCATTCCCCCCCACAAACAACCCTTCACTGTCCAGAATGTCTCCTGCGTCATTTACTGGGCAAACACTTACAGAAACAGCACACATGAATTTGTAATCAGCAAAGAGAGAGGGGTAGGGGGCTTCCTAGACAGAAAAGGAGTAAGAAGAGAAAGAAAGAAGGTAGAAGGTAGAAGGTATAGGTGCGGTGGTGTTACAGATGCAAGTCAAATGAGAGAGAGAGAGATGTAAAAACAAAGCTCCTCTCATTTGTTTCCCCGGGGAAGAGGGTATGGGTGGGAGAAAGGAAAT
The DNA here is from genome assembly GCF_910591455.1 of Pholis gunnellus. NCBI lineage: Eukaryota > Metazoa > Chordata > Actinopteri > Perciformes > Pholidae > Pholis > Pholis gunnellus. The sequence goes on along the minus strand of NC_136534.1, from coordinate 17,917,473 downwards.
GATGCGAGGAGAGCAAACACAAAAAGAGGGAATAGAGGACGACATGGGGGTGTGATTTAGAGTGAACAGAAAGCAAGAAATAGGTGCAGAGACGACTGAGGGGCGGATCAATACTGAGAGACGACATAGAAAGAGGTGGAGACTCAAGCAGCGGCTTGACTGGGAAGGAAAACCCTCAGCTGTTGTTGTTGTTTTTTTTACAGGATTGTTTAATATTGGTGTATGTGCATGCATTTATTTGTATGAGGGAGGGAGGGAGGGGGTGATTGAGAGGAAGATGGAGAGAGGGGAGAGGAAACCGCTGCAGCACTTTGTTAGGCTGAGTGCACACAGGAGAGGGAGACAGAGAGAGAATCCCCCATTTTAGCTCAACAATATTACGGCAGTGCAGAGATCTACAACAATGGCAGCCCGGCACTCTCAGCACTGTGCTATTGATCCTATAGTGGCAACCCAATACACACACAGTCTATCTAATTGTTGTTTTAACCTCTCATTAGATTAATGTCTGTGTTTGTTTTGATCTTTCTCATTTACAAATGACCCAATCATATTGTCATTGTCTGTCCCAATAACAAAAATTGTCTAGGTAAATGTAATAATGGCTCCAAATTAGATTGGATACCTCCTATTATTGGTAACATAGAAGAAACATCTGTTTAAATAATGCTAATAATGGCTCTTCGCATCTTTATTTAGTCCTAATCTATTACCCCCAGGCATACTGACTTACTAACCGGATCTCTTCTAAGACACTGCACTGGAGAGAGAGAGAGCAGGGGGGGGAGAGAGAGAGAGAGAGAGAGAGAGAGAGAGAGAGGGAGGGAGAGAGAGTGAGTGATCGAGCAAGCGCAGGAGGGAGAGAGAGAGAAAGAGAGAGCACAGGAGAGCAAGAAAAAGAAGCTAGAGCCGAGAGAACGAGAGAGTCGCAGGAGGAAGAGGGAGAATGCACGGTGTCTGGGTAACACTTCCTCGCTTGTATCCAGGGCCTTTGTGAATACACCATGGGATGCATCGGCTCCAGGACACTGAGTAAGCCCCGCTTCTCTTCCCTCGCTCATTGCGGACTAGAGGGGGGTTTGGGTGGGGGCGGGGGGGGGGGGGGGAGGATGAGCTGGAGGATGGGTGTCTTGCAGGAGTGAGGGTTTGTGTGGAGACCACGTATGGACAGGCTTTGTATATATCTATGTGTGTGTTTACGTGTGTGTGTGAGAGGTCTTTGCTTCTCCTTCAGTGCAGTGTATAAGCAAGTTAGAGTTCCGGTCACAGAAGCTGTGTACCCCGAATACAGGCAAGATGTCACAGACAATACGTGTTAAAAATGTGCTAATGTGTGTGTGGTTGCATCCCCCCACCTCCCTACTCCCTACTCCCCTTCCTCCTCCCATCCCTTGATTTATGATGCTGTTTGGCAGTCTGTATATGTGTGTGAGTAGGAGGCAGAGATGGGTAGGGAGGAGAGGGAGGCGGGAGAGGGAAACGCTGTGATAGTGCTTATTTATAGGGCGGTATGGCTTGGAGAAAGAGAGGAAAAAGAGACAGGGGATAATGCCTTTGTCAGGGGCGTTTGCACAGTTTGTTATTATTTGCATGTGTAATCGGGATAAAAGAAACGAGCAGCAGAGGAAGAATTTCAGCGCAGGCAGGGAGGCGGGGAGGAGGGGAGACGGACGGATGGCGATGGAGAGAGGGGGAGAGGGAGAGAGGGAGAGGGAGGGGCAAATACGTGCAGGCTAGGGTGTACGGGATTGACTGTAGTTTTCAGGTGAAGACCCTCTTGGATAAACCCATAGATGACATGTTAAGGACTGCCGCTAAGTGAGGAAAGACTGGGAGGGGTTGAATAAACATCATCTTTTAGTTGTTTGCATGAATATAGTTCAAATATGTTGCAGCGCATAGTCAGGTCCTGCATGTCTTAGTATGTAGCATGAATCAAGCTCAAAAGGTAAAAATAAACACAGACCTCCCTTGGTGTTAAATATTAATGAACCACTTAGCACATCAGGCTCTTAAACATATTTGTGGCAGAGCATCGGCCTCAACATATTTAACACCCCTTTGAAAAGTGCATAACCTTTCCAGGGGTCATGAACGTCAAAGCCAGGTTACAGACAGGCTATCCAGTGTGCTTGTGCACTATCCTTTTTTTTATTTCATTTTTTATTAAACATCAATTCTTGATGAAGAGGATTTTAAATGTATGTGGAATAGAAGGAGTACGACAGTACATGACACAGTTAGGAAGGCAGGTGTGAACTGAATACAGCAGCAACAGTGTTACAGAAGCTCAGGCAGTGCAGATCACAGTATTTGACACATTGCAGAGCAGGAGAGAAGCTTGGGATCCTCTGTCAACACTCAGGTCAAGACAGGAGACCTTGCAAAGCACAGAGACTCCAGCTGCTGCAAACAATGTGATTGAAGAGGACAGAGGGCTTTTGAAAGGTGCCACATTTATCTGATTGTGAGCCACCTGAATACTAATGCTTGTTTTTGTACGAGTGATCAGAGAGGCTCAAGATTTCAATAAGGTTGCTCCAGTAAAGGCAGTTTTTCATCAGGGATAAGTGATGCAAAGCTGTGACAAGGGAGAATACACGGAAGTACACATCCAAAGTGCACCGTGCAGCCTGTCAGACACAAGTAGTAGAGATTATACATCTACTTAGGGGAAAGAAAATGTTGTCCCTAGCTGTGTGCACTGTGATCTAACATGAATGTGTAAATAAACAGTTCTTAAGAGAAGGAAGATTAGGAGTTTCCAAGCAACTTGTGTGCCAGAGACTGTGAGCATCAGAATTAGCAGCAGTCTAGAGGCATGGTTGTGTTTATCCTGGGTGAGAATGGCTTTAGTGTGTGCTATTGATCAGCCTTCTCAACTACAGTCCACGCTGCCAAGCAGAGATCAACAGGAGGAGCAGCAGGACTGGATCTGTCTCAGTACGGGAGTAGCCCTGATGTATCTGTCTGCCCTCCGGTAACACTATCTCTCCCAGCTCCATCATATCTGAGGGTGTGCTCCGTGGTCAGGCTGTGATATCTGTTAGTACCCTCACACTGCTGTAGTATGGCAAAAATCATGCCTCTGTGTAATACCTCCAGCAGGGTGAGGAAGAACATACCGCATAGTTTCCTTCGTTTTGGATGTCAAAGGAGATGTGACAGAGAAGAAACTATGATGACATCTTTTTAGTAGTAGCAATACTAATAGAAACCTTAAGGGACAACGCTTTACCCTACATATCACTTTTTATTAGAGGTCTGGCAGTTTGGATGTTTTCAAACAGAAAAACCTAGACGTAAAAAACTCTTAGCCAGAAAAATAGCATCATAGCAAATGTTGCAGACACTGATTCCTGCAGGCAGTGAGGGTTGTTCATATGTATGTGTGTAAGATTAACTCAGACCCAGTTGGAAAATGAGGGCATACGTAAATACCAGGATTAGGGTTGGTTCACATTCACCATAAAAAAACCCACTTAAAAAATTATTGAAGAAGGCAATGAATACAAGGTGTTTTTGTTTATAATCAGGAAAAACAAATCTGCCATGGAACAAGTGGAAATGTATGCCTTTTAAGATAAAAGGAAAGATTGAAATTAGCGAGGGAAACTCATTTTGAGACATATTCCACTCTTAGAAGGTGTGTAACTAAAGTAGTATTTCACTGTCTAAATGTCTCACTGAAATATTACTTGTTATGTGACTGTGTCTTATATAAGCGTGATGACATATTTTGACTAGTAATTAAACAAATATTCTTGGCGATTAACCATTTTTGCAGTGCTTCACAAGTTTAAAGCTGTGTTTTTGCAAGTAAAAGGTTCAGTCTACAAAGAAACAATAAATTAAAATCCCTTACCATTGAAGTATACTGCATGTTAATGGTTACATTGGGTTATGCCTTAAAACCAATCCTTTTAACATCTGCTTTAGCTGAGCTGCCCCTCACCACCACCACTGTTACTGGTTCAGGTGAAGACAGTGATGTACAGCAGATGAGATGTCTGCATCCATCACCCCCTTCAGAGAGCAAAAGGCCTTGAGAAGCAGTCGATGGGAGTGCACATTATTCTTCCCCCCCCATCATCGAGGAAAAGGCAATGAGATCTACAGCAAAACAACTACAGTCAGTGACTCAGCTTGTGTGTGCAGCACACAGCTTATATATGGTTCATTGAGACCACATTTCCACAGCTGCCAAACACAGGGTTAGTAATTCTGCTACAGCACCATGATGTTGATCACATTTGTAGATGTGGTGTTGATAATGCTATTACCCATAATTGTGCTAAAAGCTTCACATCAGAAGCAGTTTTCCGTATCGAGTTACCAGGCCGCCCAATACCTGTAAGAGCTGGAATCATCAATCACTCGATAATTTAGGGCATTGTGTGCAGCGTGACGATAACTGCTGTGGGTCAGGCTGCAGTGGTGAAATTATAGATATGAATGTGGGACATTATGACAACTCTCACCTGTGCTGTCTGTAAGCACACTCTCTTTTCACTTTCTCTAAGTTAGCTCCGGTAAGGTGCCACACCACTTACAGATCAATAAGCATTAACAGACGCTTCTGTTTGTGTTTGTAGCACAGAGTATCTTAAGTATCAAATGTTTGGTCATATTCATGATCTTGTTTCTTGTTATATGATCAGATAGTCCCTGACTTATATCAAAATGTTACCCATTTTAAATAGAAACTTGTGTTTAGACAACATTTATTTCTTTTATTCAATGAAAAACGGATTTGTTGAAAATCCTGTTTATGTAAAATCCTGTTTATGTAAAATCCTGTTTATATTTCTCAACATTGTCCTTGAGGAAAGAAATTCTTAGTTGACTAAACAACTCATACGATTTTGATGAATAATCGATTAGTTGATTTATTCAATAGATCTTATTTTCTCCCCAAAGAATTGCACAAAAGTACCACTTTAAATATTGTGTTTACCAGAGTTGTGCTCACAGGTTTCTTGGAAATAAGTAATTCAGCATGAAAAAAGCATAAAAACTCGCTTAAAATAAATCTTAATTTACTAAAATCAACTAAAATTAGACAACTAATCGAGGGGGCAGCTCAGCTCAAGATACAATTATTTTTTTTATAGTTTTGGCATCATACAGCTAATAGAAAAAAAAATACAAACAGTACCCAGCTTGAGTGTCCGTATGCTCTCGTGTGTGTACGTATGTGTTCATGCATGGATGCATATGATCGCACTCTTGCTGCTATATGTATTTGCACGTAGGCCCACATGTGAGTGTGAATGTAATATACATAGGCCCCCACTGTTGCTTCCCCACTTTGTCCCATCCCTCTTTTTGATGCTGCATTACAGAGAGGGATTCCCTGTCATTCAATTTGAAACACCCCCGGTAACACGGTGCCTTCACAAACACTCAGTCAACAACTGATACCACGTCCTGCATTTGCCGGTTCGCAGTCAGCTTGTAAACAGGCAAATCTGGCCAACTGAGATGGAGGCTGATTGATTGGCTCCTGTCCAGGTTGGAAAAGCCTTGCACACATGAACACATTCAAGGTGAATGACTCAGTGATGTAGTGCTTCAGAGACAAGGGGGACCCGATGACCCTTACCTGTGGGTGTGTGTCAGCATGTGCGTGAGTGTGTGTGTTTGTATATACACCCAAGGACTCCAATGTAGCACATAAAGCAGCATATAGGGTCTCTACCTACAGATTTATGTCAGTGCCTCTGTGTCATATTCTCGACTGTGTGCTGAACGGTTTGCGTTGTCACATGATGCCAGGTAACAAGCCTTGTGGGAGGGGAACTGATTAAAATGTACATGCCTGTGTGTTTGCCCTTGCACATACCAATGTTCAGCTTGTATGTGGATGATCAGAAATAAGAGGCCTGTGTGTGGGAAACATGATGGGCAGGCGTTGCTGTCAACAAAGTGACTCAGAGTGTGTTATGAAATTGAATGACGCTGTGAAAGAGAGAATTTCATCTCCACAATTTGATCCGTGCGGGTATGTGTGACTGTGTGTGAATCTAAGTGCATTTGCGGATACACTCCACAGCATTAGTGCGCAACCATGCTGGTTGTCTCAGTGTTATCTGTATCAACTAACCACTTCAGTGCTGATAAAGAGAAAGGCCATGTTCTCAAAGACGGGAAGACTCCTTTGAAAGCTGAGGAGCAAGAAAATAAAGATTTCCTGCTGTAGGCTACACGTAACTGGTTGACTTCCCTAGCTTGCCTCTGCAGGTTTTCTTCAGGATAAAAGGATAAAACGATAAAAGCACTTCTTCCGTTTGTGGTCCTAATATTCATTACATATTTAGCAGGCCATTAGGATGTTTATGGAAATGATTAGGTTGATGATGCTGGGCTGCAGCTGCCTGTGCCAAGTTACTACACGCTGTCGTTTTTTAGATATGACAGTCAGTGCACCAATGACTGCTGTAACCTATTTACCCTGTATCAGTGATGAAGATCTGCACAGGATGGCAGCCACATTCATGTCTGTACAGATTAATGAGGTGTGTCAGGTCTGCCAATGACAGGGGGCATGTAGATTGGGAATGTCATTTCACCAAGTCAATGGCAGTAACTCATGCCCCTGCGTGTGTGTGGATTATGTCCTGAGACACACTTGGACCAAACTCTCCCAACCATCTGGGCTCTGGTCCTCAGCTGTCAGCTGAATCCTGGAGCTCAGTCACCCGACATCTGCGCATATCGCTGCAACGGGGCTGCTATCCAAACCGGTGCCCTATCATGGCAACCAGCCTTTACTGCAGCTGTCATGGTAAACAAGCACCAAGCCCCCCCGGTTGATCGGCGCTATTGCTGCAGGGCACTGGGAGTACAAAAAGGCGGATGACTCTCAAATGCTTCCCACTTGAAGCATTTGCCGTCAAGCCACTACAGTCAGAGCTGGAGTTGACAGTGCAGCCACTGCAAATCTTTGGTTGTTCGTTACGCATGGCCGCTCCCTCCTTTTTCTCATCTGTCTCCCAGCCCTCCCTCCTTGACTCCTTCTCGCTCCTTCTCCTCTGCTGAGCTAAGCCTGGCTCCCCTATGACCGCAGGGGGGGGGGGGGGGGGGGTATCCAGCGCCGCACGGCTGTGTGTGCGGGGGGAGGAGGGGAGAGTGCCAGGGGAAGAAAAGCTGGCTCAGAGCTCTGGTCATGTGCTCTGTTGTTGTTGCTGTTTCCTCAAGGAGGGATCCTGCCTGCCTCCCCAGAAGCAGAATAACGCATTTGCTTACTGTGCTGCTGAGAGCTCAAGAGCATCACCTTCCCCGGGTGCAGAAATACAGAGCGTGCCACTGAGCTCCTGGATAATGACTACTGAACCATCATCTATGCAGATATTCTAAGAACTACAAACAACTAATCACAGCATGATATAGACATCCAAACCCTCGTGGCTCACTTCACAAATAGCACATGCTTTGATGTAATCTCATATGAGTCACAAACACTAGATTATATGCATACAGCTACAAAGGTACACAAACTGTACTTAATGTTTCTGGTCCATTGCTGTGCAAAGGCTGGAGGTCCTCCCAATGGTAGTTTGTAGCCTACTGCTGCAGTCCAGCAAACTCTTGAGCCATACTGTGACTCATGTGGGTGGTGGTGTGGGGGGGGGTGAATGCTAATCTACTAATTGGCCAAACAAGGCTGAAGGATGCAGAGGGGAGAGACTGAGAAAGCGGAAGAAAGGGAGAGGAAGAGGGGAAGAGGGGAAGTGGTATTGCGTGTGTGCCCTGTGTTGCTGTAGACCCGATATATGTGTGTGTGCATATATGTTCATGTACAGTTTGTGTTTGCAGGGAAGATTTTTAACCCAGATGGGGAAGAAATCTGGGACACTCTCCCGCCCAGGCAGAGAATGAGACATCTCTCTGTCTAAGTGATATCAGCCCATAAGTAACCACCTCACACCGCTCTCCACAGTGCCAAAAATCCAACAAGCCCGATAAATTATTCTGGGGTCACACAGAGTTCATTTTTAATAGTGAAAATAGCGCATAAATATAAATGCGTCCACCCTCTCCGACAATGGCAGGGCCTGAAGCAAAGTTGTTGAATTATTTCTGCTTTTTGGGTGGTGACCATCAGCTGATCCTGCTTTCTTTTTCAGGAACGCTTTGCTCACACTCAGTCTCTTACAGTGTATAGTATAAAGGTGGATTTGCAGCAGAACAGGGACCGTCAACAGCACTGCTAGTGCCTTTAAACACGATTAAAACGCCAAGACTGTAAAAACCTCAATTGGCAGTGTGGCTGGCATTTGTTGGGACTGGGGCTGTGATTTGTCCTTGAATGGTATAATTCGTCACAAGTTAAGTTGCTTTAAGTAAAGTACATTATGTTTCCAAAACAGTTTAAATTGAATTTCACAGGAAGAAATATCTTTCAGTATGAAACAGTATGTTACGTGTTACTGTCAAGCCCTTAACATCAGTGAACAAATGCATGTTTGACTCACTATTTTACATCAGCCGAACAACGAACCACTGAAAATAGAACACCTCTTGAACCCGAGCGCCCACACAACAACAAACACCAGCAAAGTGCATGTTAAACATGTAGCAACATAATCATCCTGTATACCCACATAACGGGAAGATGTTAGACTTAAAGCTTATGATAACCATTTCTACCTAAACAAAACACAATTCCAACACCAAGCGACTAAATGAACATACATGGTGGTACTAGTGACCCCACATATTCCAACGGCATATCTTATATCTTATCCCTCCACGACCAAACTTACTGAACCAGCAGCCGAAAAAGAGTAGAATATAAACCTCACTTTATACAGCCATAACCATAAACCATGTCTTACCTTTGCTGATTTGTGATAAAAAGTTGAGTTCGAGGGCATATCAACGCTGCTAATGGCTAATCCAATTTCTTTGGTTAATTTTTGAGGAGATTTCCGGCCGCGTATTCATTTGCATGGCATGGAGGAGCATTTGCTCTCTGCCTTCCTCCAGCATCGAACAGACTCAGCCTTGCTCGTGAAAACACAGCCTATGTCTCCATCTTCTGGATGCACTCACTGCACTCATCTTAAAGATATTGGCCTTCAATACAGGCATGAGCTGGTCAAATAGACCCATGGGTTATGGTTCTCTTTGAATGGGAACATGCATAGAGGCCTGGTTGATTGTATTAAGATGGAAATAATACCTATTGTGACATGTACATTTAATTTAATTAGTTTTGCAGTAACCTAATGGTACCCATATGGCCAATCTACTAAAATCTCTCCAACTTTGCTTTGCTTCACTTTATTAGCATCCGTCTGTGCACAGTTAATATTCAGATGTTGTGATAAGGCTTGCTAGAAGTTTTGGGCTGCAGAACTTAATGAAAAATGACAAAATGATTGCATTTTGGAGAGAATAGTTGATATTTATGGTCGGTATTCATTTTGGACATTCATTTTACCAGTTTCGTTTTAGTTGTGAATATGTTCTTAATAGGGACATTTACTTTGACACATGAAATTGGTGGAGTGTCCCTTTAAGGTAAATTTACCCTGGTAATGTACAACCATACAGCTATTTATACATACAGGAACTTCATGTGCCTTCTGTGTATGTCCAGAGTTATTCAGGGAAAAACACGGACCGCTACACAAAGTGGGTTGAGGGAAACTGGGTCGAACTAAACGGGAAATAAAACACTCGATCACTCCTAGAAGTTAACTCTCCAAATGTATTTGATATCACAGACTGATGATATATAATGATACAGACCACTGGAAGGAGACGACCCTAGGTTTGTGTGTATTTACGATACAAATGAAGCAAGGTGGCCCTGATTCGTTGCACACCCTTCCCTGCGCGAGTAAAAAAGGTCAGTTTTTTGGAATGAAGTCTGTCCCTCGTCTCCTGCCCTCGCAGTGATCTGATGCGACTGGATGGAGTTCAGAGAGAGACGGGTAATATCTGAGAGCCCAACGGAGACAGAGTGAAGCTGATGTTTCTGAATCACTGGGTCAGTGGGTCACAGACATCACTGGACATCCAGAGAGCCAACAACTCTGTTTTCTCAGAGCTGCAGAGGAATCGCTCATGATTGCCAAATGCCGCTGTGATTGGCTCAGCAACACACGTACACGTACACACACACACACACACACACACACACACACACACACACACACACACACACACACACACACACACACACACAGGGAGACACACAGAGTGCTGCTGACACAGGAGAGAGCCCCTCTGAGAGTTGCACACGCAGACCCTCTGATACAGAGAGCAGGCACCTAGAGACTGACTCTGTGTTTAAACTCCATTACCAGTACAGTCTCGCTAATTAAACCAATGTTTTAATTAGGATTTGGACAGACAGGAAAGAGGAGGGATAAAAACGTTCATTCATCCAAAGAGAGCGTCTATTTCAGACGACTCCCATCTGCAGTGTGCTTGATCTGCCACTGACTCCTTGCAGTGCATTATTATTATTATATAACTGAGATGCAGGTGTGATTTACATGTAGAGGAATTTCATTAAAGAGAGACTTTAAGGAAAGACTTTGTTGATCTCTCACATTTAAACCAATTCAATTTTTCGTCACGATGAAGTTAACTCATGTATAAAGTCGGAGGAAGATTTGTATTTATTTACTAATTGATGAGGACTGTGGGACAGAATATGTGTTACAAGGCAAACACTTTTGTTCAATTACAATTTAAAATTGGTTCATATATTTGACACAATTCATTTGATGAACTTTAAGTACTCTCAAATATGTCCCAGATAGAAATTAGAAGTGGGGAATTTTATGCATATGGTGGCATTCATTTGTTTCCTTTGGAAAAAGAATGTTGCGGAAACCTTGATCACACATTTACTCTTGGAAAGACAGCGATCCCCTCTCTGTATCAATGTGGTTTTATCAGTTGTTATCATCAGTTTCTTATTAAAAATAAGCAGTATCATTTAAGAAAAAATTGTTTTAAAAAGTTTGGTAACCTGCTAGATTTCATGGAAACGATATTAAACTATTATTTTGGTGTTTTTATTTAATTATTTAAATAAAAAACACTATATATTTCTTTTAAAAAAAAAAGGGGGGGGGGGGGATAATTGTGAATAGGAACTTTGGCATTATGGGAAAGGAAGGATGCCAGAGATGATTCACCCAATAAAGGCAGAACATGAGAGAAAAGATATTCCTTGTTGAACTTTAGCCAAAGCTTCATGAATGGTAGGAGTGTTCGGCTAGTAAACATTTTGATTTAAATGCATTTTCCTTCTCTCTTGTCTCTCTCTTCCTCTACCCTGTTGTCAGCGGGAGATGGCGTACCGGTCCAGAAGGATGGGGAGCAGGTAAGACCTCAGTAGTCCTTCTGGCTCACCCCTCTGGTGGACTGCCTCTGACTGTTTCCACTCCACCTGAGGAACCAACATGGCGGTGGACTTAAGCTGCTACATGAGGAGCTGCAGCAGCTCAACTCACTAGCTCTCTGTCACTCAAGGTGCCAGTGCTTATGCTCGTAGATTAGTAAAGTAGCACATGCATCATTTCAATGTCAGTCGCTTAACTTCCACTTCACCTCCCCGCCCATTTGATGGGGTGGTGTAACTGGAAGACTGAACAATACTGGTTCGGTTGGCATATTGCTGTTGCTATGATGTCCGTGGCTTGCTATCCATCTGACGGAGTCCCTGCTCAGTGCTGGTTCAAAGCAAAACAAGAAACGCATCACTCTCTCTTTCTCCAAATCCTTACACACCATTACTATATCCTTTTACCTCTCGTCTCATTTTCACTCATTTCGTCTCCTCTCCTGCTGCTTTACTGATCCTCTGCTCAAAAACTGATCCCTCTGAGACAGGACACAAGAGAGGGAACCATTTTGGAGGAAAATGTAGAGAACTCTACTTTTTCACCAAATGCACTGAGGACAGATTCCATCCTTTATTTATGCATCGTGCCCCAGAATGCCCTTCAGTCCTAGAGGAAAAAAACAACCACACACACATACACACATACACACACACACACACACACACACACACAAACACACACACACACACACACGCACACACACACGCACACACACACGCACACACACACGCACACGCACACACACATCTGTGTTGTCGGGGCTATTGGAAGTAAAAGCTGCTTCAAGAGGCCCAGCTCTACTACTCAAGTGTGTTAAATCTCTCGTCAGACCCACTCCTGTGGAGAGAGAGGAAGAAAGAAAGAGGGAGAAGTGGGAAGCAACAATAGAATTACAAAGTGAAAGAATTGAAGAAAAGAACAGGAAGAGGCTGACATCGATTAACATGAGTGATCTGGATACATGCTGTATGATGGAGATGTTAAACACCACCCTGGTGGTCGCCCTCTCATTATGTCATTCAGCATTAAATAACCTGTTCTTTACAGTTAACAGCCTGTTGACCAGCGGTGATAAGTAACAAAGTAGCCTATTTATTCAAGCATTGTTTTGAGGCACGGTAGGGAGGGAAGGAATAAAACCATGAAGACCAAACCCAATGTTAAAGCTCAGAGTAAAAGTTTGACATTTTGGGAAGTATGCTCATTCCCTTTCTTGCAGACAATTACAATAAGAAGATTGATAGCACTTAGCTTAGCATAAAGACTGGAAACAGAGGGTAATAGCCTGGCGTTGTCCATAACAGCACATCTAAATCTAACTAATTAATGTGCAGTTTATCTTTTTTCGTTATTTAATGTAGGGCAAAACAGGAAGGAGGTTAATTAGAGAGCTTTGGAGGTGATGGGAGGCGGATGTTGTTATCTTTGGACAGAGTTAGGCTAGCTGTTTCCCCCTGTTTCCAGTGTTTGTGCTGAGCTAAGCTAACCAGTTGCTGGTTCTAGCTTATTTACCATATAAAAGAGAGTGACACATCATCCAATTCTAAGCATTGAAAGTATTCCTTTGAGTAAAGGATCTGAGTACTTCTTCCATCACTGCTGTTTACATTGAAATGTTTCAAATGTATAAAAATGGAGACACAGCTTGGAAAAATGAATTCAATTCTAAGAAAAATACAGTTTGAGAGGATTTATGTGTGATGAATGTTGGGGCCAACATTTTTTCCCCCCATATTGTTTATTTACTCATTTATTTCTGCTATGCCTCGACTGTGCAGATCGACAGGAAGGTGAAAACATGTGAGCACAACCACTAACCCACAAGCGTCCCCAGTCCAGTTAGTGATTGAGAGGAATGGTGTGGCAGAGGCTGCTGCTTATCTGCTTTGTTCCCAGCATCTGCCCTCTCGCTCTCTCTCTTTCTCTTACACACACACAAACACACACATACACACACACACACACACACACACACACACACACATACACACACACACACACACACACACACACACACACACACACACACACACACACACACAACACACACACACATACACCCTCCCTTTCCTCCTGATAGCCCCAGTCCCCTGTGGGTCTGCAGCATCAGATACCGTTCGACACAGCACTGACATCTCTGTCACTCACTCGATTTTGCACTAGCTTTCAGTGTTTTTGGCAGCACATGTAACCAGAGAGGAGACTCATTCATCCATAGCGTATTCACTCTGCTATACATAACCAAGCAAATATACTGATCCCTGTTTAACCCCCCCCTCCCCCTCCCTTCTCCCTGTCATTCCGGTCCTTCACTCTTGCCTTCTTCATTCCTGGAAAATCCTGTGTATCTGTCTCTCTTCTTCCCTTCTCATGTCTCTTAATTTCTCTTCTTCTGCATGTCCGATGAGCAATCCCTCCTCTGTCCCTCCTCGTCTTCTCCCATTTCCCTTCCATGCATGTCAATGCTCTCTCTGTCCTGTCACTCTCTTACTCTTTCCTGCTCCTTCTTTCCCCATCCCTCCCTCTTCCTATTTCTCTTCCTCAGCATGGACGTTCAGAATTTTCATGGGAAGGAATCAATGTAAGTGTTGTGACACCATTCCTTCATCTACTACTTTTCTCTGTCTATCTATCTGTTTCTTTCACCTGTTTTGATTTAACTCACCCTGTAGTCATGAGCTTTTTTCCTCCTCACGACCCCCCTCTTCCTCGGCCTTACATTTTCGGATTATTTTAGTGGTGCACGGTAGTGAGCACAAGCAGAATGACTTATTGGTGCAGAATACAAAAGTACACAGTTTACTTGGAATCAGGATTTGGGTAATGCATTTGTTGTATTAACCCAACAACTCCATCACTTGTCTCCACTCACCCCTCTAACACACACTGTCTCGATGTCTTTGTGTGCACTGTCACACTTCCCATACTATTCCTTTCTCCACGCTTTTTCCCCCTCCTCCATTCCTCTCTCTTCTCTCCCTCTAGCTGTCTATGGAAGACACCACGTCAATCCTGCCTCGGCTCAAGAGGAACTCAAATGCCTACGGCATCGGGGCTCTGGCTAAGTCTTCTCTGTCAGGGGTGTCAGGTGTGTGTCTGTGCTGTAACTGGTAAACCAACCCCATGTTGGCTCGGCCCTCAGCGGGCACTTGAGTCAGCATGGTACCCGAAACGGGTTCCCCTCTATCACTTCCCCTCCTCACTGTGATAACACTCGTCAATGGCTCCTTCTCAGTCATTGATGTAATGAATTATACTTGAACACAACACACACAGACACACACAGACAGTGCATCATCATACAGCTTGTTGCTCTAAGAAAAGGTGAGTGGTGAGTGGGAAGTGTAGTTTTCTTTGTTAAGTGGTTGTGAAACTGTGTTGTCCTGAATTAGTATGGATGTTCTGAACCATGTAAAGTGCTGCGTTGAACAGTTTAGTGCAGTCTAGTGCAACGTTTTTGGTTTAATCCAGCTGTTTTGTGCAGTGCAGTTTATTTGAGTGCAGTGAAATGTATTACAGTGCAGTGAAGTGCAGTGCAGCTGCCGTACCATGTGGTGTTGTACAGATTTGTCCCATAATTTATTCAATTTATTCATGAATCTCATCTCCATTCGCCACTATCAGAGAGAATCAAACAACCAGGGATTTACAGTACGTGTCATCGTGTGTTGGTCACATGAAATATGGAGCACAGCCATTGTGCTGTTATCAGCTGGTGTCAGCGTGGTGGCAGGAAATGAATTTCATTTTCAAAAGATGTTCTGCAGGGTTTGCATGAGTCAAGTTCTCAGACAGACAGCGAGGAGAAAGAGAACAGTTTTCTGCTTACCCAGCGCAGCTTAGCAGAGGCGTAAAAGCTATTATGTCAACAAGCCAACCTCTCATTACTTATGCCACACAACCACCTCACCCCAATTAACCTATTCCATCCCATGATGCACCTTTGTCAGACAGGACACATCAATTCCCTCCTCTCCTCCTCGCAGCACATACAGGAAAGGGCTGAGTCTCATTAAACGCATGAATGTCACCCACACAACCCTTCGTCATTTAGCTATTCTTAAGATCCATGTGCATGAAGACCCTCATTAAACTACAGGCATTTCAGAAGTAGGATTGGACAGACAGTGTGTTTCTATATTGGTTGATCTTTGTTGGAGCAGACAATAGACGATATTTCTTTTAATTGACCGCTTCTGTTCTCCAAACATCATAGAGGGATTCGGTTAATCATATTCTTATTCTCATGATATAATAACATGGGACAGAACTATAATCATACATATGTATATATAGTTTAACCATTTCTAATCAGCCTCTATGGTAATTATCAATCAAACAGTAAAGACATAATTAGATAAACTGTCCAATTTCATCCTCCCACGCCAGTTTAGTCTACTGGATAGTTTCATGAACCATCACAGCATCCACGACCAAACAACAAGAACATACTTGATAACATATCTTATGTCTGTCTCTCCCCTTTCTTTCTCTTTGTCCATCCACCACTTTACCTCCAAAACAACAAACCTGTTGCTTCATTTTCCTCTCCCTCATTAATCTCTCGTCTCTCTTACTTCACACTCTTGCCATCCTCATCCTCCTCTGTCTCCCATGTCTTCTCCACCACCAGGAGAGAGTCGCACCATGAAGGAGAGAGTGACCAAGCCCACAGCCATGGCCCAGGGTCGCGTCGCTCACATGATTGAATGGCAAAACTGGAGCATGACCACGGTGGGTGCAGGGGGCGTCCCCCTGCCCCGCATCACCACCCAGGAGCGGGAGAAGGAGCGGCGGCTGGAGAGCGACGCCTACAGTGACCTCAGTGAAGGAGAGAAGGAGGCTCGTTTCACAGCAGGTTGGAAACACAGAGGACAGACGCTCCACAGAGCCTCGTAAACCGTCGTCTGCAGAATGATGTGCTTCTAATCTCACTTTGTTGGATGTATGCCAGTTATTCAGCTGACGTAATATAATGCAGGTCCTCACAATGATCCTGGCTTCTCCTTTGAATCATGACCTCAGGTATCCTGAAGCAGTTTGCGATCTCGGAGGCGACACTCCTGGCCTGGACATCGATGGATGGAGAGAGCCCGCGGTCGGGCTCAAACCAGGGCAGTATGGCTCACCTGAGTGAGCTTAACCAGGAGAGCATCAACAGTCGAGGTAAAGGACTACAAAGAACTACAAATATAACTGCAGCTGAAAATCGAAGTGGCTTTTGTTGCAGAACAATCTCTATATGTGCGTGTAAGCTAAATTGTATTTTTAAAAAGCAGCCTACTGAGAAAATGTGAACAGCAGTTGTGAAGAAAGTATCAGTTAATTAGGTAATTGTAAAAAATGATCAATTAAAAGTAAAACAGTATCATTATCAAAGTGTAAAGTTCAACATAGTCATTGTGCAGCAGAATGCCCCCTGTCAGTGTTACATTTTAATTGCTAAGGAAGTACTGTGTATGCAGGAATTCATGTTGTAGCTGGTGGAAATAATGATAATCTTTTCTACTTTTGGTATTGTTGGTTTGAATATAAAATAGTGCATCATATTTTGTCGCCTGATCATATGTTTTGTACCTTGATCTTAGTATATGTCAAATAAATGTAGTGAAGTAAAACTTGTAATATCTAAATTTGAATGAAGAAGAAGTATAAAGTAACATAAAAAGTACAAGTAACTCAGAACTGTACTTAGGTATAGTGCTTGAGTAAATGTACTTTTCCAACACTGGCATACATCATAGTTTGTATATATTGAGTGAAATAATGTGGAAAAGTATTTATTTAATACACGTCCAGGCAGCGTTAAAACAGCTGTGAATGCATGTGTGGGTGCAGATAAGCAGCTTGCAGTAACGCATGTGTCATGTTGCTAAATAATGAGAACATACTGTTCCATCTCCTCTTTCCAGGCTGGAAAGGAAGCTCATTATTAATTTCACATTTCCAACATGGGCTGTTGGAAGGTAAAAGGTATAAATAACAATTTTGGACATTTTTATTCCACAGCACTTCCACTGCAAACGTCTTCTCATGAAGTTAGAGGTGCAGACGAGTATAATGAGCGTGTTGGTACTCATTAGAGTAGATAAATCTCCATAAGGATATGATGCTTGATTAATACTGTTAGCACAGGGTTAAAATGTGTGTCTGTGTTTTCCCGTGAGGCCCTATTCACACATTTCCTCTTGAGAAAAAGATAAACGGCACCGAATCAAGGTTGCGACTGCATTATACAGCCTGACACAAGTGATGAATCAACAGTGAGGTGTGCCAGTGTTCAAACTGTATTCAGTACTAGCTGCTGTCATAACACTTACTCAGCCAACGTGATTATTTTCTCTGCGGTAAGTGAGTTTTTTTATTTAGCTGCCAGTCAAACCTCCTTATTCTGCTCAGCAGGCCAGATCAAAGCCAAAATGCAAACTGATTTATTCCGCTGTGCTTCGAACTCTTCTTAATTGTATGACAGCAGCTGAAATCCTATTTCCCAACATAATTAAAGGTTCAATTGTTGGTCATTAGTGGCCGGATATTTAGCAACTTCATCTGAAATAAAATGCTGATGCTTTACCAGATCTACAATTTGGAGTTCTGGCAAAGTTTTCTGAGTTAAAAACAAACAATCAGCGTGACATCAGGATTTCTCTGGTTTCATATTTGTGGATATTCATATCATCATATGATCAGGGTGATTCTCTCTATTGTGCTTTTTGCTACTAAAATGTGACCAAAACATGTCAAATGTAACTTATAACAACCAGTACCTATAATAGCAGCTGATGCCTTCTCCATTTCTTCCAGATCAGATATTGCATCACTCCTCAGCAGAGGTGTGGCCTCACACATACGTCTCCCAGGGCCACTACTGCCTCTCCTCCTCCGATGCCTGGGAGCCGATCACCAACGACCCGTCCGTCATAGCGACTCCCCCTGCTGGCTCCTATGTTATGGGGACTGATGGGTATGACGGGCAGGCAGCGGCTCGCTTCCTGTCGCAGCAACAGCAGCAGCAGTTCACTCTCCAGCAGCAGAATCAACTACAACAGCTGCAGCAGATCCAACAGATCCAGCACTACCAGCAACAGCAGCTCCTGCAGTATCAGCAACAACAGGTGGAGTCTCACTTCTCTGGGTGTGACACATGAGAGATAATAGATGGGGATGAAATGTAGATGTGAGCATGTTTACTTTTGGACATGAAGCATAAACATCGCGAGCAGTCCTTTACGAGTCAGGAGGGTGTGTCATTTCAGAAGTGTGTCAAAATAGTACTGTCGCTTAAAACCCTTGTAGCTCAAGTTTGAGTTATTTTCACGTTGATATATTTTTTGCCACTCTGTAACTCCCAGATTTATGGAGCTTTTTAAACTAGAATACCAACTAGAATCAGTCCCAATGTTGTATTTTTATGTTGAGTGAGGAAATTAATTCTTGACCTTGGAAACATAACGATCTTGATTTAGTTTTTCACAGTGTTTCTTGATTTATTTCGGCGAATAAAACACTTTACTTTATAGGTCCATAGTTTCCTATACTTACCTAGAGAGGTGATGTGTTACTCTAAATAAATAATAAGATTCCTGGAAAGGAGAATGTAATTTGGTCATAAATATACGATACAACCATCAAACACACTAGTTGTTTCTTTAAACCGCAAGTTGGAGCCACAATTGAACAATAAACCTGAATCTCTGTGCACAAACAAAAGCAGTATTGATCCCTTTTATAGCGAGAAAGAGGAAGGCCTGTACTGCAAACAGTTTGCTGTTGCCATAAAAAACTATTTTATTGGCTGCCGACATGAGGCTCCGTGTATTTCTTGTCAAACTGCTTGACGCTGCGTCACCTCTGACATGGCAGTGTGTCGTGGACAGACTGAGATCTCAGCTCTGCCTCTAACTCTTCCTCCTCGCCCTGTTTATAGTCGCTGGAGCACAGGCTGCACAGTGCCAACCACTCTTTGCAAGCGACGCCCAACAGCACCATCCACAGCCTGATCCATTCCGCTCACCCACCATTGGTCGATCTGTGGAACACGGGGCAGATGGAGGCCTATCAGACCGACGCCGGAGGCTACATCGGCGTGGCGACGGTCGTGGAGCCGGGCCTCTGTGTTCCGTCCACAGAAGATATGGGGACAGAGCACTCTCCGCTACTGGAGCAGCAGGAGGAGGAGGAGATAAAGGTGAGGTGGGGGGGGGATTTGATTACATATAATTACATCCTCAGTGTTTAATATTTCATCTGTGAAGTGCCAAAGCACTGTCAAATACCATACTGGTATATATTCTATTAACTACAAATCATGAATCATTTATTATTTTTCAAATGATTCCATACGTTTTTCAGATTCATTATCAATCATCTAGGTATGGATATAGGTCGGGTTCAATTCATGCCTGTGTGGTATGAACCAGTGCTGACATGACATCAGTTACAGCAGTAGTAAGTGAACAATACGTCATCTTGTAAAAAGTGATGTATTGTTGCATATAACGGAGACTCCGCGAGTTAAAACAGTTGGACAATGTTTTGTGTGGTGTTAAAGGGAGCTTTCCAAAGCGCAGAAAAATAACAGAATTTCTTCAACAGACAGCCTTTTACAGACTGCAGGGGTTGGGTTTGAAACAAGTTGGCATTTATGATTATTGAGTTGCATTGTGGATGTTGTAGGATCCTGTTTTTGGAGCTTGACCTGTACTCTGTGGCTTCGACTGTGATTGTGACGATTGACCGTTCTGTTTTATCTCTTTCCTCCAACTTTATGGAAATGCATAGAGCTGACTCAGACATCGTGGATGCTGAAGCTTCCTTTGAGCAACAACAAGAAACAGTTTACAAACCAACAATAATGGCCAATGCATTTCCATCATAATCCATTAAATATCAACTGTGATGGATTAACCATTTCAAGCAAATCTGGGAAGTCTTTCCCAGTTGATCCTCATACTCTGCTGGTTGCCTGAAAGATGAAGAAGTCGATAAACCTTTGGAAGTCAGTTGGCAATAATGTAAATAATATAAAAATTGTGGTTGATGGGATAAAACATGCAGACTCACCCGTATGTACCCTTACCTATATTGCGATGGTTGACGAGGAATGCTTACTGATCCTTCTGTGTGTCTCTGTCTGTCCCGATCAGGAGGATGAGATGACGCTGTGCATGGAGCCAGAGTTTGCCTCGTTGACTCCGCCCACGCAACAAGGGGATGCCTCTGGTGGCAGTAGTCCGGGGCAACCGCCGGCAGAGCCAATCACAGAGCGGAAGTCCTCCGATGTCACCTCCAGCCTCCTTCAGACACTAGAGGATAAGGAAGAGGCGGAGGGGCAGGGTACCGCCACTTCCATGGCAACCAACTGAGTACCTGGATGTCAATAGACGGTTTATTTCAAACTGACCGGAGAGTCAGCAAGGAATGAGCGTAATAATACAATATATATATATATTAATCTGTTACTTTTCAGGTATCAAAAACACAACTTTTTGGTTGCGAGATGAATTGGTGAGAATTAGATTTGGAGATGGACTCACAATGAGACAGGAGCTGATGCAACAAAGGACACCTATTTTATTTGTAAGCCTTACATCCCAAAGGTATAATTGAAGGGAGGAGTGAGTACGGAGAAACTGAAGAGGAGGAGGAGCAGGAGGAAGGGGACCACTGACTGACTGAGACATTTCCACCAGGGAAATGAAACCACGTTGAGATGAAGAGGAGGGGAAAGAAAACATGCATGCTTTTTATGACGACAAGCAACATGACCCTGTCATCGCTTATAATAATAATGAAAATCTATCATAATAAAACATTATAATAAGAATAATTTTGTAATAAAGCAAAAAAGGAACAAATCTATGTATAAGTGTATGATAAGATATAACAGTTTTTCCGACGGGAGAACAACTCTGTTTACAGCTGTTACTCAACATATTAGATAGTGCTTAATCAAATTATTTTCCCTGCTGCATCGAACACATACAGTATACTTTAAAAACTGGCAACCCAAACAATTTCACGTGTAACTCAAAGTAGAAAATGTCAGCATTTCAGTGAAATGCAGATACAACCCTCGAAAATAAATACTTCTATCATGTTTGTGGCACCGAGATGCCCGAGGCACAACCCAGGGACAGGCCTGTCCTGCTGACTGCACACACTAAACTGCACAGATAAGGATTGTACTGTAAGATAGTGTGCTTCCTACTGTCTCTCTGTATGCATGTTTCTTCAGAGCACTATGGAGTACCTGTACTATACTGCACTGTATAGACTTTGCACTGAACCATAGTATCCCAGGTGGGGTCACAGTGGGCCTGCGGTGAGTTTCATGACGGAGAAATAAAGACAAAGCTGCATAAGCGATTCTCTTTTGCACTGATGCAATCCAACAGATCAGAGGTTGCCTTTGGACTGTTGACATTACCCAGTTCCCACTCTGAGAACCAAAACCGAGCCACTTGACAACACAAACCCTCAGCTGCTTCTTTTTCCATAGACGTACGTAGTCGAGGATGATAACCACTATTTGAATGTACTGGAAGACGCATGGCAGTACATGAGCGTTTGTTTTTGATGTCTCCTCGCGGTCCACATGGGAGAGAGTCTTTCTTATGAAACAAACAAGTCTTTCAAACGTGTGGGAGGATGCTGTTGAAAAACGGATTCACTGCTGGCTCCACCACGACACGCACGCACACACAAACACATACACACACACACACACACAAATATCTAAATTGTAACCAGCAATAGACAGACAACACATTGGCTTCCCAACAGACCAGTGTCAGCTCTGTCGTATAGATGTAAATAGTCTAAGTATATAAAAATCGCCTCTCAATCACAGTCACAGCTGTTCTAGTACAGTATGATTTCTTTATTTTTTTACCTCTCAGTCCCACTTTATTTTGGGATCGCTCTTAAGCTTACGATTTAGGCCTGACTTTATTTTTTTTGTTTTTTACCACTACACAAAGACAAATGAAACGGAGGAATGTTTGTGTTTTAAATAGAGCAAGAGTGTTTTATCCGGCGAGTCCATCAGTGAGGGAAACAAAGACGGACTGTAGAAGGTCCGAGTTCACGGGAGGAAATTACAGCCTGTGTGCCGCTCAATCAGCCCATCAGGGAATAGAACAGAAGACTAGGATTGAAGACTTGAGCCGAATAGATCAGTGTCTTCCTGCTCATTGTGATTACTGTGAAGCAGCTGCCTGGAGTGTGATAGTGATTCTAATGATGTTTGAGGAAGCGTGTTGCCATTATTGTTTTTCTTTTTCTTTCTTTCACCTGAGAAAGAATGCGTGTTTTCCAGCGAGGAGGTTAAACAGACAGTGAAGACTTTCTGTGCGTGGCTCACTTGATGAACTTTACAAACAACACACGACCACCGATCTTTCTCCGTTGGGTTGCACCCTCTCCTCTCACTTTGATGATTGTGTGAGAAACTTTTAAGATGAAAAAAAAAAGAAAAAAGAAAGCGGTTTATTGACTGGAATTAATTTATTTGTTGACTGCTTCTTTATGTACTGTTGGGGACAATGTTTATTTTTCTACTGACTTGTTGAAATCCCTTCCAGTATAAGTTAGAATACTTGTCATGGTTGTAAAGCCGTCTTGTTTCGGTCTGGTTTTGAGCACTTTACACCAAGAAAAACATACCTTGTTAAGAGATTAGAGATGGATAGTTTGGCAGCTCTCAATTATTAACGAATCTATCATTTTATTTCACTACAATAATCCCTGTTTAGTGTCTCATGAAAACAAGAGGGCTCAAAACTGCAAACAGAATGTCTTTACACAGTGGCAAATATTCATTTATTTATTGAACAATTACTTGGTGGGGAGGAATAATGTGACAGCTTGTACAGAGTCTTTAATTTCATGTAGGTACCAATCCTTCTGGGAGCAGTATCTTTTTCCTTGTGAGTCAGTTTTAAAGGAAAGCAGTGTCGGGACTATTGCTTGATATTTGTTGATGGTGACAATTGCGATTTAGGTTTGATTATTATTTGCAAAATAAAAAAGTTATTAGGAAACATGCATGGCCTTGATGAAAAGACACTGCTTCAATTTGGGTTGTTTTATTGTTTTTTTCTCTCTTTTTTTGTTTAGCAAATTCTCAATGAATGAATAAACTAAAAACAAGAAGCCAAATATATTTCTGTGGATGTTAAGGTTTTCTGATCACATCTTTGTTGACCGACCGGTTTGCAATTGAGTTCTTCTTTTTGTATAATTCTACTGCCATCTTCCAAGAGTTACAGTAACTTGTCTGCAGGCATGACGCTCAAAATCTGCTTCTTGTCCTCTGCCTTTCTCCTTCTCTCTCTTTCTATCTCTTTGTATCTGTTCTGTATATTTGTGTCTGTCTGTATGTCTGTCTGTCAGTGTACAGTAAGTTGTCTTGTTGGAAGAATCACTGCCTGAAAAAAAGAGGAAAAATAACAAGTTTTCACATCAACCAAAGGGGATTTGAGGCAATCAGACATGTAACATACATATATAATTTGGAAATGTGTGCAAAAAAAGTAACCGCTGTAAAAAATCCTGCAAAGAATTGGATGGCTTCTGTAAAAGTCTGTATAAAACTGGATTCATTTGTTTGAAATGGGGTCAGAGTGACTTGTGATACCAGTGTACACTCACACCTATGCATGCTTGTTGGACGGTTGTCACAGGATGGTTCTTCCACGTGGTTCCCCCTCTCTCTCCTCTTCTGTCAACAACTCTCCGTTTCTTCCTGTTTCTCTTTCTTTCTCCTGCACGACAGAACCTCCTCCACCCCCTCCAGCTCCTTTACCCGTCTCCTCTTCTTTTCCTCCGGTGGAGAAAGAGCAAATAAACAAACCAACAAATGACAGTTCTTGTGCTCATGTGTGGATATCTTTTCCAGGGTGTAAATAATTAGATTATCACACGTTCACCTCTTTCTCTCTAGACCCTTAACACGTGTGAAATGTCATTTTTTTTTAACCACTTCTGGTGGCAGCCAGTGTCTCTAAACCAGCTTGTTGGTGCTTCTCAGACGAAAAGGCAATCACAAAGGAAGTGGCAGCAGAGTAATCCAGCCTGTCATGCTTTTCCAAACACATTTCTCTCCAGTCCTAATCAGGGAATTTATGCCAGGAGAATATTAATGACACATTCTCAGAGACAGGCCTCCTCTGTGGGAGTAACTGCTTCTTTGTTCAAGCTCGCATAGAAATCAGAGACTGAAACACACTGTTGACCTTCACAGCACAAACACGTGTTCATGCTCAGAGATATTGTCTTTTGAAGCCTGAATGCTGGAAGGCTGATAGAGTGATTTTTCCACTCGAGAAGGTGGTTTGTGCCCGTCTGTTGGTCGCTCCACCACTTTAGTCCACACTAAAATATCTCAACAACTGTTTGAACGGATTGTCATGAAATTTGTGGCACACATTCATGTCCCCTTCAGGATGAATTGTAATAACTTTGGTAATCTCCTAATTTTTCATTTAGTGCCACCATCAGGTCAAAAATGTATGTTGTTTATGACAAAGTGGGCGTTCTGACTGAAAAGAGCCCCGCATTAAAACAACACAAGGGGCTGCGTTGGTGGGGGCTGTTGCTTCATGCACAGGTGAGATATGAAATACTATCCAGGAAGGCCCCTTTGAGTAACACATGAGTGAATTTGAAGGCTTATCAGACGCCAGTTGCTATTCTTTTGTCTCAATGAGTGTGAGCTAAACAGTAGAAATACAGCATTCATTGTAAAAATAAATCTACCTGGAATGTGTGCTTGCATGTATTTGATTGGCCACTACAAAGCCTTGCAGGATAACGTTGTGCTGCAGTCACTTGGATGGGCCAGGTTCCAATTTATGCTGGAGCCCCCTGCGTTGGCTCCATTTAAATGAATGATGGGCTGCGATTTTCATTTTTTTGCGAAACTCAAATTCCAATCTTCCTCACCTGTATGTTGTAATTAGTGCATATCAGCAAATGTTAGCATGCTAGCACAGTAAACTATAATAGTTACACCTTCTTAACACCCATCTGACTTTAGAATTTAGCTCAAATCACGCACGCTGTGACTCACCGAGTTTTCACCGTGACTGTTTTTCTACTAATGGACATTTTTATTGTTGTAGATAATTAAAATAAGCTAGTAGACAACTTTAACATTTATTATCTTTAAAAATTACAGATTGATAATAATGATTTCAATATTTAGCATACAGAAAATATCTGATAAATGTAAGTTATAATTTAAAATCAACCTTAATCAGTAAACTTTAAATGCATGATCTCTTTGACCTCTAGGTCAAATAAATTAAGTCTTCATCAATATATTATTTCATTATTATACAATTCATTGCTGTCAGTTAACGTTTGATTAAAGGTACTTAATGAAATTAACAGACACTGAAATATGACAGAGCTACAATCAACATTTCCAAGATATGTATGGACATTGAACATTCGTGATATGTGCGACTGAACATGTTTGTCCGTCTGCAGTTCAAAAGACACAGGAAGCCACCTGAGATTGAATAGATTGAGTAGAAAAAAAAAATCCTGTACTACAAGTTTCAGGAGCTTTATGTGCACTAGCTCGTCCTGCTCTCTGAGAGCTGAATGTCTGAGGGTCTGCAGGTGAGCCCGACTCCTCCACCCGGACAGCAGCTCTGTCTTTGGGGGAGAAGGAGCGAAATGAAAGGAAAAGTCTTTTCTCTTAAACCCAGTCTATATGGGCTCATCGGACTCCTCGCTCTCCCTGTCCTCCTGCAGGGAGGATAGTGTGAGGACAGGGCTGGTGGGTGACACAGGTGAGGCAGGAGGTGAAGGTGAGGTAGGGGAGGAGGTAGAAGGGGATGCCGGCTCCTGTGAATCCCCGTCAGCTCCTCTTGTGTGGACAGAGCTGCTGGGGGAGGAGGGAGCAGTGTCACACCCGGGAGCTCCCCTGGAAGACGACGCCTTTCCTCTGGAATCCTCGTTGGACTCCTTCCTCCCCAGCTCCCCCTCCCTCCTGCTCCCCTCCCCCCACAGGTCTTTGTCCCGAGTAGGGGAGGAAGGGGAGGATGAGGAAGGCTGGTGCTTCTTGGTTTTCCTGCTGGCGTCTCTGAAGCTGGCCAGAGGGGGACGAAGCCTCACCCCACTGCGAGTCGAGCCCTCTATAGCTTTCTGTAACTGATAGAGAGAAAGAGGTTGAAACACATATAGCAGAGAAACATGTGCTGAAGTAAATCGCTAAAGCGAACATCCGGGGAGATGAGTTGACGGCGGTTAATGAAATAACCGCATGAATCAGAGCGTAAAGCACGATGCACCCTGTGACAGAACAACTGCCCACAACGTGAGATCATCACAGCTCGCTGTCATGCCGCATTACAAGAGAAGCGACAAAAACATGCACATAAAAGAAAAAATGAAGGAAAAAAATATGACTTTACCTCTTTCAGTGCCACGACACCCACCAGCTTTCCGATACTGGTGACATAGGCATGACTGAGACCCAGCAGAGAGAACAGAGTGTGGGTCTGAGTAATGAGGGAGAGGAGGACATGATCCAGTCAGTGTTAAATGTTTTGCAGTGTGACAGTGTTCTGTTTGCATGGCTGCACTGTTCCTTGTAAACAATTTCCCCCGCAAGTTAAAAAGGAAATAGATACAGAAATATAGCATGAAACAAAGCATACAATTCAAGATTCAAAGCTTTATGGTCATATGGACATAAACAGAACTAAAAAAACTCCAGCAATTTAGTATCCCACCTCCATAAGACATCCTGACTTTTACTGTCTAAGGAACAAGCTCCAGAATCCCTGGATCCTACATTTGCCATGATGCTAATCTTTCATAAAGACTAGATGCACAAATATCAATATTGGATATCGATCCGACACTGACTCAAATAGCTAGATTGGGTATAGGATACCATTATTTTAATAAATAACAATTCAGTACTTTTATATCTATGTATTTATGTGTTATATTTTGTTTTACAAAGTTAGGAAAGCAATGTTTAGGTCAAGCCTGATGTTGCCTTATAGAAGAATGATCCTGGTCTTTTCTACACAGTGAGGCTTACAGCTTGTTAATTAAACACTGGTATTACTCGGTATCGGCCGATACCCAAAGCCCGGGTATCTGTATCGGGACTGAAAAATATATACTGTATACTTAATATGGAACTACAGCCAGGAGAAAGTTAGCTTATAGCATAAAGACTTGAAATAGGAAACCTCTAGGTTGACTCCGTCCAAAGGTACCAAAATCCACCTATCAGCACCTCTAAGCGAGGATTCAGACCAAAACCAGCACTGGGGGCTGCGTTGTTGGGTTGTTGTGTTGTGAAACAATGAAATATAATCCAGGAGATCCAGTTGCCCAAACATGGCATATCTTTCTACTCACAGACAAGATTTTACAACTCATGTTTATTTAAACTGATGTATAAGTACATTTTTGAGTATTTCCCAAAATGTCAAACTATTTATTTAAAATATGCTGCTTTAAAATATGAAATGGTAATTGTCCGTGATATGTAATTGCATTATCAGAGTCATGACTTTGACATGTAAAAACATGTCACCCAGGTGTTGCTGTGGTCACCTTGTGGAGGGAAGTCCTCTCCACCAGTTGAAACGGGGAGGGGTCTATACGTATCTGCTCCATATCGATTGGTTTATCCAGCTCTTCCTCTTCCCAGGCTTTGATCTGTATCAGCCAATCACAAGAGAGATGGACTAAGAGTATACAGAGTTTCTAATTATTGATTTGGATGGTTTGGTTTTCTCATTGTTGGCTGTGTGCATGGTGAATCATTAAGGTACAGTACCTCCTCTGGGGACATGGTGTCTGTCAGCGGAGGGGCCGTGGTCTCCTGAGCAAAGAGGGGGGGGGGGGGGGGAGAAAGAGCGAGGGACAGATTGATGGGCAGTCAGTTTGAAAAACTACACAGATGATGATAAAAATGACCTCTGGTGGTTTCGAGGCATCACCCACTGCACAACATGTCAACTCCTTTATGTATGCATCACGTCATGCCCCTCCCATCACACCAGCCAGGTTGGCTCCAGGAGCCATGTAGCCAACTCGACAGCAGCTCAGTGATGCGCCGCTCCTTTGAGCTTCAGGGGTCAAAAATAAGGAGTATGTGAGGTTGATTTTACCTGAGTTTCCATCTGGCCTGACAAAGATGTGGAGGAGAAGAGTCTCTGAAGGGCCCTGCTGACAGATGGCAGCTTGCGCTTGTCTGAGGATACGGTATGGAAACACAAGTCAGACAAGAGAGGAAGCAACATTTGAAGGGCGGACTGGTTTTCATGTGCAGTGGAACTGCCATGTTACCTGAACCTGTGTGGTTGGTGGAGGGCTCCTGAGGTCTGGCGGATGGGATGGGCCCGTTACATTCTTCCTGTACTGGAGCAGTCTGCAGACACAACATGGTTGGTAAATAGATATTTTTGTTTTTTTAAAGCTAAAGTAGGCTACTTCTTAATTTGTGGTTTGTTTTTTTCCACCTTGTCTGCGCTCTCCTCTCCCCCCTCCTCATCTACAAAGGTGAAGGACTCCCAGCTGACTTTAGAGCCCTGGTCTGGTGAGCTCTGACCTCTTTCAAAGACTCGCCTCTCTGGTGAGAGCCACCAGTCAAAGACGGCTTGAAGCTCCGTCCTCTCGATGGAGCCCAGAAGAATCATGGATTCTGCGGAGAGAAGTGTTACAGGATTAGTTCAACATTTTGTGGAAATACACTTATTTGCTTATCAGATTGCTACTATTCTGATGTCTGTAAGCTCAATAAGAGCACATGACAGAAGCATTAAGGCCCAGTATGATGATGTAAGTCACCCTACCTTTAGAGTCGACCAGGGGGATAGTTTTCAGAGATGTGTTGTCAAGCAGATCGTTCAGTTCCCGATAGGTGGATTGAGAAGACAGGAACTTAACTTTGCGCACCATGATGTCCTCCACAAAGATGTTATACTTGCTGGGGATGCAGAGATACTACAATAAATACCTTTTGTCCGACAGCTCTATGGAAAAAATAAACACCCGAAGAAGTTTTCTCGCAGTTTTAGCTTTACCTGATGTGTCCGAGGGCCAGCTCAGGCAGGTACGGCAGCTTCTTCACCTGGATGATGGAGTCGTAGAGAGAAGGCTGCAGACCCTGGGCCACCATGTTTGCTAGGATGACGGCCACCATCATCGGCAGGATGTGAGAGATTTGACCGGTCAGCTCAAAGCAGATGACTGCAGTGGAAACCGTGTGTGTGACGGCTCCCGTCATCGCTGCCGCACCTGGTAGAGTGCAAAGGACAGGATATTTGAGAGAGTTATTCCTCTATTATCATTCCTCCTTCTGATTCCTCTGTAACTGTACCTGAACACATCCACTTTGGCCTTGAATTGTCTTATAATATGGTAACATGAGAATTGTAAAGAGAGAGTTTAACAATGTTGGGAGTTCTTGGTAGGCAGAAATCAGCGTAAAGTAGTAGAAATATATGTCTATCACATCCATCTGTTTTCCAACCTGCTTATCCTGTGGAGGGTTGGGGGGACTGGAACCTGTCCCAGCACATGTTTGGCAAAAAGTTATAATAATATGCTCATAATAGCCTTAATTTAAGGTGAAATCCATTCACTTGTGCAGTGAAACACATAGAGCAGGGTTACAACAGTGGGTTAGACATTCAATTCAAGAATTTCAATGACTTTAAAGGTTTAATTTGTGAAAAGTCAAATGTTTTTAGGTAAGATTACAAAAGTCACATAAAAAATGTAGACAATTTAGAGACCTCATTTTGACCAAAGATGTAACAAAGTCTAGTGGAAATGGTAAAACTGTTTCTACACTGCTGCTAAATCCACATTTATGAACTGAAAGAAAGAAATCAAACACTTTCGAAGTGAGTATTTCACCAAATGTTCTCAAATCTTAGTCTTCTTAAAGTCTCTTCTATAAGTCCTATGGGATCCTGAGCACAGCACAAAGGACTGACCAATGACGGCGTAACCTCCCGGCAGGATGCGGTAGACTATCCCATCAAACAGGATTCCATTTGGGAAAAGAGTGGCCATGATCTCCCCCACGAGGCGGCCGAAAGCAGCTCCTTGAGGAGAGAGATAAGACACGCTGGTAAAAACGAATTGAACTGAAACTCAGCAGGAGACACTGCGCTCGCACTGCGAAATCCTCTTACCTAATATGAACACTGGCATAAAGGCACCGGAGGGGATGGGCATCGTGGTGGAAAGTGCTGACATCCAGAACTGCAACACAAATACCGGATCAACGACGGCTCAAGACCATTCCCAGAGATTTCATACAGTATATATATATATATATATATATGTTTGAATGCAACACAAGTCCTGTACACAGCAAGAGGGAGAGATACCTTCATGACGCAGAAGAGGACGAGGATGACAAAGACGCTGACATGAGGATGAATCCATGCAGAGGAGCGACCCAGGCCGGGCGGAGCAGATCCTGAGATTTTGGTCCAGGTGAAATTATCAAACAGGGAGTTGATACACTCTCTGGGCATCAACTGCCAGACGGGACAGACACACAGAAACAAAACTTTATCGAAACAGAAAAAAGGAAACGTTTACCCTCCACCAAGTCTTAATCAGGCAAAAAACTAATTGTAATGATTCATTCAGGGTTCACATATTGAAACAGAAAATACTTGTGGCCAATATTCAGGTTGCTTGTATTAATTTGGTCAATTCAATATGAAAAACTGGGCTTCTTGTAATTGAGTAGTTATTATTCTGTCAGGCTACATTTGTCAATCATGGATTCCAAGAAAGAGATGAAAGATTGGAAACTCACATTTTCTATTTTAACTGACTTTGGTTGGGTTAAAAGTCAAGTTTTTAAAAATGTGAAATTAACTTTAGTGGTATTTAAATGTCATCATTGCTTTAAGTTTTTCAATAGAGCTTAAAAATCCCAATAAGTTATTAAAAGAGTCCTCCACTCATTTTGCATCGAACTACATACTACATTCTTGGACCCATGATGGACAGTCTTCTTCCTTGTCAAACCCTGTTGACTACATTACCCACAATGCAGATCGACTGAAAACAGTTTGGTCAGAGATTCACGTGTGTCATGCTACACTATCGGTTAATGTAGCCTCGAGCCGCTAGCTTTCAGCAGAGATGAGGACTTCTTTCTAACTCCACACCCCCAGTTTATTTTAAAAGTTTTCAAAGTTTTCAGCCCCAATCAAGTTACTTCACTTGAGGTGATTCATCAGGCTTCTTGCAGCTCCCTGTGGAGCCACAAAAGTCTTTATACAACTTTGTTCACACATGCAGTAATACTCCCCAAGACCCGTAAACAGACTTTGATGTGTAAAGTTCCCCTTTCATCAAATTCCCATCATTACGGCTTTTCTTTGCTTCTCGCAAAACATAAGAAAACCACACAATCTATACCCCACTGACCATCTTCTTCAAAATCATAAATATGAATGAACACACATCAAAAAGAAGTCAGAGAGTGTGAGATGGAGTCAGTCTAACCTCTCCAGCCATAAACTGTCCAAATCCAGGTGGAAACGTTAAGGTGGCGATGATCAGTGTCACTGCACCTGGATAGATCAATCGACTGGGAACGCACACACACACACACACACACACACACACACACACACACACACACACACACACACACACACACACAGGAATGTATTCTTAAACAACAACATGGCAAAATAAGTGACGCTTGCAACAGAAATAACTCGGTGCGAGTCTCTACCACCACTGACTGTATGGCTCTCCTGGCGCTGCTGCTCGCCTCTTTCTAATGGCGGAGACTAATGTTCCCTGACTGTTGAGTCTCGGAGGATAAGTGAATCTCCACAATGACTGAATAACTGGCTGAAAGGTTGTTAAGGCTTTGCTGCTCTCCTGGCCAGCGTTGTGAGACTGATGAGTTCGGAGAGAGCTGAGATACATTAAGAGGAATTGGATTTGAATGCGCAAATGGTTTGAGTTCATGGGAACGTGGCCCTGTGTTTCTGTACATGTGTGTGTGTGTGTGTGTGTGTTGGGATCTCACTGTCTGGTTAGGAAGCGTGTGAGCGCTGTCGGTCTCCTCATGAAGAGGACCACCTGTCTGTTCAGGTAGACGAAGAACGCCCCCAGGAAGCCACACGAGATCCTAACACATGACCAAAAAAAAAACCGTCATACTGTTCATACTGCTCCTTCTGCACAACAACCATGTATGGGCACAGAATGTATTGAGGAGAATACATGACCATATCTATTTAAAAAGTGGAGACACACAGTATCATTGCACACACACATTTGTATTCACCCTATTATTGCAAACGCAGGCAGCTCCTGCAGGTCAAAGGGGAAATCCATCCGGAAGTTAGTTTTGAAGAGAGCTGTGATTGTGACTGAGAGAAAAAGAAATGTTCATTTATCAGCACAAGATAAAATGATTCATAATGTCAAAGCAGAGGATGTTTTGGAGGATTTTAAACCTGCATAACTTATGCAGTCTGGGGAAGCGGATAAAAGCTGTGAACACAACATTGAACTTTTTAATCACCATTTAATTAGATATATTGAACCTCTGCTTGATATATCGACCTCTGCTTGAAAGTTGTTTGGGAAAATGAATATTAGATGATTGTCTGGTTAGGTGAGAGTTGTTATTTGTTTGAATATACAGTAAGACAATAAACTGTAAGGAGTTGACATAATAAAGTAATAAAGGCAGAGAATAGGGTGCAGGGATTTAGATGTGAGTATTTAATTCTATGGTGCTGGTGGATTGTGAATAAACCGTAGGTGATGACTTGAAACATTTGTGGTTTATCTAAAGAAGCAAATATTACGCTGTCATATTCAGCTACTTTCCATAAAATGCCAGCTCAGCAGTCTTTTAGAACAGTGTGTGTATGTAAAGTGTGTGTGTGTGTGTGTGTGTGTGCTCTGCTTCTTACCAGCATCCTTGTTCCAAACAGAGAGCACCCTGAATATGAAGGCGCTGAATGTGGCGGCAAAATATCCCCGCCAGTAATTCCTCACCGCAAAGTAGGTAGACGTGACCTCAATACTGAACAACACCCCTGGTGGTGTTGAGGGGGGAGAGGGAGGGAGGGAGGGAGGGGGAGAGAGAGACACAGAGAGAGAGAGAGAGAGAGAGAGAGAGAGAGAGAGAAGAGGGACAGAGGGAGATGAGGGATTATAAGGAGAGAGAGGAAAATGAGGATGGATAGTGTGAGAAACGAGAGAAACAGGGAAGGGTAAGACAGAGAGAGAAAGAGAGAGACAGAGAGAGAAAGAGAGAGACAGAGAGAGAGAGACAGAAATTAGTTAAATAGGCAAAATGAGTCCAGAAACACTTGAAGCTGAGGGTGTAATTATACACAATGGGAGAACCACAGGGAGTGAAAACACACTGTGACAGAACCAAACGCACACACATACACCTCAGTCACACACACACACACACACACACACACACACACACACACACACACACACACACACACACACACACACACACACACACACACACACACACACACACACACACACACACACACACACACACATCAGGCATCCACACACAGAAACACACACACTTAAGCAGGCATAATCAGCATGTAACGCCATAAAATAAACATCAGACACTTTAATGTAAATAATATTGTAAAACAGCTAAACAGAAAAAAGCATGGAAAATACATAAGGACTAACAATAGATCAATGAGGTCAATGGTATTTGTTCTATGGTGATTGAAAAGTTGACAATGCTTTTTGGCTTCAGCACATATATTGCAAGATGTTCGTTGATGTTGACCTATCGATCCTCACATTTAACACGATGGAACTAGAGCATTTTTGGCACTACTGAGTTAAAACATTACTTAAAAAGTTAATCAGTTATAACAAATTGCCTACAATTAATTTATTTTCTGTCTTTGTTTGTGAATGTATTCCGCTAATTAATATAAGCTGCTCAGCCTAGGGTTGGTTATTGTTCTGTGGTTTAAAACAAACCTTTATTTCTTTTAATTTTCAGGGGAAGTTACATTTCTCTTTTACAGAGCTAGGTGGATGAATAGGTTGGGCCAATATACTGATTATATGACTTATTTTGGACATAATGGGTATCAGTGTAAATGTCAGCCAATACGTGACAGGAAATACCAAATATATGTTTGATGTCATTTAAAAACCGTCATTAGAGAACTGACACATTTTTTAGTAATAATCCTGTCTAACAATGAAATATTTCAAAAACGTTTGTCTATGTTATGCGTTTATGTAAATAAATAATTATAAGCTGATATTTCATTATGAAAAAATATCTGAGCAAAGAATATAAACAAGTTTTGGTACTGGCTTGTTTTCAACACCTTGTGCCACTGACTAATTTCAGCTTGTTCTTAAAAAGTACAGTCTCAGTACAGTATCCAGTACAAGAGGGTGTTTGGTGAAGTGGTTTTCGTTGTATGAGGCAGTGTGCAAGTTGTACAGTACCTCCAAGTGGAGTGCCGAAACAGCATCCCACCCCCACGGCACAGCCAACAGTCAGAATATCTGTGTAACCATAAGGGTTCTACTGACACAGAAAACAGAGAGGGGGAAAACAAGAGGGAAATAAAGAGTTGAGAGAGACAATGAGCGATGAAAGGCGTGAGATGATGAAGGGCAATGAGAGCGTAGACAGAACGACAGGAGAGTGAGTTGGAGATAGAGAGAATAAAAGATCAAGGTGGAGACGACAGGACGGGGAACCACGAGGGGGAGAATTGACACAAAGGAAGCAAAATGGAAAAAAAGTGAATAAATATTGCTGTGATTTTAAAAAAGTGATAAAGACGAGGGGGAAAAAAAAGCACATCAAAAGAATATAAAGCAGTAATGCACATGCCAAGGAGAGAAATCAAGACTTAGAGGAAGCAATTAAGCAATCAGGAAACAAAGCGAGTGGTCACATCAACCTTTGAGACAAATCCCGGCAACTGATTGCATACAACAAATGAATGGTAGGAGACATTAAACTTCCATTGATTATTTATGACCTTGATTTATGATGTTCTGTGTAACTTTTTTTTTTTAAGAGTATCTTTTATGATCTGTGTTAAATTATTTTGCAGAATATTTATTTATATTTTATTATTTACCAAAAAGGGATGCAGAAAAGCCCTGATAGCACAAATAAATGTATAATTCAAGGCTCGTCAAGGCTGCGAACTTGTCTGCAGTAAATATATA
Organism: Pholis gunnellus; assembly: GCF_910591455.1. Classification (NCBI taxonomy): domain Eukaryota; kingdom Metazoa; phylum Chordata; class Actinopteri; order Perciformes; family Pholidae; genus Pholis; species Pholis gunnellus. Next base: position 17,881,861 of record NC_136534.1, on the reverse strand, counting down.
TTCACAAACATTCAATTCACTTTGAATTCACCTGGATGCCGGATACTGGTCTGAGGCCAGTATTCAAGGGAACAATTTGACATTTTGGGCATCAATCTTCTCATCTAACCAGCAAATAAGTGGATTTCCCAAAATGTTGAACTCTTCCTTTAAGGTAGACATTACTTTAAGTAGACATTGGCTACATATTGCCAGGGAAATCATACGAATTATATTCATCACTTAATAATGCAGGGCACTGGTCTGAGGTCAGACTTAACTTCCACGTTTGTGATCCTGATGTTATTTCAGGAGGACAAAGCGGACCAGAGACCTGTGCCTGAGTAGGAAGGGGGGGTGGGGGGGACTTGCCTCCCACGGGGGCAGCGAAACAGGTGGCCACTCCCACGGCACTCGCACACACCAACAGGTCCTGGTTATGGGTGCCACTCTGGGGGTTAAGGGTCACAGACAAGCAGGGATGAATGAGAAAGCAGGGGGGGGGACGTGGAGATAGAGAGAGCAGGGGAGAAGGGAGACAGGGATATGGGACTGTTAATACACATGCCAGACATTACCATCACACTATTAATACAGTGAGACACAAACACAGATGAGGTGCGAGGGGGCGAGCCAAAACACAGACACAAGAGAAACAGGGAGGGGAGGGGAGGGCGTGAGCTGGGAGAGAGACAGATGGGAGAGGACAACAGTCACAGGGTTCCCACTTTCTCTTCAACATCAAATTCAAGGACCTTTTAATGAAGTGAAAGGACAAAACATTGGCGAAAGTGAAGATTGTAGAGGCCTCGTTTATATAAAAACAAAATATGGTAGAGTCATTTAAAAAAGTGGATCAGAAGAGCTTTGTATAATATTTCTAAGGTCATCCTATAACTTTTCAAAACAATAGTCTGCAGCCACGCTAGCGGCTCTGTGATAGTGATGTGCAAGTCATGAATAAATTGTTCAACTCTTTTTACTGACTCAGGAGTCAACAAGTCCTCATCGCTAATAACTCGTTCACTTACAACTCTCCCCTCCTACCTGCTGCTACACTGTGAGAAAAGCAATCACAGTACTCGCTCTCCCTGACCTGAGCTGAGGGTCCAACTCTGGCTGCTTCCATCACAGTCATTAAACATTCATGAATTTGAACTTGTCCCTTTTTAGTAGTTTATTACTGATCAATCATGAAATCAGTCGGAGTTATTTTCTTTACCTCAGCGTCGGTTCAAGTTGTTTAATGCTCCAGTGTGTGCTGGTCAGCTGGTCTCGTTTGTTGCTGCTGGAGTTCGCTGCTCCGCTAACAGTAGTCACTAGGTGACGCACTCTGTGACTCAAGTGAGAGGTTGAAAACCCGACTCTCTTTAGTGAGTGATTCCTACAAACTAGAGTCAGTAAAAAGAGTCGAACCTCCCACCTCTATTCTGCGAGGCTGTTCATTGGCACATTTGTGCTTTGCATGAAAATCCATCCGACAGTTGTAGAGATATCTCAACCGACTAACAGACTCCATCAACCCTTGAGCCTGGTCACTGACTAAAAATCAAAACAAACGATTTTCTCAAATCTTAAAATTAAGATTTTACGGGCCGGTGGGAACCCTGTAATTACACCAAAGACATTAACAAAGCAAGTTATGATGGAAAAACTACATTTCACACCTTCATCAAGTGCACTTGGTCAGCAAGGAGAAGAGGCTTGTGGGTAATGTAGTCTGTTTTGGTCAGGGCCTCAGCTTACCTCATAGACTCCAGAGAAGATGGACATGAATTGACTCAGCACTGCGGCACAGATACTGGCGATGTGGACGAATGGACCCTGAGGGTGACACGCAGTGACACAGATGAGTAACACGTAATGTTACATACACAGACACGGACTATTGTCTGTAAAACAAGGAGTCTAAACTGGGACATGTTGTATCAGAACGGATAAATCACTGTATAATTGCTGGATGTGACAGTTAACCTGCTACTGTAATGGGGAAAATGAACGCGCTCCTTTGCTGAGAAATAATTTGCTTCAATCCCGTGAGAGGAGGGAGGGAGGAAAAACATGACAGAAGATGAGTTATTACACTCCAAGCTTGGAGAAAGAGCAGATAGAGCGATGCAGAAAGAAAAACAGAGATGAAGGGGGATGATGATAGTGATGCTGGATCAATGAAAGATGATAGATACAGAGAAAAATAGATATAAAGGGGGGGGGGGGGGGTTACCTCTTTGCCCACTGGCATCCCACTGCCTAAGCCAGCAGTCAGCCCGACGACTTTAGCTACAAAGGCTTTGAGGGTCAGATACTCCTTCAGCACTACACCTCTCAGGATGGTTTTCAGCTCAGGAATGCCAGAACCTGTAAAAACAACAGAGAAAGATGGAGAAGTAGAATAAAAAATGGTGGGAGCAGTAAAGAGAGAAAGAGTGCCACTATCCAAAAAATAAACAGGTGCTGGAGGAGGATAAGAGAGGCTGACAGGTGATGGAGCGCTTACCGATGGCCTGTGGGGAAACCAGGTGACAAAAGAGCGAGGCGAACATGACAAGGATCATGGGATAGGTAACCCAGGCGAGGTACTGGAGTGGCACGTTGCCCTTTAGCTCCCCATGCATCCACTTATAAGCTGAAAGACAGAAACACAACAGAGACAGAAAGAGAAAACACAGGAGTACAAATGGAATAATTACAGACAAGGTGTTGCGTTATTAAACTGCAGATTTGACAGGAATCATCTTTACGGCTTTGGCCTATGTACCTTGCAGGCTCTTGGCGCTGGTGTAGTCCATACTCCAGCTGACCAGAGCCATAGTCAGTCCCAGAAGAACCAGAAATATCCAGTCCTCCCCCATCTTGGTCACTATGTACCGCCGCACGCGAGCAAAACAATCTGGGACAGAGAGATCAAATGAATGATTCACCACGGATCCATTAATCTTGATTCAATTAATGACAACTAGTTATTGTAACACTGGGAAACAAAATGCATGCTGGGGAAGCAGAATTCGGGTTTAGACACATACAAACTTTTAGGCTGAAAAATACAGGGACACATTTTAAGCATTCGGTATTATTCTAGAAGAAATGTAATCCTACAGGATAGAGCCAGTTTTAAACCAGCATTTAGAACTGGGGTATATTAAGGGACTCAAAATCCTGACTAAGTCCAACTGCCTCATGATCTGTGTGGCAGCCTAATTAAAATTTAAATGTGCATCATATTTTAAGAGCTCAAGTAAAATCAAAATGTGCAAAGCAACCAGTAACTGAAGCTGTCAGATAAACGCTGCTCTCTCTAGAATATAGTCTAATAAAAGATTAAAGTTTCACAGAAAAGAAAAACTGATGTGAAGGGCCAGTACCTCAAAATATTAATTTCTGTTTTCTGGTTATCACATGATGTGTCTTAGCCATGGAAACTATCGCCACAGTTTGCCTCTTTACAGAATAACTCATTCCTGATGGTCACCTTGGCATTTTGAGTAGGGACGAGGCTTCTTGGTGGAAGAGGCGTGGCTGTGATACGACTCCAGGGACACGGGGTGATGCTGATGCTGATGCCGCCGGCCGTGCCCTGTTCGGCCGGTGGAGTTGTCCCCCGCCTGTCTCCTGCATTGTCTCTCTGTCAGCAGACGGGCAGCTTCCCGTCGGGCAACGTTTCCCAGCTGCTCCCTGTACTCCCCGTACAGCTGAAACCGGGGGGGACACACACACTGACAATCACTATATGACGCAAAAAGCACCAATAAAAGATTCGCAGAGAAGGAAAACAAAATGCAAGATGTAAGAGAGAAGGGGGAGAAGGTAAAAACGAAGAGAGAGGAGAAATACCTCTGAAAACTGAGACTTGGGAGAAGGATAAAACTAGATCCAGTGTGAAGAGTCTTGAGATAACGAGAAAGAGATGGGGAATGTGCGGCGTGTGTGTAAGGGATACACATCAACCTGAATACCCTGGCAGACAGAAATAGACAAAACGGGCATAGAGATCGGAAAAACCCCTCCCTGAGAGGAGGCAGGGGCTGGAGAGAAGCCAGGGGAAGAGCCCCTGGAAGAGAGGACATTCCACATCTTCCCCTACGCTTTACACCTACAACCCCCCCCCCCCACCCACACACACACACACGCACACACACACACATACACGCACGCACAAACACACACACACGGTCAGAAAACACGACACTTTGTAAACCAGTGGGATCAGTTTTCACCGCAAACCACAGAAAATACTGCAGATCCAGGTGTCGTTACGATGTGCAACTGAAACCTATGGATCACATGCATCCCACCACACAGCCAAGCAAGAAGCTAAATCATAAGGGGGGGCTGGCTGCCACACATTACTGTCTCATGTTCACACAGGAAAGGAGAGCTGACACATCCAAGCAGGAGGCCCAGGACCAGAGGACCAAAACGAAAGCTTAGCTAGCTGCCCATAATTGCATCCAGCAATAATAAAATAAAGGCGCAGCAAAAATCTGCAATCTCATCGGACTTGAAAATATTCACATAACTCCAGTGTGACACAGACAAGTTACTGCACTCTTTCTTTTGTTGAGATTTTCTGCACAAAAGCTGCTTTACACAAGCAGTCCACTTTAACACGAGTCACTACAACCACATGTTGTGGCAGATATAGTAGTTTATAATTAATACACCACATAGCAGGTGTCCAGCTGTTAAAGGCTCTTGAAAATATTTGATGTTCCTAAATTGTCAAAGTTATTTAGAACTCACTAAATACTACAAACCCCAAACTGTTATTCAGAACAACAAGGCACTGCTTACAGCTCATGGCCTGAGCTAACAGATGTGGGAAAGCAGCAGTAAAGCACTTAAAGTCAGTTAAGGATATTTTTTTGCTGTAGAAAACTCATTACTTTCCCTAATGTTTTTAATGCCAGCACTTTGTTATTCCTTAGAAATTAAATGACTCATTTGCAAAAAAAGTTGTAAAAATCTGTTTACCGTGCAGGCACAGAGAGGTGAGTTATATGCAAACAATACTGTATAATAATTAGAATTTGAGCCATGACTCAGAAGAGTCAATTAAACATGGCAAGTTGTGGAGTGTCGTGCTGTGTTTTAAGCAAATTAAATGAAATGCACGACAAATTATGATTGAGACAGACTGCACTTTTCAACTGCGAGTTAAAATTGACTAAACATTATTTATCCAGGAATGACGTTAAATGTTGTCGGTCCACATAATTTGGATAGAATCCTATTTGAGTAAACTTTATAGAAATATAACAATACATTTGATAATATTCTTATAGTATACATATATTCTGTTCTAATGTGAGCGGTGCAAACAGCCCATTAACGCTACACCTTTGAAAAGAGAAGTCAGGTAACACGTGTAAACAGATCCACTAAAGGAGCTTGTGATTAAAGAGAAATGACAGAAGATCACTGGACTGCGTCATTAACTTAGTAAGAGAATAACAAAAATCACCGTCCACCATCTGAGCAGATGAAGCCTTTGGTCTTCAGGTCTTTACCTGTAACTCATCAGTTGTCTTTAGCATGATGTGGTAGCAGCTCTGCTCCTGTTCTGTCTGCTGTGCTACACTGCAGACCAGCACCACCAGTCTACACATTAACACCAAAGCACTAATCCATCAACATCATCAAACAGGCGCTGGCACCAGGCACCTTCAAAACCAGGGACAGGAACAACAGGAACCTGTGCACTGCTCCGATTTGTCGACTACCACAAGGTTAGAGGCAAATTATAGCTAATCTCATTTCAACAAACTACATTTATATTCTCTATTCAACTGCTGAAGAGCAGCATCTCATGTGTTGTTGTAGATGGACATCTTGCTCTTTACTTGCTTCACGGTACTTGTATATATCTGGTGAGAGTATAGCATTGTTTATAGCATTTAGTCTGAATTGTCTTTATTTGATTTTATAATAAATATTTCTTTGTAAGTGAATAAACATTAACTAGCTAACTAACAACTGTAGAATACAAATGATAAATTACAAAACATATTCACGAAATGCTTACCATTACTATCGGAAGTCTTGTTTGTAGTGCACTATATGTATACACATATACATAGACATATATAAATTAAATGTGTAATGATTTGCTTAATATTAACAGCCAGCTACTGTAATAATCCATTAATCATTTATGTCATATTATCAAGAAAATAGGCCAAAGATTTACTAACTCCATTTTCTAAAATGTGAGGATTAATTTTTTTCTGTTGAACTGCTGATTAGACGAAACAAGCTAAACTAAGCTGCAGCCCTGATCTGTTGCTACTGAATTATCAAAAAGGAAATAAATCTGAAAGCGGGAGACAAAAACAGACAAATGGCCGACAGCGTGAGAGAGACATTGAAAGCTGTGATTCATTGCCGTCGGGGGACTTTTCCGCCTCCATCTCTCAACCTTGTGTTTACATTTATGTCACCGTGTAACCTTGTGCGTCCAGCGACATCAGTCGCCGATATTTCCCACCACCTTGAGCATGTCTTTGAACATCGTTGCTGCCGCTATTTGACTCTTCGTTGTGGAATGACCTTCCCACTCAAGAGTCAAGTCCAGCAGAGGATATATCACACTCTCCCTACTCCTCTTCCTCCTCCAGTCACACTAATCTACTCTCAGCAAGATTCCCACTTCCCCCCACATGAAAGTATTCAGGCGTTGTACTGTACAGCTCTGACACCCCTCATTATTAGTTTCTTTCTGCTCAAGCTTTAATGTTGTTCCTACTGCAAGTCTCTCGGGATGAAGAAAATGGAGAAATGTAAACCGTTCCTAACAGAGGCTTTGTTAGGAACACAAAGCCTGCGTTAGATTATGCTTGTGGCGCTGTCGAGAGCTTTGAATTCATTCATGGGTCTGCCCTTCATGAGCTGGTTTTAACAAGGTGATGCTACTGTAAAACACAAGTAAGTCAAGAGGAACTTCAAGTGTAAACAAAAACAGAGAGAGGCTAGCAGAGAGGGAGGGATGGGGGAGGGGGGGGGGGGGGTAAGGGGGGGAGAGCTTCAGTTAGTGAGAGCTGCTAATAGATGCCGAGGTTGAAGGGCAGTGTGACATTGAGAGTTAATTAGAAAAAATAATAGCACATTCCTGCGTCCCTCATGAGAGAGTCGGTACTGCATATTCATATATATCATTGAGTGTTGGTGCAGGTTCTTAAGCATGCTAAGTTTGTATTTGTGTGTTTATCAGTGAGCTAAATTAATGTTTGAGAGTGTGGTTTTGTGAGACTGTGTGTGTGTGTGGTGAGGCCTTACAACAATATAACCCTGTTCCATAACACAAGGTTAATGATAAAATCTGACCTGCCCACTGACAGATAGATCAGGAGATTACACACACACGCACGCACATGCACGCACGCACGCAAACCCACCGACCCTCCCTCCCCCACAACACACACTCTACAATCGCATGTCTCCATATGCATACACTAATTAACCAGCACAATAACATTTCCATGGCTCATCCAAACCCTGTTCGAGCTGTCATGTTCTAATTGCAGCATGTTGGCGAGGCCAAACGAGAGAAAAATAAACCAAACTGCAAAATGTGTTATGTATGAGCCCACAGTTTATATTTACACCAAGTAATCCAGGAAAAAAACAACTGTGGAGGTCCTTTTACCCCTGTAAAGCTGGTTTACATGTAATAATGCTTCCACAACAGGAAATGTAAAATTTTAAGTCAATAAAACAAATGACAGACAGTACAAAAGTGTCTTTTTTCTGCCTCTTATCTCATTCATAAATGCATCCGTCTTTGTAAAAGACTTTACAACTTTAGGTAAAACATCCAAGATAATAAACCTTACCAGAAATTGATCAACATTCAGAACCGTTTCAAAAGTATTGATCCGCTCCCTCATCTTTTCAGCCGTTCCTCCTGCAAGCTGCTGCTCACTTTCTCGTGTGTCCTTAATATACTGTAATACCCTCTCTGGATATCTTTGTCTTACATCTGACATTTCCCGTCTTTGCCAGAGTGACGGACACAGACTGTACCTGCTACCTGCCTCAGTACAGCATGGAGGCCAGTGACTGACAGGTATGGCCAGTGCAGCGCACACACACACACACACACACACACACACATTCAGAGAGAGTGGAGAAAGCAGTAGAGGTTAATACAAACACTTGAGGCTTGACAATACATTTTCAGCAGCTTTTAATTTCGAGGGGTATATTCTCAGTCAGGCGGCCGGTCCAGCAGATTCCTTCAGCCGGATCATAAATGATACCAGGCAGGAAGGACACGAGCTTAAGGTTTGAAAATAATACGTGCTGACTGAGTGGAGCCCTTAACATTATTAACATCGTGTGGGATAGGGTGGATAATGCTGCACTGTACTACCAGTACCTTTAACATAGATGGCATGCTTTACTAAAGGGGACAAACATGTTGTTGGCAGCGATTGCTCAAACTTGGTTATTAAAGAGGCAAGATACTTTACAACAATACATTTCACTATGAAAGACAACAACATATTTTAATCATTAAACTAACTTGAAACGGTGCATAAAAAAGACAATTTACAGGCCGCGAACTAAGAAAAATATGGTCCAAAATACATGAAAATGCAGCTTATAAAACATTTCTATACCAAAACAGAGACCAATATCGACTCACTTTGGATAAGCCGGTATCAGCTGGTAATATCGGCTCTATTTTTAACCGTTATTAAGTCAACTTCTCTCACTGTGGAACCTAAAATGGGTCACTGACTGTTCTGTTGTGACCCAAATGGTTCTCAAATGATTTCTGGGTCTTTGGGGACCAGACTGCTGCCGGTTTTCTGTCTCACCAGGAAGCTGTTTGCATCCTTCTGGCGAAAAATATCAGAGTTCACAGAGTTTAGTAGACTGTAGTGTTTTATATAACTTTGCATGTAAAGGAATTGATCATTTTAACACCTGCAACTACCACTGGCCCGGAACGTGGAGTGCTGCTGTCAGCTTGAAAATCACAGTTTTCTTTCTATTTAAACGCGTTAAAGGTCAATTGAGCGCAAACATGTCTGACTTTGTCATCTGTACAGGATGTTTTCTACCTGATGCATGATGGGATACACTGCTCATACTTATTATGACCTGAGCAGGTAGAAGACGGATGGATGGAAGCGGCTTTCAGTTTCTTTGCAGCTCGAAAGTGGAACAGACCTGAGAAATGTTCCAAACCTGACTTAAAATAATCCTAAAAACTTTTCTCCTTCTTATAGCCGTCCTATAACATTAAGGGCCGCTCTGTTCCATTTAAGTGTCCCAGTAAGCAAAGCCTGTGATACCAACATGCACTAAACCAGAGCCCTGGAACCTGCAGAGCAAAGTGGAATGCAGCCATCATCATGTTATTAATTACACATGTGCTCTCCCTGCTATGACATCACAAGATGTCTGCTGTAAAAAAGGTGCATTAGGCGGTCAGCACCTTAAAGTCCAATACCACCAGGGCACTTCCAATATTATCAGTTTTTAATTATTGCATTATTCTTTTTGGGCTCTAAGATTATACAAAAATGTTACATTTAGAATCCAATCTCAATGCAACATAAAAAACATTTTGCAGTCATGTTCAAACCAAATTGACTACATTTGTATTAGCTGAATTAAAGATGTATTGCTCTGTTCAATCTCTCAATTTGTGGGCTAGAAACAGATTTAGAACCAGAAAAACACATAAAGGCCACAACTAACTAATTGCACTTTCTTGTGTTCTGGGTGATTTTTCTCAAAAGTTCTTAAAGCAAATAAAATCTTCTTCCAAATGTAAATGTATGTCTTAATATCACTTTAGCCTTGAGATGCTTTCAGGGAATGAAACCTTGGTTTGTATTCAGTATATTGTTTTGTTTGTTTCTCCAATTGCACAAATCTGCAAAGGTACAAATCTCACATTAGAAATCAGGTTTTTCTTTCCTTCGATGCCACAAACAGATGTTCTTGTACTTTCTTCTCCGCCTCACCTACGACTGAACTCTTGTGTGCAGCCTTTCACCTTTCCTCCCTCACTCTCTCCCCCCTGAAACTTTCCCTCTCACCACCCCGTGTCCCCATCCATCCAACCCCCACCCCTGAGGTGAAACCTTACTCGTGGATAAATTTAGCAGCAGTGTGACCCAATGTTCACTGACACACCTCTCCCTCTCTCACGCTGTTTGTCTCTCTCAGCCCACCTCTCCCAGGAGGCCCGACGTTCAGCCGGATGAAGCGCTTTAACCTTTACACAACAACAACGACACCTTATTGACACCCTTTCACAACGTTAACATGCCGATTCATCTTCTAACTACTGATGCGACTCTACGAATAGTTGAATTATTACATTAGAGCCACCGCTGTAATTGAAAAGACACATCCAAGTGACCGGGATATCATGTGAAATTGAATGGCTTAATCGTCTACATCCCAGTCATTCCAGTCTGCGAGACATTTGGCAGGTGAACATTATCCCGTTTAGTAGCCTGAAACATTTGAGACTTATGAGATCTATTTCACTGCTGTTGACATTCTCACAGATTGCGACCCATCGCCTCGCATAACCTCATTTTTAGACACATCCTTTATTAATTTATCCTTAATTGTAACACACAAGCAGAATATCAAAGCAAGCACACACGCAGTATGATGACTGACACACACACACACACACACACACACACACACACACACACACACACACACACACACACACACACACACACACACACACAGCTATCTGTTCTCACCCCTCGCGGTGGAGCGTGTCTGTCAGTGTGGCACAAGTCAACAGAGAGTGCTTCCTCTTTGTTAAGGTCAAGGGTGGACAGCAGCTGTGTGACTTGGAAGTAATTAACACAACTTTACAAACCCAGCCAGCAATACATTTGTGCTTTTCAGGTCAAAATACATCTCGGTTAAAGCTGGGCTAACATCTTGTTACGCTTTTTTTTTTTTTTTTACGAGTTCGTAATTTCCAGATATTTTTAAGAAGTTTCCGAGAAAGGACGATGCAATTAGATACGACGGGAGAACATGTTGAATTCTCACACACTGTCAACACCAAGATTGTTATAAATGAGTCAAAGTTAGAAGCTAAAGCTGTTGCACGTCTGTACCAGGTGTGAGGTTAGATAACACAACATTTTTAATAACTAAAAACTATTAGGAGGCAGCGTTAAATTGGTACACTTCAAGTTTGATGGTTTTGGCTAAATGAGCTTACAAAACGGCGACTAGTCCACCTTTCCAGTCTCTTTGTGCATTTATAGCTTAACGTTAGCTTTTTAATTCTGATGATTGCATTCAAGCTTTAAATAGATCATTTTAATTAAGTATCATGAAATTGTGTTTGCCACAGAGCTTAATTTCTGCAATAATCTAAAATCTAAATGTAACTTCATGTTGAGGGAACCAGTGAGGTGCTGAACACGTCATCCCTGCAGCAGATTTCCTATTTTCTCTATAATTAGTTTAATTAGAAAGAAGTTAAATGGCTCTCTCCTGGAGACGATCTAGAAAAGTATAAGGAAATAAGCATTAAGTGTTTTATCTCATCCCAACTTTGTCTTTCTTTTCATTGAAGTATTAATACAACCACATAACCCTGCACCCTCTGTAATGTATGACATTAAAAGCTAAAACCTTAAAGGAGTTCCAGTGTCAAGCAACTCCTTTTGAACTGAAACGGTTATTTAAATGCAATAGTTATATGCAATTTAAAAATATTCAACATAACCCAGTTTTAAACTCCACACATATACTGGAAACACTGACGTCTATTGTAACCTTGCAGCACCAGTGTGCATCTGTGAAGATCTGAAAATATACTCAGACAAATCCTGCTGCTTATCAGTAAATAAATCATATTAATCTCTACACATAAACTCCTCCAAGGCTCTCACACACACACACACACACACACACACACACACACACACACACACACACACACACACACACACACACACACACACACACACACACACACACACACACACACACACACACACACACACACACACACGACTTCTAAGCCTGTGGATAGATTAATTGATATTTCTTATTTATATCTGACTTAATGGCCCCTGAGGGGCTTCACAAGAGAATGAGATGTTTGCTTTGGGCAGCCGTCCATCGTCTCACAGGAGAAGGAAAAGAGGAGCAACACTTTGTCAGGCTGCTCCCAACACATTAAAAACACACTCCAGCTGCTCTAATCTCAGGTGATCACGTTTCCGTCATTCTCTCGACTTATATTTCACATTCGACTGCAGAAAATGACCTTTAAAAACAACGGACAACAACGCAATGCTTCAAAGCAAGTGTTGCAAAAGCTCTGATGCTGCGAGTCATTTATGTCCACAGACCAGGTGTGGTTGGATGAAACAAAAAGTCAATGGCAGACATGATGCTCCTGGGAGGAATGACCATGATTCTGAGCGAGCATTTAAGCAGATGAACCGGAGGATATGGTGACATGACTTCATCTGAAGACGTACATCTAACCTGTCTGCTCAGGTTTCCCGTATATAAGTATTTATACCCACCAGCACATGAAAACAGCAATGACTTTCTAAGGCTGCAGCTTGAGGAGGCATACAGATAGTCACAGAAGAAAATATGTAATCTGGGCAATGCATTCCGTTTATCGCCTTCACTCAGGGTTTCGTAGCGTGGGAGGTAAAAACCAGCAGAGACTGTGAATGTACAAATCAAGTTGACATTAATTTGCATAAATCTTGTTCCAAGAAGTAAAGAAAACGTGGGAAGAGGAAACTAGTTGAGAAGTATTGATTCAAGAGAAGTCTATGCAACGTAGAACAGGAGTAGGAAAGACGAAACGGAGCACTGCCGGTGGACGAGAAAGGATTCAGCGTGCAGAAAAAAAAAGAGAGTATTGAAAAGGTAGGCGTGCAATAATCAGAGAAAGTGAGTGAGGAACAGGAAAGGATGGCTGGAAAAGACTCAGTGACAGGTGGGTGGATGGAGAGATGACGGAGAAGCAGGTGGAGGGGGATGAAACAGGGGGAAAGCAAAAGACATTTCAAAAGACAGAAGACAGGCAGGCAGATAACAGAAGATTTAAGACCTACCAGGGTCTGCTGGTATCTCAGAGCCTTTCTTTGCGATGCATCTGCAGCCATTGACACGCTGTCACTGATCCAAAAATAACCTCGCTGGACACCCCAGCATTTCCAATGGAGTGGGCAACACCATACAAACACACAAACACACACACAATTTCTCGCTCTTATATACACTGTGTATATATATATATATATACACACACACACTTTACACCAGTTCGAATAAACACACAAACATCTTCTAAAAGTTCCTCACTCTTCTATAAACTCATTCTCAAACATACTCGTTACATAGCAAAAGTCGGGGATAAAAAGGTAGATGAAGTCCTCCCCGAACGCGTTTCTTCTCGTCACCAGATGATCCAGAGGCTGCAAGCCATCCAGCTCCACTGCGGACCTGACCGACGCTCGGACAGAAATCAGAGCAAAGCCGCCTGATGAGGCAGTGAAGGACGCAGCGCTTTCCTTTATTAGAACTGCAGACACCTAATAAACACACACACAAAACTTGTTGCCCTTAGCAGCAACCTCTCTGCCAGCCAGCCATTAGGTGTGTGTGTGTGTGTTTGGATGGACTGTTCTTGTTTGGACAGGGGTGGTGGGTGGTGGAAGGGCACCCCCGCCCCATAGGGCTGCCCCTGCAACGTGAGCAGGAAAGTGCACACGACACCTCTATGACAGCTCAGCCAATGATGCAAGACAATCCCCCTCCTGAGGGGAAAAAATAAATAAAAATCACCCCGAATGTGCCCCCTCACTGTAAAATACCCCCCCCCCAAAATGCTTGAAGGACCCACTGCGGAGCTCGGTAAAGTGATCTCCATATTGCTTAACCTCTCCAGCAGGTTCAGATATCTAGAGGCGCTAATACAGGAAGGGAGCTAAGCGCGTATGTGTGCAGCACACAATTCACTAAAAGCTGAAAAGCCCGCGGGCCACCGGGGTAGACCACCACTGCTCCGCATCCCAGGGAGACAACATCCCACTCAGATTAATCTTAACCAACTCGTCCTCTGGTTGCTCCTCTCAGGCGGATGAGACCGGCGGCCATTATGACAACCACAAAGACACACACACACACACACAGATCCCCCTTAACCCCGCCCTGCTTTGTGGTCTACACGCCAGCGCATGGCAGCCTAATCTCACAGCCACACCAGAGGCCAGCGAGAAATGTGTTACTCTGACCGCCGGTGTGTGTGTGTGTGTGTGTGTGTGTGTGTCAAGGGAGAACGACTGTGGACAGCTGGCTGGGCCTCTATCTGATACACTCGGAACATTAGGACTGGGTGGCGGGCAGTGTGAGAGATACATACGTCCCAGCCTCAGCACGGAGAGACCTGAGCACAGCAGAATAGTGGGGAGCCAGTTATACTATACCTGAGAACAGAGAGGACAGGCTGTACGCCGGGAATAACACACACACACACAAACACACACAAACACAGCAACAAGGAGGAGGAAATGAAGCGGAACATGCACAGGTGTACATTCAAGCAGAGGCCTCACACTCACGGCCTAGGATTCAGCGCCAACATAACACACGCGCAAATAAAACAACAACAGTTTGTCTTGTTTAAAAACCACGGTCTGTTTATTGTATAGAACATTTGGCAGTCATTAGTGTTGACAGAAACAAAATCTCTCCCGGCCCCCTCAACCTTGCACCTCAGCGAGGATCAACCTTCAGAACGTTTCCCCGCCTGCAGGAGAGCAACACTTTTACACTTCTCCAATGTTTGTGTTTAAATGATTACAAAAAAAAAAAAAAAAAAGGATTAGAAGAGAGAGCAACTTCCAAACCAGGGAGAACTCTACCCCATGCTTTTGAGCCAGTCGTGACAACCTCACACAGATGGTAACAATCAATACTGTTTCGACCATATACTCTCCACTACAACACTGTTGTAACAAAACAGTTTGTCTGATCGGGGCTTTTCTGGGAAAACTGCCTTAATAAATGGATTTCTCTGTGTGTACGTGTGCTAAAGAGATACAATATACTAAGAAAGCTCTACGGTCATAAATTCATCCTCATATGGCACAGCCTGTTTGTAAAAAAAATATGCATGTTGTTTATGGAAGACTTACGAAATACCTGTTTTATCGTTACTGTATCGGATACAGTAAAATACCACATAAACGGTATGTGGACTAACTAAATGTGCAACTCCCACCCACAGGGAGACACACGATTAGGAGTCGGAGTTAGCATAAAGGTCAGAGTTCACAACGTAGGTGAATGAGCCCACAAGTAGCACCACATTCCCCTGAAAGCACAGCACCCTGACAGGGACAGATCTAAAGTAACACAGCTGATATGAAGTGAAATTTACAGTGGGTGTCCTTTATGAAATTTAAAAAAAAGGTAAAAAGCTGAATTTTCCTGATTGAACATCCACAAACAAAAAGCTAAAAATTAAATCACAAACAATTCAAGGTCTTGTTTTAAAGCTGCCCTATTAGGGTTTTTTCCTCTTCATACGGAAACATATCAACGAGGTCGAAACCTGCTGCAGAGATTTACAGTTTCATCACCGCTGGAGCCAACTATACCTAAATGAACTGGAAATATGGTGACGAGAGAGACGGTGAAATGCATTCGTCTCTGCTGTGCTGCCCCCTGCCTGTCACTACAAACAAGACATGGTCACAACTCATAAACATTATATACAAACAAAGAGAATGGGCTTAAAAATCCTTAAAAAAAATCCTTAAAAAACAATTTCTTATAAAATAAATCCACAAAAATAGATCTGTGTACAAAATACATCCTAAAAAGAGAGAGTGAAACTTTAAAGTAGCTGTGCAGTAGAAAAACAAAACAACAACATATGATTCTGTCTTTGACTAAAAAGGATTACCAACTAAACCTTCTAACTGGCATAGACGCAGACACACACGAGTAAGTGCTACGCTAATACATCGCCCCATTCAGAGTACATGTAGATTAACAAAAGCTCGCTCCGTTTTCCTTTCCAAGATTTGTGTGAGTGTATGCGCGCGTGTGTGTGTCTGAGGAGGCAGTATTTACACAGAAAATAGGAATGAACAAATCTCGTTTTTTGGACGTGACGTTGTAGAGATGGAACGTGCGAGTGTGTCGCAGTAATTGGAGTGGAATGAACCGTTGTGTGGCTTATTGAGAGGCTTCAATGCCAGGAATGGTCGGTCCGTGTGTGTGTGTGTGTTAATCTCGGCATGAACATATTGGCATGTATCAATACTGGGGCTGGTACTTGGGGAAAAGGTAGAGATCTTTGCACAACGAGCTGGTGAACTCCGACATCTCTTTGCAGCGATGGTGGGCGGTGCCAGGAGCGTAACCCTCCCGCTCCTTAATATGACTGTTGACCTGGAGACAGAAAGAGTGCAGCGGTGTCCTGAAGAGGTTTACCAAACAAGAAAGCTTATTTTACACAGCGCAGGCAGTACACTCATGTTTACCTGCACCATGATGTCTGCCAGGTGTGTGTCTCTGGCACGGAGGCGCAGTGTTGTGTTGAGTTCCTGGATGAACCAGGATCCTCTCTTGGTGTTCCGCATGGCTGCTGTGCCTTGAAGAGGAAGAGATGAAACAACAAAGGTTTAATAATTATTATTATTATAATAATAATAATAATAATAATACACAATGATTGAGATGAGTTGCAGGGAGACAGAGCTATGGTGGTGTTTCACTGGAAATAGAAAGTACAAGTCATAAAACAAAGTTCAACTGTGATAGCTGTTGTGGAACAGCAGTCGCGGCTCACTCGGGCCGAAATGGATGACGACCGATGCGATATTGAACAAAGAGCACTGCACTCGATTTAACATTGCGCTCCTTAAACATGATCAGGCTCAGGATGTACAGATACTTTAAAAAGCATCCATGCAGTAGAGCCAGAGATATTAGCTTGTTACACTTCACACTTTGTCATTTAAAAACTTGTAGTTTTCAGCCCCATGCGATGCTGACTCAAGTGACATCATTTGAGGCCATTTATTAGACTTGGTTCATCTCTTTTTTTCTTTTTAGACCCTTTAAACTTCTGATGATACACACTTGCAGATTTCATACATAGATCCACCCCAGAGTAGCAAAAGGGACAGACTTACAAATTCTCTGACCTTTGAGAGATGCAAAGCCACAGATCATGTCAGACCGCTGTGGCAGTTTGATCCTGGGCCGGCCCATGTCCCCTCTTTGTCTGGAGTTTGCATCCCCTTGTCCTTCCCTCCCAGCATCCCGCTGTTCACAGCTCGGTGAGCAGGTCCTCACTGGCCCATCTATCTGCTCCACTCCACAGTCCATCTCCTCTGGAAGACAAGACAGTTTATATTTGACCTTTTTGCTTGGTCTTGAGACGTTGAAACTCGTCGAACTTAAGTGGTCTTGACTACTGCCTTCGCAAAAACAGTATTACTTCTGAGCAAATCCAAGACAAAGCTGTTTTGTGATCAATGTCAAGGACCCAAATGTTCTGCCACTCTGTGATAAACCAAAAACTAATTATGTTATCACCATGGCATATAAGGGACCATCGTTTTAACAGCATTCTTTGAATTATTTCTAAAAGGAAATCTAACTTTTGTTGCTTTTTAGAGATAAAGTTGAGTCTAAAAAAATGTGTATGCCTGTGATAAAAGTTGTTTACCGTCTGTGCTGTTGAGCGCACAGTGTGGCCCATCATACGAGTAAGTCTAACTGGCACAGAACTGGCTGTATTTGAGAGTGATCCGCCGGTCACTGGTGATGGTTGATCAAGCTGAAGAATACAGATTTGGGTCACTGGTTGATTGGTGGGTGCACCTCTACTGAAAACGATCATAATAGGTTTTCACTTAAGCTATTTGCGGAGGCAGTGGCCATCCACGTAGAATGGCCTTTCGGCAGCACACCTGGGGTCGTCTCTGTGGTGGAGCGAGGGAGCGAGGGACAGTAATTAGGATCGCTCCTTAGGGGTCTGAGGATTTGTCAGGGACGCACAATCAGACCATAGCCTCCATCACAAAGAGACTAATTAGCCGGGATCCTGGTTAAGTCACAGTTTAATTACACGTTGATGAACTATTAGTCCACGACTATTGATTACAACAGAATATTGAAATTTGACATATTAGGACACAATCAACAACATCTGGCGCCGTGTGATGAATAGCCGTGTCTGTCACCCAGGTCGTCTGTCCCAGTGGACAGAGGGAAACATCTGGGCATGTGAACGATGTCACCAATGAAAGCTTGTGACCGTCACATTTATTTATGTTGAGATTTGCATACATGGCTATAATGAGTAGCCTATAGGTTTAGATATGCATTGATTTAGCATGTCAATAATGAATAATGATCAGAATCAGATCGAGAGCCGTACCTCCTCTGCAGGCCTGGATGAAAAACATCTTGGGCTTGTTCTGTAGCAGGGGGCAGTGCGCATTGTCAAAGGACTCAAACACCCAGTCGAGCTGAAAGGGAATAAGTGACAAAGTTACATGTCTGGAAAACGGGTTGCATCTCCACCTTTAAATGACATCATATACAGAAAAATACCAAACATAAAGCACCTGCAGCAGCTGTCCGTCGGTACCGTAAATAGCTCCTTCCACTCCGTGGGAGAGCAGGCACACCACACAGCTGTCCACCGTTCGGTGATCCGGTCGACGACAGAAGTTCTCAATGCACGTCCTCATGCCCTACTCAAAGAGTAAAGAACCGGTTGACAAGACAGTCATGTGGTCACATAGAACATGCTGGGTTTGTATGTAGGGCTAGAAGATATCACTATACATTCTGCCTAACGATGTAAAAATGTCTATCGGATATATGTTTTCTATATTGTTTCTATCGCGATGCCCACATACCAGTGGACTGACGAACGTGTAAAGTGTGTTTGCTTTGTGATAACATCGCCACACTGAGCTAAACAAACCTGCCAAACTATTCTCCAAAAGCTGACTGACTTTCTAGAAATGAGTCACGGTCAAAAGGTTGTTTTCCATTTTAGGACTTTCTTTTCTAGATTGGTCAACAAAATAAAATGAATGGTTTGTGTTTGAAGTGACATCCTGTAAATACACACTGAGCCTGCGCCGGTGTGTGTGTGTGTGTGTGTGTGTGTGTGTGTTACCTGAGCAGTGAGGTCTCTGTGGACTGTAACCAAGTAGTCGAGCTCAGTGAAGACCTTCCTGAGGACCTCGTCGTCCACCTCCCCTCCCTTCCTGGGGTCAAGGTCTGGCGCAGCACAAGGATCAAAGGTCACGTTACTAATCACCAGAGCAAAACCCCGAGGGGACGAGTTCATCCTGTAGGACTGGAGAGCAAGAGAGAGAGAGAGAGAGGAAAACAAAAAAGCATTGTGAAGAAATGTCTCTATGAAAGGGCTTTAACAGCTTGCTTATGATGGCTTTTACAAATGAATACATCTTAGAATCACTACATTGTATTCAGCTCTGCATCTAGTGCTGGTTACTGACTAACATCCAGACAGGTGGTGTGACACTGAGGACAAGTGTTTCTCAAAGGGTCAAACAGGTAAAACAGAACTGAGGTTACTGCAAGTTAAAGTAAAGTATTTTACCTGCTGGCAGTGTGAGAGATAAAAGTCGGGAGCACAAGGGAGCACAGGGGTGTTGATGGGACTATCTGTATCCAGACTGAACTCCATGGACTCTGTTTGCACACAGAAACACGTGATCACAAACTCAAGTTCAATTGCTGATGCAGTTTTCACATCAATGTGTTCTCTCGCCAGCAGTTCCGTGACAACAAGCTTTGCACTATAATGCCGTGAATGAGTCACTCGTGGGGCGTGGAGCCTGTAGGTACAGGCGGTAGTAGCGGCACGCTAGAGCAACCGAGCTCCTACACCTTCAAACTCAATCAGTCTGTTTGAACTAGTCAACAGATTTGTATCCAGACACCACCCCGTCTCCACGGTAACAGAAAAATATTGACAATGACAGCAACATCGGACTCAGAGACACTCATGTTAACCTGAGTGAAGGCCACACTGCAATACCACTCACCATGGGTCCTTGCTCTCTTGGCAGCAATTACTTCTTGGGTGGGAAGTGGGAGAGAAGAGTCGACAAACGTCTGAAATTGAAAATCATGAAGAAACTCTTAATGACAAAACAGCTGCTTAACACAAAGAAGACAGATAATGATGGATGTTGTTTTCTGCTGTGGCAGCAGTGGTTGCTTGTTGTGTGAAAACGACAACTGCACTCCTAACTTAACCATCAGGCAACTTCCTGCCTGCTGTCCAACTACCTCAGCAGGCCATCTGGTGGTCTAACATAAGTTGGATGTGGTTTGTGAGTCTCACATCTGTCTGCTTATCTCTTCCTCTTTTCTTCATCCCCTGTCTCTTTGTCTCTCTGTCTTCCTCCCTGACTGGGACCAATCGTCCGAATAGTGACTCAGAGTGCTGGCAGCTATCCGAGGTTTGGACTGAGCACGATGAGGTGCTGCTCACCTCACTCTCATCTTCTCTGTCTACTGAGGACGCCTGCAGAAGACCGTTTAACTGGAGCATACTGTTATTCTTCAAACTGTAAGCATGTATACTTGAGCTGACAATTATGAAACCTCATAAAAAGACATATTCAACGATGCAAAGTTCTCCAGACATTAGCTTTTGTTCTGTCGGAGTCTTGTGAAAATGTAATCAGTGAAAATGACTGTGTAATCCTGGTTGAGGGATTATAAGCATCCCGCTCACCTTTCTCTTCTTTCCAGTTGTCTGCATGACTGGCTCTTCCTCAGGCTGAATACTCTGGGAGCACAAAACAGACTATGAACTGCACTAAGTCTGCTAGGAATCTGCTGTGTATACTGTAGCTTTGTGACGTTTGTGCGCGATGTTTCATGAAGTGCTAACTCACCTCTGCCGGTGCATCTTTGCCATCGATTTCTGATGATTGTGTGAGCAGTTCATACAGGTGCTGCTGCTCAGTTTCTTGCAGAGCTGAACAGAAGCTGCTGAAGGCTCTGGGACCCCGCTTTGGTAAGAGCAGCAGTAAGCGCCAGCTTCGTTTCTGAGACGTTTGCTCAGCCTGAAGTAGAGGACATCAGACAGGAAAACCAAACGTTACTGACAAAGATTAACTCTAACAGAACATTTGATTTACTGTGCCATTTTTTTACACCCCTAATATCATGACATTTTGTTTTCCAACCATTGACACTACAGTTGAGTGTCACTAAGATCTGCCATAACACTAAATTAGCATGCATTAATCCAGAAAGTGTTTGTTTAAAGGGGGCATCTGGTAACCAGTAATGTCAGCCAGGGTGAAACACGTGCATTTACATGAAAGTGTGTGAAGGCGTTGCGTTTGGCAATCTTTTATGTTGGACTTGTTGTAACTTTACACATGTGAGACTAAACTTCAAACTCATCCAAAATTCTCCTCTTGCTTTAAAAGTTGCGGATCCCAAATGATTGGCTACTGACCCCTATCTGCTTGTGACCTCTTATCAAAGGTTCAGTTCTTTGTGTGGACATGAATGGGAAGCATTTTGGGCAAAGATTTGGGGTCATTTTAAAATATGGTTAAAGGCCTAAAGAAGTGAAAGCATCTGGTGTTTTACAAAATAAAAATAACAAAAAGAAACATTCCCCATTGTCATCTTTTGACCGCACAGGTGCATCATGGGACCCATTACAGGTTCTGACTCCCAGGTTCCCCCATGGGCCCACGATTGACCATAACCTTTACCTTCTTTAATCTATTGACAGCAATTTAATCAGGCGTCTTTAACATTCAAGGTGTAGGTAGCTAACATAAGTTAGTTGAACATCTGTTGACAGTCAGCCTGTTTGTACTTTCATCATCAGTATTTACATACCATGATGCTCTCTGCCATGCTCTCGGTTAGGATGTTGTCTGCCTGTAAGGACTGAATGAGCAGCTCATCCACCACCAGCTGTTTGCAGAGGATGGTCGAGCGTGTCCGAAGAGCCCGTCTGTCGCGCTCCAGCATGCCACATTCCAACATCTTGCTCCGACAGACTGGTCACAGGACAGATAACAAGACACATGCACCCCCATAACAATAGAGCGGAAGTTAAACCACACTATAACGAGGCGACACGCAATGTCAACAACTCCACACCAAGTAACGTTACTGTGTGATACCTTCAATGTATTGCTGCAGATAGAAACGAGACAGTATCGTTGTACGTTTCACTGTTGCAAGGCTCTCTCAATCGGACATGTCGCTAAATTATCATACAGTATACATCCGTTCACTTAGCATCACGAATAACTTATTAGTTAAATGTTATACTATAATGTTTCTCTTACAGCCATCGCAATGCTAGCTGGACAATGCAGATGTATAACGTTGCAGATGTGCAGCTCACTTAAGAGTTTGCAAAGACAATAACGTAATGTACAGTTATATATGATTAGCTATGTTAACATAAAGTCACGATACAGGAGACTGTCGTCAACTTATACTGACATTTAAAGTTAAATGTTGATGGCTAATTCCCAATGCTAGCTAGCTAACTTAGCTAGCGTACTTCGGATTTGACCTATTTTTCTTGCATTAAAGTGGGCGAAATACAAGTCCTTCCAAACATAATTCTTACCGTTCCTCTGTTTCTGTAACCGAATAAAAAACCGTCCGGAAAACGTCTCCGGGGTCCTACACGGACCCAACTTCCGCGGGGTATCAGTTCAGCAATAAGAAATACGACAAAAATCGTTATATTTGATTCTGACCAATGAGAGCAGGGTATATTTTGAGTGGCGTTTCAAGTCTCCAATCATCGACATTCTTACAGAGGGGTGCCAACCGTTCAGACGCTTGATCGTCACGTGATTCAAGTGGACGCCAGATAGCTCCCGGCAGAGCCGTATATAGAGAGTCGCGTCAACTGAAATTCAAAATGCTTGAATGTCAAGTGATTTATATGAAATCCCATTTCCGCCACTGTGAGCAAAAAATAGACATAATGTAAGTCATTACAATGAGATACTATCTCAAAATAATGACTTGGCATCTAATAATTATGACTTAGTATCTCATTATTATGAGGTACTAATTCATAATTACGTCGACTTATAATTACGAGATACATTATTACAACATTCAAATATAGCAACAACATACGTGTTTAAATTATTTTTTTGTTTTTTTAAAGTAAAATTAGATAATATTTGAGGATTAGTAAGTGTAACAGCTAATGTTAGGTCCATAGGCTCCTCTAGGTTACTAATATACTGTACACTAACATGATTCCCTACATAATACAGGAATAGAAAACATTTTTAGTATGATTATTCATGTAATACAGTAATACCTTTTGTATTAATGTTATTCTCTAGCAAGTCTTGTATGATTCATTTTTCAAAATTGCTGGTCTATCTTAAACTTACCTTGTGTTTTTAATCTCACAAGGTCTCACAAGGTCTCTCTCCATCAATCAAAAATCACCTGAGCTGCAACATTATATAGATAGATAAGTCATAAAGCCTAAAATAATTGAACCCTATGTTACATTTTTGTTTAATGTTTAGAAGTCTCAAATATGCACTTTAAATCCATACCAGTAGTGATGTAACACAAACATATCTCTCTTCCTTATTATTGTGTATTGTTATCAAATCAGGTTTGCTGATAATATGAAATATCTTTCTTTCAACGTCTTACCTTTTAAAAGTGCATCACGAACGGTCCTTTTCGCTGTAACTCTATGGCGCTGATAGAAGTCGCTGCTCACATCAGGAGACTATTGACAGGCTCCCTGATTGAGGAGCCCTCAGTTAAAACCTCTAAATGTCTCACATGGTTTCTTTTAAACACCTGCATGAAGCTCAAAACGGTCAATTTCTCTAATATTTCATAAAAATGCACAAATCTGAGAAAAGTCCAAAATACCAAGTTTGTGTTGCTGAACTTTGTTTTTTCTTCTTTCCTGTCCCATTAATTATCTCACAACCCATTTGATGATCCAATGTTGAGAACCTCTTAATGATCTAACTGTAAGTGTAAACTGAAATGTAAGTAAATGTCTCTCTCTCTTTTCTCTCTCTCTCTCTCTCTCTCTCTCTCTCTCTCCCTCTCTCTCTCTCTCTTTCTCTCTCTCAGGCTTACACTTCACCCTCCCCTGCTGTCAATCTCCTCACACTCACTGCGTGTGCTGTCAATAATTGATGATCCTCGCTGACTCAAAGGGTAACAGGTCCGGGAGAAAATGTCTCCCTCATTGATTTATTTATTTACAAGTCTATCTTTAAGTTCAGTCAGGCTGAGAAACCACCATGAGTGTTTATTAAAGCGGGAGGATCGATGGCATGAAGCCGCCAGACCGTGTCCGCTCTATGGTTCATGGCAGCTACACCTGTGACCATGAGCGGGTTAATGCTGAATGTCTGGCTGACAGCAGGACAGAGGGAGGAAAGGGAAGCTTAAATGAGTGAGAGGCAGGGGGCCGAGAGAAGGAGGAGTGACAGAATGATCGAGTGAATTAATTCAACCTTAGCCAGTCCTGATTGACTCGGTCGCAAACTGGCATGTACAAACATTCACAGTGACACCAAAGCCATGGAGAGAGAAAAGAGGAACGACTTGTCTTTCTCCAGAAAGAGAAGTTTCACTTTTGGGGCATATGGAGGGTGAGTAAAGACAATGTGTGTCTCTAATTAGGACTGATATTTTCAAGTTGAGTAGCTGCATGTGCTGAATGATACATTACACTATTCTAGAACATCTTACTAGTCTATGTAAGATGTTCCGTTTTCTTCTCAGAGTAGTTCTCACTTCCTTGTTTACAGTGTGGACAGATTCACATGTGGGGATGAGACGAGGTGAGTTTTTGTTTTTCCATCAAACATCATCAGCTCAAGCTTTATCGTGTAAAATAAGAACTGAATGAGAAGTGATGAATTGTGCTGTTAATAAACCTGT
This sequence comes from Pholis gunnellus, assembly GCF_910591455.1. NCBI lineage: Eukaryota > Metazoa > Chordata > Actinopteri > Perciformes > Pholidae > Pholis > Pholis gunnellus. The sequence goes on along the minus strand of NC_136534.1, from coordinate 17,856,901 downwards.
TGCTGCAGACCTGAATCTGGAGAGAACAGCATCCTGGACATCCTGGACTCTCCTCCCAGTAACAGACAGCCGTTCTTCTCTGCCAGCAGCAACCAGAGGGTGATATCATTATCATTTCCAGCGTGCACCTTCCCGTCTTATTTTAATTAAATATAACGTATTTAAATGTCCTGCATTTCTGAGAAGTTTCCATTCGCAGCTGAACCATTTGTCATGTTCCTCTTCCTCCCCCACGTTTCTCCTTCCCTTTCTCTCTGTCTGCATTTGTGTCTGACGTCTGTTGCCTGTTGTTTCGTATCAGGACACAGAGCTGTTTGAAATCATTGAAAAGCTGCAGGTGAGTTACAGCACGATTGATTGTGTAGCGTGCGTGTTCAGAGAAGTTTCTTATCATCTTATCAATACTCCCCTTGTCCATCAGGGCAGCAGGATCGATGAGCAGCGGTGTGAATTCCCTCTCCCTCTGAAGGTTAGTCTTCCTCAGAGTTGAATCTATATACAGGTTTGATCCCATGTGTGTGGGTTGAAATCGACCTTTCTGTGAACGCCGTGACATTTGTTTCCCCAAACAACAGACACGACAGACGCTCATCATCATCATCAGGTGCTCCTTTGTGTCTATTTTAGTCTCAGCTCCTGACGATAGGTGGAGACCTGCCGCTCATCCTCCCTCCGAAGCTGGGGGGCTACTGGATAGACCCCCCTCTGGAGAGGCTTGCAGATGTGAGTCCCACCTCCTCCCACCACGGCCTCGATCCAGAGACCTACGACATCATGGAGAGAGACGGAGAGGCCAAAATCTACCACGAGTTCTTCCGCTCACGAGTAAGCAGACTTTATCTAAAGTCCCGAAGAATGTGTGATCTTTCCTGGACTTACGTTTTATCATCTTATGTTCTCTTTAGTACCATCACTCATTCACAGCAGTGGATCCATCGCTGGGGCCTCTGGTTCTCTCTGTGTGTTTGGAGGAGGAGGAGAGCAAGCTGCGGGTGATACTAAGGTTGAGATCTTAAGTCAATATGAGACACTGTTTGTATAATCCAAGCTGCAACACAACCAGAAGCATTTCCCACAGTATCATTCTTTTCCTTCAAGTTCACCTCCATTTAAAACTGTGTGCTGCAGCAATCTTGATTTAAAAGCAATGTTGCATCACAAAAGATGACGCAGAGATCGTTTTTCTTGTCTCACAGAATGAAGGAGTGCTCTCTGCACGGAGTGTTCTCCGTCTCTCTTTTCCCCAACATCCCATCTGCTGTTGAATTAGCAAAGGTATCAAACTACTTATTCTAGAAGGAGGAAATATTCATATCCAGTATGACTCAGTACTTAATTATTAGCAGCAAAAATACTCAAAATATTATGAGTAAAAGTTGTCATAGTTCTTTTGTCTGATATGTTATGTTGCTAAACATATTGTTATTGATGCATTAACATGTATGAGGCATTTTTACTGTCGTAGCTGGTCGAGTTGAAGCTAATTCTAACTACTTTATACACTGTTGGTTCGTTTAATTTATGACAATTTGTCGTATTTTATAAAGTGATGTGTTTTGTATGTAGAATTGGTGTGTGAAAAGATAATCTGCAATGTAACTAATAACCATAGCAGTCAAATAACTGTGGAGGATTAAAAAGTACAATATTCCCAAGGCACAAATAGAGGTATAAAGCAGCATAAAAAAGAAATACTTAAGCAAAGTCCCTCAGAATTGTACTTCAGTACAGTGCTTGATAAATGTAGTTATACTAAGTCTATAAAACGACTCTTATTCTCTCCAGATGCTCTGTGATAGAGTGACTGTCTCAAAGTTTGAAGTGGTCAGCTACCTCAAGGTAGTGCTCTAAAATTACCAATAACCAAAAATAGATGACCACTTCTTTTAAACCCTCTCAAAGCTCATCTCCCTCTCTCCTTCATCCCTCAGGCTCCAGAACTCATAACTACATTTGATGAACACAGAGTCTCTCCTAACTTCAAGTTTGGCATTTTGTACCAAAAGAACGGGCAGGTAAGAAATTGTGCAGAAAATGTCTTGCATTGATAGAAATGACTGAAATATGGCACCATATCATAACCACTCCAACTCAGACAACATCCATCTCTCTCTCTAGTTCACCGAGGAAGACATACTTAGTAACACCGAGGAAAGTGAAGAGTTTAAAGAGCTCCTTTCTATTTTGGGAGAGACGGTTCAACTGCAAGGCTTCACCGGGTAAAGTGCACCATGTTGACGTTGTTTAGCCTGAATAACGACACATTCAATGTGTGACATCACGTGATTTCTTTCTGCTCACTCTGCGTTCTCAGGTTCAGAGGAGGACTGGATGTGTGTCATGGTCAGACAGGAAGTGAAGCCGTCTTCACTTCCTTTCATGGCAGAGAAATCATGTTCCATGTTGCAACTAAACTGCCTTTCACCGAGGGCGACCCGCAGCAGGTCAGTCACTGTATCACCCCGATTCACCGGACAGTTTCTCACGGTACTTTTTGGAACTATATAGTGTTTTTTCCTCCTTCCCAGTTACAAAGAAAAAGACACATTGGCAATGACATTGTAGCTTTGGTCTACCAGGAGGGCCAAACCCCGTTTCTATCTGATGTTATCAAGTCTCACTTCCTGCACTGTTTCCTGGTGGTCCGGAGGACTCAGGGTCCAGAGGACACAGGCAAAACTGCGTACCAGGTGAGTGAAAAACAGTGGAATCTATCACCCCTTTCAATAAATTGTAGTCGCATCTTGTTGACCAGATTGACCCTTTTGTTAAAAAGCATATTGTATATTTTAGAGCCCGACCAATGCTGGATGTTTTTAGGCTGATACCAATATTGCTATTTTAAAGTTTTTTAAAAACCCAACATGTCTGCTGATATTTGTTTGTTTAGCGTAAATACATTTTTTTTTTTATACGTTTGTAATTTTGACCAAGGTTTGTCCTTTGTGGGACATTTTACAGTAAAACAATGAACTTGTCGCTGCTCTCTGGTGGACAAAATATGGAGACTCAGTTTTTAGATGACCTCCGCATTTCTGGGCTGCAATCTTTTGTTACTTTAATCAGTAACACACACTAATTCTGATATATCTGTTATCAGCTAATATCAGCTAATCCAAGCCAGCATGGTTTATCAGTCTAATGTTCTTTTCTCCTCCTCACAGGTGTCCGTCACAGCCAGAGAGGATGTCCCCCCCTTTGGTCCGGTCCTCCCAGATCCTCCCATCTTCACAGATGTAAAAGACCATGCAAAAGAGCAACAAGCTGTTTTCATTTCTCTGAATATTTCAAGAAATATATGTCGCAGGAACAGCCACACTTTTACATTTCTGCATCTTTGTCTTTGCTGTCCGGCTACCAGTGACTAATTCAAACTTCACAAATAGACATCAAAATGTTATTCCAGAGATTTATTACTTTTTGTTTTGTTTGTTTTCCATCATTTTCACCACAACTGTTTCACCAACGCCCACAACGTATTGAAATTCTTCCAGCTGAGAGCAGCTTCTCCATTTCCTTTGTACATTGAATTGTGGGAGAAAAGTGTATTAATAGAATATTTAGCAGGTATGCTGACTACTTTGTTTTGTCACTTTTCTAGTGTCACTACACAGTATAGAATTGGTGCACAGTCCAGCTTTTGTCTTGTACGCCTTATTTTTTGGTCCTTATCTTTTGCCTGCGTATAGGTCCCTTGTCTTGTTAACATACCTTGCTTTGATCATCCTCCCAGTAAACCTTTTTTATTACTTCACCTGTCCCTGCCTCAGTCCACAGTATAAATGAAATATTGAGGTCTTGGTTTCCTCTCTTCTGTCTTTCAGTGTTCCCTGCTGAGAGAATTCATTCTGACCAAACTCATCAATGCAGAGATTTCCTGCTATAAGGCTCAACGATTCAGCAGACTAGAGGTAGAGGAAGACTATTTTGATTCATGCTCGTTCTTTGTGAATATCCAAGCTCTGATTTCTCTCTGCCATGTGTGCTCTACTGTCCCTCCTCCCTTACGAAGCTCCGCACTCGTTCGTTGCTTCTTGAGAGCCTGCAGGCTGAACTCTCCACCCGTTCCCAGTGTATGATGGGGGATCCATCACTGTCTGCTCTCCCATCCTCTGAGGGTGCACGGGGGGCGTCTGAGGGAACTGTAGGATTCATTGAAAACTTTAAGGTAGATGTTGGCCTCAAGTCTCAGAAGTACTCTCCTATACTTGACTTTAATATTTTAACTTTACCATTTTCCCTCTAAATCTCTGTCATTAGAGAGCCATTAGAGTGCGGAGTCACTCTTTCGAGACTCTTGGGGTACCCAGGAAGATGGGTGGCAGTGCATCACAGAAGCCCAAGGTAAAAATGCTCAATGAGATTGAAGTGCTTGACTAAATTAATACTTATTAAAAGGTTTGAGCTAATGTTCCTTCTAACTTCCTTTATAGACGGATAAAGACGGAGAGGGGTAAGGCTTCTGAGAATTTGATCTTTTGTATGATTTGAACTAGACATAAATATGATTATCCTGTTTTTCAGTGACAAATCTCCAGGACATCTGTCTGCTGACAGTCTTGGGCTGGCTGAACTCAAAGACCAAGCAAGCCCTCAAGAAGAGACATAAAAGGAAATATCAATTTGTAGATTTTAAATGTTAATATACATATAGACTTTGCCAGCTGCATACTTTATTACCCTGCAGGATGGCTTCAATGTAAATAGAATGTAAAAGTCAATAGTATTTCTGAGAATATAATTATTTTACTGCATGTCATAGCATTAATGACAAGCCTAATATTGTATATCAGTGAAATATTAAAGATATAAAACTACCAGAAAAAAGCAAAAATGTTTTGAGTTTACACTTTGTGTGTTTTCATTGTCAATAAAACTGTTTTACTTTAATAAATGAGGGAAGTAAATAGATGAAATGGGGAGGAGACAGAATGATGATTGTTTTGATGATGATTATTTTAACAATACTGGTAAAACATGATTATTAGAAATACAGTTGATGTTGGCAAATTCAGAAACAAACATGTTGAGCCGAAAAGGAAGCAGAAGGAAGGAGGAACAATATAATGCAAAAATATTGTATAAAAATACATTGAGTAACAGTCTGCATTAAGTAAAAGTAGAAACGTATCATCAGCAAAATATACATTATGACATAGTGAGAATTATTATTGCTGTTGTGTTAATATTTTAGCTCTAGTAAGCTGTCAACACAAATGTAGTTAAATATTCTAAATACATAAATAAATAATAATGAAAAATGAACCATAGTACAAAGTACAATAAGTACCTCAAAGTTGTACTTAATTCTTGGGGATACGTCTTGAAAATGTGTTGATAATAATCTACTTTTCTTTCTTTCCTTTATTTGTTAGTACAATGTAAGATAAGGTGACAAACGTACGTGGAACAAAACATAGAAACAATAACACAAAACAGTAAAAGCTAACAAAGGAGGTTTTAATTTTAATTTGGAAAACTACCTCAAAGAAACAAGTTTATAAGGGAAACATGGTTCAATGCTCATGTGGTACTAATACCGCTCAACACTCCAGTCCAGCGGGTGGCGGTAATGAGCCAATACGTTGCCTATTAAATTCAAAGAAGAAGAAACAAGACGGAGTAGAAGAAGAACAAGAGTGTGCTCCCTATGGTTTCTCCAGAAGAGGGCAGTAATGCGGTCGTTTGTTTGGTTTATCAAGCCTGATAATACCCGTGTCGTTTGTAGCTCTAGCTAACTGTAGCTAACTTAAAGCTACGTCTAATAATTCAACACATGGTAACAACAGGCGTCGCTGATTCTGCGACAGTGATTTCTGTGGATGAGATATCTGTGACATAACGACACTGGTTCCACTGCGTCGGATTAGTTGAACTTCGACACACTGGGCGGTGCGTTGAACCCTGCTCTGCAAGTACAGGAGACGATTCGTGTGAACTTTAACTTCGTGTTTAGCTTAATTGAAGCGCATTGTCGCTGCGAATACAAGTAACCCGAAGATGACGTCCAAGAAAGTGGTGGAGTTGTTCTACGATGTGGTTTCTCCGTACTCCTGGCTTGGCTTTGAGGTTCATTTCTTCTAGATGTCACCTTCAGTAACACGGACACATACTTGGTTTAAAGATAAATAAATAACGCTTTGTGTGTTTCGTGTTTCTAGATCATGTGCCGCTACAGAAACGTGTGGAACATAGAGCTCAAACTGCGCCCTGCGTTTCTGGGTGGCATCATGCAAGGGTCGGGTAAGTTAACAGTGGTGGAAAGTAACTAAGTACATTTACTCGAGTACTGTACTGAAGTGCTGCTTTAAGGTACTTTGTTTCTGCTACTGGACACTTATATTCCTCTACATTAAAGAAAGTACTTATCACTCCACCACATGTAAAGCTTTGCAGATTCAGATTAAATGTATAATCAGCAAATACATATATTATTAAAGGTTAAAATAATAAAAGGGCGAGTAGTATAAAGTAATTCAAGTTTGCACACAGCTGCAACATTAAAGTAAAACACATTAATGCAAATATAATCCAATAATAATTAGTACTTATTTTGATGCTAATACTTATACTTGAATACGGGGCTTTTACTCCTATTTGTGTGGACACTGTCGGTACTGTTACGTTTCATTTATTTATCTTTCATGACAGGAAACAAGCCCCCTGGTCTGGTTCCAAACAAATTCCAGTACATGAACAAGGACCTGCACCGCTTGTCGGAGTATTTTGGTGTTCCCTTGCAGGCTCCGTCCGACCCCTTTGAGGCCATGTTCCAAAAAGGTACCGAGAAGCAGGACCTGATGGGATCAGTGCTGTGATATGTGTTGATTAAACCATGCCTGGATCAAGTTGCTCATTCAGCCTTGCACAAGACCGTGGTGGTACTATTTCATCAAAGCTCGCAATGCAGAGAGTTTCAGGTCTTCTCCTATTTTCTTCTCCCAGGCTCCTTGACTGCGATGCGATTTGTGACGGCAGTACAAGAGAGGGAGACGGGTGGAGACAAGCAGGTGGAGCAGGTGTCCCGGGAGCTGTGGAGAAGGATCTGGAGTGAGGACAAAGACATCACAGAACCTGCATCATTGTCTGAGGTACCAGCGAGTCCAGCCTGCTTGGGTTTGAGAAGATTAAGAAACACGGTTTGGGGTTGTCACATTTCTTTTTGTTTGTGCAGGCAGCGATGAAAGCAGGACTGTCTGAGAGCGAGATTAAAGAAGCGCTGGAGCTGTCCACCTCCAAGGAGATCAAAGACAAGCTGAAAAGCGCAACACAGTATGCACTTGAACACGGGGTCAGTGGTCCTTCAGTTCCCCTTGTAGATCCACACAAGAGAGACGAGACATTGCAATGTAATGACCAAATTCTGTCCTGTTGTGTCTCCCCAGGCATTTGGCTTCCCACTTGTGGTGTGTCACGTAAATGGAAAGCCAGAGATGTTTTTTGGTTCTGACAGATTTGAGCTCATGGCTCACTGCATTGGTGAGAAAACTGTTGTCCTTCACGAAGACAAGCGCGTGTAGTGCAAAAGTGACAATAGAAAGATTAAAATTGCACTTTACATAGCCATAAATGTCTGAGATTTGTGCCGCAATCTCATTTTGTTCTCTGTTGCAGGCGAGAAGTGGCTGGGACCTCAGCCTGGCACATCAGCTGCCAAGCTGTGAGATACAAAGCTGCCATCAAACGCTGCCGGTTTGCTCACAAAGTCTTTGAGTTTTCTTCTAATTCTTCAAATATCATACGATATGTGCCCTTTAAAACCAAGCAGTGTTTTTCCAATAGGCCTTAATAACAAATGGTAGAGTAAATACTGTTAATTATGTGCCATTGACAGCTTCCAGATGATAATCTTGCTATCTTTGCGAATGAAACACAAAGATACATTTATGAAAAGGATGCAATTGTGTCTGTGTTGCATGATGTAACACATAACTTGTCATGCTAGTGTCGAGGCTCTATGAGTGGTGGGACGGTCGGTCCAGCACTTTGGTCCACACTGAAATATCTCAAAATCTACGACAGTCATCCACATTCATTGTCCCAACAGGATGAATCCTAATGACGTTGGCGTTTCCCTGACGGTTGCTTCAGTGCCGCCACGAGGTTGACATTTGTAGTTGTGGTGAAACGCATCAGTAACTAAATGGATGGATGGCCGAGACATTAAGTGGAGAGATTCATGTCCCCCTCAGGATGAATTGTAATAACATCGGGTCATGATGATCCCATCAGCCTCAGCTGTACTATGTTTTAAATGATGTTGTTCTTAAATCAAGAAGTTAAACCATCTTTCTGAATAAATAAATATAACTTTGATCATAAATCCGTCTCCGGCTCAGTAGTTTCCTCACAGCATATGGAGCGGAGGCCTTTCTGTACAGGTTTCCTCCCGCAGTACAAATACATGCAGATGAGGTGGGGTGGAAACTAAACAGCATTTAGGTTTTAATGTTAGTGGGTTTATGGTTATTTGTTTATGACTGTTTGCACAGAGGAACTGTGTGGGTGTAACTCTCATTCACAGAGAGCAGGGATACACTCCACCCTCTTGCAAAAATAAACGGGATGTGGTTATGGATGATGAATGGTTGGATAAAACCTTCGTTATGAAATGTATATCAAATACAATGTGTCATTACATGAGATAGCAACAAATAACTCGATGTTTAATATTTTTCATAGAGCTTACATTTCTCCATTGTCAGTCCATCAGATGGAGTAGCTCAACTACTGCCAATCAGATCAATAATACATCACAATAGTTAATTCTGGTTAAAAAAATAGAAATAAGCGGTGGAGAGGTGGGCAGTTGCTCTCCACTTCTCACTAATCTGCTACCGTTTGTCTGAGATTTACACCCTCCATTGTATTTATTCCCTTTCTTTCTCTTCTTAGTATGTAAATTGCATTTGTCAGAAACCGGGCCGAACGTCCATGACAAAAAGGGGAGATGCATTCAACAAAGCAGTTTAACAAGTTATTAGTTCTAAAGTAACATAAACTAACAGTGACATGTGAAGTCAGTAATTTCAGCAGTGTAAGTGTATATGCAGTGTTGCATAGTGTAGAAATAAACCGCAACCAAAACCACAATGGGTGTCTCAGGAGAGAGAGAGAGACCCACTGAGAATCACGAGTGTTTTTATACAGGGTGCACTGGCACACAGGGCCAGTGTTGTTAATGGCCTCAGGTGTTTCCACTCGGCTGATGACCCTCTGCCACACCCACCTCCAGCACCTGCAAGGAGAGCAGCCAAACGGACAGGCAGACAGGGCAGAGAGGGTCGTCACACATTTACACAAGGTGCACAACATGGAAAGATTAATAATCAATGATTCTCAGTCCACTCCACTTGTTCATATGAAAAGGGAAGAGGAAAAGTCTTTCTATCTGGATAGTTTCATATGATGAAATAATTAAATGTGAAAAATACAATTAATATGCAAGCGTATTTCAGTGTCATTAAATACAAGAAACGATTAGAGAAAGTGACGTTTAAAGGACGTGTCTTTGTCGCACCGTGTGATATTAATTTAAATAAACATTTGTTTTTGAGGGACATCATTTGCTTTGATCTGATTCCCGACTGTCTCTTGAGAAACTTCCCTTTAAATCCAAACATTTATAGGAGTGGAATTTTTTTAATTCTTACTTGATTACATTAAATTGCGTCCCAAGTTAACTTCTGTAATATGCCATAATAATGCAGAATTGGAAAATAACCAGCATATTTGATCAAGTACTGACTTGTTTGAGGTAAATGCAATTGAATATTTCCATTTCTTGCTACTTTGTACTTAGAGTTGAATAGATAGACAATCTAATAATGTAATATATGATGATATATGAGCCATTTTCTGCAGAATGAATACTAAGACAGTATTGTCTCATTACTCATTTATAATGCAGGACTTTTACTTGTAAACTGGTAATGTAACCTTGTTGTATTGGTACTTTTGCTTAAGTAAAGGATTTGACTACTTCTTCCATCGCTGCAATAATGCATTGTCCTAATTGACAGTACACTATTTATACATTGTTCATGATGCAGGAAAATGTATCTTCATTTAATGCCTGTCCCTTGAAAGTAAAGCAATATGTCATTGTTGACTAAATACTCCAGAGCAGGCAAAGCTTGTCATACAGGTTGCAGTGCAATGAAAGCTGAAAACAAAGGGCCTAAAAATGGCAAAGAGCGGCCAGACCAGTTTTCCCAAACAAAGAGGATTAAGGCAGGGCCAGAAGTAGCTGACATATGTCGACTTCAGAGAAGCAGCTAATGACAGAATGTGGTCGAGCAAACTCTGAAAGAAAAACCTGATATCAGTGTGATGCATCACTTCTTAACACAGCGGAGAGTGACACAAAGGAGGAAGAAGGAAGAGGTAAATAGAAGAGAATAGGGAGAAGCTGTAGGTGAGGAGGGCGGAGTTAAGAAAACACACACAAGGTGGAACATAGACAAACAGAGAGCAGCGCATTGATCCCCTGAGCCAGACAAATCACCTGAGAAAAACAATACAATGAAGATCTGAGCAGCAGCTGAACCCGGACAACACATTCAGCCTGGAGGATGTATGAAACGTGTCTGACTGGGTCAAAGAGGGAAACATGAGCACGCAATAACAGGATTTGACATTTTATTTTTGGGAAATAAGACAAAACTGAAGGAGCTGAGGTAAGGTATTTCATACACTATGTGTCTTTTTATATGTCATGTTATATATTGTTAATCTGAGGTAGGGTGAATGAATGTCTTTGCAGAATATCGATCTAACAAAAGACTTTGTATCTTTCTCTGGTTACAGTCTTCCTTTAATGATTGTGACATATTTGATCAGTTTTGTGTGTGAAAGCCAAAGCCTTCTTTTACATTTGCCCTTTGGTTGTGTAGTACAGCACTGGCAATTATGGGTTAAAACAATGCTGATGAACTGGTTTAGAGATCTCGGTTCTGACGTGAAAGGATGGTCATGTGGTTGAAGATTTCCCCGGTGTGGCTTCAGTGTAATCTCTGTTCCTAGACACTGCATTTAAAGCTGCTCTCAATTCAGATATACCGCGTAGAGATTCTTCAATTAGAGAGTAATCTGAAGATTTGTGTTACCAAAGAAGACAGAACAAATTCGGTGAGGTGGCAGAGTCTTTATTCTGACTGCCAGTCGTCATTGGCAGGAAGAAACAGTTTGGCATTCCCTCTGACACGGTGAGACAACATCTGAAGCTCCTGGTCTCAGTTACACGTTCGCTCCGACACCTTCTCATACTGGACACCAAGAGTCATGTTACTCTTCACAGATTCAGCCCCAGAGAATACATTGGTTTCAGGACTACCACTGTTTACTTTATGTGTGTTTCTGTCAAATATCCTAAAGCCAATACATATTTTAAGCATATAGAAGTACTACCTACCGAATATAATGTATGGCTGTGTGAACTGTGTGTGAGAAATGGACAAAAGTCAATTAAAAAATATCTTTTTTTACACTTGACAGAATGTCTTCCGTATCAGAAGCAGACTTCCGCTGCCAGCATGGAGATACTATCTGTGGTAAGTTCCCATTAGAGGCCTTGACTAGACAGATGAACAGACGACATACCAGCACAGTCTGCACAGAGAAACACGTCATGACACTTTGAGATCACTGTATCTGACTTGCTGAGTGATTGGCGTTTCCTTGTGTCCGTCCTGCTTGCAGAGATCCGTTTTTACGAGCAGGAGGTGATCGTTGTGCCCGTCTTGCTGCTGGCCAGCTTCCTGGTCACGCTGGTCTTCATTCTCCTGATGCGCTTTTGTCCAGAGAAAGTCGATCGTATTCGTCCGCAGGCCTCAAAGCCCAGGAGAGTGCTGCATGGCATCGATGGTAAGACACTGGAAAAGATACCAGTTTGTTGGCGTTGTTTAAGCCGAAATAATTGAAATCACAGATCATAATATCACAAAAAATACAACAGCAAGCTGATTCCAGATGTGTATTTTTGTGTTTTATATTTTCCAAGTGATATAGTTACGCGACACGGTTCATTTTATGCATACATTTTTGTCTTTTAAACTGTCCCTTCCTCACGTTCATTGTATAGTTTTTATAGCACAAACTCAGCTATAAGTCTGACTTGTCATTTATTTTGTCAATATAACAAAGTATAAAGCTGCCAGGATCCCATAATAATTATAGAATTATAGAACCATTCAAGGCAAAAGACAAGTTTTACTTTTGATCCACACAAAAATGTAAGAAAAAATACTTTACAGCCTATTTACATACAGGAGATTAGTTGTTGTGCCTTTTTTATTTAAAGTCTGTGTTCCTGTAAATTACTGATAATATTTTTAATTCGTACCTTTAAAAATGTCTTCCGATATAATGTTTTGTTTGACAGACATAAGTGAGATACTGTGTGAAAGCCACACATCGGCACTTCCAACTGGTTTTCTCAGTTATATTACTATTAATAAAACATGCTCAGTGTTTTCACAGTAGATATGTAGAGTTGACAGTAGAACCAGCCTCCCTCCTCATTCTTTTACACTATTTTCTGTGCTACAGATTCATTTGAAAGGGATTTTTTCCTAAATCATTTTTTTATAGGCTATCTTTATCTATGGCTAAATGTTACTATTTAGGTGGCAGCTCTGGGGCATAAAAATGTGATTGTTTTATTCCCCTCTTCAACCACTTATCCATATTCTTGGAATCAATGTTTTCAACTACAATGTCAATCAGTTATGGAGTAATTATTCCTTCATTTGTAAACATTAAACTGCAGAGCAGCATTTGTGTTTTTTAATAAAGCAAGGAGATGATGAAGATCAATACTTCTATTTACCTACTTTCATGTAAATCCTCGCACTTATCTCTGATGATAATGTTTCCCTGTCTCCCTCTCTGTCTCTCCTCAACTCTCCATCCATAGCTCCACCAGGTATCAATGTCATGGAGCATGAGAGCATCGCTCTGGACATGCCCAGTAGCTACTCCACCTTCAACCCCCCGAGCACGTACGCCTCTAAAACCCCCTCCAGGTCTGCTGTGGCCACACTCTCCCTCCCACCCTCCCAACCACCACCCCCCCTCCCAGCCAGCACCCCACTGGAGCCCCTCGTGCCCATTTTCACTCCCATCGTCCAGCCCAGGGAGTTGCCCCGTCAGAGGCTGCCTGAGTCCTTCAACCTGGTCACCCCTCTGCCTGTTGCCTTCTCCCTGCGGCCCAACACCTCTGTGTCCCTCTACAGGGCCCGAATGGAAAACAGGAATGTGGTGCTGCGAGTTCTAAATGGTGAGATGGTTAAACATTCATTTAATGGAGGCTCCTAATTGTCTCATTTGATTTTCGGGACATGGTTTCTGTAACTGCAGTGTTCCCTCTTTTAATCTCCTCTCTCCCTCTCGTTCTTGACCTTTCCAGACAACGCTGATGACACAGAAAGACACAGCTTCCTGGGCTTTGCCTCCTTCCTGGCCCAGCTGGGGCCACATCCCTTCCTGCCAGAGCTTCTCGGTGTGGTCTCACTTCGAGCTCCTCTGGTTACAGTTGTGGAAGAGCTGGAGAACAGAGACCTGCTCAGCTTCCTGTGGCGATGCAGAGAGGTATGTTTGTTTTTACAGAGAGTATTCTGCTGCCGTGTGTGTTACCTCACTTCAAACAAATAGAAACAAACATTTAAACGTCTCTTTGTGTTTTCTCATTTCAGCAGAACGTGGATCCTCCATGTGAGATGACTGAGAGACGAATATTCACCATGGCTAAACAGGTGGCCTCAGCACTGGTCAGTATGCTAATAAACATGTCTTCACCATTTTACGCCACACATTTGACTTTAAAACCACTGACACACACTAACCCTGTCCTGACCCATCTCAGCATCCTGCTTGTTGGCAGGGCTTCCCCTCCAATAATCCTTCAGCATATCATGCACCCACCTAACAATCCCAAAGATGACTCAAATACAATTTTCATTGCCTCGTGACTTTGTGGAAATCTGAGAACAACCTATAGTCTATAGCAATGCTAGCAGATCTGGAGGCTGTACCTTCACACAGCTGCGCTTAAGTGGTGGACCAACACACCGACAGACCAAGAGACAACTCTAGAGCCACGAGCATGTCAATTAAATTCCGTCAACCCAAAATTAAACTGCTTTAATCCACTAACTTTTGAAATATCTCTCTATGCTTTAAATCACTGGATTTATCCCAACAATGCACCTACTATCTTAAACAGATGATCTAAAAACAGTTTCTGAGGTCTCTGGAAGACCTTTACATGTTTACTTCATGTCAACAGTGATGACTGAAATGAGCTGCGCAGGTTTATGTGCTTAATCCTGAGATGCCCCCGTGTTTTATTGCCCAATCAGGAGTTCCTTCACAACAAAGACCTTCTCCACGGAAACATTCGTGCCCGCAGCGTACTGGTCACCAAGGACTCCACTGCCAAGCTTTGGGGCCTGCATGGAGTCTACACAAGGAAGAACCAGGGAGCCAAGCAGAAAGACGATCCCAGTATGAAGAAATGGCAGGCACCCGAGCTGCTCGTCAGGAAACCCGCCACTCAGAGCAGCGACATGTGAGTTCTCCTGTTTTTGACATCCTCCAACACAGATGCTGCTGCAGCATAAAAAACACATTATTTATATAATGCTGAGTATATTATTAAGATTGTAACCATTGTTTGTGTCGGTGTGTTCCTCTCTAGTTGGTCATTAGGCATCTTACTGTATGAAATGGCAACAATGGGTAAGTTGTATTTTAACTCTTGACATAAGTCATAAATGAAAAACAACCTCTCACTTTAATACAGTGTCTCTGTTTTGTAGCTAATGCAAACCCATTAACAGGACTACTTTATTGAAATGTTAGATTTTAATATGATTTCTGTAATGTGTAAAGTATTTATTTTAGCCAAACAAAGACACCAATAAACAGCGCCTCGATTTCCCCGAAAAGTTACAGTACAACATAATATATATTGATATGACATTGTAAAAGTAAATATATATTGATATCATATCGACCCTCCCACCGTCAACATTTGCTCTTTTCTCTCCAGGTGAAGCTCCGTTTGCAGAAATCTCAGTTAATGAGCTTCTGCAGTTTCATCAACGAGGGAAAAGTCTGAAAAAACCTCCAAATTGTTCCAACACGCTGTAAGTAGCCACTGCATGTTCTACATGACACAAAATCAAACCATACACTGCCGTGTCCCTCTTTAACAAATGTGCTGTAAATGTCTCAGGTACTCCGTCATTAAGGGTTGCTGCCAGTGGAAAGATCAAGAACGACCCTCTCTGGCTGAGGTGAGCCGCAAGATCCTCTCAGGAGAGAAAAATGCCTCTGACAAAGTCCTCAAGGTGTCCGGGACAGTTAACATTGAGAAGTACCTGCAGGAAGCAGGATACGGGGAAACCAACAGCTACACTGTTTTCTGATCAGTTTTCTGCCTGTGTCAGCAAAATAGATTGCACTATTCTCCCCAGCGGTACACTTCTACAAAACAATATCTGTCAGGTGCAATAAAAGTGTCCCAAACTGTGTTTATGAGCGCTTTGGGCACTGACTTTTTATTTTTAATGTATTCTTCTACTTCAGGTTTGGAAATAAGTTAACTTCCGGGAACTCATTATTTTCATTTAAGTAAGACCTCATAAATATGTGTAAATACCTTTGAGGTTCAGTTGGGGTATTACGACCGGTAATTATGCAGTAGTAAACTTAGAGATATGTAAACTTGACAAATGTACAGTCGCTGCATCCTGAACTTGTAGTCGATACTGTCAACTTATGACAGTTTACAGATCTTGTAGAAGCAAATGTATATTAACAGATGTAATATATGTTATTACCACATTTTTGTGGTTATACAATTTGGAAGTTGTGGAAATGAAGGGCACATAGAAGTATTTATGCTATTTTTACACTCACTGACTTTTCTATAAGCTCAGCTCATGTGAACATCTGCCAGCAAGAAATGAGCTCGAACTGTTTATACAAATGTGAATTAAAAAAATGCAAGATCAACAATCTTTTGTGTGGCATCATGGGGGTATTGAAAGTATACACAGAGAGAGATCCAGTAACAGGTATTGTTTATTGGTAGTACTGCATACATGTACACAGAGCACTTCCATTCAGCCCCTTCAGAGAGCAAACCACGAGGAATACCTATTTTCAGGTAGTTAAGTTGATTAAATCTACTAAAACTATATCATATCCATGAAAAAATAATTTTGATTGTAGTACAAAATGGAAAAGATACAAAACTAAACTTTTGAGAACTGGTAAAATGAACTAATTAAAATAGGCGTTCTTAGTGTCCTTTACTTGGTGTGATCGGAGCCTAGATAGAACATCTATGGTAAATAAACAGGTGACTACTAAAAAGACAAATATATAAATGAAGTGGACTGATGAGGACATCACTCCATATCATGCCACTAAAGTTAAAGCACCGTTTGAAATACAGCAAGAAGGCAACGTTCTTCTCTCCACCCAACAGGTGCACTGTCCTAGTTAGAAGCACAGATTACTGCAGGACGAGGACACATACAGACGGCTTCTACACAGCGGCAGAAAGAAACCTGACCAACACTTCTGACATGGACACAGACTGTCCATGCTCACCACTCACACTAAACAGTACACACAGAACATGTTTTTGTACATTCACTGTCCAGAAAGTAAACTGTGCATCCTCATGTCTCCACCTGACTGATGGTGCACCATTGTTTTGTAAAAAAAACAAAAAAAGGTCCATGTATTGATTCCAGTGAGGAGTCATCAATGAGGAAGTGATCCTGACGTCCCTCTGAGGAGCTCTCGGAGTCACTCACGCAGGGTGTTGATGGAGGCGCAGATCTTGAGCGCTGGACCCAGCTTGATATTCATTGTGGAGATGAGATGGTCCTCTCGCAGGAGCATCAGAGCCTGTCCGTCTATTTCCTGGGACAGAAACTGGGCGGCCAACTCTTCACAGCCTGGACACCACCCGACAGGAAGACAGACTTAGTACAAAGATAGAGCGGGAGACGTAGAACAACGGCTGTCTAATAGTCTGAACACCAACCTTGAAGTGAGGAGATAAACCTGCAGACTTCCTCCACGTTCCACTGGGCAGGAGTAGCTGAGAGAAAGTTAGCCCCCTCTAGTGGGAGGCTCCCAGGAGCCAAGCTGTCAGACGGAGGAGCCCCGAGCTCAGCTCTGGAGCAGGAGTGTGAAGAGCTCGGAGACAGGGAGGGAGACTCGTCCTCCTCTTCACCGTCGCTGGATACGTCCTCCGAGCGACTGGACTCAGAGTGACACTACGTCCAAAAGAGTGGAGACACAAAAGCATAAGCCGGCCATTTTTTTAATTAAATACTTTCTCTAGTATCACTATGAACAAATGAAATGTATGTGTATGAACTATATGGTACAAACAATGACAAAGACGCTGCCGTATTCACGCCGAGATGACGTTATTTTGAGTGTTGATGGAGCTGCTAATGTTAGCTTAGCACCGATCGATCAGAGCTCCATTCAGAAAACAAGTATTTTAAAAGTGATTTGCTTGTCGTCTTGCGGAGACAACTAAAAAAACATGAATTCAAACTTTTAACAAATCGGCATCATTACGTAGTTATTTCTGTATCCCTATTTGACCGTTTGTTGCGGTTAAATCACAGCAAAGCTGTTACGAACCCGGACAAGATGGCGTTTAGTTTTCAGGTAAGTACAAAGCAAATAGTAGTTATCTCTCTCATGGTTATTGGCGGAAAAAAATGGACGGTTTCATTGAGATAGGCCACGCCCCCTCTCCGGCAGCGCAACTTACCACAAATGGCCCCCGCAAATAAACTGACGCGAATTTGTTTGGTGTGAATACTTTCTCAACCCAATTAGCTCTCCTTTATAAATATGTAAATCTATATGAAGACAGATCACAGGTATAACGTTTTCATCTTTAAACAAGGTTAAATGTTTTTTTGTAAACAGCTGGGCACTGTAATCCTAGACATTACTGAGCATCCGGCTGCACCAGCAGTCGCATCCTTTGAACTACAGATATCTTACCTTAACAGATAGATGCCTGCTTGATGATTTATTACACGTGATACTAGAACTGCTCCTGCGAGAGGGGCCTCTTCGCCTAGCAGCGCTCTCATTGGTTGCTGGAGGTGTTGGCAGCCCGGCACCACTCCTCCCTCTGCTGGTCTTGAAGTGTTGGCTGCAGCTCACGTTATACCTGCGGATCCAAGAGAACAGTCAAAACCCAGAAGACATTCCTAGATCTTTGCACTCGTTTTTACTTCAGTGGCATCCCCCGATGTAGTCGTTTGGCTCGACGTAAATCATACCTCTTTGCACAGGTATTTGAACAGAACCTCTTTGATCCTCTGAACTGGCTGGCTGGGGCGAGGCTTCCACAATACTCACACTTTAACACTGAAGAGGAAAAGCAACGGATGAAACTATGTTACATAGGAAATACTAATGCACACAGATTCAGGGTATCATGCTTGATCTTTAAGACGATAAAGAGATATTCAAACACTTACACGGAGGTCCGTTCTCTGAGCGGCCAACCAGGGCAAAATCTCTGTCTTTGAGGAGTCCAGCAACCTGTCACATCAAACACAAGCCCGAAATTATTCACATGGAAAAGGTGCAAAGCCAGTGTATTTGAAATAAGAGAATTGATTGGAATCTGTGTTGTCGCAGCAGTGCACACTGACGGGGAAAGGCTCGGCTCCCTCCTGGATGACAAAGCCCTCTATGAGGTGGGTGAGCACTTGAGGTTTGACCACTGCCTGGGGGACAGGCGCTCTGTCTTTGTCCCCATGCCCGACTCTTGACAAGGGCAGCGGCAACGACAGGGTGGGAGGAGATGAGAAGGCAGCTGCAACAGGAGGAGCTAGTCAGGATCAAAAAGAAACAGGGAAAATAATGAGCTTTCAACCAGATTTCTAGACCTATAGTTACCAAAAGTAGTACTACTAACAGTCTATGCTTGGTTTGGAGATTGACATACCCAAGTCCTTTGTAGGGGCAGGGGATAAGGGAGGGGCAGAATCTTTCATGGGTGCAGAGGATAGTGTCGCCATCTCATTTGGAGCATCACAGTCAGATTTTCTCTTCAGAGAGCCGATGGCAGGCTTAATCTAATAGTATATGTGGGGGGGGGGGGGGGGGGGGGGGCAAACTGTTAAAATTCCTTGTAGTTATCCTTACACCTAACCCAAAAAGTGTCAGTACGTCCTTTCATTGATCGATCTTACCATAGCACTGATGTTGGAGACTGTGTTAACATTCCCGCCAGCTGTACCTTCGTGGGCTGTGCTGCTTCGTGCGTGTGCCAGAGCCTGTGTGTTTCCTGTTAAGCCCTGTCGGGCTCCCACGAGCTGCACGGGGATATGGGGACTGTTGTGCTGGCTGTTGCTAGGTGGCGCTGGGAGAATGTGAGGTGGGTGTCGAGGAGGAAGCTGCACAGGTAAGCGGTGTCCCTGAGCTGTCTTGGGCTGGATTGGCACAGGTCCTTTTTCCGTAGGAGCGCTGGCCTGTTGTAGGGGCTGCACCACCAGAGTCTGCGTGTTAACGTTGGCTTTTTGGGTCACTGAGCCAATGGAGTAGCCCTGGGTGGTGGTTGTAACACTTGAGGTGGGCACCAGGATCACAGGGGCAGCAGAGGAGGACAGGAGGAGCTGGGAGAGAGGGAGTGCTTGAGAGGAAGTGGAGGAAGGAGCTACTGAAGCAGCAGGAGTACCAGGCTTTAAAGTCATGGTGTTGGCAGAGGACTGCTGAGCAAAGTTGGGTTTGGCCATCTGTTGCTGCTGCTGTGGTTGCACTTGCTGCTGCTGAGCCGTCTGGGCGAACGTCTGCTGCTGGTGCTGACCGAGAGGGAAGCCGGCAACATCTTTCCTCTCCGGAATCTCAGACTTTACCGGAACAGCTCTGGGAGTGGAAGTGCAATGGAGGGCCAGATTCTGCACCTATAAGATATAGAAAGGAGGAGGTTGTGGGAAATGCATTGAAGAAAAGTAGCAAGACTGTGCTTTGTGTACATATTTAAGACTGTACGACTTCAAAAAGACCAGACTTTACATTACAATGCAATGTTAATGTTACTCAAACCTGATCATTGTCAGACTGAGCACCGGCAGGAGTGACTTCATGCTGTTGTTGTTGTTGTTGTTGTTGTTGTTGCTGTTGTTGTTGTTGCTGCTGCTGCTGCTGCTGCTGCTGTGTCTGGGCAACTGTTGCTACAGCAGCTGTTGCTGTACCACCAGGCATGAAGATGAGCTGAGAGGCAAGGGGAGCCCTAAGCGAGCGGTTGACCTATGTGAGGAGCAAGACAGCTGTCAACATCGTATATATTTCAGTGAAGGACTAATAGAGGCTGTTGCTGCTCAGACTAACAACAGTGTGTTTCTTTTTGTTCCTAAGTAAATGTCGTAGACTACATGATTCTAGTTATGAGTAGCAGAAAACACCAACCCAAAAGTAAATCTCTTAAGCACTAAATCAGACAAGCCCAATATGCATTAGTTTAGCCGATTATTACACATAAACAACACTTTTAAACTCACCCTGAGGTACATCTGCCCCTGTCCTGCAGGGTTTCCGCCTAGCAGCACTGACTGGTTGAGAGCGGTTGTTGCTGCGGAGGTGGCCGGACCGTGGGGACGGGGATTGGTCATGGTACCTCCTGCAGACGTGGTGCTCAGGTTGACCTGGGAGGAAAAGAAAGCTGTAAATTCCTATCAAACTTACCTTACTATTTCAAAATCTTGCTGTGTGAATCATAATTTAAACAACTTACAACAAAACTTACTGTGTTGGTAGCCTGGGACATGCTGTTAGCCGGCGTATTGGACTGTCGATTAGCTGCAAGCGTAGCAGCCTGATTTAAAAGAAGAGCAATGAAGGGGGACACGGTTTAATGCTTCTGAATATATTGTTGTACTGACTGCATTTTACTGTCATCATTTTGGGTTACCTGTTGCACGGCGGCCAAGTTGTGGAGTTGGGCACTGTTGATCTGCTGCTGCAGCATCAGCTGCTGGAAGTACTGAGCTGCATTTGGCTGTCTTTGCAGCGCTTGAAGAGCCTTAAAAAACACAAACACACAGATACATATCTCAAAAAAAAAAAGTCTCTAACAAACAGCCTTTTTATCAGATCTATGCAGTCGTTTATGCACACCTGTACAGCCTGTCTCTCATACAGAGACATGTGGGCTATCTGGGGTGCACGAGAGTTCCCACTTGTCGGAGGATTTCCGTTGGTGGTGCCTGTGTTTTGGTCTTCACCTGCATCCATGTTTGCTGCTCAAAACACAGAAGACACTCATCAAAAGTAGTTGTGACCAAACATTTTTGTTGTATGTGCAAGAAATATTGCAAACTAACTGTACAATTTTTGTCAAGCACTTGTTGAATGTGCAATTTACACTCTTTACTGGAGCCACACGATACAAAAAAAGCTTAAATAAATGCACATGTTAAATGTTAAATCATCAGTTAGCTTAAGTACATTACAACCACACTCTGTGTCAACTCAGTAGGTTTCAAATGTACAGCAAACACGTATAACAGGGCAATTTCAAGAGCACACTGCTGCAGTACGATATCAAAATGTCCAGCGGTAACTTTAAGAGGACCCATAAATCACAGCTCGCTACAGCCACGCAGTGATTTTTAACTTTACTCATGAGCTTGCCAGATGTTTTTGCTAAACTACTAATAGTAGAACTCATGGGCATTAAGGTATTTACATTAGCACACCAGTTGTCAACATAATGGATGAATGCGAGAGAGAAAAACATGGAGGAAAGCTTTTTTGTTTTTAAAACAAGAAAGAAGCTAGCATCTGTGGCTAACTACTACTTTGCCAGTTAGCTAACCCGTCTCTCAACACAATTCTGACAAACCGTAACTAAAATACATTAACGTGTGTAGAAGTATTGAATGTATGTGGGAAAGTAGTTAGTTTCGTCATAACACTTAAATTATGAGTAGAAAAGATGCAGCGTTAGTTTAACATACGCTAGATATGCTAACTAACTAGCAATGCTAACTGTTTACTGCAGGCAAAAAGCTAGCAACTACGTGGCTATCATTCTCACAAGAAGTCAACGTCTAGTTTTTTTCAGTGTGCTTATGTGTTTACCTCTCCTTGGTATTCTGTCCTTTTCACACTTAAATGCACTCGAGTTTATAATGCGATCTTGTTTTGAACTGCTAACAACGGTAGCCACTTTCAGAGGTTTTTGCCTCCAACGAAGCCCCGCCCCTTACGAGTCCCTTTCTTCTTCTTCTTCTTCTTTGTGTGGTGGCGGATTGCAAAACCACAGTAAATCACGTATACTGCCCGATACCGCCGCCTACTGCCACAGCGTGTGCCGATCCCATACACAAGCCCAGGAACATCTGCCAAGAGGTGTTTGTTCAAAACCCACTCAACGTCAGAAAGCAAGAGCTTAACCATAACGTTCATTCAAACACAAAGTATTACTTAAATGTGTTGTGCCTTAAATGATTTTATTAAAACAGTTTACATTCATTAAATCTCCAAAGGGTGAGTGCACTTGGGTGTGTACTAATTTCACCACTACAATGGACATACACAAACTACTTTCATATTTTATTTGTTTATGGAATCACAAAAGAAACAAAAACATTGGAATCCTCACTGAAACAAACACGTTTTTACTGAATATTAATCTAGAGGCTGATTCCCTGACATAGCAACTTAATAAACACAAAAAGCAAAGATGGAAACAAACCAAAATAAACACAAGTGCTCACACTGACAATAATATAGTAACTTGATACGCAACTGAACGTTCCTAACATCATTCAACCATCAAAATCCTGCTGTAATCCATTAATCATTGGAATTTTCTAAACATTTTACAAACTTCATTATTTGTATCCTCAGAGCCGTAACATGTTTACAACCGTACTATGTTGATATAGGTGTATAGAAAATGAAGTTCTTTCATTGCCGCATATCCTCCTAAAGAAGCAAAGCATCAGGCATGAAGCGGCCTGAATATTTGGTCAAAAGACAGTCGACTCTTCTCCTACAATGTTGGTGTGTGTGTTATATAATGTAGGCATCCAGGCCAGAGTTTGCCGACTATAATATTAATTATTAAATATATCTGTGATCAGAAATATTAGTCTTTTGTTGTGAATGTTCATTTATTCTATGGAAATACAAGTACATAAACCCCATATATATATATATATATATCATACTTTTTGATATAATAAATTATAAATAGCATAATACATCAAATTTGAGTTGGATGCTTTGCTTCAGACACTACATTTGTAAGTTCAGTGCATTAATTTAACAGCATTGTTGACCTTTCAGATAAATACGTAATAGGACGGTTAGTTATAACTGTCGAGATCATGGAAGCATTTTAGGAAGATATTGGAGAGAAAGGAAGATGCCCAACCAAAAATCCAGGTCAGTCAAGCTATTTCTATTTGTGTAGAAAGGCTGTAGGCACAGTCACAGAACTTATAATTAAACATTTACATTCTCATATTACTTCTTTCACTTTCAATACACAAAATCCATAAACTGATTAAAGCCAAATTACACAAGCAAAAGCACTTGTGCGTTTTGTAACCTGCAACTGTCAGTGCACAACTAGGATCCAAGAAAAAAAATTAAACAACCATCAAAAAAACAGCTAAGCAGAAAAAGATGAGCAATAGGACATTAAGTTTAAATCAGGTAGAAATCCAACTTCTTAACTTCTCCCTTTAGTGCCAGATTTCCACAGAAGAAAAGTCACTCTTTATTGTCACTTTGTAATATCGGATAAGTCACTCATTTGTTTGACATCAAACAGCTGAATGAAATGCATGGGGTAGGAAGAGGAGACCGGTCTGTCAGCCCTATGAGTAACGTGCCCGTAAGTGACGAGAAGATCACAGGTCGTTGCTCTAGGCACAAGTCTGGAATACACGCTGACAGGTCCTAACCTAAACCAGCACAGGAAAAACAAGACTTGTGTCTAACAGCAACCTGCCGCTTGTGTCACACAGCGAAACATTCTGTCCCACTTCTGACGTATTGAGATCACATAGGCAGTAAGTGGTCATCTCTCTCCTCTGGCTCTTCTTCTAAAGGTTCTGTGGCCACTCCCCTGTAAGCCGGGGCGTTCTCCCGATTCCCTGACCGACACACAAAGTCACATCCATCCTGTGGAGGGGGGGGGGGGTTAAGTTTGTTGTGAATTCTTTTTTTAAAGACACACAAGCCTGATGTTTTAATGATGCATTAAATGAAGGCTTACCGCTGTCATGTTGCCAAATTCCACCCAAAAAGCATAATTCGGGAATTGCTCCATCCCTTTGGCTCCAACAATCAGTCGTTGGTAGAGGAAACCTCCAATGAGATAAACAGCCAGAAGACAGAAACCACTGGAAGAAGAGAAGGTCTATGAGCATTAATCATTCATGTGCCTTAACGTTAAGGGTAACAGACTGTAATTACGCACATGATGAGTATTATGGAGCCGGCGCTGATGTGGGACTCAACAGCTTCACACATAGCACTGGAGTCCAGCTCAAACAGGTAGAAACAGTCCTGCACCCTCTGCCTGTCCTCCAGCACCACCTTCAGCTGGGCCTGCGAGTGAGATGGTGAGAGACAAAGGTAAATACAACACACGAGAGGAAAGGGAGACTAATGGACACAGGAGAAACATTAGGCCATGTCCAGACCTGCATTGCCCTGTGTAAAGAAAACACTTTTATACAGTAAATACATTTAACTCAATTTTTGTAACGTCAATGGAATATTTGATTGTCTTTCCTTGTAATCATCAAAATGAAGAGTAAACTCACTGCGATGATTTGCAGAGTTGTAAAACTGTGCGTCATAGTATTATATTTCGCTGTGCAGAGTTGGGCAGATATGTTTCTCAAAGATGCCTTCCTGGATCATATGTCGTCTGGTACCTGAAGCAACATGCCCCTACAAACGCAGCCCCTTGCATTTTTTTGTTTTGAACACGTTGACATTTTTGGTTTGAGCCCCTGGGGTCGTATTCCTAAAGCTTCCTAGCAGAAAAAGTTGCTCATAGTGACTGAATTCTGTCATTCTTAAGAGTCATAGAATTATTACACTTTCTAAGAATTTCCACTAACATCTAAGACAAGGTCCTGGTAAAGATACAAGTTATTCACAAAGTATCTTAGCCCTTTCAGAGAGCTCTTGAGGTGAAAACCTATTAGAGGGAGAAGGGAGGAGGACTTCCAAGAGGATAACGAGCTTCTTAAGCAGAGGAGGAAATGGTGGCAAGACAAAAGGTATTAGATTGCGCCGGGATGTTTGTGGTCAATCTCATTAGCGATTCACTCACATCTCCCACCCAATGCAATTATGCCATAACGTCGAAAAATTCCAGTGTTTGCTGGTTCATAGATTTACATGAATCAACCTCCCAATGCTGCTACTTATATAAACTAGCCAGACATCACAGAATCTGATGGAAGCTGAGCTATTTCCCCCCCCGTTAATATCAAATAGATTAAGTACTAAAATTACCAGCATGGTAAATAAATGTAAACAAATACACATAAGCGTGAGCTTATGTTACTATAGACCTGTGTTTTCAAACATTCTGTGAGCTACTTTTAAAGTAAGTCTATGGCTTACACTTTATTCAACAGAGATGTCATTACATTAAATAGTATTCATAATAGCACCATGTCTTTCGCTGTCCATTCTATGCCCATTATCACTAAGAGTGCATTAATCCTTTCTCTTTTTTTGGATCAACCAATCACACCTCTTTACAATAATGCATCATTCTGTCCCTTCCTGCCTCAAAGTTGCTCTGAGAAGTTTCCTAATCCACTCTTAAGCTAGGACTCTCAGAGTATCCTCAGAGCTCTTGTGAATGTGGCCACTAGGAAGTTAGCATTTCCTTTCACAAAATGAGTCATCCAAAAGCCATCCATGTTTCCTTTACCACATCCATGTTCTTCTTGCAGGAGATCCTGATCATGGCTTTCCTCATTTCTTTGTTACAGTGGGCATCATAACTGTCACCGTTGTTGTAGATCAACAGCACCCAGTCACCTGCAAGAACAGTTGAGTGTAAAAAATAGACCATGCAGACACAATACTGATCTAAATCACTTCAGGAAAGGTTTAATCTCGTGGTCAGACTTAACAGTGAACAATTCTACTGCATTTTTGGGCTAATTATGCTCGTAGTTTGTCTCAAAACACAATGCAATGCTCCGACCAAAGATTCCAAATCACAGACGGTTAACATTCAAACACGAAGTCAGAGTAAGTCTGTTATTCGGCGGAGACTTACTTCCTCCAATGGCCTGCGTTGCATTATACAGGCCAACCACTGTTGGTTTACTTCCCGGCTTCTTGCTGTCCAGCTGAACAACGCCGGCGCCGGGAAAACCCCCTGCATCTCCACACAGCTGGAACACATATGTGTAACTCTCAGTTCCAATCTTGGCCTCTGCTGTAAAGCTGCCAACACGAGAACAAATCCCAGTAAACGATTAGTAACATGCGAGACAGCGGTGAACACCGAGGACAATCAGGCAAAATGCTTCTGTCACGGTTGGTTTGCATATTCAATAAGTGCGGATTTTTAACAAAAACAATCTAACGTCATATTGATGGCGCTGAATGTGCAGGTACACAACGGAGACACGTCTTACTTCTTATGGGCAAATGACTCGATTCGACTGAGGACTTTGCGCTCCGAGGCCGACTCGTTTAACAGTGTACAGCCTTTGGTGCTGTCAGTGGCGTAGACCCCACTCCCACACAGGACCAGCTGAACGACCAGGGTCCACCGCAGGAAGGACCCTCCGCCGCGACTGTTGACTGCCTGGCACAGATGAAAAAAAGAAAGACTCATCACCATTCAATCAATTCTCAAATATATTACTTATAATTCATTAGAAATTAAGGAATGGACGAAATTAAAATATATATAAAATGAGAGATGATAATAACTATTAAACATCTGATTTTTATCGATACAGTTTAAACTACAGAAAAATAAATGTGATCGAACTATGTTATCACTTTTAGCGCTGAAAGGAGACGTCAATTAGAGTTATAGGCAACTACTTTGATAACAGATTCATAATTTAAGTCACTTTTCCTCTAAAATTGCAAAAGAATTGCTGCCTTTATTCATCATACATGTTATTAAACTGAATAACTTTGGGTTTTAGACTGTTGATCCGCCAAAACCAGCTATTAATCCCCTTAAACTCTGGGACATTTTTACTTTATCTACTTTATATTTTTATTACTATTTTACAAACACAATGATTAAATCTTAAATGAAAATAATCATTAATTGCAGCTCTAATCCTGCTGACATTTCTTTTGTGCAGGACTGCTTTATGGTAATATTGGATTTGTATATGATTTTTGAATCAATGTGATAAAGTACCTTTGTTTGTCAGGTATTTAATTCAGCGAATAACCAGAAACAGAGAAAACCTGTTTGTCTATTTCGTGCATATATTACATATACTAAGATAGGTGATTTTATCCATATGAAATAACTTCAATGACGGGATGCATGCTCATTCATTTGCTTCTTCAACAGAAAAAACCACAACTAGGACGAAACTACCTCTCCATTTTTTAGACAAAATATATTTTACGTGTAGGCTACAATATATCAATCAATCAACAATCGTGTAACTGGGAAATGAAGTTGTGACACCACATACACTAAAGCGTGTGCAAGCAAAATGTCTGTCCATCTGCGCATGAGGCAATAACTTTTCTAGAGGAAGCAGTCAGTTATTAATACATCTCTGGAAAGCTTAAGAGTTTAACTTCAGGCTGCATTGTGCACCTACCTTCATGACGTCTTCTACAGTCAATGAGTAGGGGGGGTTTCCTTTGTTAGTTACGGTTTTAAGAGCCGTTTCAACATGTAGCCCGTTGTGTGATGAGCTTCGTCGCGCTAACGTCGCTTCCTGGTTGACTTAATAAAGCAATAAAGCTGCTATTTTGTTATGCAATTAAAATAAAGTACAGCTGCATGTAGTCTGGAGTTTTAAATGAACGTTGTTAGCGGCACGCTTCTCCTGTCCCGGATAAGAAACGCGCTTTTTTTTTCTCAAATTGTGTGAAGTGGCATCCAAGAGGCTAACAGGCTACAGGCAGCAGCAGCGGAGTGCGGAAGTGAAACTAAACACACACGCGCACGTGACGGTCCAGATGAAGCGCGGCCAATGAGCTGCTCCCCCACACGGCATCAGCTGACCAGAGGACGTGCAGTTGAGTGAAACAGAGGAAAATGTCAAGCATGATGTCTACAGTTGAGGAAACAGTTGAACATGTCTCACTGTCAGAAATAAGAGGAAGAAAGAAGGCATATAATTAAAAACCTCAGCAAGATTAAAGTACATATAACTCAGAACTCAAGAAGTAAGTGTTGTCAAATACTATATCAGTATATTGGATTGACTTATATTATTGATAAAATGTTAGCCCGTTTTTTAAATTGATTTGGTATTCAATAATAAGGCATCCTGGTTCACACCAGTTGGTGGTGGTAATACGCCAATTCGTTGTTTGCCAACCGCCAATAAACCCCAAAGAAGAAGAAGATGTCCACAGTTTCCCCCGTGTGCTTCTGTTAACGCTGCACAAACTACTACAAATATTTGATCATTTATTAAGATGCATCTCCAGATCAAGTACAGTATTTAAAAAAAAGGAAAATTCACATTAGATTCACAAGTGGAGATGGATACAAACCAAAAACCATCACATCTATGGCATGATTTCTCTCTCTCTCTCTCTCTCTCTCTCTCTCTCTCTCTCTCTCTCTCTCTCTCTCTCTCTCTCTCTCTTTCTCTCTCTCTCTCTCTCTCGCTCTCTCAGCATGGCATATTATTTTTTTGGAATACTTTATTCTGCTGTTTCAAGAACGAACACATTGACAAATGGCACATAACCATTAAATGATAAATAGCATACAGGATAAATAACTGTACAAACAAGACAACAACCAAACAACTCAAACTTAAGATCATCAAATAAACAACAATGACAATACAATTATGTAACCAAACAAACATTGAGAGACACGGGGCATTATCTCGTTCCAAAGATCAGGTATTTAATCACATCCAATGCAAGATTAAAAAGTGACAACATCAATATTGTGCGATGGGAGATTTCCATAACAGAAGACTGTTACCTCTCATCAACTCTGATTAGGCACTTTTCACATAAAGGCCCTGTATGCAAAATCTTATCATGTTGTTGGACTTTGGGTTACATCATGTAGCCTATAATGTTCCAGGGCTCCCCCAAAAACTGTAACCATCAATTATATGAAGGTTTACCAACATACACTCACATTTGCAAGTTCTTCAAGCTAAAACTAATGCAGTCTAATACAACAGTCCTGCAATAGATCCATACGCCTCCATGAGGGTTATAATGTTCAGTTTTCTTTAGAGAGATGTTGATTTAACTATTTGGTCATTTTGAAGGCTGTTTGTGGTGTTGTTCAATTCTATTGCGTGACACTAAGAGGTGTTTTTAATATTTAATCTACCTTCATTGTTGGGGTGGGCACTATATTATAATCTTCTCTCTGTAGCATAATACAATACAATTTACCAGCGTTGCAGTCTGTGAGACTAAATGAGGTAACCAACATATTTTCAAAAAGAAAGGTTGGCTTTTGGTCAGAGATGATTGTAAATCATTTTTTACAACACTATCGTTTCACTTTGTTTGCCTTCGTTTTTTTATATATGTATTTATGTATTGCATTGTTGGTAATGATGTCACTTAATCCCGTGAACTCTTTTATATTTACTCCCTTTAAGCACCATAATAAATCTATTACATAATTATGTAATCCTTGACTTTATACAGTTGTGATTTAATTTCCCTCTTCTCTTAATGTCAACCAGACTAAACTAAACTACACTCTCCAAAATGACCATGAAGTTGATTAAACACCTCTCTAAAACACTTCTTAACAAAAGCAAAAAATCATAATCTTCATGACTGTAGGATTTATTGCAGGTTCGTTGTGTAACACTGCATTCGTTTTATTTTTGTACAACAAATTACCTGCCAGGCTTTTGAAACAGCGTGATAATCACATATTTAAGAAGTTAATGATTGTGCTCCAGTACAAATATACCGCTGTTGTTTAAATAACATTCTTTTAAAACCATGCAAGTAGCATATTTTAAAATGAATTACATTTTAGTAGGGTACGTGTACAAAGTAGAGTACAAGTATATCCAGTTTACTGTTTAATTGCAGCCACAGCACATGATGATGCAACACTTGTTTTCTATTTAACTGTGCCTCATCCTTCAAATTCATCACCATGAATTTGAATACAAGTCACAGCCTTTAACCTGTTACAGGTCTGAACAGATTGATTTCCCTGAAACAATGCCCCATTCTTCTAATCATAACCCAGCTTGCATACATTCAAAGAAGTATTTAAAATGATAAGATTAAAGATAATAAACATTCATCAGTAGCCTGTGTGTTTGCTCAACAGCCTCCTTCATGAGGAAACAGTTGAAAAAGAAATCCATGGGAAGAGAGTTTAGTTTGCACAGTTTCTTTCACCCTCTAAGTCGCCATCATTGTTCACTTCTTACCCTCAACAGAAATGAAAATCTTTATATTAGAAAAAAAAACAGTTGTATACTATAGAGAGGTCAGTTCCTTTCAGTAAAACAATATATTCAGTGTAAGTGCCATACACATTCAGTTGCTCTATTTGGTAGACCTAGCTAAAACTAATGCCCTCATTGATACAAATGGAAGTATAAACTGCAATACAATTCAACAACACCACAAACTGCAAAGTCTACAAGATAACCATAACATTTAATTACCTGAACAAAACTGAACACTCTAATAAACCTTGTGAAGATTTATTGCAGGGGTGTTTATATGACATGATAGCTATAGGGGTACCAAATAAGCTTGCAGCTTGAGATTTATAATTAATAATAATTTGAATATACTATATCATTTAAAATTAAATACAGATCTGAATGAGGAGTCTGTTTATGAAATTAAGTGAATGAAGGTAGAGTGAAGTAAAACCTGAGAAGTGCAACAAAGCAAAAGAACAAGTTACTGTGAAAGAGGGAACTGTCTTATCTTTGTGTTTCTTTGGTGATGTTAATGACAGAGACGTGGTGCCTTTAAATGTTCAGGTCACTTCAGTACTCAATCAACATAGTAAAGCAGTCATTGTTAAACAAATCATTTACTTGTAAATCTTAAGAAACAGTTCGTATATTTTCTTTCTCCCTCCTCTTTACTATATCTCATGGGAATGTAGGGACGTTTTTATAGGTCTCAGTGAGCTTTCCACCTATCTGTGTGTATGTGTGTGTGTGTGTTTGTGTGCGTCTGCTCTCAATTCTTACTTTCTGTCTCCCCTCCCCCACTCACCCTTGTATTATCTCAGACCTGCCTTACCTGGCTGTGTGTTGTGTGCAGACACACCCGGCTGCTCCATATCAACCAATCACTGCTCCAAGCTAGAAACACCAAGGAGGTGTACTTCCTGTGTTTCGCGAGAAAGGAATGGGGCAAGAGAGAGGAGAGAGTTTTGTACTGTATTTTGCCAGGGGGGGCCCACACAGGCGACCACATTGGCTGTAGAGGGGACTAAAATATTGGACGGGCTCGACAGACTTTTGCTTGATTTATTAGAGATCTCCCTGTTCAGCAACAGCCACGGGGAGGACAAGACAGAGAGAAGGAGGAGGGGGAAGATAAGTGTCAATCTGTTGAAACTTGTTTGGGAATTTGAGGAAGGAGGGGAGGTGGGGCGAGACAGAGACAGAGAGAGAGAGAGAGAGGCAGTAAGAGGGAAAAACAAGGAGAGCTCAGGCGTAAACATCACGTTTTTCACAAGAGCTAAAGTATTGAGAGTAAAGAGCAGCTTTGATTGATTTAAAAATGGAGGACATTTGCTATGTCAGCTAGACGATGTGTATACAGGGAATGAATTCTTGTCTGTTGTGCAATCCCATGCTTTTGAGCTGAGCTGGACCCGGGAAGAGACAACAGATCTCCCCAGGATACAACATTCAGGTGAGTTGCTTCACTATTTCTTCTTTCATGGACTTCTTCTGAACACTTCTTCTGCAAATTGCTTCTAGTTTGAGCAGATTTAGATCCAGCTTAGTTATGGTTTACATGTTACATGTCATGCCTATGTGCCACATGCCCTCGCTTTCTGAAAGACTTCTTTTGGTACGCTGTACTTTGCAAGTCTGTGCTGCATTCTTAGAGAACTGTAAGAGGGTGTCACCTTTTCTCTGCATACTCTTCTACTTTAAAGTTATTATACAACCGCTGGCGTAGACTATTATATAGCCGTTAGCTCCAAGTGTAAAGGTTGCAATTTAGTGCATTTGACAAAATAAAGCAATAGCAGACTGAAGACGCAGCATTGTTGCAGCTATCAGGTAGTAGTAGTAACGTTGGAGAAATATAGTTTTTCAGTACACACTCACAACTTTGTGACATTAACTTAGTCGTTAAAGGGTTGCAGACCTCTCCATATTGCTTAAATTAACGTGCATTTCTGTTTTTTGTCCCTGAAAATAGTTTG
Organism: Pholis gunnellus; assembly: GCF_910591455.1. Classification (NCBI taxonomy): domain Eukaryota; kingdom Metazoa; phylum Chordata; class Actinopteri; order Perciformes; family Pholidae; genus Pholis; species Pholis gunnellus. The sequence goes on along the minus strand of NC_136534.1, from coordinate 17,824,269 downwards.
ACTCTTAATGCTTGATTTCTAAATTGACCGTGTGGGCCTTTGCTTTCTTTTAGGTTCTCCAAATTATGATCGATGGGGACCAAAAGGCCCAGCTGCAGCCTCTTTGACACTTTATCTAACAGAAACATGTCTGACTGCAAGCTTCAGCCAGGTGGAAAAATTTCCCGGGATCCAAGTCCCAGGCCAGCAATGACTGCCCAGTCGGAACGAGAGAGAGACAGTAAGCGAGAGGAAGACTGGCGGAGGGAGAGAGAAACGGAGAAAATGAGAGACAAAGCAAGAAACAAAGATTTGGACCCACGGGATAGATATTATGAAAGAGACCGAGCTCCTGCACCCCGGCCGAGAGAGGGAGAAAGAGAGTGGAGGGAGAGAGAAAGGAGGCAGGGAGGTGACAGAAGCAGGAATGGGAGGCCGCTGTCTATTCTAGAGAAGGAGACTTTGAGAGTTGTAGAAAGGGCGACGAAGAAGGGTAGCACATTTCCCAGAGCGAGAAAACGCAGCGCAGATCGTGGTAAGAGAATGCCGTCCTTCACCGAGGTGGATGAGGAGAGAGGAGAAAGAAGGCAGAGAGATGGGCCGAAAAGAGTAGAGCCAGATGACTGGGAGAGAGAAAGAGAGAGGGCACGGCAGAGAGAGAGGTACAGAGAGAGGGAAAGAGATGAGATCCGAAGCAGGGGAAAGGAAGAGGGAAAACACACTGCAAGAAGACCTGTAGAAGACGAGAAATCACGAAAGAGGGAAAAATATCTGGAGTCTGACAGGATAAGAGAAAGGGGTGATTCATTGGACAGAAGAGAGAGGGATACAGGTAGAAAGAGAGAAAAGCCAAGGCCAAACATGGGAGAGAGGGAGACCAGGGCGCCTTCTCCTCGCAATCCAAGAGACATCCACTCGGATAGGAAAGACGGTGACATGGCTGAAAGGAGAGAGGGAAGGAGGGACACCAGGAGTGAAGGAGACAGTGATGAGAGAGAGCTGAAGAGGGAGAAAGTGAGACACAAAGAGAGGCAGGAGTTGACATATCAACACAGCAGAAGTGAGGGGGACGATGCAGGCAAAAAACAGAGGGAGAGCGATCCAGATAGGCAAAGATACAGGGAAGAGGACAGGCAGAGATATGGAGACAGGGACAGAGAAGTGGATCGATCCAGGAGGAAGGGAGAGGAGAAAGATGGGGTGAGATACAGAGAGGTTGATCGGCGAGCTGAAAGGGAGGCAGATAGATGGAAGGAAAATGTGACAGATTTGAAATCTGACAGGAGAGAGGGAGACAGACACAGACAGTATGAGCAGAGGACAGGCAGGAAAGTGAAGGAAAGAGAGGTTGATCGTCGGTGGGATGATAAGAAAGAGGGCAGCAGCCAATCTCAAAACCAGACGGCTCCTCGGGTGCCGCCACGAGTCCACAGCAGCGGAGAGTGGAGCAGCGACATGGACAGTGACACGAGATATAGAAGAGGCAGAGACAGTTATGAAGAGAGGGAATCGGGGAGAGAGAGCACTGCTGAAAGTGGCAGAGACGTAGAAGAACAGAGAGATCCAGCTGCTGAAAGAAGTCAAAGGGAGAAGAAAAGAAGTGAGCAGCAAGAGAGAGACAGGGGGGAGATGACGGAGCAGAGGAGGATGTGGTTAGAGCCACAGAGGGGCAAGAATAGTAAAGACGAGTTTGTCGACAGAGAGAGACGCACGAGGGGGAAAGAGAGGAGGAGTGAAGAAGAGAAGAGTGTGGAGTCACAGGGTGAGCGGGAAAGAGAGGGGCGGCGAGTAAAAGAGGAACCAGATGAGAAGAATTTGGACCAAAGCAGCTCCAGGGGAAGACATGAAGGGAGAATTGAGCATAGCGGAGACAGCGAGACAGAGACGGAGGGTGTGAGTGTAGATGGCGAGGAGGTGGGTGAAGTGTGGAGAGAAGCAGATAAGGGAGGAAAGGAACATCTGTCTGACAGAGATGGAGGGATAGAGGGAAGCTGGCGGAGGGATGCAGAGGGAGAGAACGTGACAGATGACACGGAGGACAGTGACAGGGAGGAAGAGGGTGGAGGCGATTATTTGGGCCGCTCTGAGAACGAAGAAGGAAGTGAGAGAGGGTGGAGGCAAGATAGAATGCCGTCAGGCGAGGACGATTTTGTGACTCTGTCCAGCGGTGGAGACGAGGAGGATGAAAGAGACGAAGAGAAGTTTGAGGACTGTCAGGAATCCTGGGAAGGTGCACGCGATGGCCACCCTCCTGTTGCCGTCAAGGGGTGTGAGGGAGACGAGGAGAGGGGAAAGGAGGAGGCGGTTGATGAAGAGGAGAGGGAGAAGCAGCCAAAGTACGTCTTCTGCGTGATTGGGCAAACGTCACAGTCACAAGTTGATCACATGGGAGGCAACCCAAACAGTAATCAGTGCGGTGATGAGGCCACACAGGAACCTCATGATGACCTGAGTAGAAATGATGAGCACCCGATCATCATCATCCAGGACACAGACAGCAAGAGTGAGTGTGACACACCAAGGGAGGAAAGGCCAGCCACAGGAGAAACAATCGAAGGGGCTGTCAGACCGAGAGCATCGTCAGTAGAAATGAGGAGCAAAGTTGAGCGCCCATGCGCCATTAAAAGAGACTCAGAGACTGAAAATCTTCTCATAAAGTGGAGAGAGCAAAATACAGACGGGGTGGAAGGAGAGAGGGAGCAGACTACGCCAGTCCCGAGTAATCCCTATGGGGATGTTTGTTCTCAGATGAATTTGGAAAAAATTCAACCCATCTTGGAAGCCATTACCACCGGAGCAATGAGTCCAGAACAGGTGGAGGCCATTCGGATTCGAATGAGCGGCGCATGGAGCATGTCCGAAGAGCCCAAGCGGCATTCCCAAGCCCCGCACCTCAAATGGGCCAAAGATGTAGTGCGGGAGATTTTGGGACGTTCAGAGGAAAACACTGTTGACGAACCTAATGCAGAGGACAGAGGTAACCGAGGGGTCGACCGGTGCAAGACAGAGATCAAGAATGTCAAACAGGAGGAGGAGGCTGCACGAGTGACTGGGGAGGTGCCTGTTGTTAAGGTGGGAACGGAGGGACACCACTCAGAGCCAGAGATGGAGGACGAAGAGCCGCTGGAGGTGGACGGACTGAGAGGTATGGGGCAGAGCCAAAATGAGATGCATGCTGACCAGTTCACAGCTATGCATGATGGTGACACACCTACATACACTCATGCTGAAACACTGTTAAACACAGAAGGGAAGGAGGATCACAGTTTGGACAAAGAGACCGAGCCGTCTGGTCCCCTTCAGTTAGAGGAGGCAGCTGTAGAGGAGAAACATAGGGAAGAGGCGGGGGATGAGGTTAAATTATCAGAAATGGAGAAAGAAGCAAGACTGGAGAAGGAGGTGGAGATGTTTTTATCTGTGAGCAACACGCTGTACAAGCCTAACAGCTGCCCCATTCTGAATTATGACAGTGAGTCTGACCTCCTCGTTCCCTCCAGAGAGGGAGAGGGTGGCCAGGAACTGGAAGACAGAATGGGTGAGAGTGACGAGGAGAGGGGTACTGTGGAGAAGGTAGGAGAGGAAGTCGATGGGGAACGCAGAAAGGGAGAAACGAAAATAGCAGGGGGGACTCTGACGAGCAGCTGCAGTTTCCGAGATTTGGGTCCTGAGGCTCGGTTGCGAAGAAGGGGAATCCGTAAAACCACTGAAAGAAGGAATGGACAGCTTGTAGAAGTGGAAGAAGAAGATGATTTTGCAGGGGATCGCAGAACCAGAATATTCTCTACAACAGGTAAAAACAGAAGATGGAGGGAGCGACTGAGTGCTTCTGTCCAGCGTAACATAAATAAAAAAAGAATCCTCTCATTAGGTTGTATATAGACTCGACTACCCGCAGAGGAAGTAACCTTTTAAATGAAGCAAACGTTTGATTTTACACACAGAAAAGTTTAATCTGAGGCAATCTTCTACTCATTTCTTGTATAGCTGTCTGGGAGTTTCTGGCATCATTGTTGTTGTTGTCAAATTAACCACAGAACCAAAATTCTAATGAAACATGAGCTAATAGACATTATCAGTTCGCTGATCTGATCACATTACATGAACCTGCGTCACAGTGTTGTGGCGCATAGGTAGTGGGCGGAGATAAGTGGAGGTGGAGAAAGTAAGGGATGAGCTAAAAAGGCTCAAGATGATTCTGCTTTGAGACACAACAAGACAAACACGAGTCTTGGAAACTCATTAATCTTTTCTGTAATGCTTGTTGGAGCGCGGTTACTAACTAACTAACAATTAATTATTTTATTTCTTATTTATTTGTGTTTTTACTTATTCATCCAAACTGCGAGTGGAGTTCATAGTCAGTTAATTAGAATATAGCGCAAGTATGCTGTTATATAATGTTTCGACGAACGGATACTTTTATATTTCAGATGATGAGGACGATAAAAGCAAAAGCTGGGGAGAAGTAGAGCTGAGGTGAGTGAAACAAATCACACACACAGCACACATGTGGTCAAGATGTGTCATAATATTTCATTTAGAGTGATGTGATTGAGTGTCCCCTTATTAAAAACGTTCATAGTTTAGCATATGGAGGTAAAATGCTGTATTTCTATGGTGTCAGAATGTTAACTGATATTTACTTTCTTGTGACTGTAGGAATGTTTTGGACACAATCGACAGACGGAAAAGGAATTCACGCTTTTTCAGTGAGTACCTTTGTACTTATGTATCTTGTTTCTGTTTCATTCAGGTCATGTAGTTGAAAAATATGATATGAACTCTCTATGCACATATCAAACATAACTTCATTAATCCCTATTTTACATTTTTTATTTTTACTATTTGACTTATTTTATTTTTTTTTCTGATCACCAGCACTTTTGTTTCATAGTAAATCTCATGATTGATTAGTGGAAAAGGCCATGTACGCGACACAGTAACGTGTCTTCTGATCATATCTACTGTGGCTGTGGTCGGGAAAAGCATGACGCTGTTGTGCATTTCCCTTCAGTGTGTGTGTGATTCATCTCTGAGTGAATACATGCTCCCTAACTGTTTATCTCTCACTATGAGCATGTTGCCTCAGAATTTAAATGAAACACACCACAGTTCACTGTTGGCTCACTCCATTTTAAAATTACGTTTTAAATAACCTAAAATGGCAGCACGTCCCTAGGCCTCTGATTCACATGAATATTGCCAGAAATGGGGCAGGAGTGTGTGTGTGATACATGTTCGTCTGTGCAAGCCAGAGACAGGTTTCTGCAAGTATTCGTATCTCCTAACTTGAGACAAAAACAGCTGCTGCTGCAACTTTGCATTCCGACAAGTACGTGTAAAAGGAATGTCAAATGCAAACAACTGCTCTTGGCTAACACTGTTAATGTCTTTCTATCTCTCTCTCCTCTTTTTCCCTTGCTGCCTGTATTGTTAAATTTTCTCTCTGTTGTTTGCTCTTCTCTTCTGTTGTCTCTCCCCGTCTCACCTCCTCTCTTTCTCCCAGATGCTGCCCAGCTCTACCAGCAGTACAGCGAGGCCGCCCAGAACTTTGAGATCGAGCGCCAGGCTCGCTCCGATGGCGTCTCTGTGCGCGAGGGCACTACCCCGTCTCCTGCTCCCTCACCCCCTCCTGCACGCAGACCTCTTCCTCCCCTCCCTCCTGTCCCGCACCCTCACTCCTGGGCCCACGCGGGCTCCATCACCAGTATCCAAAGCTTGCCTCTCCCTGAGCCCGCCAAGAAAGAAGGCAGGCCTTCCTCCCCACGTCTATCCGTCTGTCTCTCTCAGTCATCCACGCTGTGGCGGGAGCTGCCGGGGGTCAGGAACAGTGGTGAGCTGGAGGAGCTCACAGAGGACCAGAGGCGACTACAAGAGGTAACAAGTGAACAAGTATACAAATGAAAGTTTAGTCATTGTTTGATGGAAGAAGTTTTTTTTTTTTTTATACAGCTATGAAGGGTTTTATTGATGTAGGAACTTTGTGCCAGGAACCTCTGTCAGTGATTTACAATCTTCTTTGGAAAGTTACTAACACAACAGTCACACCCCAGTGAAATTCAGGAGAATGCTCTGGGCAAAAAATGATTAGCTTTCACTTTCCCCACAGCTTTACTTCTTTAATCCACCTTCCGTGAAGGATTTTGATCTAGATTAGATTGGAATTTTTTTAATAGAGCAGCTAAAACTGTTCCTTCTTAAGTACAGTAGATATTAAGCAGCAGCGTTAGAATCAGTGACACAGTTTCTGTTTCATGTCCTGCAAAGTTACTGGCACAACATTCTCACCTCAATGATGAATGAATGAAACAATAGAGAATATGCTGATGTGAAATGACGCTGCAAAACATTCTGATCACTTGTTGGTAGTAAATAAACACGGGGAAGTGAATCTCTAAAACAACAAATATTTCACTCATCTGATAACTTTGAAATGCATTTGTTTTCATGTCAATCTGTTATAGTTGTAGAGATTCACTTCCACCATAATGACCGGAATGTTTTTGGAGCTTCATTTCACATCAGCAGTTTCTCTATCGTTTCATTCATTTTCAAATCATTGCATTGGTGACTTCTGTGAAATGACACAACTCTATTGAATCAGCTTGTTACAGTTCTTACCTCACACACCAAACTACTAAAATCATGAGAAAAATTCAGTCTTGCCACATCTCAGAATAACCCTCCCATTGATTCACTTTTTATTGGCAGACGAGTGTCTCCTGCCAGAAGTGGTGAATGCGTAAGCGTTGCGTTTCTCTGGTATTGTAGGTGTTTCCCTTTCAACTTATAACTGACATGTCTTAACTGCAAGCCATTGTGAAATCTTGGTTAGTCACATCCCTGTCAAAAGACCCCTGCTAGCAAATAACTGGCAACACTGTGCTTGTTAATTATAAATGACTTTGTAGCAGCTCTTGTTGTAGCTGGCTCAGTGTTTTCATCTTTTCTCATGTATTTTTCCTTCTAGGTGAGATTTGAGGTGGTGACCTCAGAAGCCTCCTACTGCCGGAGTTTGGACATTGTGGTTGAACACTTTGTAAAGTGCAAACAGCTGGGGGCGCTGTTGACTACTCAGGATAGGAACTGGCTGTTTTCGCGGCTTGCTGATGTTCGCGCCATCAGCCACAGGTCAGAGCAGGTTCCCATCTAGGTCCACATTTAGATACATGAAACATGCATTAAGTGAATATCAAACCCTTTTGTGTTGTGCGGGTACAGTTACACAAATCTGTGGGAGGAATACGCTTAGAATAATTCTTGATTTCTGTTTCAGTTTTTTATCAAAGTTGGAGGAACGGGTGGAAACTGACATCATACAATTCACCGTGTGTGATATCATCGCTCGGCACTGTCAGCGCTTCAAAATGGTTTATGTCCCCTACCTCACCAACCAGTCCTATCAGGACGCCACCTACCAGAGACTCATGTAAGCCACTCAGTCAAGCCTTTCTGTTCAGCTATCGTCTGTATTCTTTTTTTATCTTTCTATGTATTCAATTTATCTTTTTCCGTCAGGAATGAGAATATAGGTTTCAAGCGGATTGTGGACAAATTAGAGAGGAGTCCTGTTTGTCAGAGGCTTCCTCTCCGTTCCTTCCTCGTCCTTCCCTTCCAGAGGATCACAAGAATTAAGCTGCTGGTCCAGGTGTGTGTGTGTGTGAATTTCTGAAACCGCAAAGCTTGATGGTTCACAACATTTGTCTATCTGACTTTAACACTTCAACACACTGTTTCTGAACAGAACATTGTGAAGAGAACAACTCCTGGTACTGCAGAGGCGATTCACGCCATCAAATCTTTGAAACTTCTGGAGAAGGTACTGTAACATCCGATTTACGTAGGATGGCAATATTATAATATAGTTGAACAATATCTTGAACTCCTTGGTGACAAATGTCTCTTTTTATTTAATTTATTTTTCCTTTAGCTGATTCAAGAGAGTAACGACAGCATCACTCAGATGAAAAGCATTGAGTCGCTGGTCTGTCTCAGTGCAAAGACGGACTTTGAATGCAGGGTAAGTAATGGCTTAGGGACAAAATCAACGGGATTACATTGTGATGATATGATCATAACATGACTGATTTCATGCAAACTGGAATTAAAAACTAAGAAAATAGACGTCTTTCTTCTATTTGTGTTGAATTTTATTTTATAAACAGATGTACATGATTAATCGCGTTGGACAATTATTTGACATTTGATTTTGCATATTTGTGTTAAAACATTTATTTCAGTCATTCCCAGCACTAATTAGTAAATATCTTTGTTTTTAGTGATGTTTATGAAATCTACAACAAAACAAAAAGTGTGACCAAATGATCTTAACTCAAGGGCCACTTACTAGCTTTTCAACTGCACCACAAGAGTCTTCATCGGTGTATGGAGTTAACTCAGTTGCCATGGAGATTGCTCAGTTGGCATCCCACGATCTGTAGTCACGTGATAACAGCTGGCCGTATATAAATGAAAGATATACAACTGACTACGAGATGTGGTTGAAAGTCCCAGAAAAGGAGCTTGAGTTAAGATCATTTTGTCAAACTCTGAAAATGTTACTTTCACGCTCAAAAATATTAATATGCTGTCTTTGTCTCTCTGTTTCCTTTATGTGTGTGTGTGTGTGTGTGTGTGTGTGTGTGTGTTGTTACAGACTCTTCCTCTGATCAGTCAGTCTCGGAGGATGGTGCGGGAAGGGCCGGTCACTGAACTGATGGATTTTTCTCTAAAGGAAACGGAGAGGAATGTTCATTTGCACCTATTCAATGACTACTTGCTGCTTTCACTACATAAAGAGTGAGTCAACAAACATGTTTGAATGATCCCTTCTCATTCACTACATCCTGTTTTCTTCATATACGCAGTCTTTTTTTATCATCCCTTCAATCTTATCGCAGTCTTTCCTTCCGCCATCTCATTTCTCTTTTGTGCTTTCGCTGCTTCCAGAGGGGGAAGGTACACGGTAATAGACCACTGTCCTGTATCAGACCTGCGTGCCGAGAACTGTCGCGTCAAACTTCACTCCCTCCAGAAGAATCTGTTCCGGCTTCACATGACGAACAGAGCCCTGCTGCTACGGACTGACGCACAGTAAGAGACTAAGAGCGTAGCAGGGAATGACTGTATGTCATTTGTCACGCCACGAAGTGGAAGAAGTTGCAGATGAGAAACTCATCCTTGCTTTTTCTTTCTTCAGGAGTGATAAGCTACGTTGGATATCTGCTCTTTCCCGGCCGCATCCTGAAATAGATTTTTCTGCTGCGCAAGGTGAAGTATTCTGTTTTAGACATTGCAAAATGCTAAGCTGTTAAAATCCTTGCCTACTTCACTCATTCCTTACATATTGAACACTCAATGTGTTACTCTAGTGTGAGTCGTTAGCTCAGATTTCAAACACTATTACTTATTTTCAAGTCGTCATTTTGAATCCTGGGCAACAGGTACGTTGTCACATGTAAGTTAACGAAGTAAAAGATGGTCTCATAAGAATAAAACAGTGACTGTCCAGCAGTGTAAAAAGCACCCGAGGCACTCTGATTGTAGGTTAAAAATACTTTATTAACTCACTGATAACCAACATAATTCAACTCTAACATTCTTCATCAGGGTATGAAGTGTGATGACGAGAGGTGTTCAAGTTAAAACTCATCAAGAGGTTGCATGGCATGTAAACTCTGCCCACTGAAAGTATTGAGGGATTTTTAGGAAAATAAGTGACAATTTTGGTTCAACTGTTGAAATTGTGCATACATGTTATGTAGCAATAAATGAAAATGTTGCGCTCATAGTATATACACCTTTTGAACCGCAGGGGCATGCAGTGAACTTCCATTGGGGGTATCATTTAATACTGATAACCGTGAAATAAACTGTATTTACAATTCTGATATTCAGAGTTTTTCTGACTTAGTTTCCATGAATGCATGGCATGTGATAGAGGCCGTGCACACTCACACCGGTGTCTTCAGTTACCCTGGCTGATTAGACCTCAAGTCAAACAGTAGTTGGGTGGAGCTCTGTACAGTTTTTTTTCAGGCCCAGTTTACTATCTGAGCATTACACATCCTGGTTTGCGTTATTGATCGATGATTCTTTATGACTGTAGGTCTGACTCCTCTCCTCTTGTGTCCATACAGACTATACACAGATGCAGTGTATCCGAGCTATTGTGTCCCAGCAGCCTGATGAGGTGTCGTTGGAAAAAGCTGATATCATTCTAGTGCACCAACAAAGCAGTGACCGTAAGATCATCACACTACATTATTCATCATGCCCTTGTAGAAAGTGGGATTCACCTATATAATATATGCAGTCTGGTATTATTAGCAATAAGTATTCATTTAATTTGTGTTGGATTCTATTTTCCTCCCAGATTGGGTAGAGGGGACCAGGCTGTCCGATCGGCATCGTGGATGGGTGCCCGAGTCACATTTGGAAACCATAACCAACTCTAGAGTTCGGCAACGCAACCTGGAAGATGCCCTCAAACTGACAACTGCCACAGCCGCTGTTTGAGTCCTGGATGCACCGTAGCGGATAAGACTCTCAATTATCTGCTTCAAACTGCTGGAAACTGGACTATGGACATTTAGTGCCGGGATTATATTGTTCACAATAGTGCAGCAACTGAGATGCTGTAAGAATGCATCTCAATGTAGCATTGGGTCTCTTGGTCGTACAATATATTGCCGTTGGAGCAATCCGTGAGCTGCTGAGGCCTGCCTGAAAGACATTAAGGACTGTCTGACTCTATTAAGTGTTATCTACAGTACATTACAAACATTGAGTGTGCTGTATTACATCGATCAACTGTTGTTTTAAGATACATTTTTGTTAAAGGGAAATCCAAAAAAGTATGTGCTTGGAAAATGTTTTATTATTTGTGTGTATTAAAGAGAATTCAAAAGTTGAGTGTCTGGTGCATGGCTATTGTTAAGTCGGCCCCTGCAGGGCTGAAAGAAATAATGCAGAATGTAAAAGACGATTCAAAGATGTACAGAGACAGTGAAGACATTTCAATAAATTCAGATTGGTGGAGTAAATAACTTTTGATATGCATGCTTTATTGAGTGGCTTATTTTCTTTACCATATAAACTGTTTTGGTCATTTATAGATATAACTGTGACAAATTAAACATCAGCTCAGCAATGCTGCACGTACAAAGCGGGCCCGAGTTGCGCGTGTTTACTGGCTACAAGAGCTGTTTACAGAAGAAAGAGAACGTGCAGATAGTGCACGTAGGCTGGCTGGGGCGTGACCGCGGGCGTGGTCCAGTTCCTGGACCTGCTATTGGTTATTTGTGCCATCATTCCCGGAAAACGGGGCGACAACCGAGACAACAAGTGTAGACGGACTGCATGACTCATCCAATGAATTCACTGCCCTTTAAAAAGCTCCGCTGTCAAAAACGTGCTCGTCGCTGATTGGCCAGAGTTGTAGTGGGCGGGCGTTGCAGTATTTGTTGTTTTCGTTCTGCAGAGCCAGTTGATCAGTCGACATCTTTGAAATCGACCGTATTCCCGTATATTTTCAAGCTAATTTGGACCCAAGGCATTATTTTGAGAAACCTGACTCAAGGGACCAGTGGAGTAAATCTGGATTTTGTCGTGTTTTGAGTGAAACTTGTCTTTGTCCTTCTCAAAGGTATGTAAACAAGTGACGTCTTGTCGGTCGATCCTACAGCTGCTGCTGTTAGCATTACCGTTGACAGCTTGCAACGTAAACAACAGACTTCGGGTACAGTAAGCAAAAACACGCCAGCCCTTTACATACACGGTATGGACCTAGAGACGTTAGCAGTAAGTACATTATTAGTTTGGTCGTTTTCTTTAAACCAGTTTTAAAATAAACGCAAGTTCACTCAGCTGATCTTGACGCTGTTGTGAAAGGTGACGTGGCCTCGTATGTCACGATAACCCAAAACAGAGTGAACCGTAAACACGTGTCATCGAGACCACAACGATCTGTACTTAAATGAAAGAAGAAGAAGAAGAAGTGGGACGAGTTATGCTGTAATAGTGGCTGACCACGAGGGGACATGCTTAAATCACGCTCTATACATTTTATATCAATATTTCTACACATACTGCATATTTTCTGGAAATGTATTTATTTATTTAGCACAATTCAAACAATACAATTTAAAATAAACAAAGATAACAGAGATAAATGAATATCACTGTTAAATCCAATTTAATGTACATTTATTGACAATAATAATCAGATAAAACTGTTTTGTAGTCTGTTTTGGGCCAATCCAGTAAAAAAATGCCAAAGGTAATGTCTTCAATTTTGTTCTTGATACAGAAAATGACAAGAAGCAGAAAATACTCTCATTAGAGAAGCTGGAATCAGACAATGTTTGGTTTTATCCACTATTTTAGCCATACATTGACTGAACTGATTTAATCTATTAAATATTAAATTAAATCCGGTTTATTTTTTAATACTGATCGATTAATTGACGCGTCGTTTGAAAAATCAAGGTATTTCATTGATGCAAAAATCCTGTCAAGAAAAAAGTGAACAAGCTTTCCTTATACAGAATGAGCAAAGGTGGGGGCCGATGGCCAATGTTACAGACATTTTGGTCTCCGACTGATAGGAACAATGAAAAACAAGCCTGAAGGCCTTGGCGGTGGAACATTCTCATACAACACAGTTAGTTATCTTTGTGAACAGGCAAGGGATAACTCTTCTTCTGCACAACAGAGACACGGTGAAGTTCAACAAAGTTCAGAACAAAATTACTTCTGCATGAATACAATATACTGAGTAGAAATATATATACCATGTAAAAAATTACCATTACACTGAAGCTCAGTTAATTGGTTGAATTAATCAACAACAAAATAATGAATCCTTTAAAACATCTAAACATTAGTTAAAAAGGGATAGTTACCTTGGTGTAAATAATCCGAAATCTCTTACAGTGACACATGTATATTATATATACCACCCACATCTAATCTCTATAAACAGATATCTGTATATAAAAGCAGATATACAATCTGTCTCATAACTCCGTTCTTGCATCTCATGTTGCTAATCCGACTGTAAACAATGACCGGTGCTCGGAGGAGGAAGTCTTGGCCTGGATATCTGTTACCCGGATATCCACTGGTTACACTGGAACCCTTGAAATATTAGCCATTCCCCCCCAGAGCCAGACCGATATCCCTAATATGGCCAACATAAAACACTTGTGACAGTGGCATACATCTCATCTTGCAATAAACAGAGCTGTGCTCTTCAGGCGATCACTATCACTTGTTGACTCAGTGCACTGGTTGGTAAAGTCAGTCGGTTCTCTTTCTCCTTTGTCTGCTTGGTAAATACTTCTTTTGTTCGGGGACTTCATGTTTTCTTGTGTTGCTTGTTTCCTTGTATTGTTTTCAGATGGGCAGTCAGTACCAGCGCTCAGTGCCACTAGAGGTGAGGAGAGCAGAAGGAGAGAGAGTTCGGGCCAAACATCCTGACAAGATACCGGTCAGTATGACATCGGTTCTGATAACTGGATGCATTTCAACTGAGTGACCTTCAATCGAAACTTGGGTTAGGAAGTTATGTATGATAATAGAAAAGTAATCAAGACTTTCTTTTAAAAGCCAGTTCCACAAATAATAGACTCAATATTAATTTGTTGTGGTTTAGATTTTGGCACATGAACACACTCTTTTCTCTTGTCAGTGACGACTGAATGTTCTTTCTTTTCAACCAGATCATTGTGGAGCGGTCCACGAGGTCACGAGCTCCTGAACTGGACAAGAAGAAATACCTCGTGCCCTCAGATTTAACAGGTGAAACACATAAACCCATTCAAAAGCTTCTCATCACCCAAGCTAGGCACCTGTGACTTGGACGAGACCGATTTCAAGTTTGAACGGCCAGCGAAACTTTGTGCTGATCAGTCAGTCGCTGTCAGCGATGCACCTGCCTCCCTCTTCTCTTGCTCTGATCTCGAGCGATTTTTACAGCAGACATTTTGACACATCACAGCAGGAAAAGCATGGGTTTATGATGGCTGATTCCACTTGGTGTAATGGTGGTATTGTACGTGCTAGTTCACTGTCATTAATGGAACTGAGCCATAATTAATGTTATTAATTCCACCTTATTTCAGTGCAAATTGTTGTTCATAGCTTTTTTTTTTTGTCTTTCTGATTGAATCTGATTATAGTTCTTAAAAGTACAGTTGTATTGTGTTCTGTCTGAAGACTGACCAGTGACTCGGTCGTATCCCACACTTGCTTGTTTTCTTTCAATGCATCTAAAATGACCCATGCTGACAATCTCGCTCTCTTTCTTTCCTTCCTTATTTTTAGTGGGCCAGTTGTGCTTCCTGATCCGTCAGCGCGTGTCTTTGAGACCGGAGGAGGCACTCTTCTTCTTCGTCAACAACTCCCTTCCCCCATCCAGTTCCCCTCTCTCAGCTGTATATGAGGTAACTGCACCCGTCCAGACACATGTTCACACGAAGCTCCACCCACACCTCACCAGTACAAACATATTTAGCTATTTGAGTTTGCCTGCTCACAGCTGCAGGAATGCAAAGTTTCAGGTTACACTCGAATAAAATTTCATCTTTCCCCTCTTTACACACCAAAGACATCTTCGATGCCAGACAGATCTGCTTAGGCAGCGGTGTTGCTTCGCTTTTCTTGATCTCACGTATAGTCTGCCAGTAACCCCGTGCACATAAAAAAAAAAAAAAAAAAAGAGTTCAGACCTAATTATTGACACATTCTGAAAATGAAACAAGACGTTTGTTCCTATTTTGTTGTTAAAGGCTAAGAAGATCAAGATTTTGGAAAGGAATTTTCTAGAAAAATAAATTGTATTCCAGAGTAATCAAATGAAACCGACGGATAAATGCATTTATCATGTACAAATAGTAACTTTGTTAAGCTAATAGAGCAGTTTTATGTAGTCAGTGTGTTTGGGTCAGCCGATGAGCACACTCTCACGTACACTTGTTGTGTTGAATTATTCATTTGTCTCTTGCTTTGTTGTGTTCCAGGAGCACCATGACGAGGACCTGTTTCTCTACATGACCTACAGTAATGAGAGCGTGTACGGTGCCTGAGGGAGGACAAAAGACTGGAGAAAGAGAATGAGAGGAGACAAAGTGAGACTGTCTGAGGAATAAAGAGTTAAGGCTGTTTGTATTGCATTACTCTGCTATTATTCTCTATATTAGTTTTGATAAGCAACTACAGTACATGGTGGAAGAAAGGCTTTGCACACGGCAGAGGGGTCACTGGGAAGGGTTACCTTCGTCAGTATTTCGGAATGAGCGTAATGCATTGAAGTACATTTCAAGTTATGTTAATTGCTTACTTGGTGAAAGAAGAAAGAGGAAGGATGAAAAAAAAGTTATTGAAATTATGTTGAGAGCGCTCGAAATCTTTCTCAGTCATCTGTATTTAATGCAAATAGTTTTCTTTTTTTTTGTAAATTAATATCAAACTTTTGTGGGAAATAAAGATGAAAATGCTAATTTTGTTTTTGTGTCTCCATCTGTCTCACTGGAGGTTTTAGACATCAATAGAAGTAGACACATTTAAATTATAGCCTTTTCTTTCAAAGTTTATATTGCACTTTTAGAGTACAGTTGCGCCTTTTTAAATCATATCACACAATAAAATGCTTAAAAAGCACATTGAGATACACACAAACGCCTTCCCGCAGAGCCACTTGCATACTTAACATGTGGTTTAGAGGAAGCAGAGAGACAGAGGAGAAATCTTCATGGGGAAGTGTTCTGTCTTTACCGATTACATGAGTCATACTCGCTGGACACTTATAGGTCTGGGAGAATTTGTGGGTTTTATTTTTTCAAACAAAACAATATTGAGACATTTCATCTGCATTCAACTGCATGACAACCGGTTACATAACTACATTGTCAGTTGAATAGCCGGGTCTGAAAGACTTTCCCGGCAAATCGAAAGTTAGAGAAATAGAAGAGAGGAGCTATGGAGATGCAGGACATCGCTAAAGAGAAGGAAAGAAGCAAAGAAGATGAAGGAGCAAGTGAACCGATGCTGGAGGTCAAAATTGAAGGTTTGAATTAAACTTATTTTATATCGATAAATATATCTGTATATCTATATATAAACTTAAAGTTATGCATGCACCTTATTAGTGTTGTCTCACAAAAATGTTTTATTTTACATATTTTGAAAAGGTAGAATGAAACAAGCATAAACATTTTTTTTTTTTTAATTTAAGAGCTAATTCCAGATTTCTGTTAAAATATGTCTGTCTATGTTTTTGTCTCACTTTAGAGGAAGCTGAAACAGACCACTACTCTAAACTACAAAGTCCATCTGAGGACATCTATTCGGAAGCTGTACATGGGGGCACTCCATTTAAAACAAGACCAGGTACACTTTTATAGCAAAAAAAATAAATAAAAAATCAGGTTGTTTATTTAATGTACAGCGGAAACGCCCCAAAACAGCATATTTCAGCATGCATTCAAGCAGGCCTGCCTGTCTTCATGAAAAAATAAAAGGTCTTCATGGGTCTTCCATAACACATTGTTATGTGCACAGCTTCATCAAATAATTCACTCATATTTTAATTTAAATTTAAAGTAAAAAAACAAGGCTGTTTTATCAACTTCCCTACATTGCCGAGTATTTCAGGAAGTGTTTTCATCATCCGTGTTACTGTACGGTCTAACTTCAGTTTATAAGAATGACTTGAGTGTTTCTTAGAAATAACATTCAAATAATAAGAAAAGAAGAAAGCAGAAACAAAGGTCTGATAGTTTTAAACAACATCAGCAATTCTTCAAAAAAGTGTTACGACTAAACTATAATCAACCACAAACATTACAGTGAGAATGTCTGCTGTGGTTTGATTGTTATGGCTTTAGAGACTACCGGCTGCAGAGCTACGACATTGTTTAGTTCAACAGCTTTTCTTTCCCTGTTAGGAAGCCAATCAACTTAAAAAGCCGTAACAATATGTAAAAAGAAAAATGTGTATTTTTACTCCATCTTTCATGAATACCATCTCCAAAAGGCTTAGTTTGAATTATTTTCAGAAAAACTATAAAATCCTCACAACTTCATTTTTTCACAATTTTATAAAAAGGATATTTGTTAGTACTGTATATTTGCAAAACAGCATTACAACAAAGCTAAAATATAGCTGAAGTTGCTGCAATTAATGATTCTTTTTATTATCGATTAATCTGCTGATTCTTTTTTTTCAATCAATGAATTAATTGCGAGTTCAATTTGCGAGAGAATTTCTGCTCAAAGGTTACTCAAATGATTTATTATTAAATTGGTTGGCTGATCTGTTTTTGAAATCTATTTATTCATTTCAAGTATAATTTGCCTAAGATTTATTCTTTATTCTTGTAAGTGTTCTACTTATAAATGTGATGGTTAACGGTAGTTCAAAGATTTTAATGTGGACATTCACATTAATACCCAGACTAATACAATTAGTTTTTTATGCATTAAAAGTTGTTTACATCCTTAATTTTGGTGAGCATGGGAAAAAAAATATCTTTCAACAAAATAGTTATTCATCTCGAGAGCAAGCTCTTAATTATATATGTGAGTAATATAACAACACATGTTGTTGTGATGCAACACCAATAAAAATAAAAAGACAGCAACAGCAAAATAGCTCAACAGTGTGTACCGTTGAACAAAACGCCTCTAATTCTGCTAGTTATTAACATGCTATAAATAAGTAAATGAAGTGCACTAAAGCTACTGCACTATAATTTACTCTCTTTTCTTTGACTCGGTAGAATTATATTTTCGCCCTTTTGTATACAAGGAAAATATTGTATTTGTATTAATATTTTTGAGGTTCAAGAGGCAGCAAGAATCTCTGAGGTGTCTTGAGGGCTGGTTTGACACAAAATCCTGCACTTTAATTACATTTTTAAAGTTTCCGTATCAATGGTGACTGTGTGTTCTCTCTGTGAACTGTGTCCGACATACACTCGTCTGAAATGACCTCAAAAACACATCCTATCTGTTGTTTTGGAGAACAGTGTCTCCGGGTACTATCTGTCTGTGACTCTCTCACACACTCGTTTTCTTCAACTGCTAAAAACAGAATTTCTAAAACTAGGGCCCTCTTTGTCGGAAACTCTAGACACAAAGACCAAAACGCTAAATATCCTACATCTTTTGCAAAAGCAAACACTTAATTAAAAGCCAAATGAACTCTTCTAAAAAGGGGTATTTTTGTATCACAATTTAACACACAAACACCAACTAAATAGCTCTTTCCACATGTCAACAGCCCTTTGATGTGCTAAGTTTAAAACAACTTTGGTATTTCTATATTTACATTGCTGTGAATACTATGATCAAGAGGGAAACATTTTTCTCAATACTCTTATCAGTGTCGGACACAATTACTTTAATTGAAGATAACATGAACATACTGTAAGCAAAATACAGTTTGTTACAATTACTTTCTCTAACGCTCTAGAATAGGCCTCCGTTGTGCACACCAAAGAGCAAACTTGAATCCTATTAAGACTTCTCAAGCTCTGATTTATAAGTGATTAAATTGGTTATAGGTATTTTCACAGGTGCATTCTGGGTATAGGTGATTGATAATTGAGTGTGGTATTTCAATGGCAGTGTTTAGCAACAACACACACAAGCTTTACATTTTGAATGATGTGTCTAATGCAGATTACCGTGTGTAGTTATTTGCAAAAAGTGTTTTTTTGAATTTCTAAAGACAATGTGCTTCTGGTTCATTGAAATGGTCAATAGAGACACGAGTTAGTGTTTTCAATAGCTGCGCCACAAGTACCGTTTTTTGTGTCGTGGCAATTGTAAAAAGAACTGTAAAGGGAGAGACAAAGAGAGAAACAGTAAAAGTTTTGGAAATTGAGGGACAAGCCGTGCTCTGTGCTCCGTGAATAATTTGGGAATCAGTGAATGTCATGCTGCTATGGCAACGAGACAAGGGAGGAGGGGGTGGCTGTGTCTTAAAACTGCACTCAGACGTGAGTCAGCAGGAAGAGGCAACCGGAGCAGGACGGAGTAAACAAGCCTCATCTCAAATACCGGGACACTTTTCTTCATGTACATCAAATTTTGTCGCAGTTATGGCGAGGATAAAAAAGATGAAGTCAGGGAGAACTTGTCACCTGAGTCCAAGTTATCTGTTGAACTGGACGGGGGGAAAGGTAGGCCAGAGCCTTGATGGTGGTTTATGTTTGTGCTTATTATGAAATATCTATGAAATGATGTTTTCCCCCTTTAAGGCAAACAGACTGAGGGAAACACACGTGTGTACCGTGTTGCGTGTTTCTTCCTCACCGTAATCTGCCTCGTCCTGCTGCTGGTCGTCATTATCCTCAGCATGAAACGTGAGTATCTGCGGCCATGGATCATGTCAGCGCTGTAAAAACAACACCAAAGCAGATTGTTAGTGGACTGTAGGTTTCACTGGCAGTGCAGAAATGATATTTAAAAAATGCCAGGATCACTTTTGTTCTATTTTTGCTCATAACAGAGAACAATTCGAGATATTAAGTGTCTGATTACACTGCTGCTGCCTGTGGGCATCATTGTTTTCCCTCACAACTCCTCCCACCGTGCTCTGCTTTCTAGCCCAAACTGGCTCCACCGAGTGCCCAGAGAGAGCGGAAAGTACAGCAGTGGAGAAGGGAGGTGCTCCAAGCTGCAGCTATGAGGAGTGCCTGGATCTATTCCCCAGCACTATACCCCAACGTGAGTGCGATGTCCTTAGTAGAAAACCTTGCACAAGCCAAAAAAGCATCTAAATCGAAAGAAAAACAAATGATTCTTTCTCGATCACCATGTGTCTGGTAACGGTTCTGCTTTCATAGTCGCCCAAATTGTTTTTTAAGGCGTCAGAGGAAGTTCATGTGCTTGTTTTTAGAGAAGTGAGAAGAGTTTAATTAAATTCAAAGGGTCTGTTGACTTTAATTAGCTTTATTGTTTCCTGACAAAAATCATTTGAGAATGCTATGTGATGACACAAGAACACATACGCACATTCAAAAGTACATGTATGCACAAAATATGGGCAGACATGAAAAAAAGAAACCCAGAAGGAATAACAAAGCTAATCGGAGAAGGAGGACAGGTCTGCTTCATTATTTGTGCAATGTAGTCCACATTAGTGAACTTTTGTTTTCCTTGCTGGAGAATGTTCTGCACTGATCCCTCTCTCCTGCCAGATCGGGATTGTCGGCAGTGCGCTGACGGGTGGCTGACTTTTGGCCGGTCGTGTTTTTACCTGTCCACCTTCAGGCTGAGCTGGGACGAGAGCCAGAGGAACTGCACCGCCAGAGGAGGAGCTCTGGCTGTTGTTACCAGCCGGAGAGTTCAGGTGGAGCTTATATCACCTCCTTCGCTGACCATGAAGTGTAACCAAGCAGTTCTTTAAAAATGGTGATCATTTTTGGTAAATGTAAAAATGGTGCTCTCTCTTCTAGAATTTTCTGACTGAGAAAGGTAAAATGATATACTGGATCGGGCTGAGACAGAAAGGAGCCACATGGACCTGGGTCGACAACACTGTGGTGCAAGAGAGGTGATGAATGATTGATACATTTATTTCTGTAATTGCTCTTTATGTATTTGACAAATATACTCAGTGGCCAATTAATTAGGTACACCTGTATAATCACAATACACCAGCTCTGCTGTAAATTATACTTCTACAAAGATTATAATGTTCCTTTTGTTTGATTTTAATGTTTATTACAGTATTGGGGTCATAGTTTAAGGTGGTGCAATAAGCCACTCTCTACTATAATACTATAGGGTGCCGAACATTAGAAACACCTCCGACCATCACTAACTATGATCTCAGTGCTCAAATATACAATTCAATTTACACATTTCCGACAATGTCACCAACAAGAACGGAACATCACGAGCTTCATAAAGACAGATGCAATAGCAGGACTCTCAAATTAAATTAAAGCAAAAATGCTTACAGAGAGTCCAAAAATCAGGCAGATTAGATGTAAACATGTAGCAACGAAGACAAAGAACAAAACAACTGGGCTGTTAGTAATTGACTGATTGGGGAAGTGAGAACAGGTGAGTGCAGGGCTAACGAGGGACAGGTGAAACGGATCAAAACTGGGGGGAAAACACACAAAGGCAGGAAGTGAACTGCAACGAGAGGTTAACAAAATAAAAACACGAATGACGTGAAACAAACAAAACAGAACCTGAGAGCAGAGTGGGACATGGCGCCGCTTCACTAACAACAGATAAGCACAATATCCCGCGATTACTGTGTGATAGTCAATATTCTTTTCTATTGTTTTGCAGTTACTGGGCAAACGTTCCACCAGGCGGGGAATGTGGGATCCTCAGCAATGCAAAATCACCTGAGAACTGGATCAAAGCTTCCTGCAATGCCGTCTCCTACTTCATCTGTCAGCTGCAGTTCTGACAGCATATGTCTCGCTTTTTTAAAACAGAGTAATGAGCAAAACCAATCCTCTGTCGACAAGCATCAACTCCTCCATAAGATTTCAAATCATATCTCTTTCCACTTTAATCAGGAATATCCAGCAAAGAAAGATGATGAAGCTTTTTAGATGATAGTTTTATATTCAACGCTTGAAGAGCTTTTATATCTGATTGTATTATAATATATATCATACTTTGGTTTAGAATTGTGTTGCCTAATTTGTATTCTAACATGTCAGTTATGCTTGTAAGCACTAATCACTCAGGCTATGTCTTATCCACTGTATGATTCTATTAACTGCTGTCTGACTTTTCCACAAATGAGAGGGCCAGTAAGTTTGTTTCAACAAAGTTTTATTCTCATATAAAAACGTTCATGCAGCTACACAATAAGTTGAATGTCTATGTTTCACTTTATTTTAGCTGAGCATATATTACTGCTACACATGTTTTATATTGCTATAAAAATAACACACTCTTCTTTCGCATAATACTGCAGGAACAATTGCACAGTTGAATATATAGGCAGATTGAGTCAGTTGACTCTTCGACTTGCAAGTTTGTTCATCGACACCTTACGTGTACGTCATATGTTCAGGCCTCGGAGACTGCTCTTCAGGCAGAATCGCTTCCTAAACGTATTTAATGTCCTGTTCCTCCTCCGGCTCTTCCTGCTCCATCTCCAGTCCCAAAGCGCTGTGGCGAACCATTTGCCACCCTCCCAGAGACCTCCTGTTGTTTTTGGGTCTGAGCCTGGGGGTTCCTGAGATGGACCCCTTTGTTGCGTCCGTCTTCTCCAATCCCTCCTTTTCCTCGTCTTTGGAGAAAGCCTTGACGTAACGCCGCATCTTTTGCAACATTGGGTCATTTCTGTCCTCGACCCTGCAAAGAGTGAAAAAATCGTTACAGTTGCTTCAAGAGAAATACTCTCACTACTTAATCGATCATGATGATGTTTTAAAGGGAGCTTCTGTTATTTAGTTTTACACTCCGGAAGTTGGAGACAAGTCCAACAGTAGAAGCAAAGATATCCTGACTTTTTGTCCCCGTATGCCTCAAGAGACACCCACATTTTCCATAATGCAGCTCATTAGCGTCTTCTGTTGGACTTTCCTCCGTTGCTTCGTAAAAACTCACATCTTTCAAACTCCATGCAGACCTTCAGACTTGAAAAAACTCCACAGAAGACATAAAACTGTGTTCACGGGCTGATTAATACTCCCTGAGTATTAAACTAATATGTAAAATCGGTGGAGTGCCCCTTTAATATGCCTTTTGATAAACCAGACAATGCAGCATGTGTAAAGCTGTAGTGGTCCTTATGTAGGTGCAGGAGGCGGGATAATAATAGATCTGTGAGAGTGAGAGTTGTGTTGCTTACTCACAGCACAACAGGACTTGTGGCTGCATTACACATTACTACTTAGATTGTGGTCAGTGGACAATCTTCTTTCTGTATGATTATTTTGAGCAAAAATAGCAAGCCTAAAAAAAGTCTGAGGTGATAATGTTTATTCAAGGAAAATTTACATTAATTATTTCCAGTTTTGCTATTTAAGGTAAGGGTGTTTTTGGTGAGTTTAAAGGCTCTGAAAACCTTTTATTTTTCAGCTTTCTTATGATGACCGAGGGGGTCCCACATGGACACACTATTTTATACCAAAGTTTCAGTTTCAGAAATCAGTTTTGATCAGGAAACACATTTTCAGCGGCTTTAAAGCTTTTACTTCTGTTTCTGTTCCGTCTCACCTGAGATACCAGCGCTCCCTCAGACCGTAGCTGATCCCACACACCCCGAGCCGAGGCCACAAGCAGCGGGGAAGCTTTCTCTCCAGCATCAAAGTCGTGGCTACCACCTGTACGACATCATTACAGCTTTTAACCACGACACACTAATTCATGAAGGTATGTTTCTATGCATTTATGTTCGTGTCCTTAGATACAAGTCCATATCTGTGTGTGTATTACCTGAGTCCTCCAGAGCTCGTCTCTCTCCTGGGCCACCCTCCAGTGTGTGTCACTCATCATAGCTATCAGAAGATTGAGCAGGAGGATGTAGGAGACCACAGAGAAGGTGCAGTGCAGCACATGGACGATCGGGGGAGTAGCGATGGTGTGGTCCACAGGCAGGTCTATGAGGCCCACGCTGAGCTCAAACTGGGAGAAGAGGGTGATGGGGAAGGAGCGATATGAAGGAATGGAGTCAGGCTCCTGGGTCATATACACCATCCACAGGGCTGAGAAAAAGTGTGTGAGGGAGTAGAAACGTTATCTCATTTCAAGAACTTCCTATATTTCAGGCTTTGTAAGGGTTAAATACTTGTTTGTACATGTAACCCAAAATATACTCACAGGTGGAAAAACCAATGAGCACAATGAAACTCAGCCACATGAACTTTGTCAGGTCTCCAAATATGATCTAGGGGGAAATGAGACACATGGTAGGTCACACAAATAGGTGAACCTCAAAAACCAAAACAACAACTGAATACATCTGCTTCAAAAACACTTTGGTACAGGTGTGTGTGCCTGTGTGTGTGTGTGTGTGGGACAAACAGCTATTTCTCCATGACTCATAAGCTCTTACAGCATGCACCACTGTGTCTGAGTCCTACCTTTTGTATCATGATGACATAAGGGCCGAGCATTTCAAAACCTCGGGCGAAGAACATGACGTTGCTCCAGCCAAGAACTAAACACACTGCCATCACCACAGCCTCCCCCTGCACCTCGCAGGCTCTGAACACACACAGCAGCACCACCAGGCACGCGTAGCTGATACTGGGTCAAAACAACAACAGACAGGTTAGAGGGTCTTTCAGAACAGTGCGCTTTATTACACTGCTAAGACGTGTTTTCTACTCACAGGATAACATGGAAGGGGCCTCCCAGTGCTGTTTGGCCAAAATAACGCTTTGCCCCGACTCTCAGTATATCAGGGATCTGTTGGAACAGGGAGTACAGGAGGATGTGTCAGTGCAATATATACATATGTATACAGTATATGTAAGAAGATGAAGCATGTTCCATAAATTCACCTCCAGCAACAGAATGATAAAGGCTCCCAGGATGCTGAGGATCTCACCCGCTAGCCGCAGGTTGTCCTCATGTGTCACATAACTCTCCTGAGGGAGGAAACAAAGATGTATTCATATTTTAAAAGGTATACCATTATTAGACTGTGTGTCACATGCAGGTGCACAGTTTGACATTTACACATGCACAGTATACATATGATAACATATAAGGTCCAACTATGAGCTAAAATAGGGTCTTTTTTGTAGTTTATCAGTTTTAGATTTACTTCATCTTTATCATTGGGACTGGATATTTATGCATAAACAGGGGTTCTGTGCCCCCCAAATAGTTTGAGGTGAGATGCCTCTTGGGGTCCAGTGATGGGCAAAGTATTCAGATATTTCACTTAAAGGTCTAGTAGTGTGTAGGAGAACTACGGCGGCCGACACCAAAATGTGAATGGCCCTTTGTAGAGCCAGTGTTTGGTTTGGCCGTTCTGAGCTACTGTAGCTCTTCGTATGTAGAAAAAAACAGCACACTCAAAAGTGACACAAACACACAGATTCTTATTGTCGGATGATTATACACAAAGAAAACATACTCAATAATATTACATTACATTTCTGGTCTAAATGCTACACTCTGTATCTTTAGTTAAAGTAGTGACACCACAGTATGAAAATACTACAAGTACAAAATATCACATGTATGTATCTACGCACCTTTAGGGTTTTCTGGACACGGATGGTTTTGTCCATCTCTGACTGTGTGTAGTTCTCCGGAGCGTCCTTCAGAGGGCGATATGCACAGCACAGTGTGAAGGTCCCGATGTACAGCAGATACAGTAACAGCAGCAGCCTAACGCAACAAAAGGAGAGAAAAACAACACGTGTAAAACCAGACTGGTAATGTGTACTGTTCAGATATTTGACTTCGGATACCAAACTGTACCTGAAGTAATGTTTTCCATACAAGTTCCACTTAAGACAAACCAGCTGCCTCACAGGGGTCACTTCCAGTATCCTTCTAGCCTGGAGAAAAAAACGAAATTTAATTTCTTCACACCACATCAACGATGTTATCTCTCACCGAAATACTTTGTATTGTACCTCTTTCTGGTGACTGCCCACGATGAGCTCCAGCACTGACATGTTGTCGGCCCATGAATCGATCTCCGTCAGGTCGTACAGGTTAGATGTCAGAGGGCCCAGACTCCACTGGACCACACGCCTTTTATTAACCAGGTGCTGAAAGGCCTGAGAATGACAGACGGAAGCTCAGCAGTGAGGACAGGATTAGTGAAATAATCTGCTCCACCTTTCATGTTGGGTTTTCACCCCTGTGACCCCCTTCCCCCCCCCCCCCCCACCCCCCCTCAGGCTTCATATCACTCACAACAACGTTTCCCTCTTTGGCAGCCAGTTTAAAGGGTGTAAGGCCTCGGTAGTTGGGCACCATGTCGAGTGGCACTGACTGGTCCAGCTCCACATCGCGTGCCATAATCAGGTCAATGGCCTGGCACGCAATCGTCTTGTTGGGCTGCAGAACCAAAATGTGAAGCACGGTGTTACCTAGATAGACAACAAGGGAATGCAGAAAGAGTGTCGACAAGAGACGAGAAGAGACAACAGAAGGCTATTAATAATCAAAACATCAGACGGTTGTAAAATAATCCTGGACTCTTCTCCAAGAGGAGGTATTTCATACCCCGGTAATCCTGGACCCTGGTGCTGGCCCCGCCGTCGATTACCATGGAGATAATGTCCTCATTCCCGGCACACACAGCAAAAGACAGGATGTGCTCACCTGTTGACCAAATGCACATTATGAAAAACGCCATCTTTTCTTTCTGTCACTAAGAATGAACACACATTTTTTATCTACATTCCACATTCTTAATGAGCATTTTGGGGTTCCTTGTCGCTACATCCACCACCATTACCTCTTTTTACTGTAAGCATGCTGACTCACCATAGTATATGAGTCCTCCTATCCTCTTCCTGAAGTAGAGACCGGTGACTCGAGGTGTAGCCACGTCACCCCCACGACTGATCAGATGATGAACCAGATTGATGTTCTGATTCACAACAGCGATGTGGAGAGGAGTAACACCTGAGACAGAGTAGGGAGAGCGTTGTACTTCAGTCTGCTGTAAATAAACTGTTCTCACATAAACTTGTGTGTCTTGTTTAGATGTTACAAGTGGTGGAAGAAGCATTTAGTCATTTACTTAAGTAAACTATAATATACTACAGTAACTAACGCTGTCAGATAAACATAAAAAGTACATTATTTTCTTTTGAAATGTAGTGTAATAGAAGTATAAAGTAGCTTAAAACAGCATTAAAGTACGAAACATTGTGAGTACAGTACTACAGTAAGTACTTAGTTACTTTTCATCACTGACTGTAACCCATCCTAACAACATGTAATCATGTTTCACTCTCTTAAAGTGAGTTTCAAGAGTTCACAATTGTAAATTGTTATTATATTGTTTATTGGTTCGATGCTTTTGTAAATAATTCACATTTTAGGTATTACAACTTTGACTCATATGAAGTGGGAAAGTGATATAACTAGAGTAAAAGTTGACTAACAGCTACTCTGTGTTAAGGTTTGTTTGTTGTGATGCTGTTACTCACATGAATTTTCTGTTATTTACACCAAAAACCTCACAAGTTTTGCTACTTAGTTGAATTACTGTCCTGTAATAAGTTATCATATCTGCCACCTTCAGAATTGTAATAAATGCCTCTTGTGAGATCGATTTTCTTTTAGGCAAACCTAAAGTTTACATATAAATAGTCCAATGTCAATTTTAACTGCAATTTCTTACGTCAAATGTTTCTTAATTTGAAAATATCCCTTTTTATTCTGAAAGAAATAAAATGCATAATGCATCCACATTTGAAGTGATGTAGTACAAAACACATGGAACAGTCTTCTTTTTGTTCATCTCTAATACCTCATCTGAGTCTGTCTATGAAATCCTTTTTTTATTTTCTTAGTTGCCGACCATAAAGCTGATAAGTTCACTCGTGTACACGTTGAATGAAATAGCATGCTGCGTGTTTGCGCTTGTTTCTGTGTCAGTGAGTTGATGTGTGTGAACCTTGGAAGAGCTCGGAAGTCATGGGCTCGTTGATGAGTTCAGGAGCTCCGTCCATCAGAGCCACAGCGGCGTCCAGGTTATCAGTCATCACGGCAACATGAAGCGCTGTCTCACCAAGAGCTCCTGCGTGACAGGACGACAGTTTGACACACTACAACTGACACAGCACTCCTCTGAAATAACAACAGTCACAGCTCCGTCTTACCTCTCTCAAAGATATTAGTGGATGCACAACTCAGCAGTTTCTTGATGCAACCAACACTGTTCTTTTTAGCCGCATAGAAGAGAGGAATGTCATTTATGCTGGAAAAAGACAGAAGAAAACATGTACAGTAATTAAACAACTTAGGCCGTACACCTCCATGTGATACATTTTGACATAATCGAATTTATTGTTGGAAACTGTTGGAAAATGGTATCTGTTGTAAGTTTTGTACTATTTGGTGTGTAGCAGAAACGTCTCATCCAACATCTCGTTCCATCCTTTCTTGTTTTGAAGGCGAAACCTCAGCTGGCTCCACCAATGGTTGAGCTCGCTCGGAGCAGATCTGGCCAGAGACGGAGACATTGACACCTGTTGTTCAACTGGAAAAGATAAATGAAACGTGAGGCGGGGACACAGGGAGAGTGAGAGAAGCAGTGAATAAAAAAAGAAAAAAATACCAATGAAAAAAAGTGCAGAATTCACTCGTTTGCAAAATAAAATACAACAAAAGAAAGTGTTTCAATCTCACCCTTAAACAATAAAAGTGCCACTCCTCAGCTTCTGATGATCCTCAATCATAACACTCTGTCAAAGTTAGGAACAACACCTGTGAAATGTCCCTGAAGAGAAGTGAAATCCCTGTGGCATCACCGTTATATATGACCCCAGCCATGAGGGAGGAGACACGTGGAGGGCTTGAGGATGAATGGGTGGAGAGGAAGGATGAGTGAACAGTGGACAGGTAAGACAGAGAGAGTGATGCGGCAATGAGCCGGTAGACTTTCACCGCAGGTCAGGAATCCCACAGGGAAAGTTGCGCTTTAAGATTCAACTCCTTTATCACGCTGATCTGAAATTATTGGCTGTATTCTGTCACCTTAAAAGTGAAGTGACAATGGTCCAGTCCCTAATCACAGTATATCTCTCGGTTACCACCAGGCCTGTCTGCATTCCACCAACTACCACCAAAACCTGCATGGCCACTATGAAAATTCTGCAACATCATGACAGTCAACACATTGCGGTCATTGTTTCTAGTGAACCGTTAAAGCAAACCTGTTTGGAAATTGCAAGCTTGTATGTCTGAATGCGGGTTTGTAAGTTAAACCTGATATTAAAGCATGATTGTCCAAGTTGCATTATTTGTGATGTTCTATTAGTGGCCAGAATTCTCCCGAGGAAACTGGGATTGTTTGGTGGCGTAAATCTGAACATGATGTATTATTTTCCAACATGTTGCATCTTGAGCAAACACAGACAACAAACTAGTTTCATTCATTATGATTTAACGTGTTGAGTGCCATTGATGTGTCAACGGGAATGATCACAAACACGGTAATTGCCACATTACAAAGACCATAATGATCATTTGGAGGTTGGAAACATCATGTCACTTTTCCTCTGAAGGCGGAAAACAAAGCTCATGTTGCACTGAATCTTGTTTGGTGAAATTATCGTTCTTTATTCCAGTGAGAGTTGATTTGGCAAAAAAGGCGAATCACAGATCCAATTTACATGTGAATTATTTGTAAACTGCTGAATCAGTCGACTTTTACAACATCTCTGGTTATCTGGGATGTAGTGTTGCCGCTGTTTTGCTGCACCATTTATAGGTCATGACTAGCAGGCTGGTCAGCCGCAGGTTAAACAGGGTTTAGGAAGACTCTATAGGAAACCCTGATAATGGTTGCCGACGTGGCCGTCATTTAGTATTGTGGAGATAATAGCTGTTTACCTGACGGAGAGCACCATCTTTAAGCAGTGTCATAAAGACCGGTGGTTTCCAGTCTGTTAATGTCTTTATAAAGAAACAATAACACCATAAAAACATGATTTTGTGGTTTTGTGTGTCTCCTGTTTCTGGACATACGTACTAGCAGTTCTTTCACAACACTTTGTTAATATGAGTCGGGACACCACAGCAAACAATTGTTACAGACATCTACTGTACATTCATGACAGTCGACAGATGCTCCTATTCAGAGTGACTTAACGCAATAGAGCTCAATAATCATTACTAAAACAAAAGTATCACACACCGTGGCTTCAACACAGAGTCATCATTTATATAATTTTAGCTCTTTCTCTAATACAAACTTTAACTAGACTTCTAAACGTTCAATACTCTCAATGTTTCTCAATTTCTCCTTTTGCTCATTTAAAGTGAGATTTAATCGGATTCTGTGATGCAACGTGATGTTATATTGCCATTTCTTTCACATGATTAATTCTCATATTCTCTATAATTCAGCATTAGATATTCTCAGTGAAGAAGTATTCAGATTCTTTACTGAAGTCTGGAATTGAGTCAAAAAAAGTATAGTAAAAATCTGCTGCTAGTAATAGGAATATTTCAACCTGTTCTTTATGCAAACCAACTTGATTCTGAAAAGTACCTCGACACTGTACTTCAGTAGTACAATACTACTACTAGATGTACTTTGTTACTTACAAACACTGAATATTTTCAGTGTTTGGAAACGTCAACATAAAGTTGTGAGCTTCAACATGCCTTTGTAAAAATGATCAGCAGTCTGACATTGAGACAATAAGAGGACCAGTTACTGCTCTGCAGGTGGATAAAGTAAAACCCAAAACAGTGCCAGTCGCATCAGGCTGGCAGAATAATGTGTAAGCGGTCTTGCTATCAGTCCAGATCTGCTGTGATATCAGTGACAGCGGGACATGTGGGAAACCAGTGTCTGTTCTTGGACTACTGCTGATCCCAGCAGATCTCAAACTCAGATTTTACTCAAACCTGCTGATCTGTGGAACCTGAAACAAGCAGAGTTCACTCTTTAACAGTGTGAAGGTGACATAAGTACATCAAGGTGAATATATCGCCACATATTTTGTAGCTGCATTAAAGCTAAAACTGACATTTAAGTTTAGATATTTCTCATGTACACTGCTTCTCCATATAGAGAGAGTAAGGTGGCATGGATGGATCTGGTCGCCTTGCATGACTGTATGGTTTTAACCGCATGCACCTGTTTATTAAAACATTACAGTAAGTTTATGAATCATTGTCTGTTAAAAAACAACCATTAGCATATGGTACAACACCAAAATGTTAATGCAATTTGAGCAAGTTTCTCATATTTTCCACTTTGTCATCTTTTAGATAAGCAAAAGATATAAACACTAGCACGGCGCCGCTTTGGTTCAGACTGAAATATCTCAACAATCATTGGATGGATTGACATAACGTTTTGGACAGACATTCATGGTCCCCAGAGGATGAAGACCACTGACTTTGGTGACTCTTTTAGTTTTTAGTGAAATGTCTCAAGAGCTATTGGATTGATTTACATGACATTCATTTTCTCTTGAAGATTAATCCTAAAGATTTGGGGATCACGCAACTTTTCATTTTGCACCATCATCTGGTCAAAATATATATTTGTCCAACATTTTGATTTATGACTAAATACCTACAAGTCTAATGACATGACCATCAGCTGCAACTATACTTTGTCTTTGTTTATTGCTAAAGAGCAAATGTTAGCATGCTAAGATGCTAAACAAAGACGGTGAACATGATGAACACTATACCTGCTAAACATCACCAGCTTAGCATTGTCATGGTGAGCATGTTAGCATGCAAACAATAGCATTTAGCTCAAAACAACACTGTGTCTAAGAAGCTTCATCCTCTCTGAGCTGCTAGCATGCCTGTAGACTCTTAGTCGTATTCACCTTATTGATATGGAACAAAAGTATCATACGTTTTTGGCAGCATGATAGCTTTTGTCCCTACGTGATGAGGCTAACTTGTACACCTTAGCTTCAATACAGTTTGTTTTAATGATTTTCTCTTCACAAGTCACATTTTCATATAATTTGTTCCCAAATACTGACTAGAATATTCATTTTTTTTAACTACTTGAGTGGCAGGTGAAACATTAGGTTTGATGTGAGTAGATAGCACACAAAAGAAGAGGCAAATAGCAATATATTAAATAAAATCATATCATTTATTTTACAAATTTGCACAATTTTCTGGAATACTGGTGAACACTCATACAAGTAAACACAGCTAATAATGTGTGTAGCCTGACACACTTCACACACACACATACTCACACACACGCGCACAATCTCACACACGCACACACAGCGTGATGTACAGCATACACGTAATGCACACACACACAGCCTCATTTACAGCACAGACACACACACTCACAAAGCATTTCGCCTCCTTCCTTCAAGTGTAAATCAGATCCGATTGTGTCCGTCTTCCCCATTTCACACATTCACAACGCTTCAATGACTTCAGTGTCTTTAATCTAGCAATCCAACAAAACAAAAAAAAAGAGGCGAAGTGTGAAATGTACACATGAAGGTGGGTGCTGTTCGGTTCTATCTTCGTCGCAGATCAACGTTTGTCTTTGCAGCTGAGGTGAAGTTTGTCGTATTACAGTACATGACCTCTGTTGTCAAACAAGAGTGAGAGTAAGAATTGTAGAAACTGGGCTGCTCTCCAACCCTGGATATGTCTTTTAAAGAGGGGAAAACAAGACTTGCAGTGTTTAAAAGCATTTCTTCTTTTTCCATTTTTGTTTTTTACGACTCTATGGCAGTGATTCATATCTAACCTCAAGGTTTGCAGTACTGACTTTGGAGTGGTGGTTTATAGCATTTTGCTGGAACAATCTGAGAACAGATGGTAATACCTTATAAGGCAAACCATAGGCTGCTGGGTAGAACGCTGTTTTCTGTTTTGCTAACAGTTTTTAGCATTTGGCGTTTGAGAGAGGAAGTGATACAACTTTACAAACATCTGAAAAATATTAGAAAAAGGCTTTGATTGTCTTCACGCAATTCTTTGTGTGGAGGAATCTCCATAAGTATGCTAACAAAAAACATTTTTATAGTTTTTTTTGTACTCAATAAGGGTGGGGAAATTGAATAGTTTCACAGGGGACAGTAGTGGAAGAGAAGGTGAGAGGTAGGATTGCAGATGGGTGAGGGATCTAGAAAGCAGACAACAATAAAGTGAAATCTCGTGGAAAAAATTGAGGAGTCTTTAAAGTCCTCCTTCTCCTCAGCAACTCCCTAACCTCACTTTGACCTGGACGGCAGCTCCCAAAGTGCATCTCTCTTCTGTTATTTGTCGTGAGTGACTGGCAGGAAGTCCGATCCTCTTTTTCACCCCATCTGGCTGTAGTGTCGGTTGTATAGAAGAATATACAGAGTGGCACTCGATGCTCGTCCTCAAACAAAAGCTGATTCTCTTTTTGTTTCGGCTTAAAATGTGCTCCATCAAAAATGAGTGAAACCAGACAAAACAAGCAGAGGAATGTGAAAACCACAGAAATCCGTGGCACAGGTTGTACTGAAGGTGGAGTTCACACCTCCACCTGCCCCTGCGTCAGATAGGCTCTGAGCTGCTGGGCAGCACTGACGATCTTCCTCTGGTGTCCCAGCAGGTTCACCCCGAGATTCTGGACATCACTGAAAAAGAGAGCAGATGAAGCGGGGGGGGGGGGGGGGTTAGTTCAACACTTCAGCTTGTTGTTGGCCTACCTGATATTCTAGAGGACACTGGTGGATTTGCATGTGTTAGTACTTAATAGCCTGCAGCAGCTGATTTGACCTAAAGCTTCTCCTTAATATTTTGGCCTATCTTTTTTTGTTTTGTATTTCTTTTAAAATGAAATGTATTTCCCCACGATTCAACTTTTATTAGTTTCATATACATACAGTGAACAAAATAAAGACACAACACACATCTTTCTTCCCATTTTTCAATAGTTTAAATTTAAGATCTAAGACTTTTCGTAAGCACACAAAAGACTTATTTCTCTCAAAATTTGATCACAAATTCATTAAAATTGTTAAAAATAGAACACTGACAGATGTGGCTGAAAGCTTCAGAGACAGATTATTTGAGCCTTGTGATGAGAATTTTCCTGTTCAGTGTTCAGTTTCCGTGGTTGAAACAATTTCTGCTCAGCTTTTACTCAATTTTTACTCAAGTATACAGACTGTTGAGCATGAAAGTTCCTTCTTGACCCTGGAAACAGATGGAGTTTGCTCATCTGTCAGGAAAACCAAAAACAGCGAGAAAGTGAACCTTGAGCTGTGATAAGTGATAAGAAACTACATGTTGGTGGTACCGTCCAGGAAACAACCCTGGACAAAAACAAAAGGCCCCCTGAAGGGTAGAACATGTATTTAAAACTTTTGATGTGCTTGGTCGGCAGTGACATAAAATGTTAATGACTTTCAATAATAAATAAAAACACACAGTCACCAGTCCTCTTCTTTCAGTGAACATTAGAGTAATAACCATCTGTTAGAGTCAAAATCTAAATGTGGGTTTACAAAGTCTGGTGTCCTTATGAGATCATTTTTATGGGACCCTGTCCTTGTTGTGTGAACTTCCTCTGATATTAAGTGCCACAGCTGTTTAGTCTATCCAAAAGAACACTCAGCACTGCTTGTAATGATAAATAAAGTTGTAGACGGCGTCAATACTTCATGGCGTCTTCCGATTATAAAAGTGACCTTTATACGTAGAACGAATTGTTAAAGTGTCCAGATACTTAGAATATGCTGTATGAAGGCAATTCGTGTGTGTTATGATTTTGTGACGTATTGCCTGTGACACTGTATGTTTACTTAGTATAAATATCCAAGGCAGCCTTGATCCATGTATACTGTATGTGAATCAACTCTGTCTCCTTTGCAAAGAATAAATGTCCTGTTTAATGATTGTTACCACGGCTCGAGTGAATTTTTCCTAACACCAGCCATACTCACTCCATGCTGAGCGTGCTGACTCTGTCCAATGTGTCCAGGTGTGCCTGATCAAACTCATCCTGATACCTCTCCATCCTCAGAGCCTTCAGCCAATCACTGACTGTTGCTACTGCCGTTAGGTCTGTGGGCGTGGGGCTGAGCAGCGGCTGAGAGCAGCTTCTGTAAAGAGGGAAAATGTCAATAAAGAGGGCATGGCAATCCATAAATGTGACAGGTTGTTCATCAGCGGCTGCCTCCGATATGTTTTGCTCAAGCATTTGCCAGAAGCTGGTGTCTCACCGAGTTGGCTCCACCTTGAGGGAGGCAGGGTGCCTGATGAGCCGATCCAAGGAGGAGAGGAGCGAGTCGAAGCCTGGCCGGTCCTCGCGCTCAGCCTGCCAGCACTGAAGCATCAGAGAGTGGAGGGCAGAGGGGCAGTTGTGGGGGGCAGGGAGACGATACTGGTCTGCTACTGCCTTCATCACCTGCAGAGAAAGCAAGTGAGACATTAGACATAAGCAGGGCAGATGGTGTAAGGAGTCTTGTGTAATTGCCTTACATGAAAGGTCACAGACCACTAAGGGCCTGTAAGGAGTGACTAAGAGAAAATTATGCAAATTCCAGCTGCTTGGCATTTTGTCGCCACTTAAATGTTTCTGTTAAATCAAGAGGGGGATGGTGGTAAAAGTACAGCTTTAATGCACTGGTTATAAAATATGTTAAGCCAAAAAGCAGAATAAGTCAATTTTTTAAATGTTTTTTGTTTGTCGCTTTGTACTTTTATAAAAAAAAATGCTTGATTGGCTTTGAACATGATCCCTATACAACGAAATGAAAGCAGTAAATTGTACCACTAGAGCTGTTGTAAAATATAATACACATGATGAGAAAATAAAACCACACAAATCTGAATTTTGCACTTTTGAATAGTTCTTTACTTTTGACTCAGAAATTGCAACTTGATAGCATGCTATTTAATGCACACTTTCATTATTTTTGTGTCTCTTTATGCCTTTATTCAATAACTAAAACAAAACGAAGGGAGAGACGGATTGGGAACAACATGCATCAAAGGTCTCCAGCTGAATGCAAATAGTGGAGGTTGCGGCTCATGGTTGGTGCTACCAGGGCGCCTCGGGACTTTTAATGGTTATTACGCTATAGTAGTTAAACTTGCACTTAACAGGATTTGAGTGCATTCCCATCACTAATTGATTATTACTTCCTCTGCTCAGGCAACATTCTCCTACATACTCACTTCTTGATTACTCATGTCCCAGTATGGACGCTCTCCATAAGACATCACTTCCCACATAAGTATGCCGAAGCTCCAGCCGTCACTCGCTGAGCTGAACTTGCGATGCTGAAAGGCTTCTGGTGCCGTCCACCTTACAGGAATCTTACTGCCCTGATGGAGGACCAAGACAGACAGTGATTTATGTTACGCTGGATGCACAAATCAGAAGCGTTAAAAACCACTCCATCCTCCGATACGTACCAGTGAGGCAGTGTATGTAGGTATGTTGTGGTCCATGCCCCTCATGAGTCGGGACAAGCCAAAGTCAGACACTTTACAGACCAGGTTGGAGTTGACCAACACGTTCCTAGCTGCCAGGTCCCGGTGGACAAAGTTTCTCTCAGAGAGGTAACGCATCCCTGCACCAACTCCTCTGAGCATCCCGATAAGCTGGAGGACGCTGAACTGGCCCTCGTTCTCCTGAAGGCGGCAGAGGGGCGAGAGATGTATAATGAAACACTGCGGTAACTAGTAACATGCCAAAGCTGGAGACAGTGTGTTGTTGTCTCACCCTGAGGAAGGCATCCAGAGGCCCGTTCTCCATGAACTCAGTGATGATCCTCTCTGGGGCGGTATGAGTGATCACACCCTCCAACTTCAGTACGTTGGGGTGGTCAAACTGTCCCATGACCCCTGCTTCACTGAGGAACAGCCCCCTCTCTCTGTCGGACGCCCCCCAGCGTATAGACTTCACCGCCACCAGCACCTCCCTGCGACCCATCGGACGGTAGCGGCCGCGAGAAACCTCCCCAAACTGGGCTGGAATGGAGAGGAGGTGAAACAGATTACACTCTGTGGATAATTATCACATAGCTACAATACGGTTTAAGAGAAAAGAGAGCATCATGCCTACCTGCACCGATCACCTCCTCGATCTTGAGATGAGTGGGATCTATCTCCTGGGCAAACTCTTTGACGGCCTCACTAGGGTCATCATAAGTCGATGGGTCCACATAATACTTAACTCCACCTGGAATTATAAGGCTTTTTTTCAGAACTAAGTCTGGCTGTTTATCCCTTTATTTTCCACCTTTGAACACATTTATTTGCATGATACAAGGTTTGGATGATCTGTTACTGCACAGCAGAGGGATCTCATTCTACATTATGAAAGATACACAGAAGTAGTGCTGTATTTCTAAGGTTGTAACACATGGAAATAAAATCAAATTAAAAAACTTTACTTGAAATGAATTATTAAACGTATACATTTCCAAAACATCCATTGGTTAAAATATATGTTAAACAAACAAAACCACAAAAAACAAATTAAAATCAAATGTTGTTAGTCATGCCTCTAAATCATATAAAATATTGTTAAAATAGGTGGCATTTTGCACAAAGCAAACACCTCACTTAATAATAATGAAATCAAATCAATTAAAACTATTAAAACTAATCTAAATTGCATTAAATTAAACGGGCTAATGCTCACCTCGGTTACTGATGTACCTCTGGAGTCTGTCGCTGTAAGGACTCTCCCTCCTCTTTCTGACATGTAAAAGCAAACACAATGCATGAACGTGCATGTGATTAAAGAAAAACCATATGCATGAAAAATATGCCTGATCATGTGAATGTATCGACAACCTACCTGCGAAATACCACCACAACCACAATCGCTGCCACCACCAGCAGAAATGCTGCTCCGCCCATTACTGAGCCGACCAGCAGAGGAAGTCGATTCTGGATCTGGTGTGAATGTTCCTCTGTGGGAGAGAAAGTGAGAAAACCATCAGCTGTTGATGTGTCATTGAGACGGCCTTTTTATTAAGTCTTTTGCTGTTTCCAGAGCTGGAAAAATAAAAACACTGTTGTTACTTTGAGAGGACATTCTAAAATCAACCATTTTACAGAAGAAT
Organism: Pholis gunnellus; assembly: GCF_910591455.1. NCBI lineage: Eukaryota > Metazoa > Chordata > Actinopteri > Perciformes > Pholidae > Pholis > Pholis gunnellus. The sequence goes on along the minus strand of NC_136534.1, from coordinate 17,786,584 downwards.
CTGGATTGAATATCACACTCAACCACAGAATAGTCCACAGTTAGAAATTGAACTTTGCATTCGACACAATGTTCTCACTTCAACCTGTTTAAGTCAACATCTACTTCAGTAGTGAACAGTATATTACTACTATTTGTCTACTGTATCTTTCTGCCATGTTCCTAAGACCGTTAGGAAATAAATAATTCAAGACGTATTACCATTAACTAGTTGATCAAACTGTCCTGGTATTTCTTCTTACTTTAATAAATTATGTTTTTCTGTACATTATTAAGGCCTCCTACCCGTAATATGGTAAATTCCACCAGTTCAGCTGTGTGTTAATTGCAGTAATGCACTCTGAATAAAATGGATGCTCCTGGTATAACGTGCAAGAGTTGTACCCAGAGGCAGCGTGGTGAAGTAGATGGTGTTGCTGTAGGGGCCGTAGCCGCGTTCATTTCGAGCTCTGATCTGGAAGGCGTAGATGGAACCGGGGATCAGAGGGTTGATGGTCACCGTGTTGGTCTCACTGTACACACTCGCTGCACTGTCCACATCTGAACCCTGAGGGACACAGAAGAAGGACATTTTGTGGTGACTCTTGCTGTGAGTCAGGTCGGCCAGTTGTGCAAGCATGTATGTTTAGGACTATTCCCTGAATGTACCTTGTCATAGTATCTAAGCTGGTACTCCAGGATGTCTCCATTGGGCCTGTCCGGCTGAGGCCACGAGAGAGTGATGGAGTCTGGGGCTCGGCTCAGCTGGTGCATCATGGGAACTGTGCTGGGAACTGTGAGAGGGAACAGATGACTGATGTTTGAGCCGGAATTAAGTTTCCCCTGAGGGATGTGATGATCGATCATTTAACCCCATCGTCCTACAACAATAAAACAGTTAAGTTGTGTTGAAGTGATGGTGACCACAAGGGGGCAATGTTACAGAACTTGTGGAGGATGTTTAGTAGAGCGTGAAAGTGGAGTTTTTATGGAGCACCATGCAGGATCTAGTTACAGTCAGTGCTGGCTAGCCATGCCAGTTAAGGGAACTTTCCAGCATTCCTTTTCATTTAATCAATCTGAGAGTGGACACAATAAGGTTTTTTTAGATAATTTAGGTTCATGGCAACTTTGAATCAATCTTAATCAGTATTTTTGAAAAATCACATAATAGTGTACTTTGTCTGCACAATGACCCACTCTCCTCTCTTCTCCTCCCCCCACTTGTCTACTTTCATCTCTCATCTTTTTGTCTTCCAATCTCTCATTTCTCCCTTTCTTCCTCCACAGTGACTATAATGGGATCTGACAAGATATTGTAACCTCGAGCAACCTCCTGTCCAGAGAGCAGGAAGAGAAAAGATGGAGCAGAGAGAGAGAGAGAGAGAGAGAGAGAGAGAGAGAGAGAGAGAGAGAGAGAGAGAGAGAGAGAGAGAGAAAGAGAGAGACACACACCGACACACACACACCGACACACAGTATCTAGACAAACATCATCAGAGCATCTCTTCTCTTTCATCTCATCTTTTTCATCCTCTCTGTCCGGTGCTCACCTGACTGGCTCGTAGTGAAATTGATGCTTGTGTATCGAGCTGGAAAAGGACTCAAAGCTGACACCTCATTCATGGCTTGCACCTGTCAATAAGAAGAACACACAGACGTGACACAAAGCCTTTTTTTCTATTTACTTTTATGACATGCTTGTTTGGGAAACAAAGCCTCACACACGCAGCTGTGTTGGCCAGTCAACAAACGGCAGTAAATGGGAAATATCTGCACATTATGAATAAGAAATAAGCTATGATTTAGTTGAGTTTGCCCAAGCTAAATAATACATGTTGCTGTGTATTTGGAGCTTATAGAATAATGTGCCACGGAGGACCTGCCTCCATGTGGCTCCAGGAAATGTTTCAGCAATCAGTGTGTAAAACGCTTTGTTGTCCAGGTGCTGAGCCAGGTGTGTCTCACAAGGACACAGTATATTTTTTATTTGATTTCATTGAAAGGAAGCATTTTTACAGTGTTGTGGATCCTTGAAACATTCACAAAAGTTTCTTTAAAAAGCTTCCAACTGGCCCCATTGATTCAGTCCAAACATTATTACTGTAAAAAACAACTCTCAAGACGGTTTTAGACTGTCTTTTTATATATGTTTATATCTACAAGGTGTCAAGGGAGGGTTTTGTGCCTTTGACAGAGAGTTTTCCACTGTACCTGTATGAGATAAGTGACTCTGGTCAGCAGATTGTTGAGGGTGACCTTGGTTTGTTTCAGGTTCGTCTGGGAGGGGCTGAAGGTGACGCCCTCTCCACACCAGGAGCACGCCGCCGGGTTGGTGAAGGTGGCTGAGGGGCAGATGCGACACACCACTCCGTACCACACTTCACCGCGGCCTCCCATGTCCACTGGAGGGCGCCACCTTAAGGACACCCCACCATCGGCGCTCTCATACTCCCAGGACATAGAGACCGGAGCAGATGGAGGAGCTGGGGAGAAGATAGAGAGAAGGCGAGAGGTTTGACATACATAATGTAAGCGGCGGACACTTAGAAGCACCTGCTAAAAAGTTTAAGATGTGAAAAAAAAGCCGGCAAAGACATTGAACCAAGTTAAGTAATGGAAAGAACGTTATAAAACAAAGTTTGACTGTGACACAATTTAAGTGAGCAGAGGAACTAAATACTTAGCAGTTTTCTTCTGCTGGTGGAATTAAACTTCCATTTCTTTATGATAAAAAAATGATTCTGTGCATCTCAGTTCTCACAGTCTGAGTAGATGACCAATGAGGCCCCTTGAACACATCCCAGAGAGCCCAGCATAAACAAACAAACCAACAAAGCTCACTTGTGCAGGCGGAAGAGTTGGCATCATTAGCTGCCCGGTAAAATCCGCTGCGACATTCACACACACTCGATCCCTCTTGGCTGGTTCTGCTGTTGGAGGGACACACCGAGCAGGGAATGGAGCCCGCCACGGACTTGAAGAAGCCCACCGGACAGGCTGCAGAGGGACACGAAGAGACACTGAGCTTTACAATCAAATAAATTAAGTGTTCCCTTTGAAGGGCCTTTCACACAAAATGTGGCAGCAGCACCACTGTTCTTTGGAACCTATCATTTCCAATGGCTTGCGTGGCGCCAAGACGGCTTTTCGTCGCGTCAAGCAAGGCAGAGCAGCGTGCCGAGATGTTCGCTGTACCTAGCCGCGAGTCCAAACCGTCTCCTGTCTGAGAGTCAGCTTGAGTCAGCGATGTCTAGTTCTGTGCCAAGTAGGAGTCAGCAGGGTTTCAATGCTGTTTAATACTGACTCTCTACTGATTTTACTAATTACTGCAACACATCTTCCTCCAGAGCGAAGGAACCAGTGTGAAATTAGACACAAGAATATGGGGCAGAGAAAAAACTAAAATAAAGATGTGGTATCAAAGCTATATTTTTTAAACCTTGAAAAATTGGGGTCAGAAAAACAAACTGAAATGTTTTGTATTGTGTATTTTGTTCTATTTGCAGCTGAAACACACGTATCAGTATCAGAGGTTGAAAGTAAATTTTTGGCCTTGGATCACAGTTAAAAACTATTTCAACTCAAGGTCTTTACTCGCTTTTGCTCAAATGATCATATTAATTGATTAGGTGTGTAAATAAATAGTGTAAAAGAAGAAAACATTCAATATAAATGAAGAGGAAATTCGTTTGGGTTATCATTAACAAAAAGCACACTAGCTAAATGACAACATATTTTCCGTATCCTTGATTTGATTGACCTCACAAGAACCACATAAACCTTTTAAATCTTAAATAAAACGAACTATTTTTAGGGAAAGCATCAATTTCGTCGTGGTTTGCGGTTCCCATTGAGTCAAAAGTTCATCTCAAACATAGCGGCCTGCTGTTTGTTGTTGGGTTTTGTCTTGCACAGTCATTTACAGAGGAAGTGGCTTTAGCGTTAGCCGACAGCAGCAAAACCACCAGTCGACACACTCAAGTTCAAAGTGACCAAGCTGACCGTGTACCATCATTTTGAGAGACGGACTTCTTCGCTTTCTCGCAGAGAGTGAGATGAGATGATTAATGTAAGTCTCGTGTTTGTTTTTTGTACGAGTTACACAAACGAGTTACAACGTGTTACTTAGTTTTAGAGCTTAGAGGTTCTAAGTAGATTTTGTTAAATTTGGACGGAGCCAAGGCTAGCTTTGCCCCTGTTTCCAGACTTTGTGCTAAGCCAAGCTAACCAGCTGCTGGCTTTAGCCTTACATTTAAAGCACAGATGTGAGAACTTAATAAATCTTTTCAACTTACTCTCCAGAAAGCAAATAAGCATTTACCCAAAAATGTTTAACTATTCCTGTAAGATGTGGGTGGATTTTTCTCAACCTGTGAAGGAAAATTGTAATCAAATTAAAAAAAACACATTTTCACTAAATCCCATTATAGTCACAGTAGAATGTGTAATTATTCCAGAATAAAAAAGAAAATGGAGTAGAAACGTAATACAGTAATAATGAAATGTAGGATTATCCTTGAATCAAGTGATGTAATCCTATAAAATAGAAAATCTATTTAAATTCAAAGCATGCATATCTGTACTTCTCTCCCTCTCTCTCTCACACACTCACACACACACACACACACACACACACACACACACACACACACACCTACACACTCACACCTACACACTCACACACACACGCAGAAAATACCATTTCAACCTGCAGGCTGTTATCCTGAACTGATGTGTTTTACAGTGGAAAATCTGTGAAATGTGGCAGTTAACGTCAAAAGTAGGACAGCTGAGCGCTGAGGTCAAGATAACACACACACTTCATGCTGCTGTGTGCCGCAGCTCCGAGTGCTCGTCCTGAGCAGAACTAGGAGAACATTGAGAGTTGTGCCTTCAGGCTGGTCTGCTGCCATTTTGACTGCGTGAACGCCTAAAGCAGAGTCAACTACAGGTTGCATCGTTCAAAAAGAGCTCCTTTTCTCTGTGAGCTATAAATGTAGAGTGTGTTTGTGTTCACAGACAGTCAGGCCTTCTTGTATCTCTGAGTGTGTAAATGGCACACCTGATAACACCGAACAGCTTTAAATAGGGTTCCTCTCATATGTTATTAAAACAGAGGGATGGAAGAGAGAGGATGAGTGTGTGCTCTTTATGGTCAGCAGGAATGAACCCCTCACCTTATTTACATAACCTTGTCAAGAACATTTATCAAATGTGACACACTGTATGTGTGTGCGGATGCATGTGTGTATACTAGATGGTGTCTGGGAGAAGATAAGGCGGTAAGAAGTGAAAGAGGGCAAGGAATAAACAGATAAAAGGCTTTCCGTGTTCTCACTTGTCTCAGAGAGCTGACTTTGCTTTCAAACAGGTGTGAAAAGGAGAAAAAAAGGAGATGGAGGGAAGTAAAAGGATGTCGAGAGATCACAGAGGGAGAATATACTAGAAAAGGGGAAGAAGTGAACATAGAGAAGGATGGCCCAAGACAGTTGTAGGATGAACAGTGGGATTATGTATATGAGCGCCAGATGATGGGTGAAAAAACGAGGGAAACAGAGGGAAAGAGGAGAGCGAAATATCCTCCTTCCTCAATCTTTTATGTCCCAGCTGCACATTACCAAATGTGTTCACTTACGGCTCTGACACGAAACATGACTTTGCTACAAAGCCTCTCGTCGGCGTTACGAGCTCCGGCAACAACGTAACCCCCCTCCCCCTCCTCTCATCTTCATCCAGCTGATTGCAGCAGCCAATGAGAGTGCAAGTCCTCTGCCCTCTTGCATGATGTGCAACCCCCATCCCCCCCACTGTCAGCTACATCCATCTATCTCCCAGCTATAAAGTAGACAATTCAAGGCCATAATGGCAGCAGACACAGATGCCTTTACATCATACATCAGTACACTCTGGAAAGTGTAGAAGAGAAGTGAAGAAGAGAGGAATTAAAGCGCGGGTTGATGATAAAAACATGGATATTGTAGTGTGTGACAGTAACAATAACAGATATAAGTAATTTTTTTAATGAATCAACTTACAAATAAGAGCTGAACTGATCACTCAATTAAGTGATTACTCCATCTTCAGAAAATTACATCTTTAATTAATGTAATTGAGTAATTGTTTCAGCTAACAATGTGCCAGCTCCAGCCTCTTATATGGGAAGTTTTGCCCCTTTTTATGTTTTATATCATCTTAAACTAAATATCTTTGGGTTTTGGACAAAAAATAAGCAATTTAAAGATGTCATGCTCAGCTCGGAGAAATATAGATGAGCAAATAATCTAACAAATAATCATATGAAAATAATCCTAATTTGCAGCTCTACTCGCAAATGTTGAGAGCTACTAACAACTGGAGTCATATTGCTCGCAGGTGCCAATGCAGCAACAGAAATATTTCAGTGATGACATGGCAATTAAAGAACAACAAAAATGAGAAAAATCCAAAAATCCAATAACAGAAAAAAAGATTGCTTTATAAATGGATAGAGAATGGCTTCATGGGGAAAAGAATTATTTCAGCAAAGGCTACATGAAAACAAAATCAAATCCTGTTAAGAGAAAAAATAAGTACAATTGAACACTGAAAATAATTTCTGAGGAGATAAACAGAAATAGAAAAAAGACAGAGGTGAGTAATTTGACGTTAACATAATACTTTGGTTGGTAGATCGTTGACCCAATTTCTCTTTTTCTCTTCTCTCTCCCTGTTTCATGCACTCATTCCCTCTTTTGGCTCGCAGCATACTCTCTCTCTCTCTCTCTCTCTCTCTCTCTCTCTCTCTCTCTCTCTCTCTCTCTCTCGGACCTACAAACACACATAAGCTCGGTGACAGATGCAACCACACAACAGAGAGATGAGCATGCATGGTTCCAACCGTAAATGTCTCCCCTGCGTCTCTCCATCCATTATTTTCCTCGACCTTCTGTTGTTGAGTGCAGACAGGAACAACAGACACATACACTGGATCATATGTGCTCTATAATATTTGATTTGATTTCCATATAAACTCCATCAGCACACAGGCATATGTAAAAGCAAACAATGCTTTGAATTTCTCATTCACAAGCAGCTCTTCACAGATCATGAGTTATAAAGGTGGGCTTTATTTAAACAGAAAACAATTTCCTGTCCTGCACATATTTAAAAAAAAAAATACTGCAGAATATTAAATTCCACAGCATGTTTTAGACATATCCTACAAATCCTATATGTTCAAATAAAAATGTAAGTAAAACGAGACATACTGTATTTCACACACGATACATTGCAAGTTCTCATAAGTTGAATGAGGCAGCAAGTCTTTGTAATGCAAACCTCCATGTGAAAGAAAATCTATGTCGACAAAAATGACAATTACACTAAAGATATTACGCAACACAAATTATACTAATTATAAGTGGATGTGTATATATAGACCTTTGGGAGATTATCATTTTCAATGTATAGACATCAAATGAGGTTTGATGAGCACATTATTCACCTTTTTAATAAAAAAATTGCTTATTCTCACGTCTGGCAGTTACTAAGCAACATTATCAATCTTTCGGAGGAGTGTTGTATAAGTCCAATATTCCCTCTCTTTTAGCTCTGTTTTTGGTCTCCTGGGGGAAATATTTGATTATTTAGCTGTTTAAAGTTCCACCAGTCTCTACCGGTGTCTGTCTGCTCTATGGTGCGGAGCAAATAGTAAACAGTGTTTGTTTTTTTAGCTTTTTCTGCTGGAATCGACTCTATGACAGTTCGCTATGAATCTCGCTATCTCTGCAAAGAGATTTTTAGTTAGATGCCCCAAATAAGGTCTGTGGTGAAAACAAGCTTAAGAGATTTTATCGTTTTACTCTACGACATAAAATACACAAGTAAATACCCCACTCATGAATTTTGAAGCGTGTCTTAAATAAGGCGATTGCTAACAAGTGGCTAAATGAGACTAACATTTGTCCACCTTTAGCTTAGTGGTTGTGACGTGAAGTCATGCGACCGTGGTGTAGTTCTTTAGATCAGCTTTTTACTTCTAGCGATTGCATTTACCCTAGAAAATCCTAAAAGTGGCGTTCATTTGTGAAGATTATCTTGCTGAACAAAATGTGAAATTATCATAAACGTTTGTTTGCCACAGAGCTTATTTTCTGCAATAATCCAAAATCAAGTGGAAAAATCCAATTGGCTTTTTTGTCGAGGTGATCATATCATTACACTACTTGCTCTTATGATCCAACATGCTCAATAAATGACTGTTGCGATGTAGATACGCATGATCAGGATCATTTGTCATTATCGCCTAAAGCTACTCTCCCACAGAGAGGACCAGCCAGCAGTCAATACTTGGTCTCATTGATCGTCTCACTAAACTAAGTCCGGCTCAATGCTTGATCTTTATTGACTGGAAAAGCAACTGAATGTCAACATTGCTAATAAGTATCCACTTGACATATCACAGTGGATAATAATTATGAAGAAATGCTGAAAATGTTTTAATCTGAAAAATGTCTAGCCTACTGTTTGCTTTGAGGAAGATATCCATGCTGTTTGGTGAAAAGTGTATTTTTGGGACCAGAGAAGAGTCAATCATCACACTCAAAATAATATCAAGCTAACAACAACAAGCCTCAGGATAGCATGGACTTCAGACTCTGAAGACATTCAACTGAACTAAACTGAAAACATAAGAAATACACCAGTGCAAAAGTGAGCTATCTGTATATATGTCTGAGCGAAACATATTCGTTCATTACGTTTTTTTCTAAAGAGACTTATGTTTTAGCAGTGATTTTTTTAAATGATATGTCGCAACAATTATTGGATAGATTGGCATGAAATGTTGTCTTTGTCAGGATTCATTATAACAACTTCTGATCTAGCACCATTTTTTATCATGATTGAACATTGGTTCAAGGGTTCTGTGTCTTGCTCAAGGCCTTTTTAACTTGTACTGTCGACAGGAATCAGGGATTGAACCACCGACTATATTATTGATGGGTTATGATAAACTGACTTTATACATTGGGGAAATAATCCTTTTTTATTATTCATTTAAAAGAACACTCAAAATCTTAACTTGCATCTGCGTCATTAGGACTGTGTGGTTTGATCAGATTTGAAAGCACCATTAAGTAAACAACCCCACGACTGTCATTAGATATTGATGCAAATCCCACGACTGTCATTAGATATTGATGCAAATCCCACGACTGTCATTAGATATTGATGCAAATTTAACAGAATCTTGATTGGTATATGCTAATACTCAACGTCATGTTTTTCCCAATGAAGCCTTTCATCTTATCTCTTTGAAATGAAATTGAAACATTAGAAATGACCAAAACACTTAGAGCAGCTCGGGTAAAAAACGTTACAGTCGTCTATTAATCTACTACATGCGTGATGCCTGATCATTCTGTTAATCCAGACTCACGAAAACAACACAACACCATTTGGACAGATGATGAATTAAATAACCAACTGAAACATCAAACACTTATTAAAACACAGCTGGCATTTTGGCAGACAGGCATTTAAAGATCATTCCCTTAACTATTTATGAAGCTGTTTATCACAAGCAAGTCTAAAAGAACATCCGACTTCTATGCAATCGCTGTGGCATTCAAAGCTCCGTTTTGGATAAAAATTCCCCTTCAGTCTTCTGAAAGATGATAAGGACAGAGGCAGACGACAGGCAGCAGCTGTCCGATGATTTCATCCTTTGACATTTGTATCCCACAAGGGAGACGGAGAGGCGGAGCGAACGAGCGGAAACACGACTGAGCATGAGACACAATTATACCTGTTCAGCCAAACATGAAACAGTCCTTTAGTTTTGGGCTCCCTGAGTCGGTCTGAGCTGGCAGTACATCGTCCTCAGACAAGCTCCTTCCCTCTCAAACATTAAGCCACTGTCGAGGATTTGGGACAAGGATTAGTGCTGAATGCTCAAATGGGCTCTGAGTTCATTTGGACACATGTTGATGTTTTCTGTGGAGTGCGACTGAAATATTCAACACGACAGATTGTCCTGATTTGTCCCCCAGAATGGTCGCTGTTAGCTCAGACACTTCCTCTAACTACAATAGTCCACTTTCACAAATAAAGAAACACATTATTGACCCCTTGAATCTTTAAATATAAATCTATTAGAGCTGTGTGTGTGTAGTTAAAGGCAATCATTTAACACTGATATTCATTGTCACATGAGACCAAGAGGAGGAGGAGGGATCTAAAGTCTCTTATTTGTCCCTTAAAATTATGTCTTGCTTGAGGGGGCAAAGCTGCGCTGGGGTTTAGTATTCTCACATGGATATCAAACATTAACTATAGTGATTTACTTAAATAGCAAGAAGCCCAATACAACTTAATGAAATAAGTGATAAATGCAGACAATACATCCTCACAGGGTACTGGTCAGTGTGCTAAATAATGTTGTTAATGAAATGCATGTAGGTTAAGATGAGGCACTTGTAAGTGGAAACAAATGTTAGTTTACTTCTTGATAAAGTGTTCATAGTGCTGGCGTCAGAAAAACAATGACCATTTTGCAGAATGGAATGCCTTTAATTACAGCTTCCAACCAATACCTACGTTTAGTGCTTTCCTTTGCTCGCCTTGAGCTATTATTAAATGTCCTTTGTGCTTAATTCAAACTGGAACAAAATGTACAAGTTTGAATATAGTATAAGAAAGTTTGGTGCTCCACTTTCTGGTGAGAACAAGGATCGGCTACTGTTAATAATTCCTCACGACTGCATCGCCAGTTAACCATCTGCCTCTTTTCTCAACATTCCCAGGGAGCCAGAGCGGACAACAATGTAATGATGCCAATCCACATCATTAGTCAGTGAAGTGATCAACAAAACATAATCAAATCAGAGTTGGAACAAAAAGCCGGAGCAGCGTGGGCAGCAATGTGTTAGATCATTCATAGACCGTCACTGGGAGCCTTTGCTCCGGCAGCTGAGCTGTGTCGAGGGGTGATTTGTCAGTAAATATCAATCAAATGCAGACAAATAGAAGTGGCGGGCCGAGTGCAGATGTAAGCATGAACACATTTCACAGCTGACTTGGCAGGATTTGAGGATTAATTGTGCTGGAGGTAGTTAGACTTTGAGGGCCCCTGTGCAAGGGAGCTGAGCAATTATGGCCATTGAAATTCCTGCTGGGCTTCGTTCTCTTTACTATAATCCCGACATTTACAGCCGTATGTGGAAAGCGCACATCAGACATGCAGCAAGATACACTTGAGCACAATCACTTATTCGCACAAAGAGACAATCATCCACTCTTTTTCCTTCCCAACTTTAACATTTTTTTGCCTGCTCTGTTCTTTAAGTCATTAACTTGCATCCTCCTATCTTTCACTCTCCCTCCACCTCTCCCTGTTTTCCCTACACTCCCCCTCTCTCCCCCTGCGGTTTCTGTCACTTGTTCACAGACGAGTGGCCTTTACATCGCCATGACCTAAATGTGTCACTTCCCTCTCACTGTGGCTCTCTCCCTCTCTCCCTCTCTTCCTCTCTTTCCTCCTCCTCCTGCTCTCTCCTGATATCCCTTCCTGTCCGTCTGGACATCTCTCAAATTTTTTTCTACTACTTTTTTTCCCCCCACTCACATACACTTTGAGAAGTGAAAATGTTTTTGACCACTTTTGCATTTGCTGACCATTGCCTCTCCTCTCTTCTGCTCTCCAGTAAAGTCAGCAGTAAATTACCAATTTAACAGCTTCGTATGCCTGTAAAACTCTATTTTACTCACCATTTTCTATTTATTACAGAATATATGCAAATGTTACATCACTAAAAATTCACTGCATGGATACAATAGTGCCTCTCCCCTTCTCATCTCAAACCAACTCTGCCCTCGTTTCCCTCTGGTCTCTACATCAAACAGAGTTGTGTATCAGAGCGAAAGCAGCTCCTCTCAATATTGATCCAGACGCTACATATCTTAGCAAATACCAGGAAGAGAACTGATAGGAAGTCAAGCGTGGCCTAAAAGTTGTTTAAAACCTCTTTAACCCTAGCCCTATTTTTAGGCCTCTGCTCAAAAATTGCATACCCATACTAGAAATAGTGTATTTCTCTAACTACAAGGTCTATTTGAATAGTTTTGATGTTATAATAAAGGTAATACATGTGAGATTTGTTCAGATGTGTAAATATCAGTGTATATGTTACTGGTTAAGAGTAAATGAAGTTGGCACACAGCTCAAATTGAAAAGTTTCAGGTTCGCCTGAAAAAAATAAAAGCACTGAAAGCATGATTATCTCTTTTGAATGATGCATCTGAAAATGTAAACATCTCCCAAATCATAGCACAACATGTGAACAGTCTCTCTGCAAATTTTTACTTTGATAAAGTGAAGCAGAACAAAATTAGAGAGGTTTTAGTACAGAGAGGTCAGGCGAGGTCAACCAAATTGTCATTTTGGAACCAGCTGTTCCTTTGTAATTTTATATACTATATAACTATATATTTCACTTGTTTTATCACTAATAGTGTTCAATCTATCCAAATACAGCAGTTTGGCTTCATTTTGAGAGCCATAATCCTCTCTGAGCCTGTTTGTGTCGCTGATCCATGAGACTTTCTCGTCTGAATTCCAGTTGCTCTGTGTCTATGGGGACCTAGCTCAGCAGCCCATTGGTCGATTTCAGTCAATGAACCCTCCTTCGACGCGTCAGAGCCTCTAGAATTGAGCTGGGACAACGTGGTATTGATTGACAGAATCGTTAGCCAGTCAGAATCAAAACCGTGCCGTCCCTTGCGAAGTGTAAAATCCGATACGCCGAAAGTCAAATCCCTTCCACCTGCTCCCTTAAGTTGGATTGACCCCCCTTTCTTCAAGGAAACAGTTCAATGACAAACAGGATATACGTCAAACACATATTTGAATGGAAATAACCGGGAATTTATCCGTTCTCTTCACGAAATCAGCACACGGTGAGAAGCATTTATGATTATTATCGATAAAGCGGTTTGTGGTTCTGGTGCTTGTTTGCTCATATCTCTGTAATGGTTTCATGGAGAGAAATTCTGAAGATATCTCTGGAATCTGTGTCGAATTCTCTTGCTTTCTGATACATTGGTTATCCGTGTTAGCTTTTAGCTTTGTGTTCATAGCTTTGTCCGGAGTGCGTAGCTCGCCGAGTTATGGCAAAAAATACTGTGATACATCTTCTAGTTGATTATATTAGTTGTGTAGAATTGTGTGTGTAAAATGACTTGCAGGATATTGTTGCCCAGACTCTCTTCTGGGTATATACCATGTGTGTAACATTCATTATATTCATTTCTGAAAAGTGCATTCTATGATACTCTCTTCGCTAAACTTTCTCGCTGGAATGGTCCTCGCTCGGTACCAAGAGGTTTTAACAGTTTTTATTTTTGGATACATTTTAATTCAAATGAGCTTGAACAAAGTCACTATATGTGCATTTAAAGGTGAAATTCACTGATTAAAGGATCAGGAAACAGGAAACGGTTAATTAGGGCTGTCACATTTTCAATTAGAAAGTCAAACTACTTTAGAACATGGGCAAAAAATCGAATATATCTGTAAATTCACATATGCATGCAATAGGCCAATGCTTGAAATCCATTCATAAAACACATATATCTATCTGATCCACTGCATGTCATGTTGCCCCCTCAGTTAACTAGCTATTGTTGTTCTTTTGGATTCAAAAGAAGAAAAACTCAAAATAATTTGGACAAATTATATATTTTAAGTTTTTGAAAAAACGTGCCAGCTCTACTCCACCTGTGAAAACTGTTGTATGATGTTTTGTAACTTTGAGCTTTGTCAAGTCTCATAAAATAATACAAGCCAATGTCTTTAGAGTGTAACCATATCTCGTCCTTTGCTGAATCAATTTTAAAATGTTCTTTGATGTGTCTCACCCGAGTTACCTGGAGGTGCATTACTAAATTGCTGGATTGCTTTTTAAACCATTATAAAAAGGCTGATGTACTGTAGCTACTTTACACGGGAAGTGAAATGAACATGATGAGGAATCAGGCCGATCAGTATTCTTTTACTTACCCAAGCAGGCAGATCCATTGAGGTTCTGCTCATAGCCTTCATCACAGACGCATCCCCCTACAGGAACCATCCACTCCCCTTCAGCATTGCAGTGCATTCGAGGGGACGTGCCTCCCTGTGCTTTACTGTGGGGGACACATGTCCCGCTCAGGGCAACTAAGGCAGTCGGCTCAGCCCCTGAGGGAGTTGCAGGGTAGGATGCCAAGTGCACGCTGGTGGCCGGACAGCGCCGATAGAAGACTGACACACCCATGAGGGAAACACAAGCTCCACTGTCAACGATAGCCAGGACGAATCTGAAACAAGGGTCATATGTTAAAATGGGGGACATGTAGTCCCTTGGGAGTGATAATGTTAGTAAAACATAGTGAAGCACACAGTGATGATTACCCATTGCGTGTGAGTGGGGCAAAGCTGCGCGTCTTGATGTTGATTCGGCTGTATCTGTTGGGCTGATACTGGTGAGGTGAACTGGGCTCCACCTTGGAGAAACTCTTATCAGCCGCGATGGTGTCGATCTTCACCCAACCCTCCCTGGTCTCCTTCTCTCCGTTGGACGGCTGTGGTGAGGAAAGAACAGAGTGGACAGCAGCCGGTGGAGGGAAAGATAATTAGCGGTCAAGAGAAAACAAAATAGCATGGAGAGAATGTGTGAGAGGAAGGACAGAGGTCAATAAAAGGAAGACGATGGATGTTAAAATGAGCTGGTTGATAGGATAAGGAGATATACAGTGCCTCTAACTAAAATGGAAGGAGTCTCTGTCTGCATGTCTGTCCTTCGATTTACTCAACAGCCCTTCATCCAATCGACTGCACACTTGGCGGGTTTATTGCTGAGGATTCAAGGAAGTGCAGTGTCGAGTGGACCTCTTTAGAACCACGGGACATATTTATTAGTAGTGCGTTATGTACACACTGTGTAGTGTATTAAGAGGGGACCCCTGTTACTCCCCCAAACAGCATGCTGGGTACATCTCGCTCTCCGTCGCTCGCTACGATATTAAATGTTACACCGCTGACCAGCACGCTGGGTTCATCTTGCTCTCTGTTGCTCATTACAGTACATTCAACAACAGATAAAGAAAGAGAGACCGGAGATCTACGGACACATTTATTAGTAATTTTCTCATCCGATTGTCTTCACGCTTGGGTATTGCTGAGGACCCAAGGAAGAGCAGTGTTGAGTGCGAGCTCTTTTGAGATCTACGGGACATATTTACTAGTTGCGCGTTACGAAGTTTGCAGTTTATTGAGGGGAGCACTATTAAATGTTACACCACTGAACAGCATGCAGCAACACCGGAGGCCAAGCAACCAGCTCGTTCCGAACGGGCACATTTTGCACGGGCACTGCACTAGTAAAATGGAAAACTAATTAAAGAAAAGGGAAAATGACAAGATGAAATACAAGCTCAGACTTTGCTGTATTTTTCCTAGGCACATGAATGATAGAAGAAGAGTAAACGTTGACTTGTATGTATGCAGGTCCCAGTGGGGGTTCGTGCTCAAGTCCCTGTGATGACTTTCAGCGCTGCAGTGCTTCCTGACTCTTCTGTGACTCTCGTCTGATTCCTCATCAGGCTTTGATTTACATTTTTAAAAAGCATCTCACTTCCCTAAGAAGAAATGTATTCATACAAATACGGCATCCCTCCTGCTGTGACTGCGACTGCACATGTAGCTCAGGCAATTCAGGCTCGGTAGCTCAAAATGTCCCAGAAAAAACGACGACTAAATGCATAAATAAAGAAAACATTTTTGGACAGTCAGTGTGAGTAAAGACAGGCCTCATTGACAACACGTGAGGTTCAGAGCGCTTCCTGCAATGAGTGTAAAATGGTCACAGTTGTATATTTTATGCCTTAAAGATATAATTAGTGGGACTGAAGTGACATTTTTCGGAGACCGCAGTGGCACATTTTAGCATTTTGTAAACCACAGTCCTCAACAAGTATGTGCTTCACACCAAATGTTTCATTCTCAGCTTTTCGTGACAAGCCCAACAATAATCAGGATGATTATACAATTACTCCTTGTCGTGAGATGATGGGAGGTTTTGCAGTTTTGGAGTAACATGAGCACAACATCAATAGAAATTGCATTTTTACTTTGCTTTACGATTCTGTCTGGTGAAGTGAATAGCTGCGAGGGTCTGTTGAACTGCAATAATCTGGATTCAAACTGGGGCCGGTGTTTTGCCTCACCTCAGCTGCCCAGGTCCTCTCCAGCTCTCTCTGGGAGTCGGCCTGTTTGTAGTACAGGGTGAGTGTCTCTCGGCAGGTGGGTGACGGTGATCGAAGGCTGGCGCAGTCACGCACCGAGAAACGCAGCGTGACGAACACCCGTGGAGCAGAGTGGCGGAGCAGGAAGGGCGTAGCCAACCAGTTGTCTTGAATACGGGGATTTTGGTTGACATTACAGACCTCGAAGGTTCGTATGAGCTTCCCCCGGTCGTCCAGGACACTGACCTCATCCCACTGAGAGACAGAAACAATATTATGAGCTTGTGTAAACCCAACTTTGTAAAAGAGAAACATGATCTTAAGCAGGGAGCTCTGGAATGTGTACACTCTAAAAACCCTGCTGTGTTTATGGTTTGTCCACAGTTCAGATTCATCCTTATATCTCTAAAGATAGTTTACATCTCACAAGGTAAATATTGAACATATTGCCGGTGTTGCTGACATGTGGGCCCTGTCCTTTACTAGCATCACACACTGTTGTTTGACATCTTTATCACGAGTGAGATGAGTATAATAGAGTATTCGATTTGTTCTGATATAACACAAACACTATTATTGAATCTGTAAGTGAAAAGCTGTTCTTTAACTGTCCCCAGTGAAGTAGGCCATCTCTATGTCCTAGTTATCCACTATAGACTTTCCTATGTCTAATTAGGTAATCAATGATTATAAAACCATAGTTAATTAAAACACTTGAGCCATTCATTTAGAGCATACACTTTTACAAGTGTTGCAGACAAAACTGTAATAATCAAGAGACAATTAATTTCTACCAAAAAAACAAAACACATTTCCTCTCTTCTACTGGAATCTAACCACTGAGATCATTTCAGTGTCCTGTGTCTACTGTTTATGGTGCGAGAGAGAGAGTTCTATTTAAACTAAATAGATGGTGTTGGTATTTCCCAAATGAATGTGTTACAGTAGTATAATTATGTATTATAATAACAATAATTCAGTTTCATAATGTGACAGGTGGTTAGTTCTTCTCTTGCACTAGCTTGGCATTTGCATGTGTATCACTGTTCACATGTGACAGGTGGCAGACACTTGTGTGTCTGACTTGTGGCAGCTGTTGTGTAATAAAACGAGCAGATTTTGTCATATTTTAGGGACTCTGAATACTTGGGGCGTGAGTTTTGTAGCTTCATCGAGAAAAAAACGAGCAGCGCAGGGACACACAGCTCTGAATGAGACTCCGTCAGTTGAGTCAAAATGTAAATAGGCGAGGGGTTTAGTTTCACCAATTATACAGTACGGTGCCTCCAAGGATGAAAAGGCTCTGCTTTAAGCCTGTGTAGCCCTAAGTGACAAGCAGGGCCTTTTCTGTTGTAACACAGAAGAATTATGCATTAGGCCTCATCATCAGTATTCTCCATGCAACAATGGCAATGGACAAAAGGTCCTGACACCCTATCAGAGCGCATTTGGGATGTGTGTGTTTCTGTGTTTGTGCGTGTTAGTGTATCTCTGCGTGCTCATGTCTCTTTCTCTGTGTGGTTCTGACAGCCAGTATGAACAGAAACCTTTGTAGCATCACACATGAGGGAGTGCATTCATATTTGGTCCAATTAGAATAATGATAAGATCAGTGAGCAGATAGAAAGAGTCTGAGGCTCTGTCAGTCTAATGGAGTGAAAGGACAGTTTTCTCTCTCCCGGGCCGTGATTCACTCCCTGTCAGACATGGGGATGTGGGGAATCGGGTGGAGGGAACAACAGAGAGCACATGGTCGGATGAAGGGATGCAGATGGGGAGCCGGGGCTGAGAGAAAAGTGGGTGAGTAAACAGAGAGAGTGTATGTGTGTCAGGTGGCTGCAGCAAAAGCCTGACCATGTGGCAAAAGGCTTAGACTTTCAGGTAGAGAGAGCAGCCGCTGGTATCTGTGTGTGGTATTGCGTGCAGTTTTCTTCTGTACCTTGGTGAAAAAACACCGCTTTCATTTGTTTTCTGACCTCAAACCTCCCCCCACCCCACCTCTTCCCTCTTCCCTATTTCTCACTGTCTCATTTTCTCCCTCCCTTATGAAGAAAGGAAGGGGGGGGGGGGGGGGGGGGGGGGGGGGGGCAGATTGGGGAGGAGGGGTGGATGAAGCGTTGGAAAGAAGAAAAAAATAGGGACGACTCATCTTCGTGATTTAATTTGAACCGAAATGCCAGAGAGCCACGCAATCTCTCCAGTGACAGAGCACTGGGAGGGGCAAGGACCCGGACGCACACACAAACACGCAGAAGCAGAGGAAAGCACGCACACATACCCAAAGACATATGCATTCACGCGCACACACACACACACACACACACAGCAAACACACAATGGAAGAATAGTGTGTGAAACATGGGGAGGGCAAAAAGACTACAGTAAGAAGTCGACAGTCTGCTGGTTTGACACTGAGGGGAAATAAGCGGCCGAGTGGATATTGAGTTGGGGGGATGAAAGGAAGAATATGAAGCAGAGACCTGGTGGCTCTGGGACTGTGAAGGGCAAAGGGAGGAAAGATTAAAAGAAGGAGAGAGAGGCAGAGACAAAGAAGCAGAGGGGCTGCCTGTCGGTACATTAAAAGAATGGAGAGACGGCAAGAAAAAGCAGGAGGAGAGCGCAGAAAAGGATATCCACAGAGCCTCAAGCACAAGAAAAGATGGGATGTGAAAAGAAAAGTGAGGAAAGGGTTAAAAAAAGAACACACACACACACACACACACACACACATACACAACCTCCCTTTCTCTCCCCCTCTTTTGGTCTGTCTTTCTACTTCTCTCAGCTTGATGCCCCAGGTCAAATAACCATATCTCCATCTCAGAACCACTTCTCATCCAGGGACCATAAAAAAAGAACTCATGCAAATGCTTTACTTGCTGAAAGCCCCCCCCCCCCCCCCCCCACACACGCACACACATACACACACACACACACACACACACACACACACACACACACACACACACACACACACACACACACCAATGGATGGTCTCCTATTAGCAGCTGCCACCATGGTTCACAAATTCCTAACACACTTGGGGCCCTAATTAATCAAACATCATGTACAATTACGGAGGCCAGGCTTTGGTGATAATGTCAGCGCATACAGTTAAACTATAGTGTAAGGTGAGATAAAAGGCTCCATGCGAGTGTGTATGCTCGCCAGATGTTGCTTTGAGACTACTGTATTTACATCTGGTACTTTTTCAGCTGCCAACATGTAAAAATCTGATGGTAGCTGGTCGCAATTGTCTGCCAAAACTAGCGTGTATAAATGTAGCGTTAAGAGTTATGACTTGTTTTCATTTCACGCACTGTATGATACTCTAAATGTATACGTCAGATGTTTTGCACATAGGATAAGAATAACATTGTTCTGTACTGGTAGGGTAAATGGCATAGGATTTTCCTCCACAGACACAAGTACGAGTTCTGTGCTCCAGTTTCTCACATGTAGTTTGACTGATAATCTCAAAGATGATGACAATGAAGACAATGTGTGTGTGTGTGTGTGTGTGTGTGTGTGTGTAATTATGAGCCATATTAGAACTGAGCCACAATCACTCACAGATGAACGAACTTAACTGACCCGGGAGCTGACCCTAGCACAGTCACGCAAGCACACGCTCACACACACACACACACACACACACACACACACACACACACACACACACACACACATAGCCCCACACACACATATTTACACAGCTCAAGGCGATGCGACAACCTTAAATAAAAAGCAGCTAAAAAATGGGAGATCTATGGTTCAATCACTGCAATCTCATCACAGATGAAAACACACAGTACAGACTAATAGAAAAAAAAGCATTTTATCCCTCAAGGATTTCTAGAAGGGAAGGTGAGACCTTGCTCATTCTCAGGCTGTGTGTGCCAAAAGCTCCACCAATCAATGTCAGATGCCAGACATCCTGCAAGATAATGACCTCGGCCTTAACCCTTAACGAACGTTTATCCTTATTCCTAATCTGAGATCTGTAACTTTCTGCAAACTGTAATTGTCTGCAGCAATGACATGTCCACAACAAAAATAACAGAGGCTGTTTAGTGGAGGCCTGCTGTTTATTCCTGCTGTTTATTTGAATCATTGCAATCAATGCAGCCTTGAAAAATGTGCCAGCAAGCAAAACGACACGACAGTAGTCATGTTTGATTTTGATGTGTGAATGTCTGTCTCTATCTTAAACAGACTTTTAAGAGCTTGGATGTGTAAGCTTGAATCAACACATCTACAGAGCAGAGAATAGAGATCTTGGCATAAATGTTATTTTTTAAAAACCCAGCTTGGAAATTGATATGTCATTTAGTTATAATATCAGTTATGATTGATTGAGAAGGACAGATGTGGTTATTCTTCATCAACAAGTCTTATTTTTCTGATTATACCCAGCATTAAATTGCCATCATAATTACATACAGGACCATGACTAACCAAATAAATATGGCTGTCCTCAGATGAAATAAATTCTTTGTAGACTAATAGGTATACGATTTTATCGACAGATGTGTAAAACAGAGTTTCTCCACAAAGAACCACACAACAGCGCCACTTTAAATCTTGTGTTAACCAGAGATGCATTAACAAAATGAATAAAGACCGATTAGTTGACTAATCGGCTAAGAGGAGGCAGCCCTACTAATAAACAAATAATTATTTTTTAATTTACCAAATCTCAACCAAAACTTCTCCAACATCCTTTAAATGTAACTTTAATGTAAAAGGTAATTCATTTTCAACATTGATTTTTTAAGCAAAGTCAAACATCTGATGGTTCTAGCAGCTTAAATGTGACACTTTGCTGCTTTCCTTTGTCTTAAATGATCGTAAACTGAATATATTTGTAGCTGGTAGTCAGACAAAAAAAAGACAATGTGATCATCAGATTACAGCATCAGTTACCTAACAGGACCGTTTTTGTAAAATAATGTGAAATGTATTCTTGTGTTTAATCCCACATTAGAGTCACAACACAAAGCCCAACAAAGAATGTGATTACGAGAGCACACTTAAAACGTAACCATGTGTAACATGTGCGCAACACATTTGATTGGCCCCCAACATGACTGCTTTAATGCTTCCAACAGCTGGAAAGCACTAGAGAAAGCGAGGTCTGCTTACCCCCGTGTCTGGATAGGTGGTCCAGCCCAGCTCGGAGGTAGACTCTGTTGTGTCCAGCAGCATCACTGACAGGGAAGGAAGCAGCGACAAGGACAAAGTGTGAGAAATGAACAGACAAACAAGTACAGCTTTCGATGTAATGCTATTGATTGCTGCTCAAGAGTTTAAACCTGAACAGAGTGAGTGTTAAAACTAAAGAGCTAAAACTTGGATCTGCTCCAGTAATGCTGAAGTTGAGACAAACCTTGTGAAGTCTTGTTTTTAGGGTTAACAGTCATTTAACCTTTTACTGGTCTGAGGAACAAGTCCAGGTTGATTTTCTCCCCCATGCCATAAAAGCAGGGAGCGCTCCAGCTGTGTGCATCTGTCAAACCTAATAACCGATTCTGAGCGGCGATGCAGTTTGGCACAATGTTCTGGTGTTTACAAAAATGTAACTGATTGACCTGATGGGGCACTGTGACTAAAGGTCACATTTTCCAACTTTAAAAGGCCATAACAGTTACTGTCACTTTTTGTTGAAAACTTAGCAAGCTGATGCTTCTTGTGAACCAAAGGGAGAGGGAACCATCGTTTTAGGTATTAACAGACATTTGCTCATTTCCAGTGATTTAGAGCGAAAGCACGAGAATAGACATTTTCATGTTGGAGTGTATTTTCCCATAATTTGCTTTTAGGTTTAAGTGCTTTAAAAAGCAAGCTGGCATAAAGATCACACAAACACACACACACACACACACACACACACACACACACACACACACACACACACACACACACACACACATACCAAGTGACTTTAATGCTGAGTGATTTTCCATTAGTATTCCAAAACCGTGGTGTTCCTTCAGTCTGGCAAAGTCTGCGCTCGGTTCTCTGTTGAGGAGCCGCCGATTGAACGCCAGCCAACGTTTCTCATGCACACAGAGGTGGCAAATGCAAACGACTTCAGGTTCGGATGCTCGCACAGATGGAGTTAATGGGAAAAAGTATGCAGTGCCGGATTTCATCAAGCACAACACTAATCACGGAAAGGGCTGTTGACACACATGCACACGCCATCCGCCTTTGTTTACAAATAAATAATTCTTCTCATTGTTGTCATACAATTTTCATGCCATCATTTTCATTTCACATCACATCATCTTTCACCAGAGAGGAAGGAGGTTTTATTTCTCTCTGGTGAAAAGCAGACAAAGAGCGACAGAAGAGTATTATCTACATAATCATCACGCACACAGGATGGGATTTGAAAAGGTACCCTGTCTCGCCACAACACCAGTGATTCACTGAGATAGCTCCATTTTTTTTTTATTTCTCAGGTGTGCAGGCTCGCACACTCACACTGAATCCCTCTGTCTTCTCAATAAATCAAACAAAATACAAGATACTGGTATCTTTTGTGGCTTATGACATCAGTTCACCCCCACCTGTTCTCTGACTGAACAGATAGGATTTATTTTTAAAGGATTATACTCACAGATGGAGACCCTGCAAATCTGTCCTCCAATCCTTCATTTCCCTTCTTTTTTTCCCTTTTACAAGCCCCCCCCCCCCCCCCCCCCCCCCCCCCCCCCCCCCCCCCCCCCCCCCCCCCCCCCCCCCCCCCCCCCCCCCCCCACCCCCTCCAGTCTGTTTATCTGTTTTCGCCCACTAGCTTGTCTTGATGTCAATCTTTCTAAATTCACACATTTTCCATGGAGGATCCCTCCAGGATTGTGGAGTGATTTGAATTGTATCAAGAAAAGTATACAAATGGACTGTGACAGGTAAGGATTATATGCAGCCACGGGCTTTGAAATAAATAGTTTCTAGTGCTTAGTGTATGTCTGGACAGCTTGGCGGCTGGATCGGGATAAAATCAGCAACAGGGAGAAGACTAAATCGACAAAGCCAGGATGTTTAAATGTTTTCACGACAATGCTGATTTCCATTGGTGGCACACGTTTCCTGCTTTATTTGGTTCATCTGTAACAGAATGGTACACTTGGTTGCCAGTTGATTAGGTACGACTAGTTAAAACTAATGCAGTCTAATACAACAGTCCCAATGTTAGAGGTGATGATTCAACTGCATGATCACTTTCATGATCTTTCATTTGTCAAAAATAGTAAATAATTTGTATATGTACATATGGATTAAACGCATATCATGCATTCTGACCTCATTAAACACAATCCTATCAGATAAGGACACACACACACACACACACACACACAAATGCCGCAAACGTGTCATTCCAAATTCAATTAACCCTGAGCTTGGGGGCAGAGTCATGCATAAATAATACACAGCAAACTATTTTGACATTAATATTTATGCCTCTACTATTTAGCTTCTTGTTGTGAGGCCTTGGGGACCCCAGGTCCTCACGTTGTTCCGCTCTTTCTGAGACAAACCTGACCTGTACATGAGGATTACATGGAGCAATGTTCAAAGAGCTTCATGCGTGTCTCATTGCGTGACATTAGTATGTTGAATAATTCACCTCTACATCCTGAGATAAGCGTTGAGTGCTGTGTTAGACACACCTCTTAAGGATTAGCTTGAGCTGAGGCATCATGACCGGCTCTTGTGTGTGTGTGTGTGTGTGTGTGTGTGTGCGAGTGACAAAGTTGAACAAAAGAGAGGGACAATTTCTACCAGGTCCACTGGGCAGTAAAAGCCCCTTTATTTAACTCTCAGAGAACTGCGCTACAGCATCTCTGTTATTGGTCCATCTGAGGGCCAAGACACTCAAAGTTTGTCCCTGACAGTTTGGAGAAGTGCTGAGTCTGCAATCTGGACCTGAGTGCTGTGTTAATGCACGCTGTCTCTCACGTCTCCCTGCTCCACTCTGGTCTTTTATTCACTCCGCTCCATACCTTTCCCCCCCTTTTCTACCTCCATCTTGTCCCCTTGTCCCTTTCATCTCCCCCCCCCGCCTCTCTGCATGTGTGTATTATTCATCTAAAAAGTGACAGCAGGGTAGGCATCTCTGTACGTAATAAGGAGATAGGCTATGCTCCATTATTGATGTCAGATCTGCTGTTTTGTTTCAGAATGCTTTGATACCGGTAGAGAGAAAAAGAGGAGACAAAAGAATGAAAAGGGCAGGATTATGAGACAGGAATGAGAGGAGGATGAGAGGATTGTGTTTCTGCATTTGAATGTGCTTCTTTCATGCTTCACCCCTCTCTTTCCGTGTGTGGCGTTGGAGTAAAAGCTCTTTTCTATTGTGCAGAGGTGTCCTGCATTAGTTTGCGACTGTCCCCCCTGCCGCTGGAGTGTTCACTTCAGCTAAGTGACCCTCTCTCCATCCCATCTCTCTTTGCCCAACACTTTGCCTCTCTGTGTGGCCATGCGTGCACCGACACTCTCCAACGCCAAGTGTAGTGCTGTTGTTCATGTCACGCCTCTCTGGTGGTGGATGTATGCTACATTACCGCACACTTTCCAGGCAATAGAGCCACCTCCCCCTCCCTGAAATCCGGCAAAGAACTTCGGTGTAAATATTAACACCGACTAGAGGGCTGTGAGTGTGTAAAATACCTTAACACCAAAGTAAATGTACCTGCAAAGTGTACACAGAGTCACGGAGCTCACAGGTAACAGCAAGCTACAGGAACACACACACACACACACATGCACACACACATTTCCACCAAAAATTCCCACAATGGCTGCAAGCGTTCTCAGCAGCGGTCAGATCAGATCGTGTTTTGTCTTTTGTCCATTCATCCACCCATCTCCACCCCATTCTATATACGCTCCAGATGCTCCCACCCACAGACAGTCAGTCAAGGACAAGGCCTCCACCAAACCATCATTACAAACAACCACAAAGAGAGAGTGATACGCCAAGACAGAGAAGAAGCAGGAGGGTGGAGTGTGGAGGAGTGAGGAAAGAGGGGGATTAACGCGATTCCAGAAATAAGCATGCACACGTCAAAGGGAGTTTTCAAAAAATCTCTGGCGGTGCTGAATGAAAGTGCAGCTTCAACAAACAGCACTTAAGCCAGCTAAGATGACAGAGCAACGCCTGCAATGAGTCGCTGAAGAGGCAGCAACAGGCACAGGTAGGAGAACAGTTAACCAAAACTCACTCTCGTGCTTGATTACAAGACGTTTGCAAAGATAAGACAGGTAAGGTTACCATCTTACCAGGAACTATCTTAAAGGAATAGTTTGACAATTTGGAAAATATGCTTATTCACTCTGGTACCATGTTAGGTCAGGGTTATAATAGAAAGGAACTAGTTCATATTACGTGTTGTCTGACCTCGTTGTTCCCAACGGCTATACCCTCAAAGGCGGACTGCAAAGTCAGGGGCACCCTCTAAAACTCACTTGTTTTAATCCGTACAAAAACAGAAATATAACAACAACCATTTGTGGATTTATGGCTCGTCATGTGCCTGAATATCTCTTGATTCAACAAATGATATACAACCTGTTAATTAGTGAGCCTTAAAGGTGCAGATAGGCAGATGTTGTTATAGAGCCAGGCTATTTGTGTTCTTCTGTTTCCAGCCTTTATGCTAAGCTAAGTTGTGGTACCATATTTACCATATAGACATTGGAGCGTGTAATCAAATCAATCTTCTCATCTAACTCTCTGCAAATAAGTCTACTTCCCAAAATACTGTCAAACCATTGTTTGAACCTGTTCAGGTATATTCCTTCACTCTCCTCTTTTTTGATCAGAGGACATTTCATTTTAAAAGAGTTTAGACTAATTGCGTTGTGTATTTTAGGCCCAGGAATGCTTGGATTTGTCAAGAAAGAAGCCAAATCAATTGAGACCCAATAAACACAATACTCCTCAATAGTGTTACAGCAGAAAAGTTTGCACCTACTGGATGAGCGTAATTTGTGCAAAATGGAAACATAAAATATAAATATAAAAGGAAAATACAAAAGTTTCTCCTCAACAGCACTGAGATCCTACTTATCAGAAACAGAACCTGCTTCAAACATATTTTCATCGCCATCTCCACCCTCAACAGCCACTAAAGAGAAGGAATGTAAATCTGAGAGGAGATCAGTTTACTGTAATCTCATTGTGTCATTTCTGAATAGTGAAGCCTTCAACAATCAAACTTTGCTCTCGTGCTGTTTAGTCGAAAGCCAACATGCAAACTGCCAAGTGCAGCTCTAAAGTGAAATTCAAAACGCCAAACTACATTCCTCTGTCGCAGCAGTCCATACCACACATTCATCTTTCAATTACATTTTTGGCTCTAATTCGTTGCCCGTCCACACAGGCGTATTATCTATGACACTATCTGCGCCGACACTGACTGACTCAAAGCAGAATCTTGGCTCGCAGCCGCCTGACAGCTTCAACCTCTCTTAACTCAAATGGCAGTTATGTGATTCATTTGAGGAATTACGGAGCTCTCAACAGCTATAGAAAATGATGTTGCTTTTAAAAATGACATGCAATAACACAGCTAAAAATAAAGCCTGGTCACAGTGTAGTGCTGCAGTGTCAATGATGGGGATGCTGCTTCCTCCACTTCAACACCAACATGTGGTTTCTCTCTTTCTGCAGCTCGGTACACATGCAGGCAAGAGGGACTCGAAGAGAGCTTTTTAGGGCTGTTAGTGGCATCCGTCCTGCTGCACTCCCACTGTGACAAGCACGCCATTTATTTTCTTATCTCCAATTCATCGTGTCCGGGAAAAGTGGCTTACTACACCCAGGATAAAGGATCGTAATCTGCCTAATTTATATCCAGTTAAAGCCAGAAAGAAAGTGACGGCAGGAAAGATGGCCCACTTGACCTTAAAGTGAGAACGTCAACATGGCTGAAAGTATACACGGCCTGGTGTCTTTTTCTTATTTCTGCACGGTGGGTGGTGGTTACCAGTGGTGGAAAATCCTTTAATTCATTTGAAGTTCCAGTGCTACAATGTAAAAATACTCCATTATAAGTGATAAGTGTAATCAGTGAGTCCGGCATTCAAAAATCTAACTTAAATGTACAAAGGATATCAAAGTAAAAGTACCCAATGTGAAGAAAATGGTCCATGTGAGTGATGTACTATTAATTTGGCTGGAACTTTATTAGATCCTTGAGGAACTAGAATAGTTAATTGCCCAGCCATATATTGACTAGTATTAGCTTACTGAAGACATATTGACATCCGTGTATAAGTCAGTCAATAAAACTAGATTTAAGGTCATTTAGTTCCTCTATTACATAGTGTGTCCATCAGAGCGCGCTGACAGGTTGATTTTTCAACAGTAAAATGTCCAGCTTAGTATGCATCTTGGCCACAATACTTAATGTAATTACAAAGATCAAAATTATTTGTTTGTTACATGTATTTTAGAAAATACTGGCGGCCAATATAACACCACCGTTATCAGATTTGTTAAAACTTCCAAATGTGGATCTCATTATCGGCCACTTTTAGTCGGATAAAGGTTAATATTATATCATTAAAACTGATGCATCAATGCCCAAGTAGCAGTTCTGCAAAACACGCTTGTATTCATTTTTTAAACATCTGGTCTTTGGGTTTTTTGTGTGTGAAATATTCTGTTGTTTTTTACCTCTTTAGGCCAAAAACAGCTATTTAAGTGAAACCATCTGAGAAGTTTAGCTAGAGGGGAAATGGAAATGCTAATAACTCATGAATATCTAAAACATGTCAAGGGGCCCCAAGACACCACTGGTGTTGGGCAGTAACGTCATCGGCTACAGTAAAATTATTACTTTTTCCAGTAATCGGTAGTATAGGGGATTTCAAAATTCAAAATTCAGCAAATCTATTACAGTAACTTATGTCAGTAGAGGTTTGGGACTTGCTAGCTTGGCGCAGGAGCAGATGTGTCTGAAGGTGGTAAGCTCCTACCAAAAGAGGTGAAACACCACCAGTACTTCCAAAGTTGTCTTGTACAGATGTTATGTGTTCTTAGCTGGCTTACTAACCTTACTCACGGGTATTATTAACGCTACGTTCAGCAGCCACCTAACCCTAATTTAGTTTGAAAGGTGGAGCATTTCGATCGCCTCTCAACGGCCCTCAACATGTCAACGGCGACTCACAGGTAACCCAGAAGGTGGGTGCTACGCTTCTGCGATGACGCTGTCAGCCGTGACGTCATCATCAGCTCTAACCGCCGTAGGAGAGCGGTGCAACGACATGGATGGGCCATAAGCTAACCATTGGGGCACGCTCACGTGTAAACCAGGAAACAAGAAGCTTGGTTAACAACACACACAGAGGGAGAGCGAGGTAGACATTGCTACACTATATCTTTAAATGTAGTATTTGTCTGCTGCTATTTTAATATTCACAATGTTAAATACAGCTCATTTAATGTTGGATCCTGAATAGGATAAGCGGTTTGGATAATGGAATGGAGTTGATATGTTTGAGGCACCTTTGGCAGCGCTGAGCAGAGTAACACAAGTTAGGTCACATGTAATGCACTCTTTTGGTGATTATTAAAGTCATTTATTTTTCAATGAGTGATGTGTAAAGAGTAGGCTAACTTTAGGTGAATTATTTTATGGCCCAACACTGGGAGCCACTGGGTTTATATAAATTAAGAACGCATTGTTGAAATATTATAAAAGCTCATCATATTGTTTTATGTGATATGTTTCAAGTAGAAAATATTGTAAAAGGG
Organism: Pholis gunnellus; assembly: GCF_910591455.1. Lineage (NCBI taxonomy): Eukaryota > Metazoa > Chordata > Actinopteri > Perciformes > Pholidae > Pholis > Pholis gunnellus. Next base: position 17,757,570 of record NC_136534.1, on the reverse strand, counting down.
AAATACTCCAAAGTGTACATAATGACTTGAATATTTACCTACTTTCCACCACTGCAGATAACACCTGCATTTTTTCACTTGATTGGTCTTGATTACATTTTTTTTTACAGAGAAAGTCATTTGCATTTTTAATCAGTTTAGTTACTGATAAACATTTAGTCTACAGTTTGTGCAGCCCGTTGCCTTTTGGCAAAAATCAGAGTCAATACCCTTTTTCAGTGTATGACATACGTTCTATTAATGATAGAAGGTTAATTTCAGGATATGCATAGCTCAGTGAGCATCACCACTCATCCATGATGGGAAGAGCTTGAGGGGCATCAGGTGTGCCTCCTGCACAGCCCCCCCCCCCCCCCTTCACTGTGGTGTGTTAATCCAATGTGAACAGTGAACACGCAATCCTCGACACAGATCCAACAATTTAGAGGCCAGCCATGTGGCTTCTCAACAGTACCTCACATCAACAATGCATGTGGGCGAACGTGTCAACACTTACACAGTCAGCTAGCGAGAGTGATAAATCAAACACCCTGTCACTCACACTCTGCAGTTTGTCTGCATGCAAAGAGGCAGAAAACTAGCTTTCATACTCTTCACAGCAAGAATTTAAGGATTAAAATGACACTTCCTCATGGTTTGTGGTGTGAAAGCAGACAAGAATATGGGTTGTTATGGTGGATACACAGACATACTTCAAAAGTATTAGACGGACAATAAAAAATAGAAAGACAGACAGTAATATCAGTCAGTCCAGACAGACATGTCATTTACTGCAAGCAAACCTGAGGCAGATGCCAAATCCTCCCTTCGTGACATAGCTATATGGTTACATTTATGTGGATTTATATGGACTTCCTTGCTATTGGGTTAATACTGTATTATGAAGAGCTCTATTTCAATTACACAAACAGTCAGTCAGTAGGCCAGCAACGCCGTGCAGCCGCTCTCCCGCTCTATCATTCTGTCTCATCTTAGTCCAGGCCATCTGTTACATACACAGCTCAAATCTGTGGCATGACGCCGACGTATAAGTTACCTCTGTTAAAGACTATTACTGACACACACCTCGCAGTAAACTAAAGCCGATGGGAGATGAGCGTGAACAGGTGCAGCTCTTTCCAACATGCAGCCAGATTCTTTGAAAGTCATTTGTGTGCTGCCTGCTGAAACCAAGGAGCCAAAGTTATGTAGGAAGCACCTATAAGAACACACACACACACACAAACACACACACACATATGTACAAATGTATACACGCATACATTTAAAGGCAGCTTGAGTCATCAAATGAGCGTCAGGTTAACCAGCAGCTTTTCCAGACAGTCTCTTAGTCTCTCTTTTGATTACAGACTGACACACTCACTCCACTCCCTTTTGCACTTTTAAAGATCTCCAAAATGTCCAAGTAGCCTATACAGACAAAGTGTGTGGAGTTAAGAGCGGAGCACATTCGCTGAGGAGACTGGAGACGAGGGGGCCACACTGATAAGAGTGCCTCAGAGGGGGCAGGGGTCTACGGCTGTAACATACGCGAGACCACGAGTGACACAGGGGTTAATATGTGAAAGAGAAATGGATTATGCAACTTATTTTGCATTTGTCTCCCGCCTCATTTCCATATTCTTTTGTTGCGGGAGCTTGATAGGCCCCGGCACGCACCTGGCACATTCGTGCCAACAAAGTACTATCTGATTTGCTGCCAGTGGCACTCGCATGCATCTGCATACATATGCATATGCACACATATGCACTCAGACACAGCACACAAAATTAACGCACACCGGACTGTGTGAGCAGGGGGGGGGGGGGGGGGGGGGGGGGCAAAGCTGGTAATTATTCAGGGGGTCCCAAGCTGGATGTGAGGCCCCAACAATTGATGATCAATCAGACTTTCTTGTGTTGTTGCGTCACTACCCTTACTTGCCACAGTTTCACACATCCTCAAAGTGGCCAACATTCCCAAAGAGAGCCACATTCTTAGAGAGCTATTACAGACGCATACCAAGTCTCCATCCTTCACTTGTAGGCTCATTAAGAGCACATGATGGGAGCGCTGTGGAAACTCTCCATCCCGCTATGCTCTCGTAAACACGCGCAAGGCAACGATGAATTCAAGACCAAGTAAAAGTTGAGTTCTTACCTTCCTCAGCTGAATTGGGCTGAAAAAACAGACAGAGAGAAAGAAAGACACTCCACATCTCCACTACAGAATGACACTGACAGAGAGAGAGGGAGGGAGAGAGCATGAAAGAAGGAGATAGAGTGAGTATGTGGGAGAGGGAGAGGGAGAGGGGGGTGAGAGAGGGGGTGGAGTCTGTTTGCTCCCTTTATCTGAGAGAGGGAGAGAGAGAGAGAGCAAGGGGGGATAGGGGGGTGGATGGGTGAGGGAAGGAGAAAAATATTTGCAGAGCAGCACATACAATAAGTACACTGCCAATAGAGGAAGTAAACAAAACACTGTTGTCAGAGAGACGGGGCGGGAGGAGGAAAGTGGGAGAGGTTTTTTATTTTTTTTTATTTTTGAGAGAAACAAAGACAGAGAGAGAAAGCAAGGCAGGGTCAACAAGAGAGACTGACAGAGGGAAAAGGAGGTGGACAAATTAATAAACAAGTTTGTTTGGTCTCTAAAACAACTGTCTAGACACGTCTAACGACATCAGTTCCGGCTCTCCTCAAAATGCCGAGCACAGATTTCAGCGAGGCCGGCTGGCAGACTGTGGCATCCCTCACATGTCTCGACGCTGCGCTAACTTGCATTTTTCAAGCTGTGGCATGTGAGATTGCCCAACTTCTTTTCCCTCTTTTCTGCTTGATCTCTCTCAGTTCTACCTTGTTCTGGAAAATGAATATAATTAAGACACATTTTTGGATGCTCTTCATCCTCCCTCTTCCTAACACCCCCCCCCCCCCCCCCCCCCCCCCTCCTCCTCTCCCCTCTGTCTCTCAGACACACTCGTCGCCTCACAGGATTGCTCATCCAGACAGTATCTAGACACACACACACACACATGCATGCAAACACACAGCTGAAAACCCCTCCGGCTCACGCACGCCACCCGCTGGTCAGACCGCAGTACTGCAGCTTGTTGATGGGCTTTCATGCCCCAGTTCACTGCATTGAGTGAGACTTCAGTAGACTCTTGCAGGGAGATGTTGCCTATTGGCTTGACACGGTTAGATGGCCCCATTCCCAGCCAGCCGGGGGCCCTGTACTCAGGGCTCTTTGCTGAAGTGAAGAGGGAGATGGATCACAGTGCTTCAGTCATTAAGCAGGGAATTAAAACGTCATAATTCGTTTTGTTTGTTCAGCAAGAACTTGTTCCCTGTGCCATCTTGAATAATATGTCTATATTTTAAAAATCACTAGTGCCAGCTTCTCAAATGAATGAATGAATCTTGGTCTTCAGTGACAGTAAAAAAAGATTTTAAGAGGTGCTTTGGCAACTTGTGACCAAATTATAAACTTATATGGAACAAATAACGAAAATGAATCTGTAATCTAAGCAATAAGAACATAATTGTTGGCTGCAGCCCTAATGTTGTTTTAGTCTCCTTCCTGAAAAAATGAATCACTTGCAACTGCACTCATAAAACAAAAAAGCAAAGACCTGTAATTTTAGAAGAATGTTTTCTTTAGAGCTGCACTGTTAAAGGACGTTTTCAGGGGAATTCCTCTTTGAGGCTAAATTTCTCTTGCGTCTCTACGTGTGTGTTCTTCTGGTTTGGCTTTTGAAACCGTGTGACCCAAGAGGGAATCTGACCTCATAACTCCTCCTCGCGCATGCACTCCTCAAACGTCATCCCAACCGTGAATACATCTTTTTTTAAACCCAACTGTTCAGCAGCAGCAGACAAAGAGAGAAACTGAAGTCTGCTTTTCAACTCATAGCTTTATTTCAGTGTTTCAGACGGTCGGTTAAATTAGCTCTACAGTGTGTAACTGCACAGCTGGCTGAGGTTTTTGCCGCAGAAAAGGAAATGGGAGTAGTTGCCACAGTGCAGAAGTGGAGACCAAACAACATATCAGACAAACCTCTCACACTTTAACGTAAGCACTGCAAGACTGCAATTACATCAAACATTCAGTGCTTTGACTCGTAGCATTACAGACTGTTTATGCTCGTAATTCAAGTCGAACATTCCCTTAAAAGATGGAGAACTTAATTTCCTTTTTAGTCAAAGCAGGTGTCACTCGTACTTTTGCAGCAGGAGAACAGAGGACTGTACGATAGAAAAACAGTTAAGGTTTATCTCTTATGTGACTCGCACATTCAACACTCAACTTCTCACTTCCGTTTACTGTTGAGGAACTTAGTGACATTCACCATAGTGGCAGTGCAAGAAAACCAGTGGATATAACATAGATGACACAGTATTATCAGGCACAAATAACAACCAAACACCATACACATCCTAACACATACAGTATATTTACAGGGAGCCATACACAAAATAAACAATCATTACAAAGTAGTCCGAATGCCAAAGTGCAAATTAAAAGGCTGCTGAGCTCAAACATTGAAAAGTGCTTCCTTAAGAGTGTGTGCCAAGAGGAAGATGCAACTGTACAAACATTGACACAACATTCATAAGCATATAAGTATACTAGGCTGTAATAGTTTATCATGATGCAGTAACTGGCGAATCTACGATATATGCACATGATGTTTTGACAATGAGAAAGAAGAACATACAATAAGACATTTTTTGTGCTTTAAAATACAATTCATTTAGTGTTTTTATTTAACAGAACGATCCCCACCATCTTGTTTAGACTGCCATGCGTTGTTTAATAAGTGCACTTGAATGTGTTTCAATGCATCTCTCAAATAACAGTTTTAACACTGACGAGCACCTTTGATTTAATGAAACACTATTTTAGAGATTGTAAGATATTTGCTTATATGACCTATTGTGCAGAAGTTACAGCTACGTACTGATGTCAAGAGTGATGACGCATGTGTTTCCTATTGCCACAGTTAGAAGCCGAGTATAAAACCAGTAGCCAGCTGAGTTGTTGTACCCAACAGCTGAATTGCATAAACGACTGCACTATGACATCCTGACTGTAAATGAAAACATAGAACACAAGAGATGAAGTTGTGTTTTTTAGAGCAGAAAGCCTACAAGGAGACTTTTATAGGGCTCCGGCAGTGCTAGACGAACACCTCGTTATCATGAAAACTAAATACTTGAAGCAGACAGTACAAACAACACACAAACATCCTGTACTCTCAGGGGATGCTACAGGATGAGAATAAATATTTATTATTTTCTGCATTGTTAGATATATTCATTCCAAGTCTACAGTCAGCACTTTGTTGTGCACCTGACGGGGAGCGGGACTTACTGCAGCTCCTCTACATTTATTCCGTCAACTCAAGAAGACGTGGCTCCCTCCCCCCTGGCAGCAAGGCACATCAGGCAAGCAGACAGGACAGCAAGTCAGTCTGTTTTTGGGTCAAACCACTGGGCTCCAAAAACGGCTTTTCAAGCTTGACCTCAATACATAACCCCCCCCCCCCCCCCCCCCCCCCCCCTCCAAATCCCACAACCTTTTAACACTGGGGGTAGCTGAAGACCTGGGACTTAACACACAACATATGTTGATCCTCTTATATGGCAGTATGCGTTAAGCTGGCAGCGGGCATGTCAAGAAATATTAAGTACTTCAGTAATTCAGTTAAGTTTGGCCCCATGTTTAAAGCAGGATTAGAGGGAACTCTGTCAATTAATTTAGCATTTGTAAATGGGGAATCTTTAACACTGTATTTAGTTGGCTTTTTCTAAACACACACAGCTGCTCTCTCACCATTTGTATGAAATATAGCTCCTTACAATATCAATGTATTTGAAACCTGTTATCTGTATTGCACCCTGAGTCTTCCTTCTTCCCTCTAAGTAAGCGCCACCATGGGAACCTTGTCTGTGGGGGACATGGGATCAGGTTCTTTGCCTTCTCTCAGGCCAGCGACCACCGCCTCAGGCTCTGTGGACTGTTGCCTTGCCCTGGAAGCGAATCCCTCAGCAATCTCGTCAAAGGTTCTTCCTCTGGTCTCAGGCACTTTCAGGAAGGTGAAGATGAAGAACACGATGAGGAAGACCGTGAAGATGAGGAAGACGTAAGGACCACACAGTTCCTGAGAGAAGAAGAGAGAGAGATGTCTGTTATTAAAGACAAAACTGCTCGTACAGCTGAAGATTTTAGTGGAGTTAATTATTTTACCATACCTCCAGTTTAGGGAAACACAGCCCCACCAGGAAGTTGGCGGTCCAGTTGGAGAAACCAGAGACGGCTATGGCAGCAGGTCGGGGCCCCTGGGAGAAGAGCTCTGCCACGATGAACCAGGGGATTGGACCTGGACCCATCTCAAAACTGGCAACAAAGCCAAACACAGCCACGATAGCCAAGTAGCTCAGAGAATCGTTTTTCTCCTGCTCAGAGAGAGAAATAAAGAGAGTTAGAACAAGATGTAATGGGGGAGCAATAGGGACACTTTTCTATTTCTGTAAGGTCTCAAGAGAAACATCACATCACTCACCACCAAAGACAGGGAGATCGTCATAATGAGGGCAAAGATAGCCATTCCAGCCAGACCAATCAGGTGCAACGTCCTTCGCCCCGCCCGTTCAACCAGGAAGAGCTGGGGTCAAAACAAGAAAAATAGCAATTAATAATCCAAGAAATATACATCATTCCTTGTATTGAGACAGCAAATGTGTAGTCAGACACTTACAGAGACAACGGTAAACACAGTGTTGACAACTCCAGCTCCTATGGTGGCGTAGACGGGTTGAGTCACACCAGCTGTGTCAAATATACCTGTAGAGTAGTAAAACACCTGGAGGGGAAGGAAGACTGTCATCAGTAACTCGTTATTTTAGTGAATAAAACTAGAGTAGTCCTGGCGGCAGATCCACAAGCTTTAAACACAACACTGACATATTAACACTTTTTAAAGTTGTTAGCAAACGTTGAACAAGCATCTGCAAGCATATGCATACTATGTGTGGTGCTGGGTAGGTAGTGTACAGTAGGTTTTCAGAGCTTATTAGCTAGCTTGTATTTTTTGTTACAAGTTGTGGAACATGAAACTAATACTGAGCGGGAAGACTCAACTCTACTATCTGCTGTGCTGGTGAGTGAGATAGGTCATGATTGTTAATATATCTGTCAGTTAAATCAATGGTGCAGCCTTTAGCCGCAGGCAGCTGTGGCTTTACTGTGATTGTCAGGTCAGACGAGGGAACGTTAACACATTTAGTCAGCCTGGTGAAATGACCTTATTAACAAAATACCTATGAAATACCATTGTATTGGCCTCTTCTGTCGACCCTTAGTGGCTTAGATTATTCCACTCAATCTAACATTGCTTGGAGCCAAGAAGCATCTCTCGTCATGTGCTTGTCAGACACATTTGTATCATTTCAGTGAATGCTCCTTTAAAGATTAATGTATGAGATGACATGGACTGACACTTGATGATCATATCACTAACAATGTACTCCATCATAGGACTCGGCGTTTACTCACAGCGTTGATGCCAGACAGCTGCTGAGAGAGCTGGAGGACTATAGCGATGATGATTGGTTGACGGTAGTTTCGGGATCGGAAGAGTTCGAGGATGGACACTTTCTTCTCCATGGCCATCTTCATCCCTTCTTCCTTCATCTCCTGAATATCATCGCTCACGTCCTCACTGCCGCGCAGACGCACCAGCGCTACAGAGAGAAGACGGGACGGATGAATAGCGACATTATTGTGCAAATATGATGCAAAGAAATCCTGAAAGGGTCTTGGAACATCATGTGGTTAAACTTTCATAAATCACAGGGCCATGCTTCAATCCGCAGATCATTAATAATGCAAGAGTAATTCTCGATGCAGTCTCATTAAAATCCTATGTTGCCATCTTGTTGGCATAATGTCTCAAAACTGACCTTTCCTTGCCTCCTCTTCCTGGTTGAGGGAAATGAGCAGGTAGCGGGGGCTTTCAGGGCAGAAAGGCAGCATGATGCACTGCACGATGGCCGGCAGGATGGTGAGAGCCAGCAGCAGAGGCCACAGAGTGTCAGAGCCAAGAATAAACTCGAGGCCGAAGATCTAAAATAGGTAGATAACAGGGGAAGACAGACTTATAATGGACTCACATGAGGTGAGTTTCAGTTTGATCGAACTAAAACAAGTCGCAGAGCTCTTCCTCAGCGCACCATGCTTTGTTCTCCTCACCAAACATTTTCAGCTATCTTGTCTTTATCAGAGTTGCATCCAGGGCTGTTCCCAGTTTCTTTATACAGAGTCCATTGATCGGTAATCTAAATATTAAGAGATGGAAGAGATTTGACTACGCTGTGCTTTGAAAGATGAGGTTGAAAGAATACAATATGTGGTGGTTTGTATTGAAAAGTGGATATTGAACTTATTGCCATTTGATTGGTTACAATTACATTTTCTATTCGCTAAAAAATAGTCTGAAAAGATGCTTGTAATGTTATATGTTTTGTATTCATGGTCAGATACATTTTTCTTGTACATTTCTGTATCCACTGGTACAATGCGGTATTTTGTAAACATATTTTCACTGAAAAAAGGGATGATGATTTAGTTTTGTACACTGATGAGCTTTACCTCCGATACCGCTCTGATGACGGCAAGATGTCCAAAAAGGTTCGGTGAGGCGAATAAAGCATTTTGTACTATAGAAGACCATTGCAATGTTTTTATTTCTGATTATTTATTATTCTTAGCCGATATCTTTTGTCCACATTATTCTGCAGAAATCTACAGCTTTTGCACAATCGAATATAAAAAGCATCAATAATATAATCACAGTTTTAATATCTCGGCATCATACCTGTGCCACCAGGATGCCAATAACTAAAGCCAGCTGGTGCAGCGTGCCGAAGGCTCCTCGGAGAGCAGTGGGAGCGATCTCGCCCACGTACATGGGTGTCAGTCCCGTGCACATACCGCAGAACACTCCGATGATCAAGCGACCGATAATGACCATCTCATGAGATCCACACAAAGCTGACAGTCCCATGAGACTCCCACCAAGTAGAGCCAGGATATTGGATAGCAGCATGGACTTAATCCTTGTGAAGAGAGACAAGGAGGAAAGGACATGAGTGAGTAAAATAAAGCATGTCTAAATAGTATGTAGAAGGAAATGAGGGCTGCAGCTAATTATCATTTGTATTATCAATTCATCTGCTTTTACAATCTTCTCAATTGAAAATAATAACAAAATCACAATTTGCCAGACTCCAAGGTGAAGTCCAAAACCAAAAATATTTAATTTGCTCTCAGATTTCACAAAGAAAGCCGGACATGTTTCCCATTCTACCTAAATACATGACTAAAACAATTAATCTATTTTAAAAGTTGCCAAATCATTTTCTTCCATTTGAATAATCTAAGGAAATAAAAGAAAGCAAAATAGTAGTCACACAATGTGAATTTAAAATCCTGAAAGAACTGAAATATTTCCTGCACCACAGTGTCTATTCCTGATGTTCTCACATGCCAAATTTGTTGACCAACACTCCGACAGAGAAAGACCCCGCCATGCCTCCAACACTGAAGATGGCAACAGCGATGCTCCACACCATGGTGTTGGTTCCTGGGCTGAAAGGCTCCCCGAACCGCTCCATCGACACATTCTGGAAAAACCTGCGCAGTTTCTGTCAAACCACGGAAAAGAGTGCCTGGATTAGAAGTGACTGCTTTTAAGTAAGTGTTTGTCTTATGTTGTTTATGTTCAAAACAGTTAATTTAAGTTCTAACAGAAGCGACGGAGCTTTGTGCTTGATGCGTGGGTTTCTGACACATCCACACGGGGGCAGTGTAGCTTTTAGCTTTGCCAACTTGCAATGCTGTGTTTACAAATGAGACCAGACCTGTCGGGGAACATAACTGTAAATTAGGCCTCATTGCAAGACCACAGATACAGAACAAAAATATTTTTAAAAAGTGTTAAAATGATGGCAATTAAAAGGGTAATTTTGGTTATTACAATATTCTTATTAGCAAATGAGTGATCTATTATTAATCCCTCTCTCTTAACGCTAAACGACGTCCATTAAAAGGCTCATCCAGCAAAAACACACGCATCCAGGAACAAACACACAAACACACACACACACACCTGCTCAGGTGCATTGATGACCCCGGTGTTGTAGCCAAACTGTAGCGAGCCAATGACTGCTGTTGAAACGCTGTAGAGAAGGTAAAACGTCAACTTCTTCTTCGGCTGTTGAGAGAGGAAAAGACACAAAAGATTAAAACAATGAGCAAAAGGAGTTTATGTACAATCACCCCCACAGTTTGTGTGGTGGTCATGGCTTGGCCCTGGCTCTACAAAGCTCTTGTTGTTTTACAGTGTCACTGGTAACACATACATACACACATACACAATGAGCCTTTCTACATCTGCTCTCCCTCCTTGTTTTCAGCTTTCTGCATCAGCAGCTCGCAGCACTGCTGTGAAAGCTAGGTGTTACAACGCGGCACATGCTCCATGATTTGCAGCTCTGAGGTATTTCTCAGCTAAGTAGCTAAAGACACCCTGAGAGAACAAGACTGAATCCTATTGTGAGGTTTTTTTCCCCGACTGGTTTCGGAATTAAAGTGGGTTTAACTCGTAATAACAAGCTAATACACCTGACAATAATCCCTAACATGGCAGGGCATGCTGGGGAGTGAAATTTGCTAAATTTAAAAGTATCCAACCGAGCAGAATTGAACGGAGTAATTGGTTTAATGAAGTTTAACGTGTACTACATAGAGTTGGCATGCCCAAAATGGAAATCCCCGTTGAAGTTGCACATTGATTCAACAACCAACCGAGAGACTTTATCTCATTTACATTTAATTTAATACACCAACCTTCTGAGAACGTTTGCATCCTGAGTCTAAAGGTCCAAATAGACTCATTAATAAAAGGAAATACATTTTTCATCATCCAGTCTTTTCAAAATCCGCCGCTGTTTCAACACAAACTTCATGTTGCAAGATAATTAGTTGTTTTGCACAATTTATAATCGCGCTCAAGTCAGAAAGCGGACACAAAGATAGGCACCAATGCGCTTTGTCCCAATGTTCTACTGGACATTTTGTTACTATTTTCACAGATAAAATACACATATATAGATAAAATTCAAGGTTAAAGGAGTCTCCCTCTCCTGAAACGAACTGTCTGTTCTTTCATCAGGTTAGCATAATGAACCAACACGAGTCAGAGTGAAACAAGAAGGAATTGATGAATAACTTGAAAGAATGTCCCGGTGTGTTTCTTAGGGATATCATAGCCTTGTCTCATAATAAGGACTAAAACTAGATGAACGTCGTTTGAACTTCATGTGACATGTGTATCTTGACAGTTTGGCACACAGGAAGTGCTGCATACAGGATAAAGTGATAGCGAAGGGGAAATACAGAGTTCTGGTAACAAAACAAATGCATGATAAAGATTAAAAAGAGAAAACATTTGAGAATATAATCATTAACAAATTCATCGCAAGCCATGTTTGACTTTTGGCACAAGATCACCTCAAATAACCAGCAGGGTTAAAAACATGCCAGGTTTGTCTGTGCATGTAGGGGGTGTGGTTGTGTGTGTACATATGTGTGTGTGCTTGTGTTAGAGACATGCTTATGTTGAAAAAGATTCAGACACAACGATTGCATTTAAAAGCCTCTTGCTAAAACAACTCTAACGAAGGAGTGGCCGACGGAGCACATTAATATAGAATGCGTCAGACTCAGAGAGGTTGTGTCAGCATGTTGTGAGGCATTGTGTTGGCACGGGAACATGTTCACTCTAGTTGTGTGCGTTTCTATAATTGCAAGCAGCAGCCAAGCATATGCATTAATGTTGCTCAATGTCTGCAGCTGTATACTATAATATACTGTACATACTGGTTTTAAATTATAACATATGACATCCTGCTAAAATAGTTATGATCAATATGTAACCACAACCAAACGATAATACCAATACTGACAACTCAGATTTACTAAGATGAACTTAAAGTTCTAAAGTTCGCCGCTTTGAGTTCCTGTGCTTCAACAGTTCATTGTCTCTCTCAATATTCAGAAGAAAGACTCTTGATTGACACACCTTTTCTTTGACGCTCGACTTCCACTTTCATGTCATCTTGCAATCTTCGTCCCTGTCTCTCTCTTTTACTCAAAACTTATTTTATTCCACCTGATTTGTGTCATAAACCTGACTTTTGCATTAGTTCCTGTACACATTTTTCTCTTCAGTGCGGCACATCCAAAAAGGAAAAAATATTTACGAAAGAAAGACATTTGGTTATAATAACTTTGTGCTTATGTTTTGCCGGAGGCTTTTTGGAGTGCATGCTAGTGATCATTCTGGTTTGGTGGGTAGTCACATTAACATGTGATCTGTAAATCTTAACAGCCATGAAAATGAAGTAACTGCATGATTTAAAATATAAACCACAGGGAAGGTCTGCAAAGACATGATAGTAGGCAAATTCACTCGAGATATTCTTTATAATGCCAAAGAGTTAATGCTTTCAAATTCAAATGTTCACCATTTGATGAGTAACTTTAACCCCTGTGTACCATGTTATCACTAAAATCACAACCTATTCCCTGTGTCCTATACTTGTGCAGTTGCAAGTTGTCAATCCTTGCCCTTTTCCAGATCTCTTTTTGTTATATTATTATTCCCTCATCCAACTTTTTGAAGGATGACGCAGATAGAAGCAAGAAACTACAACACACAAGTTCAAACTTGCCACCCAACAGTCTCACTCTTTCTCTCTTACTCATTTCCTGAAGTGGTCTCTAACCCAATCACCTGCTCTTGCCAGAATGGAAAAATACAGAATTGCCAGTCTGTGACTCGTAATACCACACTCTCGTTCATTAGAATGTGTTTTCACGAAACAGGGTCACAATATAACAAACAATGACAAAATGGCTGGCACTCTTCCTCAGGGACCACTGGGAATTATAACAGACATCTTAAAGTCATGTGTTTACATCTGAGAATATTATTGTAATGTTCAAAAACTGTACAGCACTATCACACATGTAGGTTTTAAATGTTGAAATAAGTTTGGAGAAACAGTGATATTTACCTTATCGTCCTCAATCCGCTCCATCATTGCTGCTTGATAGAAGTTATTAAGAAGAAAGGTAACAGGAACTCTTCAGTCTGCAGACGGAAGCTTCTCAGACGGAGCTGTCTCTTATTCTTAAGCACACCCACACCTCTGTGCAAACAGTCAGCAGAGAAACCGGAATATAAACAAACACAAGAACAATATGTGATAATCATTAATGAATAAAGAATAAACGTGTTCAGAATCTGAGCAGCTGTCCAATAGCTCATACCAGTAAGGACCATAAACCACAGACCTAACAGATACCTATAGGTAGAGTGGAGCACTTTTCTGCTCTCAATGAATTCAACAGGAGTCGGTGCCCAAAATGACAGTATAACTCCTCCCTTTGCTTCCGTATTCACCCTCTTCTGCTCTCTCTAATCATGAACTCAAATGAGAAAACAAGTGATGTAACTCCCTCTCTTCAAATTAAATTACTGTCGCTTTTCTTTTTTTTTCTTTATCAATACAAAGCATGAAATATCAAATCAATGGGCTGCAGAGACTTCAACCCACATTGTGCGATGGAGCTGCAGATGATGCTCTACGGGATTTAATTTAAAAACATTATTATTATTATTACACACAGAAGGCTGCTTTACCAATTAGTCATGTTATAATGACAATACTGACATGGAATTAACAGGTGGGTTGTTTGACATTGATAACCTGCAGAATAAATGTTTTGTTTACCGTTATGTGGGATTTCTGTCAGCCTTTGTATCCAGTAAATCAGTCCTGTCCAGATGTTGCTCAGGCAGATGTTCAGCCCTCCCTCCTATCTGTGTGTTTTTATGAACAAGTGGTACAAGTTCACCAGCACGTTTCAGCGTTGTTGTCCCCCCCCCCCCCCCCCCCCTCCATGTTTACGCGCAGGGAAGCTCCCCTGTGCGTAAAAGTGCGCATGCAAAAAAAACTTCCACCAAATCGAGTCACTTGTGTCGTAATGTCTGTGGCATAAGCGCGGATGCATTTCCGCTGAGCTGAAGGAGGGGGGACGTGCTCGGGCGAGCGTAAGCCTAGCGCGGAGCAGATCGGAGAACAAACGGTGCCGGTGAAAGGAGTCTCTGTGCTGCTGCTGCTGACCCGTCGGCTGCCCACCGGGGTGCTAGAACAAAAGGCAATGTGCACGGAGTTCAGATACAAAGCCTTGTCATGCAGAAATCATGAGACCGGCTCAGTGGGTGGCAAACAAATGGGGAGCCCTCACAATTCTTCATCAACTATGTCTAATCTCCACAATCCCGGTCTGGAATTTGACAAGTTTTTCCAGAGTGAAAAGGGCCATTTTTAAATCCACTTCACTATGTGAGCAGGCTGGGTTCATGTTCCATCGTGTTTTTACAGTTATTGTCTTTTGGCAGTTTTAATGAGAGGCTCAGGACTTAAGTTTGATCTTGGATTTTGGTGACAAATTGTTAAATATGAAAACATTTTTCAGTATTTCTTTTAAGTACTGCCCCCACCAAACCCAGAAGATGTTGACCACATATCAAAAATATAAGTCTGTAAATAACGTTTACCCAGTATACTCATGGATATAAAAAAAACTACTTCCACCCAGTGTATAATGTTATTTTTAATGTCTATATTGGGTCATCAATTAAACAAAAAATGTGTTTATTGTTAATTTTCTCTTCCTGTTGGGTTATTGATAATAAAAGGTTATTTTGACCAACAATATCATCTTTATATTTTTGCTTCTTGCTGTATAAAATATAGTTATTATTTTTACCCAGTATTTTCATCTGATTATTGGGTCACCAACATAAACACTGCTGCTACTTTCATTAGAACAGGGTTGGCCACATTTGGCTGGGTTTTGCGGTTGGATTTTTTTTAAATCTAGTTTATTTCTGCTGGTTTCTCAATGTTTCTTATCTCCTAACAACTACCTGCTGGTCTAGGTCAACACTTAGAGATAGTTTTCTAACATTTTGGAATGCAGTTGATAATGTAAACTACTGACAAACCAGATAACAGTCCAGTTAATTAGCCCATAATTATTTCTGAGCCAAATGGTTGGAAACTATGGATCATGTTTGGTGTTGACAAAAATACAGATAACTGTGGTGGCAGAAGTACTCAGATATTTTACTAAAGTAGAACTACTAATACAACAGTGTAAAAGTACTCTGTTAAAAGTAAGTCATGCATTATTTTCAAGTTTCGGCATCAAATATATACTCAAAGTAAAAGTACTCATTATGCAGAAAAGCCAATTTCAGAATAATGTATATTATACTAATGAATTATAATTATAGATTAATTAATGTATACAATACTTAATGTTGCAGTTGGTAAAGGTGAAGCTACCTTTTTTTTATTACATACTGTCTTAAAGTAGAAGAAAATGGAACTACAAGTAGCTCAGAATTGTACTTAAGTACAGTAAAGATACTTTGGTACCTTTAAGTGTGGTAAAGTGGTACTTTCCACCACTGACCATGACTGCCTTAGACATACTGAAAGGATTTGACATTATTTCAACGTACGTTATATATACTGTGTATTCTGTCCACTCAAATTACATTTCCTCAGTATTTTCATTGCTAACTTAAGATGCGGACCTAAGTCATTATGTGTGTGATTCATCAATGAGCCAGAGCCTCGTAAAAAGAAGTGACCGTAAATCTATTGTAACAGTCACTTTGCATCAAACAAGTCCGGTTGTGGTAAGAGTGTGTGGCTCCTCCCCTTTCTGTGTGCAATGCTCTTCTGTGCAACCACAATTCCGTAATTTATTGTACATAAAAAAGAGGAACTAACAGCGAGAGAGAGCAACGTGCAAAGGTTTAGGTTCAGTGCCCCAAAAAGAGTTTCTTCTCAAAGTACACCTCTCTTTCCCAGCATCCCATCTGGATCCTGTGAGCCGCTGCCAGGGAAACCGATCCCGCAGCATCTCCTCCAGTGACCTGGCCTGAGTGAGCAAATCAAATTATAGGACATCTGCAAAGAGCAAACACAGATAGACAGGGACATAGATACAGTACACACACAGACACACACACACACACAATTTAAATGTTTAATGAATTAAAGTTTTTAAACACATATTCAACAAGTAGAGCCTGTTTCCATCCTAAACTTGTTAATTCTTTAAAACTTTCAAAGAACAATTATTGACAAACGCAAGAAATAACCCTTTCGAATTCACAATTTTTCCCTGAAATGTGCTGTTTGGTATCTTACATTTTAAGTAAACACTTCTTTTCCCACACTTTACCACATATATTTTGAATTGATAATATTTCACATCAAGCCAAATATTCAAACACAGTCAAATCATGTTTAAAATGGCTGTCTATGCATCAAATATAAATATTCTAAATGTTTACATAACTTTATACACATTTCATTTTAGTTCAATGTAGCATCTGAGGTGTATTTGGTCAATTTGGGATGGTGTGTGGGATTACACATTTATAATGATAATCTGGTAGTTCAGGATCAACAGAGAGAGATGAAGCATTGTGATGACAGTTTACTGGAGCGGTTACTCGTGTACATTTGGTGCAGCAGTGCCACCTTCTGCTTCTGAGTTGCCATCATTTTTGACCCATGTTGATACCGACCACAGACCCCGACGATGACATTCACAGTTCTGTAGCAGTCACATAAATAGCTCTACGTATCGTGCAGCGTTTCTCTCACTTGATGTTGTAGTTTCTGTATAAATCTTTGCCACCACAACCATGACAGTCTACCAGCAACAAGCAGAGGTTGAAGGGGAACTTGTTTGGTCTAAGAGATCAACTCAGCAGAGATGAACACACCCTCTCTGGCATGTCAGGACATATTACAGCATAGCTGAGCTGCTGACAGTCAAAAGAAGATTACAACTGTGCTGTGAAGACGGAAGTGTCATTATTGGAATACTGTAATACAAAACTGTAACAATGAAATTAAATCAAGGCTCCGTCTGTTACTAAAGGCCGTTACGGTTAAAGTGCACCTACAATAGCAACGTGAGGTAAACAGGGAAATTCTGATGAAGATCAAAGGAGCAAGTTTACATTTATTTGTCTGATGTGTAAAAATGATACACATCGAGACAAGAAATGTAACTGATAGTTACATTGTGTGTTAAACCCTCCACCTTTGTGAATACATTGATCAGTTAATATTGATGTCTGGTTTTATTACTAATATTACTCAGTTTTTGGTAATTCAGCAAAACCTACATTTGTATTTTTGCTTAAAGAAGTAATTGATGTCCTGCATGTTTTAGGACGGATGTATTATAGAAACATCTGTTTAAAAACTGAACCGGAAGTATAGTTCTCAATACTATGAAACATGTTTTAAACTTTATTTCTAACATCTATCATTGAAACCTGATCATGTAGTAACTCTTCTGTACATTTTCAGACTATTTGTGCCATGAAATCATTGATATTATTCTCCTTCTTTCACAGAGACAACCGAAGATGTCGCGGTAATTATTTGCACGTTCACACATCCAGCTCTGATGAAATGCACAAATTCTGTGGTCTTCAGACTTGAACCAGTTTAGATACTGGTCCTGAAAACTTCCCCAGTTACCCCACATCAATAGGCCTCATCATAAATAGGCACACATATAAGCTGGTTGGTCACAGAGATACAGTTCAACTGCGCCACAGTGTGGTGAAAATAGAGCATTACGTCAAAACAACCATCTGGTTTTATCACTACTGCCACCCGCTGGAAAAACGTTTATAGTTTTGTTGAGTTTTCACAGCAGACAGACCTGAGGGTGTTTCAGAGATGACTAAATAGACACTTCATCTCTAGTGTAAATATAGTCTGGAATACTTTAATGAAGACAGCACGAGGCTGCAAAATCAAGACAGCTGAAGGCTACGTTGGGTAATCCAGAGAGACTACAGTCGAAAACTACAAATCTTGATAGCAGCTATTAAATCTACACCAGGCTTGCTTTTATTTAAATTAAGGAACATATTTAAGAAAGAAGTTCACTGTGTCTGTCGTATTGGAATTACTTAAAGGGCTTTTCTTGAAAACAAAGTGCTGAAACACTATAATGAACAACATCCTTTTAATTCAATCTGAACTGTATTTAATGATGAAACAAAGCGGAAAGGTACTTTACAATTGAGACAGGGAAAAACATTTCAGACCGTAACATGCAAAGCTGTGCGTGTTTAAAGTTAAAGTTAACAACAGTAGCATCACTGATGTAGATGTCCTTAGGCGCACTACTGAGCTGCAGGTAACAGAATGTGCTGATCAATAAGGGCTGCCGATTTTAGATCTTCCCTGCGAAACTTCCTTCCTCTATCTGCTCGTCCCATTTGGAAACCTGTGGGAGATATTAGAGAAAACATTAGCCCTATTGGACAACAAAACTAACGTTCAAGCATCAGCAGAACTGTGGCTTTATACACCTCCGGTAGTTTCATGTCAATCCCTAGAATATAGCACCAGCAGAGATTTGACATTCCCTGGTTTTGAGAACACTTTATGTATCAAAATAATATTAAGTGAAAACCAGGTTTGGTTACAACTACCTAATCTGAGCATTCTAATGCAACAGCTGCGAGAACATTTTGTCATATCTATAAATGTATGATGGAAAAGATGTTGTATATCACATGCAGTTTACTGGATGTCGCAAAGAACATCAAACTCCACGAGACAACCAATCACCAGTTAACAACAGAGAAACAAAGACAAGTACACGGCACAGAATATCACGAAGCAGTACAACAATCAGTCTGTCTAGGTTATATAAGCTAATGTTGTCTATCCAGCACTATCAACATTAAGTGTGTGCATGAAAACATTTCCAACAAAATTATCATAACTGTAATCCCATAACTCACCCAGCTCATAGGACAGAGGCTCTTGTAGACCCTCTGGTACCAATCACAGGGAGCCACATCCTGGTCTTTGGCTGACAGGGCCTTATTGCACCTGTGGAAGTCTGGGGCAAAAAAAAATAACAAAAAGGGTTCAAGGTAAATCATCTGACACAAGGTTCACACTAAAAACACGACAACAAGAAGCCACTGAGATCGAAGGGCAGTCGGTACCAGCATGGAAATGTGTGACAGAACAAGCGTATCTTGGTTTTATTTGCAAGTTTTTCAAGCTTTTATTTAATTAACAAGATGGTCCAGCTTCAATGTGAGGCGGAAAGTAATAATCCCACCACTATTGTGAAGCCGTTTTTAGAAAACTAGCACCTCAGATAATTAAAAGTTTTAACAAAGGATTTTGATTGGTAAGAGCACAAACAGACTCTTACAATGTTATCAATTGTGTATGTTTTTCTATATTTTCACTGCAACGTTAAAATTGTATTATGCTGTTTGAACATGTTATTAATTACAAATGGATTTTAATTAGAATACTGATTCCAGTTGTGTAGTTTATAATTTGCAGGAGCATTTTTAAATGCTACTAATGTCATGTGGAGGTCATATTATTAATTCCACGTAAAATGTTATAAACACCTGAATGACAACTGATTCGTAAGCTTTCGTGTACCGTGTAAATCTGATGGTTATACATCCACATATGTTAACTAAACACTCACTACAGATGTTGCAGAGGTACATGGCTGTCAGTATATTGAAGGGTAGAGGAATTTCCTTCTCTTGAATTCTATGTCCTAAGTGTCCTACGGTCTTTTAAGGAGTAATCACAACACAATGTATCTCTGTCCTCACCCAGGTAGTTCTGATAGCAGTTGCGGGTCTGGTTGGTGTTGGGGAATCGGGCGTCAAAGGGAGCCGTCCTGTAGTTCTTGATCTTCTCCTCGACAGTGTCAGACATCTTTTTGAGCTTCAGTCACACGACTAAATGACACTGAAACAAGGCCCATGGTGGATTAACTCACAGAGGATGCAGGTTTAGAAAACACGTTAGATGAACAGAGTGTGACCTCAATTTAAGGCTCACTGTTAGCTTGCTAAGCCAAGTTAAATATAGCGTTGTGATCAAAGTTAAATTTAGGTTAGCTCCGCTCACGCTGTATTTCGCAACTCAATGCTAGTTTGTTTAACCAACCTAATGATAACTACCTAACCGTGATAAGTATATTGACATAAACAAATACTGATACGACCACATAGCTTTGAAGAACAAGTTAGCATAGTTTACATGCTAACTGTTGTTAGTTAGCTAATGCTAGCTGTCACCCCGTTGCTAACATGTTAATATATCTGGAAATTGTTAGCTAGGTTAACACATTTAAGGATGGCTGGTTGTCTCAAGAGTTTTGGTAGTTCAAGACATCAGAAAGCCTGAGAAATATAATTGTAAAGGTTGTAAATAGGATGCTAAGTGTCGGAGTTACCGTGAGCTAACCTTGGAACGTTTCTTGATGTGTCCTCGAAGCGCACCGGAAACATAGCCTTCCTCGTCGACGCGCAAAGGATGCTGGGATATCGGCTCATTAGAATGTCTGACCAGACAACTTCAGTTTTCAGGTTCCTAATATCAGTTTTATTGATCTTTATTGAGCTATAACGACCATAAGAAATATCAGTAGCCTGACTTATAGTAGAGAGATTAGTTTAGTTTACAGATCTAACGTGGCACACACAAAAGACCATTAAGTGTGCGATATGTAATGTTTCCTTATTGGTATTTCCTATGGATATTTCTCACCTCAGCAGTTAGATTGATCTTCTCAAAACTGCAATATGTTGGTTGGTTGTAGGAGAATCAATATTGACATGCAAATTGTAGTCATTGTTCATGGTTTACTGTTTTGAAACAAATACATGAGGTTACGGATGCAAAGATGACCTCACCCTACTGAGTTCAAGTTAAAATCAGCTGAAAGCAATACTCCACCCACCGCTTTTAGTATTAAATAGGCTTGTAGACTTGGAAGGTGGCTGACAAAATTGAGATCTGAATTTACGTGTAGTACATTTTTTTCCAGTTTTCCAAGTGTAAAATATCAAAATTCGTATAGTAATGTTTCAAAGAAATATATCATATTATCTGCTGTCCATCTGTATTCTCACAGTGTTCCACTCTCATATGTTTGACAAATATAGTTGAATACAAGTGTTAAAGTCTTTTTTTGATTTTCTCAAGTTAAGTAATCTGATTCAAGTCAAAGTAATTTATAAAGTCCCCTCAGGGCATACCCCAAGAAGATGTTTTATGATGTAACTTACATTACTGTCTTAATTCTAAATTCCTCTGATAAAATATTTAGTTTTAATGATCAACAACATCACTCACAGTAATGTTATATTCTGTTTGTAGCCTGTTTCACATGTAAGATTCGCAAGGAGATCGATCACAGACCTAATTTATTGTGTTGTACTAATGTTAAAGCCACATATGTTGTCCACATTTAACTTGAAGTAATCTATTCTCTTCTCCCTCAATGACACTTTGAAACAGTGGAGGAGCCTTTGAACTGGGACACGGGTTGTTGACCTGTATTGACAACGTATTCGGTCTGGAGATGCAGATTTCAGCAGATCTATCCCCTGAAGTGAGACACAGTGACATTCTCCTTTCTCTTTTCTTCACCATCTTCCTGTCGAAGAAGAGGTCAAAGATCACAGGTGTCTCTGTCGCTCCCTCTTGCTTCCTGTCACGCTGTATGTGTTTTTCCTTTATCCTCTTTTCAGCAAAACTTCAAACTGGGCCCTCTGTGTGTTTTGTGATGCGTCACGATATCTGTTCTAATCACAAAAATCTCAAAGTAGTATCGGATTTAAATGGCCACATTCTTGAGAATCTGTTGTGGCTTCACGACCCAGTTTGATGTCATTAAGGTTTATAAGGATGAAACAGTGACACAGTATATTTGTGTTTAATCCAGACAGACCAAAAGATAGATATCTAGATTTCTTTGTGGGATATAATGTAGTGTATAGTAATCCCTACAAAGGTCTCAAAGGCTCATATGTGTGTGTTCAAATTCACCCTGCTCTCGCTCTCTACCAATTTCTGCCTCCCTCTCTCACTCAGTCAGGATATAGGTGTTGTCCACTGCTGAGGAAGGAAATTCTGTCACTTAGAACAATGGGCCTGTTTCTCTATCTATAGACCCAGAGAGCCTGAGAGCCAGAGGGAGAGAGGGAGCAGACCGTGTCCAGTTAGTGAGAAAAATATAAGAAACAGATATTTTAGTCAAGAGATGATTGAACTAATGGTTTTTAAAAAGTAGCAATATGTATGTAGACGTGTGACAGGTTAACGCCTTTTGAAAATGGAATTTCAACACGGGGAAAAGGGAACATACACGGTTATTAGATTACTTTGAGCTGCGTATTTGCATTTTGGTGGCAAAGATTCATCAAAAGACACTATAGAAGGATCAGAAGTAACCGTGGGTAAGTGCATTCAAAATCTAACAACTAAAAGCGTTGGTGTTTCTTTCTTGAAGCATTTTCATTTTATGGTTTTCAAAATATTCCCCCACACCATCTAGGACAGTATGCTCCGTAAAAACTGCAATCTTTTGTGTCCGGAACGACAACAGCAGATTTAAGGTGTGAACACATGTCAAGACATGACAAATAGTCTCGTCAGAAATCATACTTTAAAAGGTGGTAGTTTTCCAGAGGGATACAATGTTTGTTGTTTAGGCCACCAAATTCCACCGTGAGATGAAAACAATCATGTGTGATCCATAATTTTTATTATAATCGACATAAAAGTAATGCTGAGAAAAGGACAGACAGTGACCTTTGGAGTGGGTATTTCCCTGTCAGTGCGACAGCTGGATCTGAGTCCTACTAAAGATGCTTCCTGTTTGAGAATGGGAAAGTCACGCTATGATTTTCATGGGCTCATCGGGGTGTTCTTGGTTAATGTCTTTCTTTTTGTTTTCACCATGTTGACAACCAGCTGTAGGTATCCTGTTGATATTTTTTGATGGTGACATCATGCCATTGTTATATTGTTTCAATCCTGGCATTGCTGACACACATTCTTCACTGTGGAGGTAGATTATATACATAAAGGGAAACGTGACATTTACAGTATCTTATCAATGTCATTATTATTATTATTTATTGGCAGATTATTGAGTCATAAATGCCAGATTTGTTCTTAATGTCTGCATGTTTTTCTCTTGCACTCTGTCAGATGGAGGGGTCTGGCAGTCCTCGCTTCAGAAAGCTCCATTTCCCAGTGGGTCTGTGGATCAACTCGCCCAGGAAACACTTTGCCAAGCTTGGGGGTCGCTGGCCCAGCGCTATCTCTGTCAAGTCAGTCTGAAGTACTCTTAAACTCACTTTTTTATCTCCTGTGTTATGCAACTTTCATGCCAGTTATTGTTTAGTTAGAATTCAATGCCTGGTTGTTGAATTAACAGCTAATGCATTGATGGCATCTTATCTTACTTCCACTGTCATTAGTGTCCCTTCAACCCTGTATCCCTTCCCTGTTTTATTTTAGTCCTTGTTGTTTGTCCATGTTTAGTCCGTCATAATTCACAGCTGACTTGTCCCTTCCTTTCTCCTTCCTCTCTCCTCCATCTGTCTTCCCCTCCTCTGTTGTTCTCAGGTCGACCACCAGCTCTGACGCAGCCTCCCTCCACGAGGCCCCCTCTGCTCCTTCCTCTTCCCTTTCTAACTCCACCCCCTCGCTGGCTTCCCCTACCCCATCCCCATCTCCTTCCCCAGCCTTCCTCAGGCCCCGAACTGCTGGCCCCCAGTCCCGCACAAAGCGCCTTTCCCATCTCTTCCTGCGAGGGCGCTCTAACAGTGACCGGGACCGGGCGGTGGGGGAGAGGGAGAGAGAGGTATGGGCTCATTCAGCTGCCCCGTCCTCCCACCACTACTTGCCCCCTGCCTCTTCCTCTGCCCCGGGACTGATCAAGATCTATGGGGATGCCCTTTCCAGTGGGGCCAACTATCGCTCGCTTCTGGCCAACATTCATTCTACAGCCAGACAACTCATCGCCCAGGTCATCACCCGGTACACTGAGAGGGAGAGGGAGGAGACAGATGACGCAGGTACTAGAGAGGGAAATTTTCTCTCATGTGGACCTCTGCTGCGACTCATTACTTGGAATTGTTTGCTCAAATATTTTTCACCAATAGGGGAATGACTTAATACAAACATAAACAGTGGTGTTATGGAAAAATAATTACCCCCTCTCCTCCTCCCTTCCTCCATTACCTTCTAGTTCTCCAGAAACACAGCCCAGAGGACTTCCTGTTGTGTGATGTCATTGGAAAGCCCATCCAGCAGCCAGATGGAGCTATCAAATGGGAGACAGAGTGCCGGAGAAGCGTTGCCCCATGGGAATGTCCCCTGTTGTTAGTGGACATGTGGCGGCCTAAGGACGGATTTGAGCGGCGCTTTGAAATCCAAAGAAAGGACGACTACGAGAGAGAAGAGAGGGAGAAGGAGAAGGAGCGGGAGAGGGAGGGAGAAGGTATGTTTGAGACTTAATTGGCAGGTCTCTTTATACATGACACAAGGTCAGACTGACCGATCCTCTGATTGTCTGGGCAGCAGGTGTGCGCTGGCGGCGGAGCAGGATGTCATCAGGGGGTGGACCAGAGGAGAGCGAGCGTGGTCACCGTGGAAGAAACTCCGAGCTCAGGAGGAGCATCAGTGACATGAACCTGAGTCTGCGGCGTCGCCAAGGCAACCATGTCAGTAATGATTCACGTGGGTCTGGCAACCGGCCGAACAACAATGGAGGAGTGCAGGACAGGAAGAACATTGTGAGCATGATCAACCCACCGCAAGGAGAGGTAAAGAGGATGATGTTGTGAGGAAAACACAGCATTACTGAAATTCTGCATGTGGCGTTTTAACCATCATGTCTGAACCTTTTTTTTTCAGATTAGAGCCTCAAAAGTGGAAGCAAAGGTCGGATGGACGAACCAGCTTGCGGAGGACGAGAAGGATTACTCCAGCTGTGATCTGGAAGTGATGTCACAAAGTTTGATCCTTCCACCCACAGATCGGCCCTACTTCCTGTTGCTGCAGGGTTACGACCAGAGCAAGGCGAGACACGCTGACAGATGATATCACACGCGCCACAAACACTCACAAACAACACCCACACACACGGATGCTATGTAAACACAGGCACACAGGCAGACGCACACACATGGACATTTACGTGGTCTACTTTATAACAAGGTGCGTACACACTGATGTGCAAACTAGCATTTTTGTGGAGGACTTGTGCAGACATACACGCGTGCACACACCCTGCACATGACATCATACCTGCATGTCCTTAATCGCCACGTACCATCAGGGTTTCCATCCCTTTACAAGCCGCTCCCATTCAGCATCCCGCACAAAACAGCCTCAGAGCAGCACAATGCTTCAACAATGTATCCAACGAAGTAAAACCCCTCTGTGTACATCACTTCATCTCACACAATGACCTCACACAGGTCTCCATTGTAGTAAACTGTGACACACTTCATACCTTATCACCCGCCTTCTGTTCAACTTAACATCTCTGAGATGGAAGATTGATATAAACCATAGCACTTAAAAGATAACAGACAACAGACCTCCCTGACTTTGTTGTGCTCTCCCCTGTGTGTTTTGTTTAGGATTTTGTTTTGTACATCATGACGGGACATACCCATATGTTTGGACGAAAGCCCACAATGAGGGAGAGAGAGAAGGATAGAGAGAGGGAGAGGAAGGGGAAGAGGCCTCTGAAGGTGGACACGTTCCTCTCTGCTCCTGACCTCTTGGCCAGACACTTGATGGTCAGGAGAGACTCAGCTGTTCCCGACACGCCTACCAGACAAGGTACTAACAGTCACTAAGTCATATCATACATACATCCATGGTGCAATTGTTGTCTCCCTTAATTAACCTGATTTTATTTTATAGTAGCTCTGATGCGACCCTTCAGAGGGGGTGCAGTCACACACAACGGAGTGGCCCTTTACAGGGAGACGGTCCTAAAGCCTGGGGATGTGATTGGTTTGGGGAACCACTTCCTTTTCCTGTATCGTGACCCCCGTGTGACTCCAGCTCCACCGCTGGCATTGACCCTGCCATGGCAGGCTGATGCCTCCACCACCTGTTGCCCCTCAGGGTTAGTGGACAGACAGGAGGCTCTGAGGCAGTACCTGGGATCTACGGAGGCAGTTCTGAAGTTTCATCCCCGTCATGCAGATGCTCTGTTACAGGTGAGACAGGAAGATAAAGAAGCTATTACTTCCTATCCATTTATCTGGTATAAGAATGGCCTTGCTGACATATGTTACGTTTATTCCTCACTATCTCTTAGGAGATAATCTCCAAAAATTCCTCCCCAGACTCTGGAGGCGGGCCGTTAGCTCCTGCTTATCTCCTGTCAATCATGATGGACCATGCCTCGAAACACTTGGACCCTGCTCTCACACCACAGATATTACTCAAGTCAGCCAATCATATAAAAGAAATTGTCTGGGTAAGTAAAAAACAACAACAGCTCAATATCTAAAATAAAAAAAATTATATGTGGGGTGCCCTGGTGGGGAAATAAATGTCTTGAACAATTTTCATGGGGATCCATCCAGTAGACATTTCACTAAAAGCCAAAAAAGTCAACCTGCTGGTGGTGCCAGATGAAAAGTCAGGGGATCTCCAATGTCAGTAGGGTTCATCCTCTGGGAACCATGAATGTCACTCCATTCGATCGTTGAGATATTTCAGTCGTGAACCGACTGACCTTGACATCCATAGAGCCATGCTGATAGCTGGGCTAAGAAACAACAGCTCAGCATACAAAATGTGCTACATGTTACAGTATGTAAAATGCTAAAATACCTCAGGGGTTTAGTGGGAGTTCAACACATTATCAAGTAACAACTGAACTATTGTCCTATATCCTATTATCCTATTTTGGGATAGTATTGCGTGACAATATGGCCAAGTCCTTACTTAAAGCAGCTTGGCAGAAAAACATCAGGGAGACAGATTGAGATTGCCACATTCAGTCAGACCGAAAAACCAGCAGACAGACATGTGCCCTTCATTGTGGCCTGCTACGCTGTGGACAGAAGCGAGGATGAGCTGATGTCACTGCCCTCCTGCTGGAAAATGTGCTGTAATTGTCCTGGCTGCAGGGCGAGACTACGCTTTCCCTCCTCCACCCCCACACTAACCCAAGATGTCTCTCCTCTCTTCTGTCTCCAACTCTCTTTACAGGATAACATTAAGGAATTTGGGGATAAGCATCCCACGCAAAAGTAAGAACATTTTTGTTCTACGTCATGTTTCCTCTGTTTAGAGATCTCCTGCTGAGTGATTCATGATACTTTTGTGCTGGTGCTGTTATGTCTTTGGTACATTTTTGTGGTATGATGAAAGCATTGTAACACGGTGATGTTGAAAATGGCTTAAATATAGTTTAGTAATAATAACTCAAGTCTATTTTTACTCACAGTATGGTGTTTCTCTTTAAAAGCATGAACAAAATACTGACAGGATAGTGTTCACAACTATTTTACAGCCTACATAACTTTGGCATTACGTTTTTGTGTCCAGTTCCACAGAGCAAGAAGGTGAGATAAGCACGCCGAATGTCCAGAAACTGTCCTCTGACCTGCGACCCCTGATATTCTGGATGTCAAATGCCACAGAGCTCCTTAACTTCTTCCAGGTCAAAGTTGAAGCCATGGAGAAAGAATGGGAGTTTGAAGGTGAGAGTGATATGAAAACAATGGAAGTTACTGATTCAAGTAAAAAATAACCTTTCGAAGCGATGAGCGTTTTAAACTCTTTAACTCCTCTTACTGATTTTTTCTTTAAAGCCCCAGGGGACCCAGTTTTGACGGCTGACATGGACACCTGCTCAGAAGCTCTGGCACAGCTGGATGACGTCATTATGCACACCTTCCAACAGTGTGTGTATCACCTCACCAAGGTGCAGTATAGAAATACTACTTTTTTAATTGTCACTATTCTGTTTGAGCAGTCTAAAGACGAAAAAGGTCAACTTAGTTTCCGTTTTATGTGTGACGCCACAAATACTTTTGAATACCACCGCCAATTAAACTTCACAGAGAGACGTCAAAATGTCTTTCTGAAGACTTAATACATATTTTTTTGTTTACCAAGATGTTTCTGAAGCTGTCTAACCACCCACTATTTATTTTAATTTTTTCCAGCTGTGAGCAGCTCCTCAATTCCCTTTGTGCTTTGCATTCTGGGAGAATAGTGTGCAGCAACAGCACACTTGAAAATTGACTGTATTTAGTAAACATACAGTTTAACTTCAGTATACATAATTTTGTCACTTTTACATTGCAAACACACTACATACTAACAAACTGCTTAGACTTAGTGTGTAGTAGGGATTTGAGACATGCTTACATCTACACAGCCACACTAAGGGCTAAAATGCTCACAATGAAAATGCTAACATGCCGATGTTCAGCAGATATAATGTTTACCATGTTCAAGAAGTGGGTTTAGCGTGTTAGCTTGCTAACTAGAAACACGGTGGGCCTCGGGGTTATGGGAGGTCATTAGTTTTGCAGGTATTTGGTCACGGACATCGAATAAGACATTTGACCTCATGTTAGTGCTAGAAAAAAAGTGAGGGGATCACCAAAGTTATTAGAATCCATCCAGAAGCAGACTTCATTATCTGCACCAAATTTCATGAAAATCCATCCAATAGTGGATTCACAAATGTCAACCACATGGTGTAGCTGGAGGATATGTTAGAGGATCACCAAAGTCAGTATGATTCATCCTCTATGGACCATGAATGTCTGTACAAAGTTTAATGGTAGTTAATTTTCTAAAACAAATGAACTCAAGTTTCCCTCCTTTCTGTCCACAAAGACCCTGTACTCACTCCTTCCAGCTCTCCTGGACTCCAACCCATTCTCCAGAGAAGAGAAGGAGAAGGACGGAGCTCGGAGTGCAGAGGGAGAGCAGAAAGAAGGAGGAGAAGATGAGGTGGATGACGTGTCCGCCTTACCACCCAAAGTTGCCGGGCTTGTGGATGTGTACCGCTGTTCTCTGATGCTTTCACGGGAGGCATGTTTGTCCCCGCCGCTCACCTCCCAAACCTTCGGCTACCTCTTCTTCTTCACCAACACCTCCCTGCTCAATACTTTGCTGGAGAGAGGTGAGAGGGCACAGGTTAAAGTGTAACCTGTAACCACTTAATAATGTTAAATGTAACAATAGCGCAGGTAGACAAGAGTCAAGTTAATGATATTAATCAGCCAGATATACCGCAATTTCTAGTTTCGAACAATAAGTTACTGGTCATACCAGACCAAGGAAGGTTGTGGCATGAAAACCCTGTCGTGTATTAAATTGAGCAATGGTCTGTTATTGTTTATGAATGAAACTTTTAATTTGTAAAAGGAGGATTGTGTTATTTCTTCTTTCAAAAGTTTGTTAGTCTCTCTTTAAATTACTCCCTTTGATAACAGAATTGTGTCTTTCTGTTCTCTCTCTCTCTCTCTCTCTTTAGATGGACTGTTTTCGTGGTCCAGAGCGGTCCAGATCCGTACAAACTTGGACCTTGTTCTGGACTGGCTACAGGGGGCGGGATTAGGAGACATAGCCTCTGAGTTCATGAAGAAACTATCCGTCACAGTCAACTTCCTGTGTATTCCCAAGACTCGACTTATCCAGGTAACACAGCTACATGTGAAGAAAGCTTCTCAGCTCGAGATTAGTCATTATTCATGTTGATTTACCATTACCGTCTTGTCTTCCAGTCATCCTGGACCAGTCTACTGGAGGACCATGTCTTATTAAGCCCTTCCCAGTTGCACCACCTGCTCACCCATTACAAGCTGGGACCAACCAGAGCCCCACCATCATCCTGGGCCCCACTGCCAGGCACAGAGCTGAGTGGAGGTGATACATATATAAATACAACTAACAAAGTTAAGAATCCAACCAGTGAAATTATCTGTTTAATTAATTGTTTATTTTCCTTTCTCATCTTTTAGACATCTTTGAGAGCTTCCTGGACCATCCTCCTCTAATCCTGCCAAATGAAACTCCACGCCTTGACCTCTCCCAGCCAATCCCGAGCTCTGAGCTCCAAAAGGAAGTGACACGTCTCCGCACCTTCTTGTGGGGACTCGACCAGGATGAGCTCCCCGCCAATCAGAGGACTCGGCTTTGAGGAAGCCCATATTTGTCTCTCTATGGATGTCTCCGAAGTGAAACATAAAATCACCAGAAACAGCACACACACACCTAAAAAAGCAAACTGGATATGTTTTCTGCATTTTGTTGCCTGGTTGTTGTTTTTTCATGACATTTCCATATCAATTCATTTATCCATTTAGATATTTTCAAGTAAAAGAAATGTATTGGCTTTGGTATGTCTTCATAGATTTTATTTTAAAGCAGGGAGTAAAACCCCATGTCTGTTGGATCGTGCAGTGTTATGCATTACACATGACTGTTACTTGGCTCCCATGTATGT
The DNA here is from genome assembly GCF_910591455.1 of Pholis gunnellus. NCBI lineage: Eukaryota > Metazoa > Chordata > Actinopteri > Perciformes > Pholidae > Pholis > Pholis gunnellus. Next base: position 17,727,056 of record NC_136534.1, on the reverse strand, counting down.
TTTTAAACTACTTGTTTTTAATAAAACGCCGAAGTCTAGTCTAAAAGACCTACCGTTTCTGTGTGATCTTTGACAAGCTTGTTTCCCACAGCGGGGCCCCTTGGGTTTGGCATTCGCCTTAACCTCAACACCAGGGGAATATTCCACAAGGTGGCGATGCAGGACTCACTCCCCTTTGACGTTAAGTGATGAGTCTGCAGGTAGAGTTGCTTGACTAAGGAGGCAATCATACAACTAAATTAAAGTCTGCTCCAAAGGCTCACTCTCATTTCCTGTAATCAGGGTTGCATTTTACGAAGGGGCCATGACTCAAGCAAGTAAATGAGACTGTGACGACCACACACAAAGGTTACCTTTACCAAGGTGAGCCGTCGTAAAGGTCGAAGCTGGGGACTTGAGCGCAGGGGAGATTTCCATTTTCCTTTGTTGGTGTGACACACACAAGTGGCCTGATTGATAGGGTTTCCCATTTCATTATTGTGGTACAATCCCCTGGCCCTATTAAACCTGTTCAGGTCATTAAGCAAAAATTAGCATGTGGCTGTCATGAGCAGACAGCAGACAGGTGATATCATCAACAGGAGTGAGTAACAGCTGAACAAGAACTGTCATAATTTGGTAATATCCAGTCAGTTTCCCCGTCTAGTCAGCCAGACCTTCTTGGAAAAATGTTCTCCACTTTTCTTTGTTTTGAGAATGAAGCTCTATGACGTCTCTAAGAGACTTATCATGCTCCTCCTTTGGCGCCCGACCAAATGGCTTCCTTTCTTCCGGTCAGCCTCACAGATGAATTCCTTTACTGTAAAAAGCTAAAAGTCCCGTGAGAGACCCCCTGCTTACATCACCACTGCTGCCTCCGGTTCTGTCTCCCCAATTTTTTTTACTGTGCTGACATCAAAAACATCCCACTGAGAAAGACCGGTTATAGATTGTGAATCATGAGAAGAGGCTCCCTGCGGTCACGTTTATCAATTAAGTGATTGTAATCAGTCTCATTTGAAATTCAATGTGGTGTATGAGTGAGAGTGAGACTGTGTTTGTGTGCTAATTTCAACTTTCCAGTAATGTCAAACAGATGTAGTCTGCAGCTTTATAATTAACCACAGATGGGGGTTCAGACTGGCATAGGTCCGGGCTGATTGTGTGACATTACAGTAGTCTGTGATACAATACGGTGACCAATGTCTGAGCACTATTAAGTAACATGTCAGGTTTAGTAAGCATGTGACACACACACGGTTTTCTGTGATCCCAATCACTGACAGACAAAATGTCATACACACTTTCACCCAGAATTGCGTAGTCATACATACACACACACACACAATCCTCTTTCTCTGTCTCTCTCAGCACACACACACACACAAACACACACAAACACACACACACGCACGCACTATAGAAGACTTCTTTACCCAGGTGCAGAGTCCCACACCTGTTGTAGCAGCTCTCTGTAATTAGCTCAACACAATTATCATTGGTGGATGGAGGGGAGTGGAGAGCGAAGACAATGGTGCAGTCATTCTCTCCCTATCATCTCCTTCTCTCTCTCCCTGCTGTCGAGTAATGAAAGATTCTTCCCTTCTTCAAAGAAACGGAGTTTCCTACAAAACAGCTGAGTCAGAGGAGAAAAAGAAAGAAGGATGAAAAGAAAAGGAGAACAGTAGGGAGGCGAGCGCGGTAATGCAATGCTGCTGGTGTGAGGCCCAGTGGACCACAGTGATTGTGTTCATTGTTGTTACACACAGGAGTCATTTTCAGGAACCAGAAAGGGCCCATGGCTCTCACACTTTACACTAACAGCTACAACCTGGAACGGCCTCAGTATCGGTTTGTGATCTGGTAACACTTTACCTGAGCCCTGCGTCATCCTAAAGCCCGAAGTATAAGGAGGTTTTTCAAGTCGTACGTCAGGGGAAAGGGCAGAATGCCATGACTGTAGGGCCACTGACGGAGGTTGTGACATGTTTTATCAGGAAATCGGGGAGGAACGTGTGAGGGGTCCAAAGGCGTCATCATTACCAAATATTACAGAATCTGGTCTCTAATACCAGTAGGGACCTTCATTACGGGGGGCAATATTAGTCTGGCACCTAAGAAAAACAGCTACATTTTTTATTTTGGGTCTTAGTTTGAAAATATTATGATAATTTATGAGTCAGCTCTAGTCTGAAACGAAGTGAGAGTGGAACAATGTGCATGACTCCGGGCTAAGTCGGGTGTTAAGGCCAGTCGGGAAACAAGGGAGCAGGGGAATCTCTGTTAAGTCACAGACAGGCAAAAACACAGACTGGGGGTGTAGGAATCTGCGACTGTGAGAGGTTTGAGAAGAGTGGTGAGAAGGTCAGAGATGCCGGGAGGGAAATCAGTCAGAGGCAGACAGACGACAGATTGTTGATGAGGTCAGAGATGAGGAGACTCCTGGTTGAAATGGACAGCGGGGCCCTCAGTGAGATGACTAAAAGGCCGAGAGAAAAGCCTTGGTCCACCTCAAGGGGCAGATCTGTTTTCCTGGTTACGTCACCCGAACGTGAAATGCACACATAAACACACACATTTTCTTTTTTCTTGGTGCACACATGCATGTCCCTTCACACAAATGCACACAGGCCCAAGCAGGGATATGAAAGAAGCCCTGTGAGGTCAGATCCACCGTGCTGAGGCTGTCCACTGTTAGTAGGACTCGCCAGCTAAGCCTCACAGTCTCACTGGCAGCTACAACCACCACCACCAACCACTGTACCCTGCCTTGCCCTGCCCTGCCCTGCCCCGGCCTTCTCTCCACTGGCGGCTGTCTGTCCTGGCCCGCTGCTGCTGGTTCTTCGGCGCAGCGGAGCGTTAATGTGTGTGCTTTTCAATTTGGGACAGAGCCAGTTCCCCCAATTTGTGACTGGTGGTCTTTTCCTCTTTTACAAAATGTCCTCATCTACCTTTTCCCTCCTTTCCTCTTCTTTCCTCCCATTTTCCTGCTCTCTCTCTCTGTCGCTCTCGCTCAGTATGTTTCTCTCGGGCCGGGGGGCCTGTGGGCCTGTGGGTAGGGGCCTTATTCCATCAGCCTGGGGCTTCTGTCAGAGGCTTGTTCCATTTTGCGTCATGGTGTTGACTGAGCGGACCCCACACTTAACTCCCATAGAGCTATGGGGTTGGGCGGCAGGGCAGTCGGCGCGGGCTAACGCGGCCCGTGTTCAGCGTGGTAATCTGATGGCCATGTTTATTTTATGCTGCTCTCCTTTGATGGAGCAGAAAAAGTCTTTGGGCTTTTTGTTTCAGCACTTTCACTGCCAGGTCAGAGGTGCTCGCCGTGGTTACGCTCAGGAAGAATAATATTTGCCCTTATATTCGCTCCAAACAGGCTTTTTTCCATATTAGTGTCAGGGATACTCTCTGGGTTTCTGCCTTCCACTGATTCGGCACATTGGAGGTGAAGGGTGGTGGGGGACCGCACCTCAAATGGATCGCTCCCTGGAGGATAACAAGGGTGTTCCATAGGTCGTCCCGGGGGCCGGTTCCTATACCCCTGAGTGAACCCCCGTCACACTCAGCTGCAGACCTGAGAGACAACCCTGCAGCCATATATATAAGTCCCTGTAGTGAAGGAAAACACACACATAAACACATGAAAACACTCTCCCTCCTGCTTGGCTGCCCCGGGCTCCACCTCAGCTGTCAGTCGTCCAAACCTCCCAGGGGTTCTCTTTAATGGAGTTACCAAAAAAACAGAGTTACCTCTGCTTGTCTGCCTGTGCCATTCACTGCCTCACCTCAAAACTCACACACCCACCTATCTGCCTTGTGTCAGCTGTTTCAGATGGGTCGAAAAGCCAGCGAACCGCACAAAGTCATTATATGAGGTTTTGACCTAAACGTACAAGAGAGAGGCAGAACTGTCCACGTTTACTGGATCGAATTCTGACCCCAATTTGTTCTGCACAACCACACCATGAAGTACAAATAAAGTCTCATGTATTGCCCCTCACAATGTTCTGCACGTACTGTATCTCTATATTTACAATGTTGATCTGGGAAAGAGTTCCCAGAGTGGCGACTTACAGGACTTGCTTTGTCATGCTCTTTACTTTGAAGATTAATCAGAACGTAGCTTTAGAGAGAAGCCCAGACTGTGGCTGGAATATTATTTACTTATCTCAATTGTTGTAATTGGCCAAGGTCTTAGCTGTGATCATGATATTACAGAAATGAATCACTGTCACACAAGATAAGACACCCTGGGGAGTTTTATATGGATAATGTTTCATTCCCTTCTGGGTTGTTCATTATTTATGATCTGAACACAAAAAAGACTGGGTTATGGCCAGATTGGAACATTAAGCACACTTGCACGCACACACACACACACACACACACACCCCGGCATGCATAAACAGACATTAGATCACCATCAACCTACCTCTCTTTATTGGAGATGAATAGAAAACCATGTGCAGGAAGGACTGTTTACACTTCCTGCCCTCCTCCATATATACTGTCCACCTTTCTGTTCTAACACATTAGACATGTTTCTGGCCTCCCCTGTGACTGTGAGGTATGTGCTTACTCACAGATGAAGGAGCCTACACTCTGATGTAATCCAGGGGAAACAGGGAAAACGAGGGGGGCTACCCTGGTGGTCGGTAATCCAATCCCTCCTGGTGTAATCTAGCAGCTCAAAACAATTACAAACCGGCTGCCCCCAAATCAGCACTGCCAGTATGACAAAAAGGGATGTGGCTTTTGCTTGTTAGTAGATGATGATTTGAAGTCAGATTTAGTAGTTCACTACAGAGGGGAAGATAATCTGGATCAGGGTTTGGCAATGCTGTTTCAAACTGAGCTTGAAAGCCTCTGCAGATGGTACAGTGTGGGAGACAGTAGAAAAGCCGGGTCAGTGAGTCATAAAGAGGTGATGTCAGTCAAACACAAAGATTCACCAGCCAGAAATATGCCTGTGAGACGTGCGTGCGTGTGTCCTCCTCTTCCCACTCAAGTGTCACCCAATCAGGGGCTGATTAAATGGGTTCACCTTTCCTGTGACATGCCTCTATCTGTATCCCTCTTCCTGTCCCACAGTTGCCCCTCGCTGTCGCCCAACACCCTTTAGATGGCTGTTTTAAGTCTCGCTATCTTCGTTCAGTCATTCTATTCCATAGCATCACTTTTATTTTTTTTCGCTGGTCATTGCCTCTTTTCTCCATGACCGTCTCACCTATCTCTCTCCAGTCATCCCATCCCATCCCATTATTTTCTCTCTTCGTGTGTCACCATCCCATCCTCGTCATCATCTCGGCTTCCAAGGATAGCCTCTGTCACTGTGTATATTGTCTTAGTGTCAAACCTAGACCTATGTCTGTCCAGGCATCCTGTTCCATTGCCTCCCATCCCACTCTTTGTCGTCATCCCTTTCATTTCTCCCCAGTGATTGTACGTGCTCCTGTTGTTTCTGGGCTTTTAGTCCAGCCTGCTGCGGGGAATTTCCTTCTTATCGTTCAGAGGGCCATTCCTTGCATTCCTGGCATTCTTCCTGGCACTGCCGGGGGTCCAGTCAGATGCGAGGGCGTCTGTAATACAAGGCAGACGCTGAGGCCAATTGACACCATTCATAGATCCAGCGGTGATCTTCTGATGAGAATGGACAGTGTGATTGATGAACAGAAAGAGGATGAGGAGCCAGGGAGTAAAGGGAGGGGGACAAATTAAAAAGACAGTGGCGTCGGTGGCGTAATGTGTGAACTCTGTGCCAAAAATAGAACATTCTGGATAGCATTCATTTTTAAGTCCTTGACTCACAGACTCACAGACAAAAGTAGACATATAAGGCTTTTAAACATCTCCCGACAGAGCAGTTTGTGGATAATTTGGAACAGCAGGGGGTCAAAGTGCACATAAACATTGTGAACAAGAATAGAGAGATTAAAATAACTTTCATGTCATTCTTCTTCATCACAGCTCTCCGAGGATAAAGGTGGTTCTCCAACTGCACACTAAACAAAGCTTTTGTGAAAAGGTCAGGAAAATAAAACTGGAGAGACGTCGGGGCTGTGACAGGTCGGACAGATGTACAAGTAAAAGATGGCCGTCAAACCTGTCAGCTCGAGATAATGATAACGGTGATCATGAAGAATGCACGCAAACACATTACTTCCATATCTTGCTATCATTAGTCCTGAGATAAGATGGAATGTGCACAAAGGATGAGGGATAGATTAGTCCACAGTTTATACAAACATTTGCATTTATTCTTCATTCCACAAGAGAATGCAAAAAAAGAAAGAAAGAAAGAAAACTGCAATATGACAACAACTGCAGAAACTTCAATCTAAAAAAGGAAGACAGTGTATCTTCTGTGCCGTGTTTGCACCGCTTTGAGTCAAATTCGCTTCAAACCAAAGTTGACATTTCAGTGAACTTGAAGTCCGCCTTCCCTCCCTGTGCGGTCAAAGCAGAGCCTACTGACTGCGAAGAGAAGTTTTTCTGATTTCCAAACATTTTCAAATGCACTCTGTCTCCAAACTGTTGTGCTCAGCTCCCCGTTCCTGATGTCCGTACGGCGTTTCAAAACATCAACAGTGACAACATGCGGAAATGAAATTTCCTTTCCTGTGTTTGCTCTTAGTTATGATGAAATTGACACACTCTACAGGGCTGACGCACAGGAAGATGGTAGAATCAATACAGCTGCTCATGTGCGCTGTTATAAGTTGTGTTATCTGCTATCATTGTTGTAGGAGGTTGATTTACGATTGTCAGCGTGTAATGAGCGTTAATTTAATGAATGGCAAGTGAAGAAGAGGCCTGATGTGCGTCAGCATTCGCAGACATGTCAGGTTCAAGGGGGGCAGCGGGTTATAAATTGAGTTAAACGTTGGGATTAACTGTCGAACAGACGTAAGCATATGTGTGTTTGTGTGTATGTGTGTGTGTCCATCTGTCTACAAAAGGGCATGCCCCCCCCCCCCCCATGTGAGTGAGGTCACGTCACGTTGACAAAGTCACTCAGTAGGGCAAACTGCGACGTCACACAAGCGCTCTTCCTTTTGTATTCCCGCTCCCCTCACTCTTTCCCCTCCGTCTCTCCAGACCCCGCTGCCTCCTTACACACACACACACACACACACTTTCCCGTCTCCCCTGCATTTGTCAGCAGCTCTCAGCTTCCGTAGAATAACACGACAACAGACTCAGTGTGTGGCTGACGCAGACGCACGGCGCGCTGGCAAGTAGTGGTCAGCTCTGATACAGTATACATCACTCACCCACAAAACACGGAGACCATGTAAGACAGGGAATGCACAAATAATGTCTCCGGGATAACTATTCTGCCCGCTGAAGAATGCACCAGAAATGGGACCGTCACTTTATCTCTCCCCTCTTTCACTTCTCCTTACAGGAATACTGATGCAGCGATATTGCAGCCAAGTGATAAAAATAATTCATTGCTTAATTACACATGCTTTGACTGTTTAAGGCTTGTACTGTTTATGTTTCATTGATCCTCCTGCGCACCAGACTGCACCTGAGAAATCAAGAAAGGGATGTGAAGTGGAGGTGGGTAAAAGTAAGAGGGGACCTGAGGGGAAGCACTTTGAAAGGAGGAAGAGATGGAGGGAGCGAGAAGGATGCAGACAGGACACGCAATGACAGAGGAGGAAAGAATGTTTAGGGCGACTGAGAATGGCGGTGAGAGGAACAGGGAGCTCTGAGACAGGCCTGGGCTCTCCGGTGCATTAACACCAGTCTGAGATGGAGGGAGCGAGCAGGGTAGATGGAAAGAGTGTTTGCACAGTAAAAAGTTCCTTTTGCGTGGGTTGCTTGCTTCCCGTTGTACCCCCCCCCCCCCCCCCTCTCTCTCTCTCCTTCCTCTTCTCCTTCTCACAGTCTGTCTGTGACCTATTGCTTCAACTAGTTCATTCAGAGATTTCCTCACTGGCAGAAGCAAACCTGTGAGCGAAGCAGGTGAGCCAAGCAGAGTCAGAAAGGGAGAGGGTTTCGGCTGATGCTCGCTGTTAGACATGCACACACACACACACACACACATGCATACATGCATACACACACACACACACACACACTGTGTTTTGTCACATACCATAGAGTTTGGTTTCCAAACAAAATGAGCCTCGTAAATGTGTGTTTAATAGAGAGCTGATTTAAACATTTTGCTCCCCCAAGTTTCTGCCAGGAGAGACGTTTGCCTCATGCTCTTCCTTTCATCCCTGCATCCTGCCCTTTGCTCGGCTCCGTGAGCTGAGCGAGTGGAGGAAACCTGCAATAATGATGCTGGTTAATGTCCCTCTTTAATGGTCTAATAAAAAGGAAAAGCAACAGATGCACAACAGCCATATCTGCTCCCACTGGGCCGCTCACATGGAAAAGGAAGAGAGCAATTGACGCGCATAATTTGTAAATCACGTCCATGGGGAGTTTTCCTCAACTAAAGTCTCGCCAGAGGAGGGGAGATGAAGGGGGCTCGAGAGGAGCGTCCCTTCTCACATATCCATTTGAAAGAGGACAACAGCACTTTAACACCGATCCCCAACAGTGAGAAAGAGAGAGTCATGGACGTCACTTTATTGCAGCCCCCTCCTGTGTGTCACTATTTCTCCCGCCCCACCCCCCCTGAACTATTAACACACTCACTTGCTCTCTGACGTAGGTTGAAGTAACGGGGCAAGCTGGGGGGGGGGGGGGGGGGGGAGAAGGGGATGGGGGGATGGGGGGGGGGGTGTCGGTGGGTAGCAAGTTAGGGGTACGGTTACCATGACGATTCCCCAGATAGGATACCCAGCCGGAGACACGCACTTGGCAGCGAGCTGGAGAGAATGAATGGGGGACAGAATGACGGAGTAGAGAGGAAGAAGAGGAGGAGGTGGAGGAGGTCATGGGTAAACTTGAAAGTGTCCTGTTATAGGAGAGTAAATATTAACAGTAAAAGGTCGGACCTTTGGTTTTCCCTTTGAACGTAATCTTTGCGTCTGTTTACTCAGGTCCTGCTGGAATTCCCTAGAGGAAATGAGGGTGCAACATGAAAATTATGAATTTATTACTACTCCTTCTCCCATAATCCCTTTTACCATCGGAGCAGTGTTGCGTCACAGCCAACATATTCAGTGTTTACATATGAGACTCTGAGGTAAGCAGAACACGGGAGTTAACCCTAAAATCCACAAGACTACTTTATCACCCACCTGGACATGGAAATGAACCCAAGGCTGCAAACGTCTATGGGAAAACCCGCAATGATCAGATTGGGCTGATGTTTCATAATCAAACTACACAACCATGATCACACAAGTACACAGTGAAGAAAAATTCCCAACGTAAAAAAAAACCCCATTCATGCTCAATCGCTTCCTTGTCGGATAAATAAACTATGACGATTACACTAATATTTATTCTGAATTTGTCTGAATCAAACTTTTTAAAGTGACTCTGGTAAAAACCAATGAATCGAGCAACTGTGCGAATTAACAGCCGGGCAAAAGGTGAGCGAAGAGTGTGAGGCATTCAAATGATTTGAAGCCTGCGTAATAATGTGTGAATACATGCCATGGCGCACAGGAAACCTAGTGTAAAGCATGACCGAATTGAGTGAAGCTTGTGTGAGTAAAGTTTGTCTGGCAGCGTGGCCTGGCAGGCCCTGTCACAGGTTCCCCTTCCTC